>NC_090437.1:374570219-375203219 GCF_031143425.1 Pleurodeles waltl | reverse complement strand
CATGGGTGCCATCAATGGCACCTATGACACTGGGGATATGTCCAAGGGCATAGAAGTCACCTTTAACTGTAGGCAAATCTTCCACCTCAGGGAAAATGATGTATCTCCTTACGTGTTTCAGCAGGGCAAACAACACTCTGGACAAGACGTTGGAAAAAATAGGCTGGGACATCCCTGATGCCATGGTCACTGTTGTCTGAAAAGACCCACTTGCAAGGAAATGGAGCACTGACGGCACCTGCACGTCAGGGGGGATTCCAGTGGGATTGCGGGTTGGTGACATCAGGTCTGGCTCCAACTGGGTACATAGTTCCTGGATTGTGGCACAGTCAAACCTGTAGGTGACGATTACATGTCGCTCTTCCATTGTCAACAGGTCCACCAGCGGTCGGTACACTGGAGGATTCCGCCATCTTCTCACATGTCCCAGCTGACGGCGCCTACGAAGGACAACAGTGACGATAAAGTCAATTTTCCTCCAGGTATGTACCCACAGTTACACAGAAGACTACACCAAACACAAAACCCTTCCTGTATGTGTGTTGAGTGTAGGCTATGTGTGACGCAGAAGTACATGAAGCCATGTGGGCCCCTGAAATGGCGGCTGCCTGACCTCTAAACTGGGACAATGGGATTGTGGGGTAACTGCGCTGGCATTGCACACCGTAGCGGTAGGCGGTCGTAGACCGCGGCGCAATGGTGCATTGGTCAACATAGGACCCTATGGGTCCCAGGAGCCAATGAACAGGTGCGCCGGCGGTGATTATACGCACCGCCACGGACGTCACCGCCGCGGACGTCACCGCCATTTTCTATCTGTTCAATCACTAGATACCTGACCTTCGACAGGAGAGGACCTACACTGCAAGTGCTGCTGTGACCTCAGTCTGGAAGCGACGATGGCTGCTGCGTCTGGGGAAAGGGCCCCTGCCTTCACTGCTCAGGAGTTGGTGAAACTGGTAGACAGGGTCCTCCCCCAGTACAGGCTACTCTACGGTCCTCCAGACCAACAGGTTAGTACACAGGGAGCACGTTGTATGGGCTAGGCCTGGGTGGAGAGGGCTGGTTGTAAGAGGGAAGGGTCCAGAGTTCAGGGAACATTAATGCATGTGAATGAATGGGCCACATGGCTAGAGTAGGGAGGGGGCCACTCACATCGACGGTGCAGTTGGTAATGACTTTTCATCTTCCTATGTGCATGTCATGTAGGTCAGCGCCCACCAGAAGAGGGACATTTGGCGTGCCATCGCCAAGGAGGTCCGGACCCTGGGGGCCCACCAGAGACAGGGCACCCACTGCCGGAAAAGATGGGAGGACATTCGCCGCTGCAGCAAGAAGACGGCGAAGGCTCAGCTGGGGATGGCCTCCCAATGTGGGAGGGGTGCCCGTCGCAGCATGACCCCCCTGATGTTCCGGATCCTGGCGGTGGCCTACCCTGAGTTGGATGGGCGCTTGAGGGCATCACAGCAGACACAAGGGGGTGAGTACAACCTCATTCTGCTGACTTTGTGCGCAGTAGAGGGGTCTGGGTGGGGGAGGAGGCCTGTGGGTGTACCTATGCCAGCCAGAAATACGTAGACTAGGCCCCTCTGTAATGCAGCCCATGTGGCACTCTACCCCACCTCAGTAGAGTGCCAAGTACAGGTATAGTTGCCCCTGTGGCATACATGTGTGCAGATGTCCACCATAGCCATGTAGGCCATATCCCAGGAATTGCATATGCAGAGGCCAGGAGCACGGCATAATGCAGGGGGCTGCTGTGTCTGTCTTGTCTGCCAACGGTAGCGGTATGCCATGCACTCAACCTGTTCTTCTTCTGTCTCCCCCACCCCCTTTTTGTTCTCTCCCTGTTCTTTTGTGCATCAGCATCATCAGGCGGAGGTACAGTGGCACCGGAGCACGAGGGAGCTGCATCCCACATGTGCATGGAAGGACACACCACGGACTCTGAATGCACTAGTGGGACGGAGGGCGAGGGGAGCTTCACGTCGGCCACTGGATCACCAACCAGTGACACGGACTCGTTCGCCGATGGGGGCACCCTTGTGGTGGCGGCACCATCTGTGCGCCCCACTTCTACAGGTACAGCCGCCACCTCCCCTACCAGCACCACCCTCCCAGCAGCCCCTCAGCGTTTGCCCGTGCCCGCTCACCCAGGAGGGTGGGCATCACCTTCGCCCCAGGCACCTCAGGCCCTGCCCCAGTTACCCCTGCTGCCCTCAGTGAGGAGGCCATTGGCCTCCTCAGGTCACTCACTGTTGGGCAGTCTACCATTGTGAATGCCATCCAGGGTATAGAACGAGAGTTGCAACACGGTAATGCATTCCTGGAGGGCATTCATTCTGGTCAGGCTGTCCTTCAGCGAACCCTGCAATCTCTGGCCTCAGCACTGATGGCAGCCATTGTCCCTGTGTCTAGCCTTCCCCTCCAACCTCCTCCACCCAGACCCAATCCCCTGTACCCCAGCCCATCCCAAGCACACCTACAGACCAGCATGCACACAAGTCAGCACACACAAGTAGCTCAAGCAAACATAGGCACCACACAACCCACAGGCACTCATGCAAGCCTCACCCACATACAGACACTGCAACATCCACTAACTCCACTGTGACCCCCTCCTCCTCTTCTCCCTCCTCCCTCCCAGTCTCGTCTACACACACACCTGCATGCACCACATCTACAGGCAACAGGAATCGCACCAGGACACCCGGCACCACAAGCCGCTCACCTGCACTCACCACCTCCACTCACATTTACACGTCCCCTGTGTCCTCTCCCAGTGTGTCTGTGACGCCCCCTCCCAAAGTACACAAACGCCGGCAACCACACACCCAACATCCATCCACCTCACGACAGCCTCCAGTACCTGCACCTGCACCCAAAACACCTAAAGTGACACATCCTACAACCACCTCCTCTTCCTCCATTCCCAGACCCCCTCCAACTACCCATCCCAGTGTTCGTCAGAAACTGTCCCTCTGTAAAGTTGAATTTTTTCCCCCACCCACCCCTTCCAATTAATCAGTCCGTCGTAGCGCCTCAGCCAAAAAGGCTCCAATACCAGTGGTGCCTGTGCAAGGTATGTGGAGTGCACCGGCCACCAGGGCAGGCAGTATGACCCGGAGCCAAGGTACTGGCAGCCCACCCCCTGTAAAGGCTCTGAAATTGGAAAGTGGACGACGGGACCGTGTGAATACTCCTGGTGGGAAAACAACTCACAGGGGTCCCAAGGGGATTGGAGAGTCAGCTGTGACTCCACCAAAGGTGGGGAAGGGCCAGAGGAAGTCTGCCCAGCCTGTTGTGAGTATCACGGCGGAGAAGGGCGGCATCATTCCCGGAGGTCGAGACGCCACCGCCAGCACTGTCGTCACTGGTCCGGAGACCACCGCCAGAGTTATAGCCCAGGAGGGCCCAAGTATCGTCACTGGTCAGGAGACCACCGCCGGAGTCATAGCCCAGGAGGGCCCCAGTATCGTCACTGGTCAGGAGACCACCGCCACTGCCGGAGTCAGTGCCCAGGAGGGCCCCGACTGCCACAGCCCAGGTGGGCTATGAGGGAACGTCATGCCACACACCAATGCCCAGTCTAGGGAACGTCATGCCACACACAAATGCCCGTTCCAGAACCGCCATGGCAAAGCACCGCTGAACAGTCCAGAGACCGCCATGGCAAAGCACCTCTGAACAGTCCAGAACCGCCATGGAAAAGCACCGCTGAACAGTCCAGAGACCACCATGGCAAAGCACTGCTGAACAGTCCAGAGACTGCCATGGCAAAGCACCGCTGAACAGTCCAGAACCGCCATGGCAAAGCACCGCTGAACAGTCCAGAGACCGCCATGGCAAAACACAGCTGAACAGTCCAGAACCGCCATGGCAAAGCATCGCTGAACAGTCCAGAACCGCCATGGCAAAGCACCGCTGAACAGTCCAGAGACCGCCATGGCAAAGCACCACTGAACAGTCCAGAACCACCATGGTAAAGCAGAACCGCCATGGCAAAGCACCGCTGAACAGTCCAGAGACCGCCATGGCAAAGCACCGCTGAACAGGGCATGCACCGGGTAAGAATGAAAAGACCGCCACATCAAGCATCCTTATCCCATGTGCAGCTGGGACAGTGACGGGACAGGAACTTTCACAGGGAGAATAATCCAGTCTGGGCACCAGTCCCCCTCCAGAGCCACTGGCGGATGTTATCTACTTGCGAAATTGTGGCTTTGCACTCCCCAGGATGGTCCAGTGGGCAAGCCACCCACTGTCGAGACTTGGGAGACTGTGGCTTTGCACTCCCCAGGATGGCACAGTGGGCAAGCCACCCACTGTCGAGACTTGAAAGACTGTGGCTTTGCACTCCCTAGGATGGCACAGTGGGCAAGCCACCCACTGTCGAGACTTGAAAGACTGTGGCTTTGCACTCCCCAGGATGGTCCAGTGGGCAAGCCACCCACTGTAGAGACTTGAAAGACTGTGGCTTTGCACTCCCCAGGATACATCAATGGGCATGGAGCCCCGTCGTGGATCTGGCTTTGCAGTCATCAGGCTGAGGTGCCCCCCCTTCCCTTCCCCCTGAGGTGCCTGTAGTATTTCTATATGATGCCCCGGCAGTGTTCTCTCTGATTGTGGCCAGGTATCTTTTGTGGGCCTCGCCCATGCATAGTGGTGCACGGACATTGATATGTGCATATCTGCACTACTTCTCGTAATGTATATATTTCTGCCTGATTTTCTTATATATCTGTATATTTTTGACAGACATGTATATTGCTACATTACAATGTTTGAACTGATTTCGCTTTGTCTTTGCATTCTTCCGGGGGGATTGTGGGTTGTTACTGTGATTTTTGTGGATGCATTGGTGTGTATGTTGTAATATGCGAGGGTAGGGGTGGGGTGTTTCGTGGGTGTCCCCCTAACTTTTGCCTCCCCCTCCCCCATGTCGTAGGTGCAGTACTCACCGTTGTCTTCGGCTGCGCCGCTGTTGGTCTTCGTAGATGAGTAGGAATACAAGGGCCGGTAGAATGTGTAATTCGGGCTCCAAGGAGTCCTCGTTCCTCGTGGGATGTGTTCAGGTGAGCGTTTTCCCATTGCAGTAACTGTTTCCGCTGTGTTTTTATCCACGGTGAATCCGCCCCGGAAAAGGTGGTGGATTGGCAGGTTGTAATACTGTGGGCGGTACATTCTCTTCCGCCTGTCTGTTGGCGGTCACCGCCGCGCTGCTTGTCTGTACCGCCGTGGCAGGCGGGCTGTTAAAGTGGCTGTCTTTGTTGGCGGTTTCCGCCAGGGTCATAATTCCCTTTTTTTGTGCGCCGGCCTGTTTGCGGTATTGCCGCACCGTTAACACCGTCCGCCAGGGTTGTAATGACCACCTATGTCTGGCGCAGGCATTATGTAGTGCAAAGAGTTACAAAGTGGTGCATTGCATGCATTGTGCCACTTTGTAAATATGGAGCAGCATTTTTGGCCATCTAACACTCCATTACCGTAAAAACAATTGATGCTAATGTAGTGTTAGAATGGCACTACTGGTTCTTATATATACCCACTTGCATAGCTAAGTTTCTCTTATTCTAATCAGGGTGTACCAGGCTGTCTGGGGCTGCAGGAAATGGGAGTGCTCCAGTTGCACTCCCAAATGTCCTTCCCTTCTTTGAAGGCCAGTTTGGCTGCTCTCTCCCCATCCTGTTTTACCATATGATGAGTGTTAGAAATGGGGTTTCTGGTTGGCTAGGGTATGCACCTCAGCCAGGCAGAACTTACCCACTCTAGTCAGGGCAAGGGAGTTACACGTCCAAGATAACCCCTGCTCACCCCCTTGGTAGCTTGGCACGAGCAGTCAGGCTTAACCCGGAGGCAATGTGTAAAGCATTTGCACAACACACACACACATGTGACGCAATATCCCCACCACAAAGGAAACACAACACCAGATTATATGAAAATATATTGTATTGTACACAACGCAATTATCAGACCAAACGTCACATATCAGTACTATCCTGCTACCTTAACAGTTGTCAGAACGTTACACATTAGTTACTCTGCAACCTAGCAGTAGTCACACGTAACACACAGGTTACTCAGTATTCTGCAACATAAGCAGTAGTCAGGAAAACACGTTATTACATCAGCACTTGTCATAAGAATATCATAAAATGCCCATAGTAGGAACATTAGAAAACATATGGCAAGTTAGAAAAACAGATTAGCAAGCATGTCCATAAAAGGAACATTTGCATATACATATGTGAAAACATCAAACACAGGTAGGTAATATATGATGTCTGTAGAAAGAACTTTGGATTGCAACGATATTGGTCCATTAAACAGTACCTGGTTGGATGAAGGCACCTCCACTGCCTAGAAGGTGAACAATGGGGCCCCCAGCGCTCCTATGCGCAAAACGGGGGCCTCCCTTATACTCTGGGGTCAGAGGAGGGTGACATGCACCTCCTCTCTTTTATAGACAGGCCCCTCTGGGGACCATGATTACTGGGGGCCCCCAGGGCCTCAACCGACCCTCACGAGGGGGGCCAAAGCCAGCAAAAACAATTTAGGGCAGGAGAGGGGCACCACGCACCCCCTTCGGTTTAATGACAGGCCCCTCCTGGGACCCGCGATCTCTGGGGGCATCCCCGAGCCACCACTGGCCCTTCCACCAAGGGGGGGCCCACAATAATGCCCGTTTTACCTAACAGCAGAAAAGGAGCGTCCTGCTCCTAACGCATAGGCCAGGGGGCACTCCCCGCGCCTTCCCCTGGTCCTGCCGTGAAGCCACAAGAAGATCAGACCCCTCCTGGGGCCCGAGCAGACACTCGCCTGCACCCGATGCGGTGCGCGAGTGTTCTTCCAGCTTCCCGGGGCACTGCAGTGATCTTATTTAAAGGGGCACAATGCAGCAAGGAGCCTACGATCTCCCAAGGCTCCATAAGCGCGATGCAATCAGCGCTATGGCAGCCGCAACCACGGAGAAGCAACCCTCGTGAAGAAATGGATGCCGGGGTCAGGGGCCACAGCACCCTGCCCCTGGGGAGCAGAATCTTAAGACAAGGTCCTCAGGTGGAGGGCCCAGCTACAGGCCAGCACAAGGGAAAGGCAGCAAGTGGCACGTCCTTCACAGTGACCAGGCAGGTCACAGGTCAGCACAGCAGCAGCAGTCCATGGCGGTTCCTGGCGAGTCATTTCAGCCTTTGGTGTCCAGTTCCAAGATGATTCCAAGAGTCTCCAAATTATGGGGAAAATTCCCCTGTACTTATAGTCAGTTCTTACAGTGTTTTACAATGGTAGGGAGAGGAGGTTCCAGCCAGTTACAACTGGTTCTGGGAGTGCCCCCTCTCTCCTTTCAGCACAGGCTCCAAACATCAGTGGGGGGTTAACGACCCTATTGTGTGAGGCCAGGGTACAGTCTTTACAAATGCAGGTGTGCCCCGCCTCTCCCTTCTCTCAGCCCAGGACGACTATTCGGTATGCAGATGCAGCTCTGTGACACCTCCACCCTCCCTGTGTACAGGCTGTTTGAAAAGTATGCACAAAGCCCCAACTGTCACTCTGCCCAGACGTGGATTGGAGTCAAGCTGCAAAACACCAGAGTCATAAGCACAGATAAATGTGCACTTTCTAGAAGAGGCATTTCTGTGATAGTAATAAAAATTACACCCACACCAGTAAGCAGTATTTATTATCACCATCACAACCATACCAAACATGCCTACGCTACCCCTCATAAATCAGACAATACCCCTACACATAAGGCAGGGCATTTCTAATGCAATCCTATGAGAAGGCAGCACTCACAGCAGTGAGACACAAAGTTAGGCTGTTTGTCACTACCAGGACAGGCCATGCAATACGGCACATGTCCTGCCTTTCTACATACATGGCACCCTGCCCATAGGGCTACCTAGGGCGTACCTTAGGGGTGACTTACATGTAGTAAAAGGGGAGTTCTGGGCCTGGCAAGTAAGTTTAGATGCCAGGTCCCTGTGGCAGAAAACTGCGCACACAGGCCATGCGCTAGCAGGCCTGAGACAGGTTTGAAAGTCTACTTCAGTGGGTGGCGCAAGCAGCGCTGCAGGCCCACTAGTAGTATTTAATTTACATGCCCTGGGTATAGAGATACCACTGTACAAGGGACTTATAGGTAAATTAAATATGCCAATTAGGTATAAGCCAATCATACCAACTTTAGATGGGAGAGCACCTGCACTTTAGCACTGGTCAGCAGTGATAAAGTGCTCAGAGTCCTAGAGCCAACAGCGAGAAGTCAGAAAAACCAGGAGGAAGGAGACAAAAAGACTGGGGATGACCCTGCGTAAGGCAATAAGTCCAACAATGAGGCAGATATCCTCCCACCCACTGCTTCCTTTGTTTCAGCCCAGGCAACTTCACACCTCATCATGGCAGCCTGGCTCAGGCTGCCAGAGGCTGACCATTAGGAGACGGGCACTACAGGGCTGAAGCTGGTGACATTTAGCAGGAGTTCTAAATCTCTTTCCCTGTCTAAGTTATATTCAATTCAACAGGGGAAAGTTGTAGGATTTATTGTAACTTTTAATTTGGTACGAAACTTGCTATGTTTAGCTGCTTCCTATGGAAAATAAAAATTCATTATTTTAAAATAAAGTATCTCCATATTAGCCCCTGGAGCCCATTCACTACAATGGCGAAAATCAGATTTGGCTATTTTTCCCTCACTATGGCTTATAAAACATCTTTTATAAAGTCCCTACTTATAGTTACACTAGACCCAACCCTGAGGGCACTTAGGGCATACCTTAGGGTGACTTAGATGTAAAAATGAGGTACTTTAGGACTGTGGAAGTACTTTTAATTCCAAAGTCGAATTTGAGGTTAAATTCAACTTAAAAGCGGCCATCAAGGCAGGCCTGCTTTTATAATGCACCACAGCAGTGCACCTATGGGTGTACTATATATGCTGGGGTCCCTATACCTACATGCCCTACCGTATACTAGGGACTTATAGGTCAAAATCCAGAAACACACCGTAAGCTCTCCACTGACATGTGGATGAGCCACTTTAGAGGCAACTGTGGGGTCCTGGCACCTCTCTTGCTGCCTGCCTGACTACTCAGGGCTTCCTTCTAAAAGGTTTGCAGCTGCTGCTGCTGGCAGGGGGGCAAAGCTCCCCTGCCCAAATGGAGGAGCCACCCCTGTTCACTGCAGAGATCTCAGTGTAACCAGAAAGCCACAGAATTAAATGTTGGTTGTTGCAGTGGAGAGTAGTGACGTGTATTTTCAGTGCTACGAGGTCACAGTCTTTTAGAGAAAGCACAGTGATTACAGAAGTCACTTTTCAAATTTGTGGCTTATGGCTGAATCAGAGCACTCTGGGGCACTGTGGGGAACTTAACTGGTAGATTTTTGGATTTCAAAGAAAATATACACGGTGAGGAGTTCATGAATCAAATTGAATCTCCTCAAGCAAAATCCTCATACCTAAAATTTAGATAGAATATCTTGACACTTAATGGTTTTCTCTGCAGATGGAATAGTTTAAACATTTCGTCCTCTTGTCCATTCTGCCAATACTGTCCAGAAACAGATGAGTACTTCCTATTTCTTTGCTGAAGATATGTTGTGTACAGGAGAGCATGGCTTATTCCGACTTGTCCTATTCTGTTGGATAGACATATGAGGCCTACTGTTAGAATTTTTAGGAGTGATACTACTTGTTGACTGAATTTTGCCAAATCTAGATATTTGTTATAAGCATGGTGACTCAGATGCAAGCATATGCTGTCTCAGGATAATTGAAAGTGCAGCCTAACGGGGTGATATTGATAGGCTTGGTAAAGATGCTTGATTTTTCATATGAATTGTAATAGGGGATATGCATCATTCATCCTTGAGATTCCACTTTTTAAACGTACCAGGTTTATTATATTGATTGTACAGCTATCCTTGTAGTCTTATTTGCACTCTAATATGCACTATGAAAATTGTGATTATTCTAATGGATTATTTATAGGTTTTTTAAGCATGGTAACTCATTGATGTGTGTAGGCTGTTTTTAGCTTTTTAAATCTGTGTTTTTATACTTTCTGTTGAAATGTCAAAATACATATATATATATATATATATATATATATATATATATATATTCACATTTTTGGGGGTGTTATCTTTTTTATATAATGCTGAATAAAGATATTTATTGATTGATAGTTCATTATTTTAAGCTTGCATTACACACAGAATAAGATAGACTTTTACAAAAGGGGCAAAAAGGTTTAAGATAAAATGGTGCTTCCAAAGTATAGATTTTAGTAATACATAAACAGTTCGGAATGCAATTTTTTTTACATTACTCTCACTTCATGACCTCCAGGGTTAGTAAGAGCTAAATAAATACACACAATTAAAAGAACTTCAAAGCTCAGCTGTTAACCCTTTTACAACTACTCAAAAAGAATACATCTTTGTCATCACAGAGCTTTGAGTGATTCAATCAATTAAGGCCAGTACCGGCTCCCAAGCATCCTTCCATTTGCAGATTACCCATTACATTTGCAGATTAACTTGTATCTTATATTCTTTCACGCAAACAGGCACCATGGTAGGAAGGCTTGTTTAGCTAACTGGCTAGCTTTGGTTTTACAGAACAGGAGACTCATTGCATGACACTTCAGCTGAAACATTTAAACTATTGGAATTAACCGTTCTGTAATGATTGTCTTTTTACAAAAAGTAGGGGAACGGTTGCTCATAAATGAAAAAGGTATAGGTATGTAGTGTCCCTTAAATCCTGTACACTTTGACCGCTGGTAAAAAGCCTTCTGAGTTTACAAAATACAGAGTGACATACCCTGGGCTGCCTCCAGCTCACTCAGTGCAAACACGACAGCTGTCATGCACTAATTATTCTGTATACAAAATAGAGGACAACTGATGAAGTTTCCCTCAAAGGGAAACTGCTGAAGCACAGATAACAGCCCCAAACATCCAGTTTTATTGTGTCTGGAAGAAGGGATAAAAGACTTAGGGGGTTATTCTAACTTTGGAGGAGTGTTAATCCGTCCCAAAAGTGACGGTAAAGTGACGGATATACCACCAGCCGTATTACGAGTTCCATAGGATATAATGGACTCGTAATACGGCTGGTGGTAAATCCGTCACATTTCCGTCACTTTTGGGACGGATTAACACCTCCTCCAAAGTTAGAATAACCCCCTTAATTTAGATTCTAGAGAAGGGATTGCTCTATCAAGACATGACGGACATCCTGTTCTTGGTATTACGATCAACATTACCTATTATGGGATCACAGTACGGCGGAGGGGATATGTGTCACATTTGTGATGTAGTAATCCCCTCCATCAGGATGTAAATTAGATTTTCATTTTTGATTTGTGTTTCCTGATCATGAGAGGAGTAATTTAGCTTGGGTAGACATTGCCAATCCAAGCCAATTTCTTCTGCTCAACATTTTTAAAAATGGCAGATGTGTTGAAGTGATGATGTAATTTTTTAGGAACCATGAGAGCTATATACTTCATTTTGGTGTCAAAACATGGGTTACGGGGGTCACAAAGTCTTAAAAAGACAGAAAATAACTACTCAGAACAACCCTTCCATTATTTTTTAAATGATGGCTCTATAAAGATTTGCTTTAGCCATTATATTGATAATTTATTTTAATGCTGTTTTTGTTTCAGGTTTTCTATTGATTCATATTCATAAACATGAACGAAGCAGACAGGTGTTGCTAACTACAAAATCTAAGGTTTCCTTCAACAAAGAAAAATGTGTCATATGCCAAACTAATCCGAAAGAAAAGCTAACATGAAGCAGCTGGGCAGAAGAGAGTTCAAGTTGATGCAGAACTATGCAATACGAAGTTCACAAAAGATTGAAACTGATGGGTGAAGAGGTTCATATATTTTATCATTATAACTACAATTGCTACAAGCCTTATACAATGGAAAAAAGCCTGGAACAAATTGACAAAAAATGTCAGAAACCTGTGAATCACAAGAATCCAAGACTTCTGAGAAATCAATGACAACCATACCTAATGCCCATCCAATTAGAAGATCAATGGCTACCCCTTGTCCTCCTTCAACAACTGATCAGAAAGAAGAGAATCTTCAATGTGTTATCTGTGCTTTAGCCAGAACAAGAGCAAAAGGGATTGACAAAAGACCAAAGCACAGAGTATGTGAGTCTCAAAGGACAGACATGTTTTTTTCTCTGCAGCTTGTTTCTTCCAAGATGAGGTTTTCAGTCGAGTAGCTGATCTAAACAGCGAGGTGAATGTATTTGAAGCAGATTTGTATGCACACCAGAATTGCATGCATGCATACATTCGCAAATATGAATGGACAATGAGCTCCCAACAGCAACAAAACCACTAGCCTTCAGTTAAGTTTGCACTCTTTTAAAAAGCAAATTACGTTTTAAAGCTACTTAAGTGCTGGCTATGGACTCACGCTCAGTGAGATCGGAGAGATAATGGTCAACAATTTATTGTCACATCACAAAGAAGAGGAAATAACAGTTACTACACCAAGAATAACACTGTCAAGCTACATCATCTTGTTGGGCACCAAAGAACCAATTGAATTGAATGAACAATCATATTAATCCCCTCGGTGTTCCATATTTTATATTGCAATGAGTCTATTCCTGGCTTCCTCATAATGTTTTTTCCCTCACTGCTTTAGGTCTGTACTTTATATTTATTTTTTTAAATTTTGGTTAAGATAGAAATGTATGCTCAATTAGATGTATATATGCATGATAGATAGCAACCCTGATAAGAAGTAATGAAATAACGGAAACACATTTTGAGTCACCCTGGACACTTCTGTTCCATATAATTCAATTAGAGTCTGCCATTAAGCAAGATATTTCTGCCCACTTGGTCTGTTAAATGAAATAACATTATTTCTTGGTAGATCTAACATAGAGATGTATATTAACATACATTGGAGTTACAATTTGGCCTTTGTGTTAAGTGGTAGTCGGTTGTACCACTATACTGCACACAGCACGATATTCCTTAAAATATTAATTTTGGCTCTAATTATTTTTTTTCTTTTCACTTCTGATATATCACTTTTGAATGAAAATAATGTATAAAGGATGATGTTATATACAAGCTATAGTTAGGGCAAATTTTCCATAGGAAAGGAATTTTTTGTTTTCTTAATAACTTTAGTGGCGTTTGGCGAGCGACCACAAAACGTTCCCAAAACATGTTTATCTACTTGGGCTCCTCTATGGAAAGTTTGACAATGATCTGACAAATGGGGCCCAATAAAAAGGGGAGACAAATGCTGAGTTTGAATTTTAATTCCCATCGGAAGGATTGCTTTCTGATGCTGAAGAAAAGACTGAAAGTAATTACACAGCATTTAGCAGCAAGTTAGAACCTTTCTCAGAAAGCCTGCTTGGCCAATACTGACTGGTTGGTCAGAACAGTAATAATAGGCTGATGTCACCACTAAAGGGCTCAGGAACATGATCTCAGCATCTGGTAAATAAATTTAAAAACACATATAAGGGAACACAGTGCTCACTCCCTGAGCCCCATTGGCATGCTGTTTGTGGGGGGGGGAGTCCCAAACATGAACCTTATCTTGATAAAATCAAAGCTGTAAGACTGAAAGCATTCACTACTGAGTATACCACCGCTTATTAGGGGTTTCTTTTTGTCATACATATTGTAGTTAGTGTTCTAGAAAGCTAAAATCAGGACATATTTTCTATGGGTTCTCAAATATATTTCTCATCCATGTCAGAAAAACGCTCTGACGTGCAGAGTGCAACCCATACTTATAACACTAGCAGCAGTCTGTCAGTTAAATCCCTAGAGAAAAATTGCAGCTTTATCACAGAGTTCTAGTGAGTGCATGGCAAAGTCTGGAGACCCTGTCTGGGGATAGGGCTCCTGCTTTTACTGTGCGGGAGTTGGACAAATTGGTGGATGGGTTCCTCCCCTAGAACACACTACTCTACGGTCCTCCAGACAAACGGGTGAGTAAACTGTGTGCATGGTGGATGACACATGAATGTATGGAGTGTCAGGGATGGAAGAGACGGGGGATGCACAGGCCAGCATGTGAGGATGGTGAGTGTATGTTTTTCTGGGCCAGGGTGGGAGGTTTGTGGGCAATGAGTAAGAAGAACCGGACAGGGGAGTAACATCCATTCTTACTTCACTATTCCACTAGGTCAGCGCCCACCATAAGAAGGGGATTTGGCGTACCATTGCCAAGGAAGTGCGGACCCTGCGGGTCTAATATAGACGGAGCACCCACTGTCGTAAAAGATGGGAGGACCTGCGCCGCTGGACCAAGAAGACGGCAGAGGCCCAGCTGGGGATGGCCTCCCAAGGTGGAAGGGGTGCCCATTGCACCGTGACCCCCCTGATGTACCGGATCCTGGCAGTGGCATATCCTGAGTTGGATGGGCGCTTGAGGTCATCACAGCAGTCACAAGGGGGTGAGTACAGTCTCATTCAGCTGACTCTGGGCGCTTCATGAGGTTTCTGCATGGGGAAGTGGGCTGTTTGTTCCCCTAGGCCAGGGCAGACGAGCCAAGGTAGATCCATTGTCTTGCAGGCTCCGTGCCACTCCAACCCCAAGGTGGTAGTGACCCTCTACACTTAGTCAGGCTCCTGTGGGTTCCAGCTGTGCATCAAATGGGTCTAGGCAGAGTCCCCCATGGGCATGTGCTTTTCCCTTCCACTACTAGTGCATGGGCTAGTCCATAGGGCTGCTCCCTGTGTGTTGTGTCCTCCAACGGTAGTGGTGTTGCAGGAATTGACCATGTGTCTCCTCTGTCTTTCCCCCCCTTTTTGTTTTGTCACCCTGTCTTTGCGTGCAGTAGCATCATCTAGCGGAGGAGCATTGGTATCGGAGCAGGAGGGAGCTGCAACCACATGGCCCAGGAGAGTCAATTTACGGAGTCTGAAGGCAGCAGTGGGAAGGAGGGCGCTCCACGATGGGGACAGGAGCAGACACCAGCGACCGCGACTCCTCCTCTGATGGGAGCTCCCTTGCGGTGGCGGGCACCTCTGTGCCCACCGCATCAACAGGTACAGCCACCACCACCCACCAGCACCACCCTTCAAACAGCCCCCTCATCGAGTTTCCCATGCCTGCTCACCCAGAAGGGTGGGCATCACCTTCGCCCCAGGCACCTCAGACCCTGCCCCAGTCAGTCCTGCTGCTCTCCGTGAGGAGGCTATTTACCTCCTGACATCCCTCACTGTTGGGCAATCAACCATTTTGAATGCCATCCAGGGTGTCGAGAGGCATTTGCAGCAAACAAATGCATACCTGGAGGGCATTCATTCTGGCATGGCAGCCCAACAGAGAGCATTTCAGGCTCTGGCCTCAGCACCGATGGCAGCCATTGTCCCTGTGTCCAGCCTCCCCCCTCCAACTTCCACTACCCAGACCCAATCCCCTGTACCTCAGCCTATCCCAAGCACACCATCAGCCCAGCATGCACACTCATCAACACACAAGAGTGGACATGGCAAACATAAGCACCACACATCCCACAGGCACTCACACAAGCATCATACCCATGCAGACATACCAACAGACACTGCCTCCACTGTGTCCCCCTCCTCCACGCCCCCTTCTCCCTCCCAGTCTCGTCTCCACTCACACCTGCATACACTACATCCTCAGCCAATACCTCTATCACCAGCACACCCATTACCACACACCGCACATGTGCACTCACCACCCCCACTACCATGCACACGTCCCCTGTGTCCTCTCCCAGTGTGTCTGTGAGCCATCCTCCCAAATTACATAAATGCAGGCACACACCCACTCAACGCCATCCACCTCCGGCCCATGCACCTTCACCCAAATTCAGCCGATGTACACCTCCTACAACCACCACCTCTTCCTCCACTCCCAAACCCACTCCATCTTCCTGTCCCAGTGTGTCTAAAAAACTTTTCCTGGCTAACATTGACCTCTTCCCTACACCTCGCCCCATGCTTCCCCTAGGGCCAGGATGTCCAGGTCCCAGCCCAGCACCTCAGCCACCAAATCCTCCAGCACTGTGGTCCCTGCAAGTCCTGTAACATCGGAGGTGGCACTCATCAGGGCTGCCAATGTGCCACCTAGTGAGGCCAAGGATCAGCCTATTCCGCCACCTGCCAATATATATATCTCTATGTATTTTGAATATCTTTTGGTTTAGGAATAGTCTTGAATGAAATGCAAAATGTGATTTTATGTATTTTTTAAAAAAATTTAGTGGGGTAATTTTTTATTCTTTGGTACTAGTGTGGTTGGTGAATTTTAAAAGTGGCCAAATAGTTTTTGTTTTTGGCATTGCTGAATTAATTTTACTGTTTTCTAATTTGTTTACCATGCTTCTTTCCTTTGCTAGGCAAGCTGCCATTTTTTTGGGTGACCAGTGTGTGTTTGCCAAAGGCCACCATTTTGTCTTTGTTTTACAAGCCATGTGGAAGTGTGGCATTGTGGCAGATTAGTGTGATCAGTATGCTTTTTGGCATGCTTGCGTTCTTTGTTGTCCATGCCTTTATACTTAGTGGCCGTGTGGCTGGTGGCCATTTAGTAGTCAGTTTGCTTTGCTTTTGCCACAGGCTTGCACGTGTTCCTTGTTTTCCTGGCATTTGCCCGTTGTGTCTATTTGGCTGGCAGCCATTTTGTAGTCAGCTTGCTTTGCTTTTACCACAGGCTTGCACGTGTTCTTTGTTTTCCATGCATTTGCCCTTTATGTCTATGTGGCTGGCAGCCATTTTGTAGTCATTGCTCTTTGCTTTTGCGCTAGGCCTGCATGTGTTCTTCTTTGTTGCCCATGCCTTTGCCTTTGCAGTGGTGGGCATGTGGCCCGCCAGCAGCCATGTGCTAGGGCAACCAGTTTCTGTGTCAATGCGTTTTTTTTTCTTCCACTGTTCAAAGCAATTTCTAGGAACATTGATAGAAGAGGTCTATGTATTTTTGTTTTTATTCCTTTTTTCTGTCTTCCCTGATGTGTGTTTATTGTGCGTTTGTTCCTGTTTCCCTTGGGCTTCCTTGCCTCCCATAGGATTCCTCATAGTCCCTAAAGAGAAACCAGTAATAGTTTTTTACATTATTTGATATTTCCCTGCACACCCTAAATGCCAGAGGCGCATACAAGCAATAATTGCTTTCAGGGTAATTCCATTTTCCCCCTGCACACCTGCTGCCATAGGCCAAAGGTGCACACCAGCAATGATTTTTAAAGATTATTCAATTTTTTGCCTTCACAGCTTGTCTGCAATAGGAACACACCAGTAATACTTTCTTTTTAGGATAATTTAATTTTCCCCATGCAACCCTCTGCCTTTCATAGCACACCAGCAATATTTTTTTAACGATTCCCTCATTTTCCACTTGCATCGTCTGGGCTGAAAAAGAATTACTTAATTATTACATTGAACTAGCATAAAGAGTTTTAAATTGCATAATGTCATTTATTGTTGACATATCATGCACAATTCTATGAAGCTGAACAAGTCTCTTCCTCTTTACAAACTTTCAGAGACTCTGAAGCAATGTCCAAACTCAAAAAATATCAACATGACTAAAGTGCTTCGGGGGGGCGTGGCCAGCAACCGATGAAGCCGCACACCTAGCGCGGAGCACCCGGTGTCTATCGAGCAGCCCTGAGTATCCTGTCCACCCAGCGACCCCCCAGAGTAATCCTGGGCGGTGTCGGAGGACCTGGAGCGGAGGGGGAGCTGACGGCTGCGTTTCCCCGACCCCGGGAAGACGCTGTGCTACCATACGGGACAGACGGATCTCGGCCCACTCCGGGATACGATGGCGGCCACAATACAATAAGGCGGTGAAGGTGCGCTGCGAGGGAAGGTGCAGCCAGGAGCCGGACGGGAGCCTCAGACGCCGCCGCTGGCTCTGAGGGAGCGGAGCGGTAAGATCGTACTCACCCCTCCGAGTATCTCAGAACGAAACATCAGCCAAAGGGCTGAGTGGGGATGTCCCCTGGGCAACCTGAACTGCAGAGACCTCACCAACGAGGTGGACCAGCCTCCGATAATTTGGAACCAAAGATAGTACTCCAGTGGGCCACCCCGCTTCTCGCTCTTCCCTCTCCCCCCCAATGGAGCATAGCTGAAAGGGTGTGACTGTACTCCAATGAACTGAACTTACCGCCAGAGGAAGCACACAGCCCTACAAGCTTCTTAAACTGTGCCACTCCCAAGGGGGGGAGGCCAGGGTCTGGGGCGAAGAGACCTGGTTTATTAAGCTGTCTTGTATTACGGAGCGACTGGAGACACATAGACTGACCGGCCTATCCTCTGGAATAAAAAAAGTAATTTTATCCTAGTGTGGGTAGCAGCATTTACCCCCCACAACCACCTCCCAAAAAAGAAACGGAGAGACAACATCTATGACAATGGGCAAGTCAAAAAGACGCGAGGGCCAGGAACCGGAGGGAGTAGGGACAGTTGCGCAACCTGAGCAGTCCATGAATGTAGAAAAGGACAGCGAAGCACAGTCCTCTGAGACCACCTTGGACACTATCCTCCAAGTGATCCAGGCCTCCTGTGAGGCCCTTGAACACAAGATAGATACTCTGACAGTAGATCTCTCCCTGCTCAGAGACGACCATCATAGGCTAACGGACAGAGTGGTCTCTAATGTGAAAACCCTTGAACAGCTGGCTCCAGATCATAGGGCACTCTCGGCAGACGTGGTGGATCTAACCTCCTGAGTGAAAGTGCTGGAAACCAGAGTGGAGAATGCTGAAAACCGCGCTCGCAAGAGCAATATCCAGCTGGTGGGGCTTCCAGAAAAGGCTGAACAAGGGGCAACAAAAATTTAGACTTTTCTGGAGAAAAGGATAAGAGAAGAAGTAGTAATAGAAGGCTTGTCCCCTTTCTTTGCTGTTGAGAGAGCCCACAGGGTGCCGAGCAGACTCCCCCCCTGGGGACGAGACCTCGGCCAATAGTAGCCAAACTGCTCCATTTCAAGGACAGAGATTCTATTCTGAAGCAAGCAAGGCTGAAGGGTGAAATAAAGCCGGGGAACCAACAAATGATGATCTTCCCGGACTTTTCCAGGGAGACTCAAAGGCAAAGAGCTTCCTTCCAGGACCCCAAAAGAAAGTTCAGAGACCATGGAATCCAATATTTAATGCTCTTCCTAGCTAAACTGAGAGTTTCACACAATGAAAAAAAACACTTCTTCACTTCACCCCAGATGGTATGGGACTGGTTGGAAACATTGGACCCATCATCTTCCGTTGCACGGAGGGGAGCGACTTGATCGACCAGCAAGAGGTGCAACAAATCCAGCAGGCAGGGAACAGTCGTAGCACCACCAAGGCACCAAGCACTACAGGAGATGAGAGAAGCAGTAGACGTTGCAGCAGTTATGAGCAGGAGAAATTATGCTTTGACTCAATCTTCCGGGGCCCTCTCAGATCATGATTCGAATTTTTGTAGTGTATCTGTTTCCTCCCAAGAGACTTCCATCAGCATGCCTAAAGTGACCCAAGATCGTCAGAGGATTTAAGTTGAACTCCATTTATAGTGCTTTTCTCGGAGAATAACCGTTCAATCGCGAGTTGGAAATCCGCCCTGCAGTGCGGAGTCAATTGCTGGGAAGGCAAATTGTGGATCATAATGGGGGGAGAGATGGCAACTGACTCGGGGAGGTCATTGCAGGCTATCAGGGATTATGGTTCCTCCTCCTGCCTATATATCACCGTGTCACATGATAGAAACAGGGTCTGCTGGGTAGAAACTTCGTAACTTCGTGACAACTTAAATCAATCTGTATGGGCTATTGAGGGCCCGCTGGGAAGCTGGCTCCTGGTCTCGGATGTGTCACTCTACTTATTTAACATTAGTAATACTTCTATAGTTTGGACTGGGGTAGTTCTGGATACCGGTCCTGGGATAGGGGATTTGTGAAGTTGGGGTTTTAGTTATTTAGGTTGTAGATTGTTTGTTCCCAGCACTGTGACAATGATACCATTTAGAACTAGGATGTGTACATATATGGACAAATACCACACGCTAATAGGAGGAAGTGAGATCGTACTAACTCTCCACACTTACACATTATGTAAGCCTCAGCATCTTCCCTGTGTCCTAATACAGCCCAGTGTTCAAGGATTGCAAAAAGACCTAGGTAAGGAGCCCTGAGATTTTTCTGGGTGAATAGTATTATTTGTTCAAAAGTGTTTATTTCAGCTACCTGTGTCTGTTTTACTGTGGACTCTCTGTTTCAGGCAGCCTGGCCTCTTTTAAAGTGGTGTTTTTTTTTAAACTTCATTTTTGCCGTGACTGTGTGAATTGCCTTGCTAGTTTGTGGCACACAAACCCCCCCTTTTTTTCTTCTAAGTAAAAAGGCTACATACATCTTGCAGAGTGTGTTTTTAGGAGACTGTTTTAACCTGTTTCTGTGATTTAAATTGCGCTTAAAAACTGTTTGCCCCCCTGTTTTTTGCCTTTAAAAAAGCCCAATTTCAGAGTGCGCGCCCAGCAGTATTCCAGTGTTTGTTTTTTAAACAATCTCTCCCTTACCTGGCAAGTAGACTCTGCCAGCTTGGAAGTGTGGATTCAGCCTGTCTGTATCCAAGGAGATTCTGAATAGAGAGCAGCTGCCTTTCTCCCTGCCCACAGGGACTGGACTTCAGTGAACTTGCTCTTTATATAAGTTCCTATTGGTTGTTGCATATGTTGTTGTGATAGGTTGTTGGGAGGTCTTTCCATTGGCTGCTGGCTCCAGGGATGGGGTTATGATTGGTGGATAGGGCTGAGAATCTGATTGGCTGTTGGTTTTAGGGCTGAGATTCTGATTGGCTGTTGGTTCTAGGGCTGTGATTGGTGGACAGGGCTGGGATTCCGATTGGTTGCTGGTTTTAGTTGCCTGTTTGGGCCTGTTCAGGACAGGTAGGGACTAGGGCCAGAAATGCTGCCCAATTCTCAAATGACCAGTAATGGTTTCAGCCCCTACACATCCCTCAACATGCAAACACATATTCTGCAAAGACATCCAACTCATGCATCACAAACTGACCACAGACAGATTGCAATGTCCCATCACCCAACACAATACCCTTTATACAACACGTATACACATATCCTCCAAACTACAACAGTCAAACACCATCATTCTCACAGCAAACACTACTCTGTCCACTTCCACTAACACAACCTGCCATCACCTACACAACACAAAACTACAGTACACATTTCTCTCAGTCTCAGCCTTCCAGATACACACTCTCTGCTCATACTAACCAACAACACTATCAGGTGTTTGCTCCACACAGACCATCATCATAACAATGCCCAAACCCTGCCTTCAAACACACCATCTACAAACACTCTTCCCCTCTCTTCACCAATTACACTCAACCATACAATCCCCACATTTCACTTCACCACACTTCCAGTCATTACAACTAACACTAACTCCCCTGACACACATCCATCACATCTTACACACCTCGTACTTTCATCTCCAAAACACATCAACACCCCATCTAACACTCTAATTCCACTCACCAGCACTAACTCACGTACAAATCCCTCACCAAAAACAACTACACCAATATCCCCTCTCACTATTCCACAAAAACAATACAGATCACACACATCAGCACATCAAATCAACACAAACTTGCATTACACTTATCGTCATACCCACTCCCACCCTCAGGACTACACAAAGAATACAAATTCCATCCTATCTTCACCCCTACTTTCTCACTCTTCACAAACACCTACCATAAGCACGCCAACCCAGCAACTTTAATTTACTCGCCTCTCCTCCATTGCATAATTTAGAGCCTTACATCATGATCCACATGCTCCTCCACCACCCCTAACCCATACTCCATCCACACTAAACAAACGCAAACAAAATACAAAACATGCCACTCTTAGCAACCTTGCATCCCCTTGTCTATTACATAATAAGACTACCCTACCAAAAACAGTACACTCGTCATGGCTCTCTCAGCCACCAAGTCCACCACCCACACACACAGAGCCAACAAAATGCCTCCTTCACCTGCTGGAAGAGGAACACTATATTGAAAAGCAAGACTATTGTGAGCCTCAAACAGTTATCACAACTAGCAACACTCCTGCTTCAAGCTCATATTATACTACTTCCCCTTCTCCTAAACAAAACAACAATACCACTAACACAGCTTATCTAAACTGCCAACTCATAAATGTTCATTCACTCTCAAAAAACAAGCACCACATCTACGACCTGCTCACAGACACACAACCTGACTTACTATTCATAACTGAATCCTGGTTGGGAGATGACATGGCCCCAGTGTTGCACAAAGCCGTTCCTCCGGGCTATCAAACCAACACACAAAACCGTATAGGCAAGAGAGGAGGTGGACTAGCTATTATATTCAAACAGGCATTGAACCTCAGTAAAACAGACAACATCTCCATACAAGGTTGTGAAGCCCTCCTTACCAGATGCCACCCTACTCCAACTTCCTCCTGTAACTTTCTCCTCCTTTACAGACCTCTACCTAACAACTCCACATTCCCAGATGCTTTTCTAGACACAGTCTCAAACCTTATTACACTATACTCCAACCTATGCATTCTTGGGGATCTAAACATTTGGTTTGACAAACCCAATATGCCCCATCCAAAAGCTATCACCACTGGCCTAGTCGCATTGAACCTACATCAGATTGTACACAATCCCACACACATCGTTGGACACATCCTAGATGTCATTTTTGCCAAGCCAGAACTAGTTACTATTCATAGCATCACGCCAATCACTTGGTCAGACCACCATTTGATAACTTTCTGACATACAACTCCACAACTCAACACCCCACAACTACTTACATACATGCACCTATCAACCATAGAGCAAACTCAATTTGGATGACTTAGAAAGATAAATAACAGCCAACACAGATCTGGATACAATTAATTCTGTGCCAAAACTTTATGAGTGGCTACAGGAAGCTTTAGATATCCTAATACCACTCAGAAAAACTAAACATGACAAAAGAAAACCAACACCTTGGAGAAACACAGAACTTAGAAAGATAAAGCAACAAATCAGAAAGTTGCAGCGGACCTGGCTCAAAACAAACAACAGTCAAGACAAACTGCAGCTACACAAACTTAACAGAATATACAAATCATCAATCAAAAAAGCTAAAAAAAGATACTACTCAGACAGAATTCAAAATGCTCAATCTACAACCAAGGAATTTTATAAAATTCTCAATGAATTTCAAAAACCTACATGTATGGAAGGAAGTCATCCCACTACTCAAGATTTCACAAACAAATTGGAAACTCACTACACAACCAAGGCAGACACATTGGACTCCTATTTAAAACAGAAGAAAACCATCAGCACCAACCCCTTTCCTAAAATACCCTCTAAGAATAAACCAACCCAACCTCTACAGTCCTTCCAACAAATATCCCAAGGTGAATTTATGGATTTGGTCAAAGCAAGCAGACCTTCCGGTTGCCCTTCTGACCCTTGCCCACCACAAATCTTCAAGAACATTCTTCTATATAATGCTGCTGCCACACCTGTAAGAAGAATCATCAACAATTCTTTAACTACAGGAACTTTTCCTGTAGACCAGAAAAAGGCATACATATGACCTTTATTAAAGAAAACAAACCTAGACCCGCAAGACCCCAACAACTACAGACTGTAGGAAAGTACCATCTTGCCTGGCATGTTACCCCCATTTTTCACTGTATATATGTTGTTTTAGTTGTATGTGTCACTGGGACCCTGTTCACCAGGGCCCCAGTGCTCATAAGTGTGCCTGAATGTGTTACCTGTGTAGTGACTAACTGTCTCACTGAGGCTCTGCTAATCAGAACCTCAGTGGTTATGCTCTCTCATTTCTTTCCAAATTGTCACTAACAGGCTAGTGACCAATTTTACCAATTTACATTGGCTTACTGGAACACCCTTATAATTCCCCAGTATATGGTACTGAGGTACCCAGGGTATTGGGGTTCCAGGAGATCCCTATGGGCTGCAGCATTTCTTTTGCCACCCATAGGGAGCTCTGACAATTCTTACACAGGCCTGCCACTGCAGCCTGAGTGAAATAACGTCCACGTTATTTCACAGCCATTTTACACTGCACTTAAGTAACTTATAAGTCACCTATATGTCTAACCTTTACCTGGTAAAGGTTAGGTGCAAAGTTACTTAGTGTGAGGGCACCCTGGCACTAGCCAAGGTGCCCCCACATTGTTCAGAGCCAATTCCCTGAACTTTGTGAGTGCGGGGACACCATTACACGCGTGCACTACATATAGGTCACTACCTATATGTAGCTTCACAATGGTAACTCCGAATATGGCCATGTAACATGTCTATGATCATGGAATTGCCCCCTCTATGCCATCCTGGCATAGTTGGCACAATCCCATGATCCCAGTGGTCTGTAGCACAGACCCTGGTACTGCCAAACTGCCCTTCCTGGGGTTTCACTGCAGCTGCTGCTGCTGCCAACCCCTCAGACAGGCATCTGCCCTCCTGGGGTCCAGCCAGGCCTGGCCCAGGATGGCAGAACAAAGGACTTCCTCTGAGAGAGGGTGTTACACCCTCTCCCTTTGGAAAATGGTGTGAAGGCAGGGGAGGAGTAGCCTCCCCCAGCCTCTGGAAATGCTTTCTTGGGCACAGATGTGCCCAACTCTGCATAAGCCAGTCTACACCGGTTCAGGGGACCCCTTAGCCCCTGCTCTGGCGCGAAACTGGACAAAGGAAAGGGGAGTGACCACTCCCCTGACCTGCACCTCCCCTGGGAGGTGTGCAGAGCTCCTCCAGTGTGCTCCAGACCTCTGCCATCTTGGAAACAGAGGTGCTGCTGGCACACTGGACTGCTCTGAGTGGCCAGTGCCACCAGGTGATGTCAGAGACTCCTTGTGATAGGCTCCTTCAGGTGTTGCTAGCCTATCCTCTCTCCTAGGTAGCCAAACCCTCTTTTCTGGCTATTTAGAGTCTCTGTCTCTGGGGAAACGTTAGATAACGAATGCAAGAGCTCATCCGAGTTCCTCTGCATCTCTCTCTTCACCTTCTGCCAAGGAATCGACTGCTGACCGCGCTGGAAGCCTGCAACACTGCAACAAAGTAGCAAAGACGACTACTGCAACTCTGTAACGCTGATCCTGCCGCCTTCTCGACTGTTTTCCTGGTGGTACATGCTGTGGGGGTAGTCTGCCTCCTCTCTGCACTAGAAGCTCCGAAGAAATCTCCCGTGGGTCAACGGAATCTTCCCCCTGCAACCGCAGGCACCAAAAAGCTGCATTACCGGTCCCTTGGGTCTCCTCTCAGCACGACGAGCGAGGTCCCTCGAATCCAGCAACTCTGTCCAAGTGACTCCCACAGTCCAGTGACTCTTCAGTCCAAGTTTGGTGGAGGTAAGTCCTTGCCTCACCTCGCTGGGCTGCATTGCTGGGAACCGCGACTTTTGCAGCTACTCCTGCCCCTGTGCACTTCCGGCGGAAATCCTTTGTGCACAGCCAAGCCTGGGTCCACGGCACTCTAACCTGCATTGCACGACTTTCTAAGTTGGTCTCCGGCGACGTGGGACTCCTTTGTGTAACTTCGGTTGAGCACTGTTTCACGCATCCTTGTAGTGCCTGTTTCTGGCACTTCTCTGGGAGCTACCTGCTGCTGAGAGGGCTCTTTGTCTTGCTCGACGTGCCTTCTCTCTCCTGGTCCAATTTGCGACCTCCTGGTCCCTCCAGGGCTACAGCAGCGTCCAAAAACGCTAACAGCACGATTTGCAGCGAGCAAGGCTTGTTGGCGTTCTTTCGGCGGGAAAAAACTTCTGCACAACTCTCCACGGCGAGAGGGATCCGTCCACCAAAGGGGAAGTCTCTAGTCCTTTTCGTTCCTGCAGAAACCTCAGCTTCTTCTGTCCAGTAGAAGCTTCTTTGCACCCACAGCTGGCATTTCCTGGGCATCTGCCCATCTCCGACTTGCTTGTGACTTTTGGACTTGGTCCCCTTGTTCCACAGGTACCCTAGATTGGAAATCCATCGTTGTTGCATTGTTGGTTTGTGTCTTTCCTGCATTATTCCTCTAACACGACTTCTTTGTCCTTAGGGGAACTTTAGTGCACTTTGCACTCACTTTTCAGGGTCTTGGGGAGGGCTAATTTTCTAACTCTCACTATTTTCTAATAGTCCCAGCGACCCTCTACAAGGTCACATAGGTTTGGGGTCCATTCGTGGTTCGCATTCCACTTTTGGAGTATATGGTTTCTGTTGCCCCTATCCCTATGTGTCCCCATTGCATCCTATTGTAACTATACATTGTTTGCACTGTTTTCTAAGACTATACTGCATATTTTTGCTATTGTGTATATATATCTTGTGTATATTTCCTATCCTCTCACTGAGGGTACACTCTAAGATACTTTGGCATATTGTCATAAAAATAAAGTACCTTTATTTTTAGTATAACTGTGTATTGTGTTTTCTTATGGTATTGTGCAAGTGACACTTGTGGTACTGTAGTAGCTTCACACGTCTCCTAGTTCAGCCTAAGCTGCTCTGCTAAGCTACCATTATCTATCAGCCTAAGCTGCTAGACACCCTATACACTAATAAGGGATAACTGGGCCTGGTGCAAGGTGCAAGTACCCCTTGGTACTCACTACAAGCCAGTCCAGCCTCCTACACAGACCAATCACAAATGGACCCTTCCTTGGCAAATTGATAGAAAGAACAGCATTCGCCCAGATGTCACAATTCATTGAAGACAATTCTGTACTTTCAGACTTCCAAACTAGATTCCGCCCAGGAAGAAGCACTGAATCAGCACTCATAGCAATCTGGGATGATCTTAAAAACGCAGTCGACCACAATGGAGTTGCCGCACTACTTCTCTTGGACCTCTCAGCTGCCTTTGATACGGTTGATCATGACACCCTAATTCAAAGACTCCACGAAGCCAGCATACAAGGGATTGCTCTCAACTGGATTACTTCCTATCTTAAAAAAAAATCTAATATCATCCACTCACCCCCCCTTCTCGTCCGAACCCTATCTCACAAAAGTAGGGGTCCCCCAAGGATCAATTATCTCACCTTTGCTTTTCAACATCTACATGATATCTTTACCAGAACTGATCAATGATTTCTATCCCACATGCTACAACTATGCAGATGACACACAAATACTACTTAAATTAGAATGCCCCAAAAACATTAAAAATTCAGAAATCCTCAGTTGCCTCAGAGCCGTTGATCAGTGGATAACCTGGAGCTATCTCAATCTAAATACCTCCAAAACAGAAATACTGTGGTGACTGGAAAAGTTATGACCCTCTGTGCGTCTGGCCTGACGATCTTGGACCACCTCCTCAATTACCCAAGGAAGTTAAAAACCTTGGAATCATCATGGATTCCAACTTAACTATGAATGTCCAAGTGGACAAATTAGCACGAACAAGCTTCATCACCTTTAAGACTTTACGACGCATCTTCCCCCACCTCAGATTTCCACACAAGGTGCATGCTACTATCTTGCTTGTACTATCCAAACTGGACTATGCCAATGGCCTCTACCATGGATCATCTCTATCTATTATGAAAAAACTACAACGTATCCAGAATTTTGCAGCCAGGCTACTATTACATGTAAAGCTCAAGCCCTCATCTCCCCTGCCTTGAGAGCACTACACTGGTTACCTGTTGCCAGAAGATGTACTTTCAAGCTGCTTTGTATCACCCACAAAGCTATACATGGAACAGGACCGATTTTTATCAGAAACAAAATAACCAAATACATCCAACAAAGAAACCTCCGCTCAAGATTGGCACCTCGCCTTAGAACACCACCATACAAGAAAAAGACTATAGGTGGTACATCCTTCTCCGTTCAAGCAGCCAAACTATGGAATTCATTACCCCCAACTATAAGAGCCACAGATAACTTTCTTGTCTTCAGAAAACTACTCAAGAGTTGGCTCTTTCCTTCATAACCACCATATTCAAACAAGCATGGACTGCATATGCCTTTCATCTGCTAAATAACTCTGCCTAAGCTCTTCCCTCCGCTTCCACATCTAACTCACCAAACCTCACTCTACTACCATGACTTCCCACACAGCCCTACAAAATTCTCCCTCATTTATCTCACCCTGCTACTATGCTCTCCCTACCCTTCCACAGACTCTTCCCTCATCCATCCCCCTTTACTCATCCCAAGCCTTTGGGTTGAGTAAATGAAGGGTATACTCCCAATTAACACTTCTGGATTTCTTTCCTCCTCCACCCCTCCATTACTCTAGTCAATCTAACTAACAAACTCTCATATCTGTGGCTCAAATTAACTCATAATAATACTAAAACTATACTCATATTTCCCAATACTAATCCATCACTAATTCTTGTTGGGTTCCAGAGTAGCGTGCTAATCACCGAAAAGCGCTTTGGCGCCTCGTCAGGGGTAGTAAGCGCTATATAAATACTATTACAATACAATACAATTATGGATACTTCCTTGGCATGTAAGATAATCACCTGGAATTTAAGAGGTCTGATCAGTATAAACAAGCGATATAAGATCCATAATCAGTTAAAGAGGCGAGGAGTCCACGTAGCTATATTACAGGAAACGCACCTTCTGGAACATGAGGTCAGGGCCCTGGCGAAGAGAAGGCGCAGTCAGGTATATGCAACAACTTATTCAGCATTCGCCAGAGGTGTATTAAATTGAGTCCACCCCGGAATGCCTTTCCAAAAGACACGCAAAACCATAGAAAAGGAAGGGAGATATGTCTTGGTGTCTGGTAAGCGCTGGAAGGCAGGGATATCACATTTGGGGGCATCTACGCTCCAAATTAGGACCAGTTAGCTTTCCTTTCTGCGCTCTCTCGAGAGCTAGAACCCTATTTCATGCAGACAACTCCATTAGGGGGAGACTTTCATTGTATTGCTGACCCAGAAATGGACAAATCACCCCCGGCTGCGTTCCCCCACTACTAAGGAAGCTAGATTCTTCTCTGAATGGCAGTGACGATGGAGATTTATTGATAGTTGGACGCACCTCCATCCAACAGCCCGCGATTATTCTTTGCATTCGACACTACACGACCTACATGTACGGTTAGACGTATTCCTGGCCTCCCAGGAAATACTCAGATCATAATCCCTTGTTGCTATCGTTGACATGGCAAAGAGAGAAGCCATGCATACCAAATTGGTGCGTTAGGACAGATGGGCTTGGAGACGAAGCATTTAAACTCTCTATATCAACTGACATAAAAGAGTTCTTTGATTATAACACAGGCATAGCATCCTCCAGAGCGACTGAATGGGAGAGGTTCAAAACGGTCATAGGGGGTAAATGTATAGCTGAAAACATAGGCATCCGCAGGTCCCTAGAACGAGAGATTCAAACATATGAAGGCTCCCTCAGAGACATAGAATGTCGTAGACCCGCTAACCCAGACCTGGCCCCCCTTCTCATGGAACACAAAGAAAAAACTGCAGTAGCACAGGAACAGTTGAGCCGTTTTGATTACAAAAAATACATATCTAGGCAACACACAGAAGGAGATAAGGCAGGGTCAATGCTGGAATGGCTTGCGACCCCTCAGAGGCCTCAGACCATGATACTGGAGATTGTAGACAATGCAGGTTGTCGATTATATGGACAAAAAGACATAAACACCAGATTTACTATCTGTTGCTCTCCGATGTATGCCCCACCAAGAGAGACACTGGGCCCTGCCCAATTAAAAGATCTAGAGGACCTCCGTCTTCCACAACTGGAGGAGGAAGACAGAATAGCTTTGGCAGAACACATTACGATAGCAGAAATTAAAGCCGCAGTAAGGAACATGGCAAGAGGTAGGGTACCAGGAGCCGATGGACTCCCTGTGGAGTTTTATAATATGTACAGACAGTGTCTGGCCCCATTTATATGCACCCTTTATGCCGAAGCACTAGAAAGGGGAGCATTACCTCCATCCACAAATGAGGCCATAATGATTCCACTCCTGAAACCTGGCAGACTAGCGGAGTATGTGCGCTCATATCGCCCCTTATACATTCTTAACATGGACTATAAAATATTTAGCCAAATACTAGCTGCCGGGCTCTTGCCCCATATGGCGTCACTAATCCACAGAGACCAATCCGGGTTTGTCCCTCAGCGTTGTACTTTAGGCGACTGGTCTTGATCCTACATTCCGCTTCCCCGGCATTGCAAAGGGCATCAATTATATCAGTGGATATTGAAAAAGCCTTTGATAGCCTCAAATGGGATTTCCTGGAACAGGTAATGCTGAAATTGCTAAAGAGATGGAACCACTTGCCCAAATGGATTGATCGGGAACTTATTATGAGGGACTCCGGATGGGACCACAGGAACATTACATAGCGTTATATGCAGACGACATGCTGATTTTCCTGGGGGACACAGACTCAGATCTTCCGGGAGCGATGTCTATGTTAGAGGACTTTGGGGGAACTTCAGGTTTACAGATAAATTGTCAGAAATCCTCCATTTTCCCACTGATGGAAGGAGTCCCGAGAATCAATGATACTCGAGGCCTTAACTGGACCCCTACTACATTCCTCTATCTGGGAGTCAACATCTACCATAAATCTGAAGATTTACTGGAGGGGAATATACACCGGACAATAAGAAAACTAAGAAGCGACATGCAATTCTGGGGAACACTTCCACTGTCGATCACAGGAAGAGTGGCATTGGTAAAAATGGTAATGGTGCCCAGATTGTTATACTATTTTTCTACTCTCCCACTGGTTATCCCTAAGTCGGTGTTCAAAGATATCAACACATTGATAACTAGTTTTGTGTGGGGTTCAGGAAGGCATAGATTGGCTCTGAGAACTATTCAGAAACCCACAATGGAGGGAGGACTAGCTGCACCTAATATAGAGACTTATTACTGGGCAGGTCAATTGCAATGGTTAGCTAGATCTTTGAATGAAGAACAATCAGAACAGGGAACACCTCATAGCCCAAATGGTTCAATATATGACCTCCTGAACATATAACTGAACCTGAGGGGGGAAAGGCACAACTCCCACAAGTACTTCACGCTGCTCGAGTGTGTTGGGAACGTGGCCTGCGATACACTCAAACAGCATTCACCTACGCTCCAGAATTACCAGTAGAAGGTTTAATATACCTCCCGGGGGGTGGGTACTAACAGGGATCAAGAGATTAGCTACATATAATATTACATTGATTGGAGACCTATTTCACAATGGAGAATTACACAACTTTGCAGAATTGAAGGAGCGATTCGGGGTTCCCACAGGTCTATTTCTTTTACACAGTGCAATGGTTAGAATCATACAGAAAGCATGGAGGTCGGGTTCTCATGATCCGATCACACACGAGTGCTGCCAAGTTATCTGTTCACAGGGAGGGGAGAGAGGTATAATCTCAGCCATTTATAGGGCCTTGCACAAAAATGTATCCACTCCTTTTGATAAACTTCGACAAACATGGCAGACGGGACTGGAAACACCCATCGATGAACAGAAATGGGTCAGTATCATGAAACACATTCCATCAGTGTCAAGAAATGCACGCTTCAAATTGCATAATCTCTACGTTTATCATAGAGCATATTTTACCCCCCATAAAATATCACTAATGTACGACACAGGAAATGGAGGTTGCCCCCGCTGCTCCCGACCAGAAGCAAACCTGGAACACATGTTATGGAATTGTCTGGTGATTGTACCCTACTGGGAAGAGGTGTTCAGAAGTATAGCTGTAGTAACAGACAGAGATCTGATTCTGTTCACCCTGACAGCACTATTAGGAGATTTTCCTTGCCCACAGGCTAAAAAAACTACCAATAAATATATATATCTGGCATTAATCATAACAATAAGAGAAATCACGCTACATTGGAAAGGTGCAGAGGGACCTCACATACTAAGATGGCAGAATGCAATGATAAAATGGGCAGAGGGGAATATACTACATCCGGAGGCTGCACAAGGGTGTGGATCATGTGACATGGCGAGACAATGGGACACGCTTCTGGACTGCCTCAAACACCCAAACGAAACAACCTCAGATGGTTCACATGCAACATCTGATTCAGATGCAGATGAAGTCTCTAATTCATAGGCACACGGTTCACTGAACCTGAACATGTCTCTTACTGAGAAAATAAGTGATGTCCAAGAAAAGATAGTAGACATGCTGGGAGCGAACAAGGGGGGGAGGGTGCGGGGATAGTATATTTAAAAATAAAAAATGACTAAAGTGCTTCTTTGTGTTCTGACAAGATCTCTTGCCTATTTAAAAGATTTAGGGGGTCATTACAACCTCAGCGGTCTTCTAACAAGACTGCCGATGGACCGCCGTGCGGAAGACCGCCAGTAGTGGCGGTTTGCCGCTCAGCGTATTATGACTGTTGGCTGCCCTCTGTCGTTTTTCCAACGGAGAGCCGCCAACAGCCATACTGGCGGGCTGCGGGGAAGTGGAGGTTGCTCCACCTCCACCGCCATGCCAACAGAACACCGCCCAGCGAATCACGTCCTGTGATTCGGCACAGCGGTATTCTGTTGCCGGTGTGGTGTCGGCAGAGCTGCCCCCATGGCTCCCGTCCCCTCCCGGAGGATCGACGGAACAGGTAAGTCAATTGTCCGTTAGGGGAGGGGGTGGGGGGTGTTGTGTGTTGTGTGGGTGCATGGGGGTATGCGTCAGTGTATGTAGAGGGGGTGTGTGAGTGCGTGTATGCTTGCGGGGGTGTTGCGTGTTTTGGGAATGAGTGTGTGCATGTCTGTAGATATGTCTGTATGGATGTGTATGTTTGAATGTGGGTGTGCGTGTCTAACTGTGTGTGTGGATGTTGGCATGTATGTCGGTGTGTGTGCGTGTATGTGTGTTGGTGGTGCCTGCGTGCGTGTCGGGTATGTATGTGTAAGGTAATGTCGGGGGTCGGGGTGGGGAGGTGGGTCCTGCCACCTTTGGGAGGTTGCAGGGGTGGTGGGGGGTGTAGAGGAGGGAGTCGGGGTGGGGGAGACCCCTATCAGTGCCAGGGAAGGAATTCCCTGGCACTGATAGTGCTTACCGCCATGGATTTCATGGCGGTTCCTACCGCTGGAAATCCACGACGGTAAGCCGGGTCAAAATACCGGTGGTGGTATTGTGACGGCCGCCAGGCTGGAGACCCAGGTCTCCAGCCCAGCGGTTGTCTCCACCCTAGCGGGCAGAACGGAGAAGCGGAGGATGACCATGGCGGTAACCGCCATGGTCATAAAACTCAAAAAAAGACCGCCAGCCTGTTGGTGGTCTTACCGCCGCTTTAACACCGTCCACCAGGGTTGTAATGACCCCCTTAATCTTTCCTTACCTTGAAAGGAAGCCACTTGCTTGAAAATTTCAGAAGAACTTAAACTGTTTTTTTTACCTTTCTTATTTTCTGTCTCTTACAGGAAATACAGGACTATTGGCAGAAGGTGGAAGAGGAGAGCTGACCAGAGGGCGAGGACCACCGGAACTTCACTGGAGGCTGTCCGGGGGATGAGAAATGCTTAAACTTGACTGGAAACTGGTCAGAGAAGGGGGAAAACTGGAACTCGAAGGGAGGAAGGCTGAAGAACAAGGAACTTGACTTGCACTGGAAGTTGACTGGAGGCAGGCTGGAGGACAACAGACTTGACTTTACTGGGAACAGGTGAGGAGAGCAATAAGTACGAAGCCAAGCAAGGCCTCAGACTCGCAAGCATTCTTTAAATAATCAAATAGGCACCTGTGTCTTTTTGCAGTTGATTGCTTGAAAGGGTAATGAGCAATTATCCCCCTGATTGTAGCATGCGTTCAATACAGATCACATTGTAAAGAGCACATGTTTTGTCAGTTACAATTGGAGCATGTGAAAAGGCAGTTGGTTGTTTGTTAAGGAAATAAGCAATTATCCTCCTGATTGTGGCACATGTTCTATACAGATCACATTATGAAGACCACATGTTTTGGCAGTTACAGTTAGAGCAGGTGGAATGCAGTTTGTGTAATCAACAAGAATTGGTTATAATAAATGAGACATATAAAAAGCATTGGATATTGTAAGCTTGATATTCAAAAATGTAATTAATATACCCAAATAAGTCTGAATGTTGCAAGCTGTTGCAAGCAACAGGATTATACTGTAATTGAGCTCTTGAATGTGCTATTTTACTCACAACAAAGCCACATTTCACTGACTTTCTTGTTTGTTTGCTTTTAAGTGCACAAGCAACATCATCACACACAGTACAACCAGAAAGAAGGCTGGCAGTGACACACACCATCTGAGTCTTCCTCTGCTTCCACTTGTATAGCCATGTGGCAAATGGCAGAGCTGACAGAGAACTTGAAGATGCCCCAAGAAGGCTGTTCCTGGCAAAAAAGTAGCCAGTGAGGAAGAGGAGAAGAAGGATATTACCACCACTGGCATGCAGCCTTCTACCTTTTCAGGAAACATGGTGTACCTGTTTCACCCTCCCAAGGGCTCAGAGCATCATTCCTTGTTCTAAAAATCACCACCCCAGTACCCCAGTATGATGAGCCTAAGGCTAAGCCCAGCCACTGCTGTCATGGCAAGGAGCCTTGAGTCTAAACTGGATTTGTCTTAGCTGCAAACTAGTACCCAGTCATCGCAGGAAAGTGAACAACAGGGGCCACACCCAGGAACAGTTTATCCTTAAGTAGGAGCAGAACATAACAATCAGCTACCTGCTGAACAAGATGTTGTAATCATTGGCTTCATGGCCTCCAGCAAGTAAAATAAAAAATACTCCATCATCTTCTCCAAATCCCCCTTAAGATGATCTGGACACAGACTGGACCCCGGCCAAATCTGAGACTCACCCTAAGAGGGAAAAGGAAAGTTACTGAAAGCATTAATAGTATAGAAAGTGATAGTGAAGACTAGAACACAATGATTGCCAGTATGTATGGGCCTCAGAGAACACCGAGATGACTCTTACTGCTCAGTGGGATGAGGATATACCACCATTTTCCATATTTGTAAGACCCACTTTGATACCTGCATCCACCACTACCAAAGTCATTGTATGCACTACAGAAAGGCAAATGAAAGAGTAATCTACCTACAGTTCTTCAAGCATTGGCAGTGTCACACTAAAAAAGCTACCCTCCGTAGTTTATTTCGTCTTTAAAATTAGCAAGCAGAAGGATATCATTGCAATATGCTCCATTTGCCATGCAAGTGTTTGTCAAGGTAAGCCAGGTTCACATTACGGTACTGGAGGGCAAGAGTCCCATTTGAGAAAACATCACACATAATAAAGATAGCTGGTGGTGGTTGTGATGATGAGATAGAGGAAGCATATGAATGCACAGTGTTAGAAGAAGAAGGTGGTCATAAGGAAGCAGAGGATGGTGGAATTGCACAAAGCTGCCCTGTCCTCTTTAGTGTGCCAGCATCACCGGCAATAGCAACCTCAAAAGGGCACAAGCCTGGAATGCAGACACCTCTACCACATACAGTGACTCCCTCAAGACACACACTGAGTCTACACCACCTGGTTCTCTCCAGTCATCACCTGTGTCAGTGCAACCAAACAAAAAGAAAAAAATCCAAATTAGAAATATGGGCATGTTTTGTCAGAAGATGCCCTGTAAATGCAACCACCCAATGGTCTGTTTGTACAATGAGAAGCTGGATCAAATATTAGCACTGGCCCTTCCCCCTTTTATTTTGTGGGAGGAGTGGGATTCTTAGCATTGGTAGTGGCCATCTACCCAAAATGGAAAATTTCCAGTCAGTCCTATCTTGCCAGCTTTGCAGTTCCAGCACTCCATCGTGATGTGCATCAATTGGTTGGCCAAGCAATGCTTTTCACACTATACAACTGATGAGGCATTGTAGGAAAGTACCATCTTGCCTGGCATGTTACCCCCATTTTTCACTGTATATATGTTGTTTTAGTTGTATGTGTCACTGGGACCCTGGTAACCCAGGGCCCCAGTGCTCATAAGTGTGCCTGAATGTGTTACCTGTGTAGTGACTAACTGTTTCACTGAGGCTCTGCTAATCAGAACCTCAGTGGTTATGCTCTCTCATTTCTTTCCAAATTGTCACTGACAGGCTAGTGACCATTTTTACCAATTTACATTGGCTTACTGGAACACCCTTATAATTCCCTAGTATATGGTTCTGAGGTACCCAGGGTATTGGGGTTCCAGGAGATCCCTATGGGCTGCAGCATTTCTTTTGCCACCCATAGGGAGCTCTGACAATTCTTACACAGGCCTTCCACTGCAGCCTGAGTGAAATAACGTCCACGTTATTTCACAGCCATTTTACACTGCACTTAAGTAACTTATAAGTCACCTATATGTCTAACCTTTACCTGGTAAAGGTTAGGTGCAAAGTTACTTAGTGTGAGGGCACCCTGGCACTAGCCAAGGTGCCCCCACATTGTTCAGAGCCAATTCCCTGAACTTTGTGAGTGCGGGGACACCATTACAGGCGTGCACTACATATAGGTCACTACCTATATGTAGCTTCACCATGGTAACTCCGAATATGGCCATGTAACATGTCTATGATCATGGAATTGCCCCCTCTATACCATCCTGGCATAGTTGGCACAATCCCATGATCCCAGTGGTCTGTAGCACAGACCCTGGTACTGCCAAACTGCCCTTCCTGGGGTTTCACTGCAGCTGCTGCTGCTGCCAACCCCTCAGACAGGCAGCTGCCCTCCTGGGGTCCAGCCAGGCCTGGCCCAGGATGGCAGAACAAAGAACTTCCTCTGAGAGAGGGTGTGACACCCTCTCCCTTTGGAAAATGGTGTGAAGGCAGGGGAGGAGTAGCCTCCCCCAGCCTCTGGAAATGCTTTGTTGGGCACAGAGGTGCCCAATTCTGCATAAGCCAGTCTACACCGGTTCAGGGACCCCTTAGCCCCTGCTCTGGCGCGAAACTGGACAAAGGAAAGGGGAGTGACCACTCCCCTGACCTGCACCTCCCCTGGGAGGTGTCCAGAGCTCCTCCAGTGTGCTCCAGACCTCTGCCATCTTGGAAACAGAGGTGCTGCTGGCACACTGGACTGCTCTGAGTGGCCAGTGCCACCAGGTGACGTCAGAGACTCCTGCTGATAGGCTCCTTCAGGTGTTAGTAGCCTATCCTCTCTCCTAGGTAGCCAAACCCTCTTTTCTGGCTATTTAGGGTCTCTGGGGAAACTTTAGATAATGAATGCAAGAGCTCATCCGAGTTCCTCTGCATCTCTCTCTTCACCTTCTGATAAGGAAACGACTGCTGACCGCGCTGGAAGCCTGCAAACCTGCAACATAGTAGCAAAGACGACTACTGCAACTCTGTAACGCTGATCCTGCCGCCTTCTCGACTGTTTTCCTGCTTGTGCATGCTGTGGGGGTAGCCTGCCTCCTCTCTGCACCAGAAGCTCCGAAGAAATCTCCTGTGGGTCGACGGAATCTTCCCCCTGCAACCGCAGGCACCAAAAAGCTGCATCACCGGTCCCATGGGTCTCCTCTCAGCACGACGAGCGAGGTCCCTCGAATCCAGCGACTCTGTCCAAGTGACCCCCACAGTCCAGTGACTCTTCAGCCCAAGTTTGGTGGAGGTAAGTCCTTGCCTCACCTCGCTGGGCTGCATTGCTGGGAACGGCGACTTTGCAGCTACTCCGGCCCCTGTGCACTTCCAGTGGAAATCCTTTGTGCACAGTCAAGTCTGGGTCCACGGCACTCTAACCTGCATTGCACGACTTTCTAAGTTGGTCTCCGGCGACGTGGGACTCCTTTGTGCAACTTCGGCGAGCACCGTTTCACGCATCCTTGTAGTGCCTGTTTCTGGCACTTCTCCGGATGCTACCTGCTTCAGTGAGGGCTCTTTGTCTTGCTCGATGTCCCCTCTCTCTTCAGGTCCAATTTGCGACCTCCTGGTCCCTCCTGAGCTCCAGCAGCGTCCAAAAACGACAAACGCACAATTTGCAGCTAGCAAGGCTTGTTGGCGTTCTTTCGGTGGGAAAACACTTCTGTACGACTCTCCACGGCAAGAGGGATCCGTCCACCAAAGGGGAAGTCTCTAGCCCTTTTCGTTCCTGCAGAAACCTCAGCTTCTTCTGTCCAGTCGAAGCTTCTTTGCACCCGCAGCTGGCATTTCCTGGGCATCTGCCCATCTCCGACTTGCTTGTGACTTTTGGACTTGGTCCCCTTGTTCCACAGGTACCCTAGATTGGAAATCCACAGTTGTTGCATTGCTGGTTGGTGTCTTTCCTGCATTATTCCTCTAACACAACTTCTTTGTCCTTAGGGGAACTTTAGTGCACTTTGCACTCACTTTTCAGGGTCTTGGGGAGGGTTATTTTTCTAACTCTCACTATTTTCTAATAGTCCCAGCGACCCTCTACAAGGTCACATAGGTTTGGGGTCCATTCGTGGTTCGCATTCCACTTTTGGAGTATATGGTTTGTGTTGCCCCTATCCCTATGTTTCCCCATTGCATCCTATTGTAACTATACATTGTTTGCACTGTTTTCTAAGACTATACTGCATATTTTTGCTATTGTGTATATATATCTTGTGTATATTTCCTATCCTCTCACTGAGGGTACACTCTAAGATACTTTGGCATATTGTCATAAAAATAAAGTACCTTTATTTTTAGTATAACTGTGTATTGTGTTTTCTTATGATATTGTGCATATGACACTAGGTGGTACTGTAGTAGCTTCACACGTCTCCTAGTTCAGCCTAAGCTGCTCTGCTAAGCTACCATTATCTATCAGCCTAAGCTGCTAGACACCCTATACACTAATAAGGGATAACTGGGCCTGGTGCAAGGTGCAAGTACCCCTTGGTACTCACTACAAGCCAGTCCAGCCTCCTACAGGCATGCGGACCAGTTGTCAAGCAACTGATAACATGTGTATCATTGCACAATGTCTGTCTTTAGTGGGGGTTAGGTAACAGCAATCTGCAGGTCTTTGTACTGATAAATGTTTTAAGGGCATTCAGCAGCATGCGACAGTAGCAGTGTTCACCATAGAACAATCTCATACAGTTGGAAACATCTTGGAAGAGTTTAACACCAAGGTGCTTGATAGGCTTCTACCTCAAGGTCTAAGAATTGATGTATTGCCATGGGCAATGGAAGTAATAGTCAAGGCCATGGTAGATGGTGAATATTTCAGGGTCCTGTGTTTGGTGCATTGCATCAACCAGATTGTGAAGGAAGTTCTCAAAAAGAAGACATAGGTCCTGATTTAGAAATCTATGGATGGGTTACTCTGTCATAATGGGGACGAATAGCCCATTCACCGAAATCTAAATACCTTTGTGTCCAATGAGATTTAGATTTCGGTGGACAGGATATCCGTCCCTGATGTAATGCAGTAACCCATCCACCAAGTTCTAAATCAGGCCCATAGTTAGCAACATTCTGACATTTTGATCCTGTCTCTTAAAGAGTACATATATGCCAAAATACTTGATTCAGGGAACAAAAGAATACTTGCCACTTTCATTCCTTTTTCAGAAGTTTCTCTTTACAAAACGTGCATTGTTGGTCAAGAGAGAGACCTGGAAGAAGCATAGCTGGAAGTTAGTGGCCCGGACAGAAGTTGTAGAGTGCAGCCTTCAACCTTCAGAGCGGGCAATGCTATTGTCTCACAGCCAACACCATAATCACTAGCAACACCAGCATCAGGAATTGGACCCAACCTCAGCAGCGCCTTCGTTTCAAGTGGCAGGACTTAAGTTAAGTGCAGAGACAAAGTCAGCAGAGGTCGGGCAAGTGACAGTACCAGTTACCATTCAGAGGATGGCCCAAGACAATCTGAATGACACAAAAGAGGTCTACGTGGATCAAAACCCATTGGCATGGGAAGATGTGATAATGATTGGAGCTCAGAAGACTAGCAATAAAGCATCTGGCTTGTCTGGTAGTCAGTGTCAAGTTACTACTCACATGAGATCCAGATTCCACGGCTACAAAGAATGTCTAACTTCTTACCTAAGGCTAATTCTTGACAATCTGAATTGGAGCGAGTATGGGAGATTTAGCCTTTAGGAGAAAGGGGGAAGTGAGGGAGAAAGGCGGAAGGAGAAAGTTGAGGATTTCCGGCACTCTCTCGATTTGTGTGATCACCTCTGTTTTTCTGGTCAAAATTTCTAAGGTTTGAAGATTCCAATAGTCATATACACCTTAAGAAATAAAACACAAGGAGATATGGCACTCATAAAGCAACCAAGGTTTTCTTAAATAGTCAGGCCCAGATTTATACCCTGTTGTGCCAAATTTGCGTCATTTTTTTTTAATGCAAATTTGTAGCAAACCTAACTCTATATTTATACTTTGGCGCTAGCCCAGTCTAGTGCCAAAGTTATGGAGTTAAAGTCATTTTTTGCTTGCGGGAAACTACCTTGCGTCAATGAGATGCACGGTAGGTGTTCCTGTGCAACAAATAAAGATATGGCTTTAACGCCATATTTATCCCCGTGCTAAAATCAAGCACGGGACCTCAAATAATGATGCTGAGCTTGCTTAGCGCCACTAATTAACGCCTGGGTCAGGGCAGGCATTAGGGAACCCGTGGGCCTATTTCTATGGTCAGAGACGATGGAATGGGCCCACAGGTGCTCTTCCCAAGCCCCAGGGACACCCCCACCCTCACCAGAGGAACACCAGAGGATGGGAGGACCCCATCCCAGGTAAGTAAAGTAAGTACAGGTGAGTATTTTATTTTTCCATGTGCCATAGGGGGGCCTAACTTGGGCCCAGTGGATGTTGTGAAACTGATGCTAACTCACTGTTGGAGGATCTTCATAACTAAACAATAGCCCATGCAAACCTTTACTTATCCACTCAGGCATGAAAAGGAAATCATTACCATAGTGCAGAGTCTCAGAACAATGCCTGCCCCATGATCGGAAGTGTTAGTTTTTACTATGTGGCTTAATTCACAAAGGTAAAGGTACACTTTTGGTGTAAGCTTACTCTTGCAGTGTAACTGTACTCCTAGTAATTTTACCAGTAGTAACTTTATAAGTCGTAACTATCTACTGGTAATCGTAACTCCTCTTAAAGTGATAGGGGTTGCTTATGTGAACTTACATTGCAGAGGAAAGTAACACCAAAACTGTAACATACTTTATGTTATTGAATCAGGCCTTGTTTTGCACACAAAATATTTGCAACATGGAATAACCTAACGTTCTCCTGAGTCCTGAACCTGACTCAAGGTTTTTATAAGTTTAGTTCTACATTTTTTAAACTGATTACTAGCTCCTTAGATTGCTTAAAAGTTATGATTACTAGTTGTTGTTTGTAATATGAGATTTTTGTCATGGTGGTCTGGCCTTAGTCTTTGATTATCTACAGGCTTTGTGTTCTCTTTCAGTCTAATAGCTTGTGATTTATAATCCTTCTGAATAATCCTACAGTTGGTGTTCACTTCGTTTGGAATAGGTGGGTGTGCAACCTTGCTTTGTTATGTCTTCCCTATTAGCACTAGCCCACTACTGCCACCAGCATTAAGAAGGCACTTTGGGAAAACCCACAATAGGGTTTGGGAAAACTGAGAGAGGTAGCATAGATTTTTTAAGAACTAGACAAAGAATTAGTGAACAACTTAGTACTAAAGTTGTCCTTGGGAAGGAGCGATAAATAAGATTGAGGATTTTTGTGCATATGGTTGATAGACCCAATTAGTGGTCAATACTTACAGACGGTAGGACAAGGGGAGTAACTGAACTAACTACTACACAGTATCATTGATACTGCAAAACTTTAGCAGGCAATAAAGTGAAACAGAATTAACTAGTTTTCTGTTCTTAGTGCCACTCTGGAAGTGAGATGTAATTACTGGACTGCAGAAAGGGAGAAAGAGGTAAATGAGCTACTGAAGAATAAATACATGGCAAGGTAATTCAGGTAGGTAGGGAAAGTCTAAGAGGAAAAGTAAAGCATAATTTGTGACAATTTTCAGAGCTCAGTGTCTCGTCTTGCTCTCATAACAAAGCCTATCTAGTGATGTAAAGACAGATAGTGACAAAGAAAAAACAAAAGCTTTTTTTTTACATTCAAACCCACCATCTCCACCAGCAACAGGACCCACCCTCTCCCTAAGCAAAAACAAATCCCTTTCACCATTTCCCCAACTTTCCTTGTCACTCTCTCCAGCCACAACAGGTCCACCCCCAAGTAAAATCCCAAATTTTAATTTCACCCTTTCCCCAACTTCCCTACCCACCCTCTTCATCCATAACAAGTCTTCCCATCCAAAATAATGTTCCATTAAAAAATGCTTGAGGGCACCCAGTTGAGTTTTCATGTTTACCACTTTCCAAGAAGCACCAATTTGCATAGGGCACAGTGCAGGACATGGCCAGATGATGACTAATCAGGAGGCTGGTGGTAATCCGGCCAAGTGAACCCTGATCCTAGGTGAAAGCAGAAGTGGCGCTGGATTGGCTGCGTTGGAGGCAGGCCTGGCTGGCGGCCCCAGGAACCAGCGGCTTGTGCCTCCTTCCCTTCCACCTCCAAGGCCACCAGCAGGTGATATTCAACTGCTACAGCCTTCAAGTTTTGGTATTGCAACCGAGTGGCTAAGTCTTGCTTGGATGGTTGCTTGCCAGCTCCAGCAGTTGGAGTACTATATCAAGAAAGTACAAACAAAACAAAATTGTGATGCTCAGTGCAACTACTTCTTTATACTGTCTATTGCAGGCCCATAGCAGAATATTGCTGGTGTCCTAGGGCCATTGGAGTTTAATTTGGATGTGATGATTAGTCACAGGGCCATGTTCTTCCCACATATTAATCACATAATGCAATATCATTGAATGCAAAGAATTAAGTCAGAACACCAACAAAATCAAAAAGTGATTTCAGTTTAAAGGATTTCATATGAAACTGAGCAGACACGATGTTTGTTAATAAATGAATTTGCTGCCTTTAATAAGTAAGGCGTATATATGCTGCATAATTAATACTTTACTATGCAACATTATTAGAGCCATTCTGGCAGGTCTGCTACTCTGGAGCATGTTTTTGGGGCTACTGCAGCTTTTCATGCTATTAACTTATAATTACAATGGACCTGCTTTTCTACGGCTCCCTGTTCAATTCTACCTTGAGTCCAAACTTAAGGGCTGAAAGAATCTGATGGATGGGATACTCCATCACACATGTGGTAAATAATGAATATCCCATCCACTGTATTACAGTTGACAATGCATAAAATATAAATGATGCACTGTAGTACAGTGAGCAGGATATATATTTTGTCATCTTTGTCATAGAGTATCCCATCCATTAAAGTCCAAATCAGTCACTTAGTCCTATATTACTCCTGAGCCTCCACCACAAATTATTTTCAACAAATATCTTCACTTGGCAGTGGAAAATGTTAGTCTATAGACAGGTAAATTATGGGGATTGGGTTAGGTAGCATTGGTTGTCACTGAGCAGGCACTGCACTTTTGTTTAGTCACATTGGTTGATGGGAGCAAACATTGGAACCATAAATCCATAAAGGAAGCCATGAAATATGTCACTTAGAAAAATGTGTAAATTGAGGTTATGGGCATGATATCAACCTCTCTTAACAAATACAGTATTATCAATAAGAAAGCGAAGTGGCTTACCACTTATGCTTTCCTCCATTAGGACTGCCCCCTCACTCATGACAGGCTGGTACTAATCTGACATCCCAAGCTGGTTTGTGCTTGTTGTGGCATATCTGGTGGTGTGCATGCCTAGTGAAAAACATAATTCATTCATTTTCAATACTAGATTAACAAACAAAGGGGCATATTAAAGAAAAGTGGCACTGCGCCTAGTGCAGCTCCACTTTTCTTGCGCCCCTTAGCATCCCCCTAACGCCACCATGGTAGCGCCATGTTTATAACACGCCGCACCATGGTGGTAGTTAGGGTGACTAGCGTCAATATTTGTGACGCTAGTTCGGCGCTTTGCAGGACTAGCGTCACAAATTAAGGAGCTAATCCTGCAAAGCACTTAGAGGCCCATTGTAATTGATAGGAGCCTCTTTTTAACTACTGCACTTAGCAGGCATTAAAAATACCAATACAAACGATTTCTTTGCACCATTTTTATGCCCCCCTCCAGAGCAGCCATAATGTGATGCCAGGGGTTACAAAGTGGTGCAATGCAAGCATATGGCAAGTGGGAAACACCACCTTAATGCCACATTTGTGTACAAATAAATGGCACAAATTGTGCGCAAGGTGGCACTAGGGGCTCATAAACATGCCCCAAAGTATTGACTTTGCACAAGGTACACCAACCTACCTTAGCTACTTGTCAGAATCCTCTATTAAAGGTATTACTTTGGGAGGTTTGATTGTTGGTTGACAACATTTTTAAAACTAAGAGGAATATTTATGAAAAGCCACTTTTCTTGTGCCCCTTAGTGCCTCGAGAACACCATCATGTGTGTTCCGTATTTAATGTGGTAGTTAGGGAACTAACTTCAGAATTTTTTATGCTAGTTCGGCACTTTACAGGACTAGCATCAAAAAATGTTGACGCAAATCGTGTAAAGCAACCAGAGGCCCACTGTAACCGATGGGAGCCTCCTTTTAATGCCTGCTTGGAGCGGGCATTAAAAGTATCTTTTTAAAATGACGCAAACAAATCTTTTAGACTTCTTTGTGACATTTTGTCGGCCCCCCATAATGGGGTAACACCCTCGGTGTTAAAGCGGCGGTAAGACCGCAAACAGGCCGGCGGAAAAAAATGGGAATTATGACCATTGCGGAAACCGCCAACAAAGACAGCCACTTTAACACTCCGACCGCCACGGTGGTACAGACAAACAGCGCGGCAGTCACCGCCAACAGACAGGCGGAAGACAAAGTACCGCCCACAGTATCACAACCTACCGATCGGCCACCTTTTCCTCCGGGGCGGATTCACTGCGGATAAAAACAGGGCGGAAACAGCCATTTCAAAGGGAAAACGATCACCTCTACACACTCCACGAGGAACGACAACACCATGGAACCGGAACTCCAAATACTCCCTGCAATAGTCTTCCTGCTCCTGTACGACCATCATCAACGCCGGCGCCGAAGACAACAGTGAGTACTGCACCTACGACATAGGGGAGGGGGAGGCAAAAGTCAGGGACACACACACGCAACACCCCCACCCCGAACCTCACCCACTACAACACACACACCAATGCATATCCAAACATTACAGTAACAACCCCCAAACTCCCTGGAAGAATGCAAAGACAAAACGAAATGAGTGCAACCATTGTAATATATCAAAAGACAATAACCAAATATATACAGATAAATATACATAGTCAACAAAATATACATCACGATTAGTAGTGCAGGTAATGCACCATTCAATGTCTGTGGACCACTGGGCCCAAAATTCATGGGCAAGGCCCACATCAGATACCTCATTAAAACGGAGAGTACACTGCTGGGGCATCAGATAGAAATACAACAGGCACCTCAGGGGGAAGGGAAGGGGGGGCACCTCAGCCGGATGAGTGCACTACGCCAGATCCACGAGGGGGCTCCATGCCCGTTGATGTATCCTGGGGAGTGCAAAGCCACAGTCTCTCAAGTCTCTACAGTGGTTGGTTTGCCCACTGTTCAATCCTGGGGAGTGCAAAGCCACAGTCTCTCAAGTCTCTACAGTGGTTGGTTTGCCCACTGTTCAATCCTGGGGAGTGCAAAGCCACAGTCTCTCAAGTGGATAACAGTCTCCACTGGTTCTGGAGGGGGACTGGTGCTCAGAGTGCTTCATCCTGTTAAGGACAGACGGAGTGGATGCTGTTCTCCACTGGTTCTGGAGGGGGACTGGTGCCCAGAGTGCTTCATCCTGTTAAGGACAGACGGAGTGGATGCTGTTCTCCACTGGTTCTGAAGGGGGATTGGTGCCCAGAGTGCTTCATCCTGTTAAGGACAGACGGAGTGGATGCTGTTCTCCACTGGTTCTGGAGGGGGACTGGTGCCCACAGTGCATCACTCTCCCCGTGACGGTCCCAGTTCCGTCACTGCCCCTGCGGCACATGGGCTAGCGGTGCTTGACTTTGCAGTACTGACCTGTTCAGCAGTGCTTGCTATGGCAGTCTTTGCCCTGTTCAGCGGTCTTTGCCCTGTTCAGCGGTCTTTGCCCTGTTCAGCGGTGCTTGCCATGGCGGTGTTTGCCCTGTTCAGCGGTGCTTGCCCTGTTCAGCGGTCTTTTCCCTGTTCAGCAGTGCTTGCCATGGCGGTCTTTGCCCTGTTCAGCGGTGCTTGCCCTGTTCAGCGGTGTTTGCCATGGCGGTCCTTCATTGCCCAGCTGGGATGGGGCTGGCGGTCCTTCATTGCCCAGCGGGGCTGTGGCTGCTGGGGCCCTCCTGGGCACTGACTCTGGTGGTGGCCTCCTGGCCAGTGATGATGGGGCTGCCCTCCTGGACACTGACTCTGGCGGTGGCCTCCTGGCCAGTGACGATGGTGCTGCCCTCCTGGGCACTGACTCTGGCCAGTGACGATGGGGCTGCCGGTGGCCTCCTGGGCAGCGAGGATGATGGTGGTCTTCTCCGCCGTGCTGCTCTTCCCAGAGTTTGGCGATTTCTTCTGCCCCTTCCCCACCTTGGGAGGAGTCACAGCTGAGTGAACACTCCCCCCGGGACCCTGGTGAGTGGCTTTGCCAACTGGAGCCTTCCCCCACTCCCGCCAGGCACTGTCCAACTTCAGGTCCTTCACAAGGGGGGTACTGGCTGTGCTGTGGCTCCGTGTCACACTGGCTGCCCTGGTGCCCGGTGCACTCCACATACCTCTAACAGGCACCACTGGTACCGGCGATTTTTTTGGCTGAAGTGCTATTACGGGACATATGAATTGGAGAGGGGAGTGGTGGGAAAGTGGTCAAGCTTGCTCAGGAAAAGTTTCTTAGGAACATTGGTACGGGTAGCTGGAGGGGGTCTGGGAGTGGAGGAAGAGGAGGGGGTTTTCAGGAGGTGTAACTTTTGTGGCTTTGGGTGCAGGTGCATGCGCTGGAGGCTGTCGTGAGGTGGATGGCTGTTGGGTGGGTGTGTGCCTGCGTTTGTGTACTTTGGGAGGGGGCATCACAGACACACTGGGAGAGGACACAGGGGGCGTGTAAATGGGAGTGGGGGTGGTGAGTGCAGGTGAGCGGGGTGTGGTGGTGGGTGTGCTGGTGCGGGACCTAGTGGCTGTAATGGTAGTGCATGCAGGTGAGAGTGTAGACGACACTGGGAGGGAGACGAGGAGGAGGGGGACACAGTGGAGGCAGTGGATGTTGGTATGTCTGTATGTGTGTGATGCTTGCGTGAGTGCCTGTGGGATGTGTGGTGCTTATGTTTGCCTGAGCTTTCCTTGTGTGTTGACGTGTGTGCAGGCTGGTCTGAAGGTGTGCTTGGGATAGGCTGGGGTACAGGGGATTGGGTCTGGGTGGAGGAAATTGGAAGAGGGAAGCTAGACACAGGGACAATGGCTGCCATCAGTGCTGAGGCCAGAGATTGCAGGGTTTGATGAAGGGCAGCCTGGCCAGAATAAATGCCCTCCAATTGCAATTCCCTTTCTACACCCTGGAATGGCATTCAAAATGGTAGACTGCCCAACAGTGAGTGACATGAGGAGGTCAATGGCCTCCTCACTGAGGGCAGCAGAGGTGACAGGGGCAGGGGCTGAGGTGCCTGGGGCGAAGGTGATGCCCACCCTCCTGGGTGAGCGGGCACGAGGCGAAGGCTGAGGGGCTGCTGGGAGGGCGGTGCTGGTAGGGGGGGTGGTGGCTGTACCTGTAGAAGTGGGGGGCACAGATTGTGCCGCTACCACAAGGGAGTTCCCATCGGAGGACGAGTCCGTGTCGCTGGTTGTTGATCCTGTGACCGCCGTGGAGCTACCCTCGCCCTCCGTCCCACTGGTGTATTCAGAGCCATTGGTGTGGCCCTTCATGGCCATGTGGGATGCAGCTCCCTCATGCTCCGGTGCCACTGTACCTCCGCCTGATGATGCTGATGCACACAAGAACAGGGAGAGCACAAAAAGGGGGGGGGGGACGACAAAAGAAAGACAGGTTGAGTGCATGACTTACCGCTACCGTTGGCGGACAATACAGACACAGCAGCCCCCTGCACTACGCCACGCTGTTGGCCTCTACAGATGCAGTTCCTGGGATATGGCCTACATGGCTATGGTGGACATCCGCACACATAGATGACACAGGGGCATGTATACCTGTACTTGGCACTCTACAGAGGTGCGGTGGAGTGCCACATGGCCTGCATTACGGAGGGGCCTAGCCTACGGAACTCGCCCTGGCCTAGGAAACCCACAGCCCTCCTCCCCCACCCAGACACCTTCACTGCGCGCAAAGTCCGCACAATGATGTTGTACTCACCCCCTTGTGTCTGCTGTGATGCCCTCAAGCGCCCATCCATACTCAGGGTAGGCCACCGCCAGGATCCTGAACATTAGGGGGGTCATGGTGCGACGGGCACCCCTCCCACATTGGGAGGCCATCCCCAGCTGAGCCTCTGCCGTCTTCTTGCTCCAGTGGCGAATGTCCTCCCATCTTTTAAGGCAGTGGGTGCTCCGTCTCTGGTGGACCCCCAGGCTCTGGACATCCTTGGTGATGGCACGCCAAATATCCTTCTTCTGGTGGGCGCTGACTTACATGACATGTACAGGGGAAGAAGAGAAGTAATTACCAACTGCACCGTCAACGTGAGTGGCCCACATCCCTACCCTTGCCATGTGGCACATGCATTCACAGTCCTTCATGCACGCAGAACTGTGGCCCCTTCCTTCTTACAACCAGCCCACTCCACACAGGCATAGCCCATAAAACTTGCTCCCTGTGTACTCACCTGTTGGTCTGGAGGACCGTAGAGTAGCGTGAACTGGGGGAGGACCCCGTCCACGAGCTTCTCCAACTCCTGTGCAGTGAAGGCAGGGGCCCTTTCCCCAGGCGCATGAGCCATTGTCTCTTCCAGACCGAGGTCACAGCAGCACTTGCAGTGTAGGTCCTCTCCTGTCGAAGATCAGGTATCGAGTGATTCAAAAGATAGAAAATGGCGGTCACGTCCGCAGCGGTCACGTCCGCGGCGGTGCGTATCATCACCGGCGGCGCACTTCCTCATTGGCTCCTGGGACCCATAGGGTCCAATGTTAACCAGTGCAGCATTGCGGCGGGGTCTTCGTCCGCCTACCGCGACGGTGTACAACGCCAGCGCAGTTACCTCACATCCCATTGTCCCAGTTTAGAGGTCAGGCACCTGCCATTTCAGGAGCCCACATGGCTTCATTTGCAACTGCGTCACACATACCTAGGCCTGGACTCCACACACATACAGACAACTTATTGGATTATTTTTCATGTTCTGTGTAGACTGTGGGTATATACCTCTGAGTTGTTTGACTCTGTGGTCGCTGTTGTCCTTCCTAGGCACCGTCAGCTGGGACATGTGAGAAGATGGCGGAATCCTCCAGTGTACCGACCGCTGGTAGACCTGTTGACAATGGAGGAGCGACATTTAATTATCACCTACAGGCTTGACCGGGCCACAATCCAGGAACTGTGCACCCAGTTGGAGCCTGACCTGATGTCAGCTATCCGCCATCCCACAGGGATCCCCCCTCAAGTGCAGGTGCTATCAGTGCTCCATTTCCTTGCAAGTGGGTCTTTTCAAACAACAGAGGCCATGGCATCAGGGATGTCCCAACCTATGTTTTCCAACGTGTTGTCCAGAGTGTTGTGTGCCCTGCTGAAACACATGCAGAGCTACATCGTTTTCCCTCAGTTGGAGGATTTGGCTACAGTGAAAGGTGACTTCTATGCCCTTGGACATATCCCTAACATCATAGGTGCCATTGATGGGACCCATGTAGCTCTGGTCCCCACTCCACAGGTGTGAACAGGTGTACAGGAACCGGAAGAGTTATCATTCGATGAATGTACAGATGGTATGTTTGGCAGACCAGTACATCTCCCAGGTAAATGCTATGTTCCCTGGCTCAGTGCATGACGCCTACATCCTGCAGAATAGCAGCATCCCTTATATGATGGGTCAACTCCAGAGGCAGTGTGTTTGGCTATTAGGGGACTCTGGTTACCCCAACCTGTCATGGCTACTGACTCCAGTGAGGAATCCCAGGACCAGGGCAGAGGAACGCTACAGTGAGGCCCATGGGCGGACTAGGAGGGTGATCGAACGCACCTCCAGGCTCCTGAAGGCCAGGTTCAGGTGCCTCCATACGACAGGTGGTTCCCTATTCTACTCACCAAGGAAGGTGTGCCAGCTCATCATCGCCTGCTGTGTGCTTCACAATCTGGCTTTGCGACGCCAGGTGCCTTTTCTGCAGGAGGATGGTCCAGATGACGGTGTTGTGGCAGCTGTGGAGCCTGTGGACAGTGATGAGGAGGAAGCAGAGGAAGAAGACATTGACAACATGGACTCAGTTATCCAGCAATATTTCCAATTACACACATGTGAGAACACCTTCCTGCCTACTATAAGTACTTTCCCACTTCTACCTCTATCCTGTCTGTCAATTTCAACCTGTATATGGTAACTGAGTTGTACATTTCCCTTACGGTTTCACAGGTATGGTTACCAACGTGTGTCATCTGCTTAGATTCCTCATGGTGTTGAGATGTGTGACATAGGTATGTTGACATTACATATGAGAACGGATTTTGTCACTGTCATTGCTAATACACATTTTCAAAATCACAGACTGACTCCAGATTGTTTTGTGCTTCAAGGGTGTTTATTGCAGTGCTAAATATTGGAGGGGGTTGGTAAAATGGTGAGGGGTGATGATGGAGGAATGTCCATGGCAGAGTCCAGTCTATTAGTCTCACAGGTGCACTGCCCATATGGGCATAGGAAGTGGAGCTGGGGCAGTTCCAATATGGACAGGGTTACAAAGTGGGACAGTGGGATGACAATCAGGGTGGTCTAATTTCTTGGTTGGGGTCTTGCCATCGTACTCTGTCCTGTTCCTGGATCTCAGGGACCGCTTGCTGGGTGGTTCTCTGTCTGCAGGGGGTGGGGTGCTGTTGTGGTGGTCCTGTGACGGGGCGTCCTGTCCACTAGCGCCGGCGGAGGTGGTGGGCAGTTCATCATCCATGCTAGTGTCAGCGGCCCCTTGGAGTGCCACGGTGTCCCTCCTGGTGTTCAGTATCTCCTTCAGCACCCCTACGATGGTGCCCAGGGCAGAGCTGATGGTTCTGAGTTCCTCCCTGAACCTGAAAATACTGTTCCTCCTGCATGCGCTGGGTCTCCTGAAACTTGGCCAGGACCGTAGCCATCATCTCCTGGGAGTGGTGGTAGGCTCCCATGATGGAGGAGAGGGCCTTGTGGAGAGTGGGTTCCCTTGGCCTGTCCGCCCCCTGTCGTACAGCAGCCCTCCCAGTTCCCCTGTGTTCCTGTGCCTCCGTCCCCTGGACCGTGTGCCCACTACCACTGCCCCCAGGTCCCTGTTGTTGTTGGGGTGGTGGGTTATACTGGGTTCCCTGTAGTGGTGGACACACAGCTGATTGACGTGTTCTGGGAACGGAGGTATGGGCCCGCTGGGTGGTTGCTGTGCTGGTGTTACCATAGGGTGGAAGGTCTGTGGTGGGCTGTGCCTGTGTGAGGGGAACCAACTTTCCCGAGGCCCCTGATGGTCCGGGCTGGTCATCTAGATCCAGTTGGCCAGAGCTGCTGTCATCACTGTGGGCCTCTTCTATTGGTGGGGTCGAGATGTCTGGACCCTCCTGTCTGGTGACGTTGGTTAGTGGTCCTGCAGGGGTGTAAAAGCATGATTATTGCATCTGTGTGTGTCATGGTGTGCAATGGGTGGGTGACCGTGTACCCCAGTGGTAGCATTCCTATGTGGGCACTTGTGTGATGATGGTTGGGGGGTGTTATGGGTATGTGCAGTGGGCATGCTTTAGTGATGGGTATCCATGCTTTGTTGTGTCATGCAGGGCTTGGGGTTGGGATGGGTGGTTTGTGTTAGTAGTACATATGTGAGGAGTTGGAGTGATGGGGGGTGAGGGTGGGGGTCTGTGATAGCATGCAGGTAGGGTGGGGGATATGATAGTTAAGATTTGACTTACCAGAGTCCATTCCTCCACCGACTCCTCCGAGGCCCTCAGGATGCATAATGGTCAAGACCTGCTCCTCCCATGTTGTTAGTTGTGGGGGAGGAGGTGAGGGTCCGCCGCCAGTCCGCTGTACCGCGATATTGTGCATGGAGACCACAGAACGCACCTTCCCCCATAGGTCGTTCCACCTCTTCCTGATGTCGTCCCGATTTCTTGGGTGCTGTCCCACTGTGTTGATCTTGTCGACTATTTTTCACCATAGCTTCATCTTCCTAGCTATGGAGGTGTGCTGCACCTGTGATCCAAATAGCTGTGGCTCTACCCGTACGATTTCCTCCACCATGACCCTGAGCTCCTCCTCCGAGAACCTGGGGTGTCTTTGCCGTGCCATGGGGTGGTGTAGGTGATGTGTGGGGTGGTGTGTGTGGTGATAAGGGTGGTGATATGTAGTGGTGTGTGGTTTTTTGTGCGTGGATGTTGTGTGGGTGATGGTGTTGTGTGCCTCTGTGTGGTGGGGTTGTCTATGCTGTGCTGTCTCTCTAGCCTTCGTCAAAATATTTGGTAGTAGGGGTTTGTGGGTGATGTGGGTGTGTGTTTTATATTGTATTGATTGTGTGGGAGTGGTGTTTGTATGTGTATCGGGTGTGTGTATTTCTAATTGTCCAATGTGGCGGTGTTTTGGAGATGTGTGTGTAATTTGAGTGCGGCGGTGTGTACCGCCAGTGGAATACCGTGGATTCATGGGTCGTGATAGCATGGGCGTGTTTCTGTTGGCGTGACGGTGGAGGTTTTGTTATCGCCAGTTTATCACTGACCTTTGGTGTGGCGGACTTGTGTGTGTGTCCGAATTTCGGCGGATTCCGAGATGTGGGTCATAATAGCTGTGGCGGATTTCCACGGCGGTGTATCAGCGGTCTTCTGCACGGCGGTAAGCGGGTTTTACCACCAATGTTATAATGACCCCCTATGTCTTCCACAGGCATAATGTAGCACAAAGGGTTACAAAGTGGCGCAATGCATGCATTGCTACACTTTGTAAATATGGCGCTGCATTTTTGGCCTTCTAGTGCCACATTAGTGTAATAAGATTTCTCTGATGTGTTGTTAGAATGGCCGTAGGCCCTCTTAAATCTGGGCTTAAGGGCCTCATTAGGAGTTTGGTGGTCTGACCGCCACACCACCATAATGGTGGCTGCTGAAAGACTGCCACGTGGTCGTTCTCACAGACCACCGTATTACGAGTCACAGCCATGACTGCCAAAAGACAGCCAAATGCCTGGCACCATCAGGACTCAGGAGAGTGGGAAATAGGTGGACCACTGACTGTATTGCAAGTCGAAAATCACCATGGCGGTCTTCCAATGGCAGCGCAAAACACAGGCGTTGGCGATCCCTTCAGTCAGACACAACATAACACTGGACGGATTTAAAAATCAGGCAGCTGACACACATTCACACACTCAACACACCACAAAGCACACTATAAAACATACCCCTTCACACACCGCAATCCTTTGCATCTCCGATACTAAACATTGCAGACAGAGCTGAAATAGGAGAGAAGTATAGCTTAGGCACCCCATCAATATCCATTTATCACATACCCTGCACAACATCCCCACCACACAATACCACCCCTACACCTCATGTAATAACCATCACACCCTCACCACACAGCACCTACACCCCATCACTTTTTTGTTTGTCTTGTTACCCACCATCATGTCACCACAAAAACATCCCTGTTTCACAGATAAAGAGTGAAAAGTCATGGTGGATGAAATCATCTAAGTAGAGCTACACTTATTCAGAGCCCAATTACAGCAGACTAAGATAGCTAGGAAAATGAAAATGTGGCAAAGAATAGTCGACAGCATGAATTTCTTAGGCTGCTACCCGCACACATGAGACGACATCAGGAAGAGGTGGAACAACCTCAGGGGAAAGGCACGTTCCATGTCTGCCAGGCACAAGAGGGTGGTACACAAGACTGGTAATGCCCTCCCCCCCACCACAGTTCTCATCACTGGAGGAGAATGTCTTAGGCATCCTGCATTCCAAGGGCTTGAGCGGAATACCTGGGGGGGTGAAGTCTGGTAAGTCACAACACAAAAAATGTTTTCGAAAAGTACTGGCATGCACACTCACTGAACATTTTTCCCCATTTACAATGTCACCCCACTCAAAAGCCCAGTTTCCACCTGTCCATACACCCCTGTTTGGCCTCCAACATGTCAAGGTCACTCACCTGGGAAAAACACAACTTTATATAGTGGGTGTATTACATTTATTGACAACACTACAAGTCCTGGCAGTCACTGTTCCACTATCACTAAGACCAGAACAATGTCCTATAATTATTATTGCCTTGTGGGTCAACTAACCAATGGAGTTTTCCCACCTGAATGGTACACAATTGTATAGAGTCAGGGTATGGTAGAGGTAATGACAGGAATACTAAAGACAGCTGCCACTGGGGCTCTACTGATACACTGATACAATTGTGTCCTCTGCTACTGTGTCACTTCTTACTCCAATCAGCTATTGAACTGTACTGACATGGTGGAATTACACTTGTATAGTTTGTGGGCATAGGAGAGCCAATGACAGGAACGTCAAGGACAGCAAGCACTGGGACTCTCCTCACACACAGCCTCAACTGTGTATCTTCCTTCAATCAGCTATTGAATTGTATACACCTGGGGGATCCCACATTGATGCAGTGTTCTATACTTGGTATAGCCTGTCACAAATAGCCTGGTGAATTGGTCCCTCCAACTATAATGGCCAGGACGGAGTCCACATGACATTGTGAAGCTGTCTGTTAACTTACTAATGAAGATACCATGAAACATATAATGCTCCACTGCTGGCAATATATGAGTCTATGAACAGACATCCAAGGGCCTGTAGCAAGTTGACATAAAAACTGGAATATCTGTTTCCCAAATGTCAGGTCTATGCTGTTTAGAGCAGGTGTCCCTGTCACACAAGGGTATACAGCAAATCCAATCTGTACATGGGCCAAAACATATCTACCTGTAAAAGAATTGGTGGTATATGTCACAATACAACCGGTAACATTCTGTTTCCCATCTTTAACAGGTCTACCTGCCACTGAGATCATTGAAATCACTCTTGAGACTGCCACTTCCCACCTGGATGAAGCCCTCAGTGAGGAGAGCACTCCTGGATGTGTGGATGTTGAGAACAGTTCTGGCCCATCTGGGGAACCTAGTCAGGCAACAACTGTCAGTATCACCCTGCCCACAACAACTCCTCCTAACCCTGTTGCATCCATATCCCAGGCAACCAGTACCGGCATCACAACTATACAACTCCGATAATGATGGACCTGGCACCAGTGGCAGCAGGCTAACTGTGCCAAGGGTGAAGGCACGTGGGGTTAGGGTGAATGGGAGGGATGGTGTGGGTCAACTGCATGAGGCTGCTGTGGATAGTTCTGGTCAGGGCACCATCTCCCAAGTCCTGGGAGTCTACCAACTATCCCAAGGCGTGATGGACCAGGTACATGTTATGCAGTGGGAGATTCAGCAGCTGCAAAGCAACAATCACCAGGAAGTCACGCAGCATTGGGTGGCCCAAAATTTCCACCTGGCTGCCATAACAGGGGTGCTGAGAGACAGCAACACCACCCTGAGCAGGAATCATCAACAACATCAGACCCCTTCTACTGGCCAAGTAACACCAGCCCCTTCAACATCTGTGGTAGCCAGTGGAAGGGAAGCCCTGCCAGGGAAAAGACCTGCCTCAGACACCCCTGCCTCTAGATGAAGAACCCCTCTGCAAGCGTGGCTGGCCACCCAAACAGCCAGGAGGTGCAGAATGGCAAGACACAAACCACCGCCAGGAAGTACCTCTAACTAATGGAGCCCCAATTTGTATCATAGATTCACCCTAATGACTTTTCTACAACCACTTTCCTATTTACTGGATAGTAGGACACTTGACTTTGGACTTCACATTTTGTGGCAACTACTCTGATGATTACATCCACTATGACTGACCCTTCACTATTTCAAGTTTAGGAGCATATTTAAAAGCCCTTAGCGCCATTCTAAAACCACATGAGTGTTATTTGTTTATCGTAATGTGGCATTAGAAGTCCAAAAATTATGTGTCATATTTACAAAGTGGCGCAATGCATACATTGCTCTACTTTGTAACCCTTTGTGTTACATCATGCCTGCACCAGGTATAATGTATGCAAAGGGGGTGTTCCCCCCGTTACGAGGGCCAAAGAAATGGCCCAAGGAAATCAAAGAGATTTTCTTGCACCATTTTTTTCAGCACTTTTAACGCCTGCTCAGAGCAGGCATCCCATTGATTCCAATTGGCCCTTATATATTCAGCAGGAGTAGCACCAATATGTTTGTGCCGCTCCTACAGAGTACATCAATAGTGTAAAAATAAAGATAAAGCTATTGCCCCCTACCCTGCACCATGGTGAGCTGTATTTTAAATATGGCACTAATGGTGACAGTAGGGGGCATTAAGGGGCGCATGAAAAGTGGCGCTTCACACAGTGCAGCCCCACTTTTCTTAAACATGCCCCTTATTGTCTCATTTCTCACACTTGTCTTCATTTCCTGAGCAAATTCAAACAAACAGAACTAAGGGCCAGATGTAGCAACCCTTTTGCGAGTCGCAAACGGCGAAAATCACCGTTTGCGACTCGCAAACGTGGGTTTGCAATGCACAAATGCATATTGCGAGTCGTTACCGACTCGCAATATGCATTTGCGACTCGCAAATAGGAAGGGGTGTTCCCTTCCTATTTGCGAGTCGGAGTGGTATGCAACTCCATTTGCGACCGCGTACGTGGTCGCAAATGGAGTCGCAGTTACCATCCACTTGAAGTGGATGGTAACCCACTCGCAAACGGGAAGGGGTCCCCATGGGACCCCTTCCCCTTTGTGACTGGACCCCATATTAATTTTTCAGGGCAGGGAGTGGTCCAAGGGACCACTCCCTGCCCTGAAAAATCCGAAACTAAAGGTTTCGGATTTTTTGGAAATGCAGCTCGTTTTCCTGTGAGGAAAACGGGCTGCACTTCAAAAAAAAAAAAATGCTTTATTTAAAAGGCAGGTCGCTAACATGGAGGCCTGCTGACGTCAGCAGGCCTCCATGTTAGCGAATGCCTATACTCGCAATGGGGCCGCAATTTGCGACCCACCTCATGAATATTCATGAGGTGGGTCATTGCGACCCCATTGCGAGTTGCAGTCGGTGTCTCAGACACCGTACTGCATAGCAATTTGCGACTTGCAAATTGCGAGTCGCAGGGACTCGCAATTTGCAAGTCGCAAATTGCTTTTTTTGTACATCTGGCCCTAATATCCAAATAAGGTTCACTAGTCATTTTTGATCACTGTGAAGTGTATGTCATGCTAAGGAGGTACTCCTAAAAAGGAAATACAATTAGGAACATGTCACAGTTAGCATTATGTGGAGGATCAATACCAACACAACTACACAAGTGGAGAATCACACAATAGTTTTTATATACACTGTGTAGAACATAGACTGCACACATGGCAGTACTGTTATATTCAACAAATACAAAATATTTGTCCTTCTGCCTAGGTGTCTCAAAGTACCATTTCAATAACTACTAAAGTAAGGGAGATGTCACACTGTGTTCCTTATAATAGGTTAACAAATTGGTGAAAGTTGTCCTCAGCTTGACCCTTATCATATAGCAAAACCATTGCCACCAAATTTACATACCCCATCATACATACAAAGGACAGCAAAACAGATCCTATTCATAGTTTCTTCCTCTCAAAATGGTGGGGCATCTGCAGGCATGTAACACACCTATGTCAGTGTTGTAGCACATGCATTGTCACCTCCAATGAGGTAACACAGTGAAAGCTTACATTTAAGTCATGCAGGATCATTCACAACTCAATGTGAAGATAGAGGGAATGGACTGCACAGCATGACATGTGTCTAACACACATGATCAGACACATGTCACCACTGCACCCACATACAATGACAAACAGGTATATTGTGTAGCACAAAGATCTGTCATCCCATTGTCCTGATAGCCTGGGCATGGAAGGCATACACCCCAAAAGTTAAAAAAGACTGTACTTGGATCTATCCATGTCCACTGCACATGTCAGACCAGCTCCATCCACCTTACAATGACACAAATCAGAAATTTCCATAAGAAGGTGGTATGGTGCAGAGACCTGGAAGTGAAAAAGTAATAAACAAGGAGTCTAGACAGGTAAAGGCTTACCTGAGACAGAATTCACTATTCTAAAAATTGTTGTTTCTATGACTGCGCAATTTGACTGATCCTCATGAGCGCCACAACTCCAAGTCTACACTTGCCTGCAAACCTGAGCTGTATGATGCATAGCATCATATGACCTGTCTGATGGTCCCACAGATACACTCCTTAACTATTCCGGACCCTTACAGTACCCCATGCAGTAATTGAAAATCACAGAACATCACATACTTGCACTCAAGTGAAGTACTAATTGATGAGATCTGCCCCCATGTTTCCACCTTCATCCTCATCACTGTGATCCTCACTTAGCACTTGTGGACTCTCATTGGGTGGAATTGCTAGCTCTCCTTCATCTGGGATGTATGGGATATGTCACCTCAGGGCAAGGTTGTAGAGCATGCAGCAGGCCACAATGATCTGATACACTTTAGTGGGTGAGTAGAAGAGGGCTCCTCCAGACTTGCTGATGTTGTGAAATCTTTCCTTCAGGAGCACAAACATTCGCTCCAAGACATGCTGTGTCCCTCCATGTGCCTCGTTAAAGCAGACTTCCCTTGGTGTAGTTGGGTTCCTCATTGGTGTCAACAACCAGGAACGATTTGGGTAGGCAGAGTCTCCTGTAACAAATTGTGGCGTGTGCAAACATGAGTTCAGGGCATCATCACATTTGACAGAAGACACAGCATACAAACACACTTTACATATGTTACTTACCAACCAGCCAGGCCCTCTCTGAGTACTCTTGTGTCATCAGCTGAAGAATAGAGCTGATCCACACGATGAAGGCATCATGGACTGGACCTGGGTACCAGGCACATATTTGGGAAATGTAGAGGTCCGCCAAACAAACTACTTGGACAGTTATGGATATGAAGTTCTTCCTGTTCGGAAAGACCTGTTCATTGGCATGGAGTGAAAGCAAGGCTACATGGGTACCATCAATTTCTCCCATAAGATGTGGTATGCGTGCCAAACCATAGAACTCTGTTTTCACATGGGCAAAATCGTCACTTTAAGAAAATGAATGCAGCTGTCCAGGTGTTTCAACACTGCTGAGAGTACATCCTTCAAGACCAGACTGAACATAGGCTGGGACATCCCAGCAGTTAGTGACACCGTATTTTGGAAAGACCCTGTGGCCAGGAAGTGCAACACTGGCATGACTTGTGCGATGGGTGGTATGCTATTTGGCTGATTGATCACTGGCATCAGCTCTGGCTCCAACTGACAACAGAGATCCCTGTTTGTCTGCTGGTCCAGGCAGTAGCTCTGCATCACATGACGTTCTTTCATGGTCTGCGAGCCTGCAAGTGGATGGTACACAGAAGTTTGTCTGGTCCTACTTCTACCAGGGTAAGTATGTGTGAAAAAAGTAATATATGGCTGTCCCTCATTGTGTCCCTCACAAATTACATCAAACATGACATCTAGAAACTGTGACATCTCATGTGAGTAAGTGTGAACATGTTACACAGTACACACCAAGGCTAACAATAGCATTTCTGCATGATGATATCCCCTAGCGTTTTTTTTAAAAAGGTTACAGATCATGTACAGTGACAGCAAGATTGTGTGCAAATAAGTCACAAATCTGTGTGTGAGTCAATGCCCAAATCATGGACAGTCTGTGATAAAGAGGGTGGTGACGGTCCCCCCGAAATGTTGTGATATGTGCTGAAAAACCTAAGAATATGATCTCAGAAATGATCGAGCTACATGACTAGACAAGGCAAGTCCCCAAGACTTGTACTGCCAACATTTTCACACTTGCAACACATCCTAAAATATTGTTTATTAGAAATATATGCCTCCAAAAGGCGACTGCCTGACCTACTCCACTGGCCTACTTCACTGGACATTAGGAACCGCCCATGACCATTTGCAAAAGTAGGTGGTAAGCAAATGCTACTGCTGTGAACACTGTCATTGGATTACATTGCTGTCTGTTGCAGTCTTGGGCCAATGGCAGTGCCCACCATCCATGACAGCTGCATACTTGGTTGATGTGACCGCCATCTTCTGCTGAATCTCTCACTTAACTCCTGACACTGCCGCCAGCAAGAACTCCACAACCTGAGCTGCTGTGTACTTTCTCTTGGAGCAATCATGCCTCATTCAACGGTGATATGGCCCCTGCCTTCTCACCTGAAGAGCTGGAGAAGCTTGTGGAGGAGGCCCTGAAGCAGGTAAGTACACCAAGTGCACACTTTTCTCTGTACCTCTGCTTATGTTAGCTTTAGTTAGGCTATGCTTAGACCCCGTTTGTCATTTTGGGTCCTCAATGCCCTGTAGGTGCTGTCAGTGTGCATCAATGGTAGAGTTGATGGGCTAGAAGCTATGTATATTGGCAGGTTTGGATTCCTGAGGCAATGTGGTGAGTGTGCATTGAGTGTTCCCAGATCCCTCTTGCCTTTGATGAACATGCAAGGTGAGGTGTCAGGACAGCCATCCTCAGACAGTGCTGGCCAGAGGGTCTCAGAAATGTGTGGTCACATGGGATGTGTGATTGCATGTTGTATTGGTTGGTTGCTCAGTATTTGAGGTCTCACTCTATTTGCACATTGATCCTTGGCCACATCAGGCCGAGTAGGACTGTTGTACTGTAGCCAGGTAATGACTCACTTTGCCCCTGAGCTCTTCACATAGACACCCATTTCTAATTTGTTGTGGGCTAGATAATCCTTTGATATGCATGTTGCTCTTTATTCATGGTGTATTGTGTAGGTCTGTTGGGTCAGCCTGCAGATAAGAGGGCTTGGAAACGCTTACTCATTGACATTTTTTTTATCTGGGCTGATATAAATTCCCTTTTGCACTGCAAGTGTGACACTGTGCCCACACCCTGTATCCAATTTCCCATATCCGTGTTAGGTACATTGATCCAAAAGCCCTGTTGTCTCTCTCATCCAGTTATTATGTGTCATGTGCAGACTCCTTGCATTTAGAACATTGGACAGCTGCCAAAGTGTGTTGTTCACTGATGTGCCACGAGTTTGGACTCTGTGGTTTGTCCATGATGAGGGTCATGTGCAGGCCAATGGCAGGTTTCTCTTAAAGGGCCATATGTTTTGTGTACACACGTGTTCAAATCTGTAAACTTCAATGTTGATGTGTCAGATATCCACAAGCCCTGAGGTAGCAGATGTCAGCATCTGTATCAGCACATATCCTTGCATGGACAGGCCTGCCGCTTTCTGTGCTCTACATGTTACTCCTTTCATGAAGTCCAAGCACAATGGGTCTGTCTGAGATCTGGCTGTGACCTGTGGGGAATATCTTCAGTGGGTGACATTCCGAGGAAGTGGATGTTTGTGAGCATTGTTAGCTGTGTGATGTACCTGTCATTTGCCACTTTCTGTGATGACTTCCAGGTCAATGTCATGTGGTTAGCCCATGTTCCACAAAACACACTGTTTTCTTAAATAGTCTCTTCAGGGCCTGATCTGGGGGGTTTGTAGGGTACCCCATTGGACAGTGTTCACAGTGATGCCCCTACGTCCAAAGACTGCTGTGTGCTGCAGGTGGACAGGATGGTAAAGACAGGATGTCATTAGCTATGTGAACTGACCCTCAGGGTCCACAGCTGGCAGAGCTCCCACTGTTGGAAGAGATGGGAGGGCCTGAGACGCTGGGTCCAGAAGACCGCAGAGGCCCAGCTGGGGATGTCCTCCCAATAAGACGGGGTGCCCGTCGGACCATGACCCCCCTAATGGCCTACATCCTGGTGGTGGCCTACCCAGCCTTGGATGGGCGGCACAGCAGCCATAAGGGGGTGAGTACAATGCAGTTACATTATTGACCCTTTAACAGGTGACTGAGTAAGTGACAGACTGCTCCCCCTGACAATGTGGGATGTGTCATGTGTCAAAGACCATCTGTGATCCTTTAGATTGTGATGGGCCATGTGTTCCTTTCTGATGTACTCAACCTTCAGGGTCTGGGACCTGAGACTAAACTGTAGGGACCCCTCAGTCAAGTTGCACAGTAGGGAGTACATATGACTGTGAATAGTATCAAATTATATTGCTTTATCTACCCTGGATGGGTGCTAGTTTCTAACAAAAGATAACGCCTCCCAAATGTCACAGTATCTAGGCGGCTAGGATGTGGCTCACTGTCCTCTGCCATGCATCTGGACATATGTCTAGGTGGAATTCTTCAAGCTAACAAAGTAACCTTTGTATGTTGGGTGTTCATGTATCACTGCAGTCTGTGATGCATCGTGGTCCATCATTCATATGACTTGTCTTACATAGCAAAATTGTTGTAGCTGCAGCAAGGTGGTTTTCATTTGTAAATGGGGTGTGTGCTATGTCATGGATGAGCTCTCATAGGATTGGACAACATACCTTTTGTACTCCTGTGTGCTAGTGTTACATTTCTACTATGAGACTTATGTATGCATTGGGTGTGTGCAAGTTCTAAATCTCTCACATGTATCTCCATGGGCTTCAGTTGTTGTGATGCTTCTGTTGTGTAGCCATTTTAGCTATGATTTTAGACATGTTATTTTAGCAAAATAGGTCTGCCGCTGTGCACTTTAACCCAGATATGTTTTATTCATTATTATTTTAACAATACCACATTAGCTGTTCTTTGCCTGGGTCAGCACTGCGTTCTTAAACAAGACATTTCTTTCACTCTGTGCTTTTCTCAAGGCTGCAGTAAGATAGGTTGCCAGCAAAAGTGGTATGCTTTGTCTCTAATGTTCACAGAAACATACACATTCTTAAGTGGGGACATCAGCTGTTTTATTACAAAAACACTACTTTGACCCATGTGAGTTAGAGGGAGATCCCAGCCAAATGACCACAACTGTATGCTGATTGCGGAGTGCTTCGCTGCAGCTGCTTATGTAGACTACAGGCCTCGTGCTCAGGTATGATGGATGATGTCTTCCCAGGGGAACCTGAAGGGCAGAATTAGAGCTTCACATGCTTTGCTCTAACATAGTCTAGGTTGGAACTTATAAAAAAACACATAGTGACAACATAGTAGCGTTGTTTTTGTGCTTTACTCTCCTTGTCACAATTTTAACCCTGTCATGCTTCATCATCCTAGTTATTGAAAAACATGCTTTATTATCTAAGATGCAGTTACTTCAATAAACCTTATTGAACTATGCTCTGCCTCTGATTGTCCTTGCATATGTGAGACTAATGTAACTGAGAGAAACGAATAAGATCTGAGTGACCACGATTTCCCTGAGGAGTCATTTGTGTCATACGCCCGGTTGCCCAATCATCCCTGCTTTTGGGTAGAGATGAGGCACTGCTAGTTAGCCAGAACATAGCCCAGATTAGGCCGACATGTGTTACCTGGTGTGCGTTCAAACTCAGTCCCCCGCAATACAAGTGATTCTGCCGCCGAAATCCAGTAGTCTCAATAGGATAATGAGAACCTACGCAACATTTCTACAATGTTTATCCATTCAATGTGAAACACCAAACTGGACTGTGTCACCATCATATGTAGTTAGATACATGCATGACTCATAATGTGTAGTTTGTCATATGTAACTACATTGTCTATGGTAGACATGTCAGGTAGGGCCAGGGTGTTGCTCCAGGTCGAGACCTATTGTAACCTTGATGGGGTATGTTGTCTAGGTGCACAACGCCTGTGTGTTGTTCATGAGATGTGCCCAGAACGTTGTGATGCATCAAGGAATTAATTGCAGTGATATTTGCATGACTTAAGTTTGGGGTCCGGTAATCTTTCACAGGCAGATGTCATGGTTGTTATGTCTGATATGCGGGTAGTAATGTTGATTCTCAACTTACAACAATTTAGTGTCCTCCTTTTAGTGATTTCAAGGTCTGTATCCCTCCTACAAGCACAGGACAGTTAACTACAAATACCCTCAGACGTTGACATGGAAATGGGAGTGGGGCATAGCTGGGGGCTATCCTGGACCTTACAGGGCTATTATTGTATGTAATGTTGTGATATTTCTTCTTGATGTTGTTGACTTGGCTTCATTGTTGTCCCTAGCAACACCACATGTTGTGACGTCTGCATGAGGTTGCTACTACCTGCTTGACTCACTTAGGTCAGGTCTCATTTCAAGAGCTGTTATTTATTGGGATGTGTCCATAGTGACTATGATGTTTCCATGTCACCTAATGAAAGAAGAGTGTTTTGGTACCAGTGTTGATTGCCTTTCCATATGAACTTCTGTTTTTTTATATTTGACATCATTGCAAGGTAGATGTGTGCATAGGCATGTGTTTATGTAATTGGCAGAGTATCTTACAATGGTATCCAACTGTTGCCTACTGGTTCACTGTGTTTTGCTACATGTGGCAGAGGTTTGGGGTAGAGTAGTCACCTAGTTGTGGTATGACTATTTCAGTAACTTGACTTCATACCTGAAATTATAGTCATCTGTGAATAAGAATTACTCAAGTGATACCTTTATAATTCCAGGTGGCATGCATGTTAATGTTTTGGCACATGATGGTGCCAGTTTACTGTCACTTCTTGTTGGGGGAGGTCACTTGACATGATATGATTTGTCTCTTGGAGTTATGATTGGAGTGTTATCATGTGCATGTTGTAACCCTACTTAACTTTTATTTGGGAGCATCAGTGCCAGCAGGTGAAGGAGATGGGGCCGAGCCAAATGGGGAAGCATCTGGCCACGTGACCTCGGGTCACAACACCACAGGCACCGAAGGACCCAGTGACTCGGAGGGCTAGGGGAGTGCCACAGGGAGACTGAATCAGACTCTACATTATTGGATTCCTCCTCCAGTGGACACTCCCTGGTGGTGGTGGACACATCCGGGACTACTACAGTACCAGCTTTGTCCGCCACCCCACCATTCTATCACCGCTCTCCCTGTTGCTCCCCACCGAGTTGGCCATGGCCGCTCACCCAAGAGGGTGAGCGTCTCCTTTGGCACCTCTGCCCCAGGCCCTGTTAGGCCTACTTCCCTCAGTGATGAGGCTATTGTGCTCCTGAGAACCATCTCTGTGGGTCAGTCCATCGTCGTGAATGCCATTGAGGAACTAGTGACACAACTCCACCAGACCAAAGCGTTTCTGGAGGGCATTTACAGTGCAAAGGCTGGCCTACAGAGATCTTTTCAGGCTCTGGCCTCCACACTGTGGCAGCCAGTCACCCCTAATCTACCGTCCCTCCTCCACCTTCCTCTTTCCAATCCAAGACCCCTCTACCAAACCTAGCCGAAGCACACAAACAAACTTGCATGCATTCACCTCAACAGATGAGGGTACTGCACAAAAACACAAGCACCACAAGACATACCACCAGTGCACACATAAGCAACATCCACCCACAGACCCAGCAATAGTCACAACTTGCCCTGACACCCTCGTCGCCCCCAGCATCACAGAAACATTTGGCCTACCCACAGACACCACAACCGCCAGTCACTAATACAGCCACCACACTCATCCTACCTACAGACACTACCCCAAGTGACCCTCAGACTTCCATCCCAGTCACCACACCCACAGACACCATCACGGACACACTTACATGCAGCATTTCCACCATACCTGCTGTCACCATCTGAACAGACAAGAGGCAAACCCCCAGCACCTCCACCGCCCTCAGCCCAAGAAACATAAATGCCCTCACTCACCCACCCACCTGACATCCATGACAAACAAGCACACCTCCCACAAGCATTGCACCCAAAACACCCTCTCCTACAAGTCATGCAACCACTCCCTCGACCTACAAATCTTTTCACCCTACTGATTCCCATCCCCGTTTGTCTAAGAAACTTTTCCCCCGCAAAGCTTGACCTTTCCCCTGTTTGCCCCATTTGGGCTTAATTTTGACTGGAGTATGGCCTTGGACTGATTTTGACCTTCAGAACATATTTAATTTAACTTAACCAGTTGTTGGATTTACTTTCATAGGTTTATGTTGTTCCAGGCTGTAATTGGTTGTGTGCAGTAGTTGTGTTGTGATTGCTGTGATTGTGATTGCTGTGTGTGTATTCTGTGAGGCCTTTAGCATCCCTGGGGCCGTGCTGCGTATTACTTGTATATATGTTGTATTGCCGTAGAGTATATGTGTGTGCTGGCTGAAGTGTGCATGTTGTAAATGTGTGGGTATCCTTGCTGCAGTATGTGAGTGTGTGTGTGTCTAGAAGAAGAAGTGTAGCTGCTGCCCATAACCCTGATGTGTTTGCTGATGCAGCGTACTGTTTTTAAAGGGTTAGTGTTCCAGGTACTATGGTTGGTGTCGTCCACGTCAGGTTTCATTTTGTTGTCTTTCGGTGAGCAGGAGCAGCAGCATGACGCCAAGTAATGGCTCCATGGTGGCTCCGGACATGTATGGCTGTCTTCAGGTGAGCTTCTGCCTTTACACTGTTCGTTTCTGCCTCTTAATATGTGGTGGTCGGACCGCCGCAGTCGCATTGGTGGAGTGCAACCTCCTAATAGGTCCAGCAGAAACACGGGCTCCACCGGGCTGTTTGTGGCTCAGGCAGGCCGCGGTGGTCTGTGATGCCTGGTGGTGCCGGCGGACAAGTGGCAGTCTTCTGTTGCCTCGACCATCAAACTTTTAATATGCCTGTTAGCAGTCGAACTGCTACTGCCAACATGGCACTTCTCGGACCGCCAAATTAAAAATCAGGCCCTAAGTATTCATTGAGTCAACCAAAAGCATTTTTGTCCTAATGGAGGGATAAGAATATGAAAGGATAAGAGTATAACACAATGAAGGAGTGGAAGGGAATGCAAAGGGCATATGATATTGGTTGATAATTAAACAATTACATTAAAAAAAATGTTTTCCTGAACATGGTACCTCACTCATAAATAAAATATTCTTTTTGCATCAGAGGTCACATGGGACCACAATTATTCTGCAAGCCTGCAAAAATATCTATCTACCTAAACATGCATACATAAAAAATGTTTTTAAAGTACACATGTAATTTACATTTTATATTTAATGAACACATTGACATTGTGTATGAATATATTATATTGATATAGACCTACATTGTGAATGAGTATGCACACTTATTAATCAACATAATGTATATTTATTTTTGGAAATATTAAAAATAATATACATAATACATGTATATATATCTATGTATATAAATAAATATATACGTATATGATCATTATATAAATGTAACTCACCTGTGATCATGCTGCTTGAAAAAAATCTAATAATATTAGAATCTTTAGAAAACAAAAATATTAATCACAGAGTCCTACAACCTCAATGCCGAGCAGGTTGAACAGGTCCTACTCCCTGTCTAGGGGGTCCACTCACTGGTGTGTCAGCCTCTGCTGGGTACACTGGATGCCAGTGCAGTGGTGCACACATCGCCACACTTAAACCCAAAGCACCTGATGCACCCACAGGGCATAACATTTACTGGCCCTGCCTCTTGCTGCCTGCATGTGAGGGAGGTGGTGCTGCACCCAGAAAATGAGGGCACCCACCTCTGCCTAGCTGAAAATGGGACGGGGATGTGCCCCTGCCCTCCTGCATTGGCCACAGTTGGTATGGGTGGCACTGCTTGCTTCTGTCATGACAGGGTGGGAGGAAGTTGACCTGGGATGGGAATAGTAAGGAAATAGGACGACTAACAGAAGGCAGGCCAAGAAAGGAAAACAAAAAAAAAGTGCAAAAATGACACAAAATCACAGAGAAAAATATAAACACACATAGGAGAAAGGGAAAGTCAGAGAGTAAAAAATAAATAAGTAAAGAAAAGGTGGATAGGGTAGTGGGTGATCAGATGAGGTGGATTTGGCTGGACTGGAGCTGGGAAACAAGCAGGGAGGAAAGGAAGGCAGAAGCAGGCAACTCAAAATGGCTGCGCAGTTGCACAGCACATGCTGCCATTCACACTGCTTTTCAGTGGCACAGGCAGCACGTTGTGCATTTTCCACCCATTTACAAAATCTTGCAGAGTTTACATGTAACTCTGGGGAATTTCACACAGTGAAATCCTGCGAGTTTTGCTCATCCTTACTTTGAACTTAATGGGTCTACATTCCGCTGACTAAGTTCCAGCAAGACCTACGCTACCCCAAGGTTCTAGGTCATGCACTAGCTTCTTGTCAAAGCCTTTCTTCTTCCCTAACCTCAGAGGCCCATTATTGTGGCACCAACCTTAACTTAACGTTTGCACATTTTTTCTTCTTTCCTCCCTAAGAAAGCGAAGGTCCAATGTCCTGTCTCTGATCTCAACCTCATCCTTTGCTTTTGCACATATCATTACTATCTTTGTCTCTGATGGGAGCTTTACAATCATCCTTTAACTATAATACTGGAACCAGCCCTTCCTGCACCTCTCCTAACCAAAACAGCAAACTATTTATTGTTTTTCTCCCCACCAATGTCATCAGTAAAGTGATCAATTGTGTCATCTTACACAGCATGAGTGATGCAATATGTTAGGTCCTAAGAAGTGCATATTGGGGGTGCAAGCTACAATTAGTTCATTCAATTATAACTGGTAAATTTGAGTGTTTTTCTTGATTTTTAAACATTGATCTGTGTCGTATTTTAACAACTAACTATAATTCCCCTTAACCTTTGTGTTTTTTCAGTGAATTTCTAGGTAGTTCAACATAAGCTAGGATCTTATTACCATATCATCTACTTAGAGGTCTAGCTGCTAGTATGCACAGTATCTGACCAAGTTCCTTTTTCTCTGTAGCTTCCTTCTTTGCATCCAACTACATAAACAACTGCATAATTTATCTTCATGTGCTTAACTTTATTGCAAGTTTGTTTGATTGGCGTCTGTTTTAGTATCTGGAATTTGTGCTGTTTAATCATTACGGGCCAGACGTATAAAAAATGCAATTTTGCAATTACCAAATAGCAGCTCCATAGAAATCACTATTTAGGAAATGCAAAAAGACATGTATGTAATTACCAATTTCCTACTGCAGTTCCTACAAAGTATCAATTTCTATTAATGGGCAGGAGGCCCCACGTGATGCACCTCAAGCATCGTGGTGCACATGTATAGCACACATATGTGGTAGGGGCGTATGCAATGTATTGCACTTGAAAAAAAAATCTTTGTTTTTCTGTTTTTGTTTAAATTGCACATGGTTACTGGTCTCTGGTTGGCAGTCAGTGTGCACTCTGTCCAAGCAGGGACCCTCACACTAGTCAAGGCAAGGGAGCTACTCCCTTGAGATAACCTCTGCTCACCCTGTGGTAGCTCAGCACAAGCAATCAGGGTTATCTCAAAGTCAATGTGTAAAGTATTTGTACCAACACACACAGTAACACAGTGAACACACCACAAAATGGACACCACACCAGTTTAGAAGAATAGCCGATATTTATTTAAATCAAACAAGACCAAAACAACAAAAATCCAACATACACAAGCAAAGTTATGAATTTTCAAAATAATAGAATCTTACTCCATAGAAAACAATAGAAATGTTGTCGCTACACAAAGTACCTGGTTTGCTTCAAAAGTCAAAAATAAAGCCACACAGGTGAGTGTGTTTCGGAAAAGTCAGCAATGCATTGATTCCTTACTTGCAAGTGTGGCGGTGCATTGGTCCTTCTCCGGTCTGGCGATGTGTTGTTGTTCTCTGTTGCAAAAGAGCGATGTGTTGATTTCCGGATGGGGCACCCGAGTTCTGTGCAGGTTCACATTGATTTTGATGACCAGCAGTTATATGTGTGAAATCTGGCTGCACAGTGATGGAAAGCCTTGCTGCATATGGCTTGTGTCGATTTTAGCAGACCTAAGTGGATGTTGTGTCGTTTTTCCACCCTCGATGCAGGTGATGCATTGTTTTCCCAGACATGATGCAGGTGGTGCATCTATTTCAGCTGTGAGGTGGCTGGTGCATAATTTTTACAGCCGTGTTGCAGGTGGTGTGTCGAAATTTTCGTGTGGACTTCCACCTTGGTTCCACCAGCTTCACCTTTCAAGGGACTAGATAGGGCACCAACTGGCAGGATAGGAGTCTCAGCAGAGAGTCCAGGTGCAGGCAGAGGACGTCTTTGATGGCCCTGAGACTTTAAAACAGGAGGAAAGCTCGGTTGAAGCCCTTGGAGACACTTCACAAGCAGGAATATACTACAAAATCCAGTCTTTGTCCTCCTTCAGGCAGAAGCAGCACCTGCATGCCAACCCAGCAAAGCACAGTCACAGACAAAGGAGTAGTACTGCTCCTCCAGCTCTTCAGCTCTTCTCCTTGGCAGAGGTTCCTCTTGGTTCCAGAAGTAATCTAATGTCTGGGGGGTTGGGTCCACTACTTATACCTCTTTCTGCCTTTGAAGTAGCCCAGCTTCAAAGGAAAGTCTTGGTTGTTCACAAGATACTGCTGTACCCAGGCCTGGCCCTAGACTCACACCAGGGGGTTGGAGACTGCATTTTCTGAGGGCAGACACAGCCCATCCAGGTGTAAGTGTCAGCTCCTCCCTCCTTGATTGTAAATTGGATGCCTAGAAAGAAAAGCTTTAGTATTTGGTGTTGTGAGGGTAAGTAGATTGATTGGGGTATCCTGCATTGTTCATTTATGCATGGCTCTGCTAAGAGTGAAGACTGATTTAAATTATTTTGGTTTATTTTCAGGTGCTACCTGAAAAGCATGACTTTTGTCCTCGTAATGAACCTTTAATGATTGTTTTTTTCTTTGGGGTTGAAACGTCGACATTAAATCTTGTGGATTATTTGTTAATGAAATTAGTGACTTCTCGACACCTGGATTGAAGTGGTCCCTTTGAAGATCACTCTATATATATTTTTTAACCACAACCTGTATATATTATACATAACACTTAGCACCTTATATATTTTCACTAATCACGTTTCACTGCACCGTTATCTCAGGAGCACCTCAGCATGTTAATTCATGTTAATAATTTAATAAAATTCTATTCTTATAAATTCTTTCAGCCTGATGTGTTCACAAGGTTTCTTAAAAAGAAATTGTGTGCCGTGGGAAACGAAGGCTAGACTTCCCCCTTGGGGTCAGAAATTTCTTATTACATTTACATACCCGTGTCCTGGGGTTACTGGGTTTGCCTCATTTTCCTTATGCATCAGGATATGCAGGCTACACTTTAGCTCCCTTTATGTCACTGTCTAGTGGAGATTCACAAATAGTCCAACTGTCAGTCTGACCTAGACAGGGAATACACAAGCAGGCATGGTCACAGAATAGTTTAAGTAAGAAAATTCCCACTTTCTAAAAGTGGCATTTACTAACTGACAATCTCAAAGCCAACTTTACCAAAAGATGTATTTTTAAATTGTGAGTTCAGAGACCCCAAACTCCATTTCTCTATCTGCTCCCAGAGGGAAACTACACTTAAACGATATTTAAATGCAGTCCCCATGGTAACCAATGAGAGAGAGAGGCTTTGCAACAGTTAAATCCAAATTTGGCAGTATTTCATGGTTAGGTCATGAAAAACACATCAGTACATGTCCTACCTTTAACTACACTGCACCCTGCCCATGGTGCTACCTAGGGCCTACCTTAGGGGTTCTTTACATGTATAAAATGGGAAGGTTTGGGTCTGGCAAGCAGATAAACTTGCCAGGTCGAATTGGCAGTTTAAAACTGCACACACAGACACCGCAGTGGGAGGTCTGAGTCATGTCTACAGGGCTACTCATGTGGGTGGAGCTATAAGTGCTGCAGGTCCATTAGTAGCATTTGATTTACAGGCCCTGTGCACATGTAGTGCACTTTAATAGGGACTTACTAGTAAATCAAATATGCCAAGCATGGAAAAGCCAATTAAACATGCCATTTACACAGGGAGTACTAGCACTTTAACACTGGTCAGCAGTGGTAAAGTGCCCAGAGAGCAAGAAGAATGAGCCGAGTTCAATGCTGCATATATCTTGTTCATTGAGTAGACCTCAGCTACAGCCTCCAAATCACATCCTGCAGAATCACTGTCCTTATTTTCGAGACAAAAAAGGTAAAAGTAAATTTATTAATTTATTAAATGCAAAAAAAAACTCATACTTTTTGTTACCTAATCTTTTAGTCAACAGTTCTCCACTGGCATTATAGGAAAATAATTGTAACACGCTTCTATGTCTACAAGACAGCGAGGATCCCAACCAATGAATATTGACCTATTCATCTCAGTGGTTGACAATGTTGCTGCTACTTGCAAGACATCTGGTTATTAGTGGAGTGGGGTGGAAGTTCAAATCAAATAATAAACACAACCCTTCTCTGGGTGAACAACAAAAGTCACTACATTAACCCAGGCTTAATTCTCTGGTAGCTTGGCACAAAGCAGATTGACAAACATAGAGGCAATGTATAGCATGTTTATGCTGCACTTAAAGATGAATAACTGTGTGATACTGGTCCTCGGTTGCTTGTGTTTCAGTTCAGTGATGACCTGGCCTCGTAAGTTGGGCTGGACTGTTCCCAATGGAGTAGAGTCAAGAGTGATTTGCATACAGCTGGGTTCAAACTGAGGTGCATGCATGGTGTGCAAAATACCAATGGAAAGGGATGCGGCCTAAAGTATTTACCAGTGGCTGAGATTAATTCAAGCATTCCATTCACCACTTTTTTGTATGCTTTAATGTATTCCCCTAAGTGGGACAGGTATGCCCAGATATGGGTCCTGTGCATATTATGTTCCTGGAACCAAGCTATGCTTGGCTTACAAGCCTGAACTCAGGTGATAAACTAGTCCTGGGTTGTTTGCCTTCTGGTTCTGAGAGGACCTTGCCTGGCAGTTTTGGCTGAACTGCTGCCATTGGAGCAAGGTCAAGACTGATTTGCATATGGCTGGGTCCAAACTGAGGTGGCAGGGTGTGCAAAATAATGGTGGATTGGGATGCAGCTCTGAGTATTTACCAGTGGCTGAGATTTAGTCAAGCATTCCATACATCACTTTTCTATATACTTTAAGGCTGACTGCAATGGAATGCGGGTCAGATGCAAAGACCAGGTTAGTTCTTCTGAAGAAATACCTTCTCAAGTGAAGCACAAAGTGTCCCTCTTGTCTTGGCAAAGGCCGCAAGGAAGTGGCTGTCTCTGAGCAGTGAGGTGTACATTATGGAGGGGCATTGCTGTAGTGTTCGGAGCCAGTCATTGCTGGAGCTTTGCAATGATTAATCTTAACAAAATGTTGCTGTTGATGGGAAATACAGCTCTCACTTTGCCAGTCAGCACAGACTGTCACTGTCGGTGCTAAGAGAAGGTCCTGCTGGAGCTTTACACTTTTGATTGTTGTAGGCAGTCGATCCTCAGCACAAGTAGGTCACTTTCAATCTTCACATTTTCTTCAGAGGAGTTTCCAATGATGCCAGCTGAGGGTACTTGACCATGGGCACCTCTTAAGGGATCAGGACTCAACAGAACAGAGGCCTGTAGTAGGGTTTATCTAGGTTCAGGCAGGTCCAGTTGATGCGGGTCAACTGGGCAGTTGTATGGAGGACTGTGGAAATGTATTGTGTCCCTGTAGCTCACTTAGGTGCCAATCCAACACACCCTTGGAGTCACTCTGATTAGCCTGAGTTCAAAGCAAGCAGGTCAAGTCCTTCTGCAGTCAGCAGGGCTGTCCCTCTTCCTCAAACAACAGTGCAATCCTCCTTTTGAATCTTCTACCGGTCCAGGTGTGTTCTGATTAAGGGGGTTCTGAAGGTTCAAATGTTACACCTAGTGCTAGCCTTTGTGTGTGAAAGTTCCTTTACCTGCCCCCAAAAGTAGGTATGGTCAGTTTTTCCCCTTTCTGTGGTCCTGACTCCAAATTCTCTAGGGTGTCAAAAGCAACGGCAGGCCTGGTGTCAGGCTCCTTTTTGTGTGCTGGTGGCAGGGCCCTATGAAGTGCAATTAGAGCAGGATACAGCTCCTCTCTCGTAGTGGTGCATGGAACTTGTAGAGTTTCTCCCCCTGAATCCATCAAAGTTACCTAAAACCTCCATAAGATTGTATGGTGTTCCGCAAGTGGTGGAAATTGAAAACATTGCGCTGATTTTTTAGTGCCAGGAGCTTGTCCTGCACTGTACAATAAGCGTGAATGGCACCACACTGCCTGCCAGATGGCATTACTTTTTTCTGCTGCTTGATTAGATTTCCTACTCACATTGCAGCTTTCTCAACATGAGCGGAAAGCTTTCTCAGTGCGAGCAGTAGTGACTTTCCACATTGAGAAATCTCGCTGGAAGACAGTCTAGAGCTCAACTTTCTTGCTCATGCTCTTTAACTTAATGTTGGCAAGCCCAGTGCAAGAAAAAAGTTTTTCTGGAACTCAATGCTCTAACCGGAATGACGAGTGGGAGAAACTTCATGTACTCTGCTGGAGGAGCATTGTATACAGACCACCCCTACTCTCTAGCCACCCTGTCAAGAAGATCCTCACAACAGGCTGTCTTTGTTGCCACGTCTGAAAGCAATACACAAAATCCCACCGGACAACCATATGACTCACGTCACAGGTAGAAAGGCACAGTTGGTTTAGACAGAAAAAATTTATTTTTCTAAAATTGGCATATATAGAAGAATAACCCAATTCCAACTTTACCATTAAAAATGGATTTCAAATTACAATTTGTTTGGCTGTAAAAAGCATATTTCTAGCTGGTCCCAAACTGATATAAGTTCTTATTAATTTAAATAAGATAACCCTAAGTTAGTCTATAGAAGAGAAAGGTTTACATTAGTGAAAAATGACTTCAGGAGGTTTTCACAGCCAGGACATGTATACCTTAAACACACATGCCCTGCCTTTCATATAACATGCTCCCTACCCTGTGACCCTTCAGGGCCGGCCTTAGCAGTGACTTATACGTATTAGAAAGGATTGTTCAGGCCTGGCAAAAGGTGTTTTTTGCAAGGTGAAAGAACAGGTTCTGCAAAGGGGAAGGCAGTTTGAATGGTTTCGGAGATTAATTATATTCTCTACTAATCAGTGGTGGCTGATGCATTTTAAAACTGGAGTGACAGAAAGACTTGAGTTGATTATAAAATGCAAGTGAATTTTAATCACACATGCAGAGGGGCAGTGAGGAGGTTCTTCCCCTGCAAGAAAATGTGAGACAAAATGGGTGCAAATGCTGCTTTCTCAGCATTTATTTCAAAGGTAACCTGGGAAAAAGGTGTAAATGAACTCACAAAGACTTCACTCTCCCTGCACTCACGTAGATACATCACTTGCACATGCATTGTTCTGTTTAGCCAGCAATCACACCTGCACAGTCCTTTGCTCACCCTACACTCACACAAGAATAATACCCACAAGGGCACACCTCTCATCTAGTGGGTTCACATCACTCACCCTGCACTCATGAGGACATATCATTCTGTATTCTTACAGTCACACATGTCACTTTTCCCTTAGACAAACAAACCATTCACAACACTCACAAAGGCACATCCTGCACTCATTGAGTCACACAAGTCACTCTGCAGTCATACAGGCATATCCCTCAACATACACCATAGATGTAGACACCGATCACAAGCTGCAGCAGCACAAAAACCTTTCTGCCCCTTATCCACTCAAGCAACTACTTCTGTGGTATGTTGGGAAAGGGTGTTTTTTGTATGAAGGGCAAGCAGAGGAACAAGTCCTGGCAACAACAAGGCTGCAGGAGGTTGGGAGGCCGCCCTAATAATGCCCCCCTAGGAAGTATAATTTGAGGGAGGAGCAGGAATGTTCTGTGCTCCTGCAACCTCCATCCCCTTCAGACCCTGCAGGAGGCCGAGCCATTTTGTTGATAGTGATCGCTGAGTAAATAGAAATATGATGTTACAAATGAATATACATTCTCTGTAAGTACACTGTGTGGGCCCTTGTAGACTCCTGTGACATGAACAAATTGCTGATACTTTTACCTACCTGAGGCAGCTCTCTCTGATAGGAGCCAGCAGATCAATGGAGAAAGGTGGGCTGGAGTTGCAGCCATGGTCCAATTCGGTTCCAGTCAATGTATAGAGGTGCGGAGGCAGGGAGCATGTTCAGGGTACATGTAATTAGAAACCTGAGGTAAAGGACAAGAACGGGAACATGCTAGATGTGAAGATGAGGGTCCTTGAGAAAAAGCTGCCCAACAAAGATAAGGAAAGGAGACTTCAGACTTAGCCTTCTGTAAGATGGTCAGTATTCCAGGCACACTCTGGAAGAGCAAATAGAGACCAGAGAGACAATATGATGGCAGCCCCTCAGGTGGTGAGTGCAGCCAGTGAGAATAAATCCAGTGGGGGCGCTCATTGGGAAAAACATTGCAACAAAGAAAGAAAATACAAATGTAAAAATTCTAGTTTGTCATGCAGCCAAATTTCATGGAATGAAATAAATAAAAGTTCAAATTCAGCATTGGGTAGGGGAGGGGCTCGTCCTTTTGTTCTCATGTGCATGGAGCTGTGTGGACAGTGCCCTGGGACATCAAACGAAATTCCCAAAGACGAGTAGATACACCAGCATTAAAGACAATCTGCACTCACCACCCTGACATCACAATCCTGCCTTGTGCCTGTAGGGTGAGTAAACCCTCGCCGGGCCAGGCACATGAACAGCTGCATCCCCTTAAGTTCCAGATAACTGATTAAGACTGAGCAGCACTTAGGCTTATGTTAAAGCAGCTTGCTGGATTTGTCTGTTTTTGCTGATGGGGCAATGCCCACTCTGCCCCTTTATACCATCCATCCCTGCTACTAACTAAATTGAGTCCAAATAATGAAGTAAATAGTCAGGAAATTAATCACAAAACATTATTTGGAAAGCAAATGTAACAAGTATACAGATTTGTTTTCAATCAATCCATCCAGTTCTTTCTGATGTAACTGATGTACTGGTACTATAAGACCTAACCACCTGCCAGCCTGCCTTTCACCATAGCATGGAGGAAATATTGGGATGGGGAAGGACAGCCAAACATGACAAAATGGGAGATGAGGAGGGTCAGGGGATTCTAAATGTACTATCCTACAAAGTGCCAGACAGCAACTGTGCTAGAATGAATAGACCTCTGTGGTCTATGGGGGTGTCCATCCTTTTTCTCCTGGATTTGTTATCATGATCTTGTTTCTGGTTAGGCTATGCTGCTGAGAGCCCAGCTCTGAACAATGAACCTCCAGCGTTCCCAACTAGTGTCTGATAGTGAAAAGTCCGGCTATGGTCCTGGTGAGTGAGCCCTAAACTCTCCTACCTGTTCAGTCTCTGACTGCAGAATAGCTCTCTGGGCTGTTCACAGAGCTATAGGCACCTAGACCTCATTGATAGAATGAGCATGTTAAGTTGCCCCATGACCTGATATTATAAGATTCCAAAAAGAGGATCGGTTGGAACCCAGGCAAGGAACTGGATTTCTCATTGGTCATAATTGCTTGAGCTCCCATTGCCTGGCTCAGTTGTTGCCTGTTACCTTTGAGGACTTATTCCTTCTCTCTTCACTAGATCCCCAGCCTTGACTGAAATTATGTGAGCTGATAATGCTCTATCTCCTTATTGAAACAATCTCCCAGATTCTCCATTGGCTAGTTCAACTCTCCACATCACATTGCAGCTTTCCTGATTGACAATTGATCACAACTGCCAATGATTCCCCTTCATCTCCATGACCAGAAAAGCAACATGATCATTGCCCAATTACCCAGTCAAGCATAAAAGTAGTGACTTGGACTTAGTTGTTATTCAGTCTTTGTTCATTTTGCTCAGCACTTTTTCCACAGTCTTAGCTCTTTCCCCCATAGACTTTGGGCCTTCAATTATGCGTTGTTTACCATACTGCAAGGAAATTCACCAAGGACATGTCTCGTTTCCCCAGTGGTCTTAACCTGTGGAGATCTATTACCATGAAGAAGATGGAAAAGAGAGATTATTCCTAGGTGGTAACCCATGCAATGGAGAGGGGACTGATGATATTGGCTTGTGTCTTCAAGCTAGCTAATTAATGGGAAATACCTAACCCAAATTCCTTACCCCCTCAAGGAAGAATAAGCACAATTGTCTTGTCTATACAGTGTTCCTGTTATTCTCTACCTGCCAAGTGTACTTGGTACCAGATAATGATACCTTAAAACATTTTCATACTGGCCATTGCCACTTGTTGCTCCTAACTTTTAGGTACATTTACTCCCAAACAACCCTTACCAAGCTATGAATACCCATCAAACTCTCCTGGTGGCACTATGGCCCATATGAATACTAGCTTTGCGCTGAATTAGCGTCATTTTATTTTACGCTAATTCAACGCCTACCTAACTCCATATTTAAACTTTGCTGTTAGACCCGTCTGCCACCAAAGTTATGGAGTTAAAGTAATTTTTTCCTAGCGGGAAACTACCTTGCATCAATCAGATGCAAGGTATGCGTTCCCGGGCAAAAATGACTGTAAGGCCCAGGTGCCATATTTATCCTCCAATGCAAAAATGGTGCACGATAGGGAGCTTGCTTAGCGCCATTATTTAACACCTGGGCCAGGGCAGGCGTTAGGGGACCTGTGGACTCATTTCCATGGTAGAACACCATGGAATAAGTCCACTGGTGCCCTCCACAGGCCCCAGGGATACCCCACCCACACCAGATGGGAAGATGGGGGACACCATCCAATTTAAGTACAGGTAAGTAGAGGTAAGTATTTTGCATTATTTTTTTAAATGCCAGTGGGGGCCCTGAAATGGGGCCTCCTGCATGGCACTAGGCGCAATGCCATGCCCAGGGGACCCTTGTCCCCTGTGCTGGCCCCTGGGGTGGAGGGCATGACTCCTGTCTTTTGTAAGACAGGACTTATGTAGTATGGTACATTTTGCATCAAGAAATGATGCTGGGCTGGTTAGAGTCATCATTCTTTACTCTAACCAGCCTAACATAATTTTCTTTAGTACAAAACCCCCTTCTCCCATACCGCCACCCCTACCCGGCTAACATAATTTTCCTTGACATTACCCCACCTTTTGCGCCAGATTGCGCCATTCCATAAAGAGGATGCCCAGCTGGAGTCTTGGAATGGAGCTAGCAGTTGGTACACTTTTTCATGCAAAACTGCTTTAGCACAGTTTTGCGTGAAAAAGTATAAATATGGGCCTATATATCTTCCTGTTCTTTTTCACAATGTACCAGGATACAGTTCTCTCTGGCGCCAACACCAGATCTAAGACGAAAATGGTTGGCACTCCTATTTTCTAAGCAACTATATTAAATGATATAGGTCATTGTATGTGTGTATCCAGCCACTGTGGAATTTAGGTGAGGTTTGGCATGCTACCCACCACAGGGATGAAACTGCCGGTATCACAACTAAAAAACTACGTAAGCGCTAATTAGGTAGGCAGGCAAGTCATTGTTTTTACTTTATAAAAATCAAGTGAGGATTCTGTTTGAATGTTTCAGGAAATTGATTACCTATCTGTTGTTTTTTACTTTTTCATTCTATAATGTAATTATTTTGAACAAAACAGATGCGCGGGTCATTGAAGAATGTTCATTTAATGATACTATTAATCATAAGGTTTTGATAGGAAGCTTCACGTTTTTTAATTAAGATTTTCTAAATTAAAGATGATCTATATATAAACAGTAAAGGTATTTATAGTACTCATTGCCACAACTAAGCAATTAGTAGCTATTTAAAAGAAGATAGAAAGAAATTCTGTTAGTGGAAAATTTGATTATAGTAATATCCTGCAGTTTGACTATATAAAAAATGTTTTTTGAATCTTGAGGCATCTTTGGAGAACTATTTAAAAAAATATTATTCGGAGGTTTTCACATATTTTACAATTGTTGGATAGCAAAAGGGGTGTAAATTCTGGTAAAATGAATCATATTATGTGACTTTGCAAACTATTCTTATATTGGACATTGATTTCTGACGTTTTTTGAGATCCGTTAGATATGCCATGTGGTAATTATATATTCGAGTTATATGTCTGGGTGTCCTTCGATTCTTTGTAATGCTAACAAATCTCATGAAAATGCAATAATATGGCATTTAATAAATATGTTAGAAAGCGATTAAAGTTGTGACAACACCCCCTACATGGAATAAATACGCTAATTTTATTTCAAGGCTCCCCTAGTTATATGTCATTGGCTAGATATGGTGATGGCAGGGTCTTGAACATGTGTGCTGTCTTTGTAATATTGATTCCGAGTGCTCGACAAGAGTCATTTGAGAAAGCTTATTGGAGAACATGCTGAACTCCTGTCAATGTGCTCCTTGGTGGGTATTCCATGTGTCATAAGCATGCAACATACTGATGACATGTTTGTGTAATTTAAGGTGGACTAAGATTAATAAATGTGCTTGTTTCTCTTCATCTGTCTTTAACTAGAATTTTTTAGGGGTTCGGCAGATCATTGTTCTGCTGTGCGCAACCACCCCAACAGTGAAACTACCTCGTTACCAAACAAGTTTTATGGTCATGAATTTCTTATGGTGTACGATCAATGACTTTACAGTAATAAATATGCTTTCAAATTATCCTTATTAGTATAGCTAGCAACAAATTGATTTTCTTGAATTCTCAGACATAGTTGTTTTGAGAATCCAGTTTACTGTGTAAAGGCTGAAATAAAGTTAATAAAACAATCACCAAAAAGTCTAAACAAGTAACAAACATGCATTTTTCAGTTCAAAATCTAAATTACATTCATAAATATTTCTAAAAAACACTTTTTCTCTTAAACATTCTATGAAAATAATCTGTTCACAAGCATACACATTGTTTCAGGCATGCACATCTATTACACATTGTTTCAGTCATGCACATCGATTTCAGATATTTTTGTTCGCATTTATCACGTTAGTTACAATAATTAGAATAACATATCATTATTATACCATGAACATTTTTTTTGTCTCATTTAGTAGATATTATTCCTATTTTCTGTACAATTGATTGCTTTAATTTCTTACTAAGCTTTAGTTTAGTGTCTCTCATTTATCCGCTACTTTCCATTTTTCAAAATAATAGGTATGTGGCACAACTAAATCGTTTGATCCTATCACCTTACATAGATACTCACTGACAATAATTACCTTAGCGATTCATATTCAAATATTTCATACTCTACGAAAACCTGCCTCACTTTTTCTTATTTTCAAAAGCTCAAAAAGAGACCTTCAACCATCTATTATTTTTGCATTTCAGATGCCAGTTAAAATTTTATCTTGACACTAAGCAGTGTTCATCCTTAGCTATGCAATACAAAGCTATACAGGGCACTTTTCTTGCATTCTTATTTCTGCTTGAGGCAAACAGCAACAGGGAGGAAATTAGTTGGAAAGTACTAGTTTGATGTACATAACATCACAAATGCTCAATTCTGCAAATTATGAGACTGTGAATTAAGCATTACTGAGCTCTGTGGAAGGGGTAGTGGTCTTCAGAGTAACTCATTCACTCCCGTTCTTCCCTTCACATCACATTCCTCTACAGTCTACATTAGACACTAATGCCCTTTTACTCTTCACACCTTTCTGAAATTCCCCACCCCCTTATCTCACACTACATCACTTTCCTCCTCAGCACCATCTAGCCACTCTCCCCTGTATGCACTTACTTGCATATCCATCACTTCACCACCCCCACACACACACAAAACACTCTCATTCACTCTCATTTCTGCACTTTTTCCCTGCTAATCAGTGATACACTAATTGTGTTCTCCCTGTTAAACATAGTAAAACTGGCAAATCCCAATTTAAATTACTTTTAAGTCATTAGTAAATGCTCCTCTTTTACTACTTTCACTTTACACAGATGCTAGCTAACACAAATTACCTTTGTGGTTAATATTCTTATACTTTATACCTCTAAGAAATCAGTATTACAAATTCTTACTTCAAAAGCTCAAAAAGTGACCTTCAGTTATCCATTTCTTTGAATTCCAAAAGCCTGGCACAGTTCTACCTTGACATTAAGCAGTGTTTTTTCTAAGTATGCAATACAGAGCACATTTGACCCACTCATACTTCAGCTAAAGGCAAACAGCAATCGTGAGATAATAGGTAACGGCTGTATTGTAGGATGCTTAGAGATGGGTATTTTATTCATAGTTTCAGATGTACGAACTAGACATATCATGGTCCGCATTTGTTAAGATATACAGATTCCAATATTGTGTGAGAAACTAGAATTCTTATGGTATGAGAACAAAACTAAGAACATGGATGAGACACTTAAGTCCTCCAAATGATGCCCCCTGAAAGGATGATGTGAACATATCTTCCTCCCATTGAGGGCATTAAATCCTACTAGTGATCACACCAGAAGGATTTTCTGTTTTGGGGAAATAAGAGCTTCCCTAATAGTTCATTACTATTTTTTTCAGTCTGTGTGTCAAGCAGCACTCCAAGAATGCTGATGTCTCGCAGATGAAGGTGAAAGCAGTCAGAGATTTTAGGCAACCAGAAAACTCTCCCAACCCTAGGCATTTCTGAAAACAAAACATATATCTAGTGTGATGTTGCCTGCATGCATCTTATCACACTTTCATACCTAAAATGCCCTACGAACATCAGTGTATGTACCAAAAAAGGCAATTTTCCCATATCTCCGTGCAAGATATTACCTAGTCCTATGAAAAGGCCGTTTACCAGTTTCACAAAAAAGACAGTTGACAATTTCCACCTTCTCCGAGCCAATGGACAATGTCAACTGAAGGACCTGCGGGTTAGCACATGTGTGGGGCAGGCATGTTTTTCTAGTGAGGAGCTAGTGCTCCTCAAAGTTGCTGTGTTTGGAAATCACTAAATGGACAATGCTGAGGCCCACAGCTCATGCCACTGCAGCAACTATGATAAACAAAAATTTGCCCTCCCATGCACATCCGTACATTGACAATAATAACCTCCTTTCTACTAATAATGATTCCAATGTTTATGATACAAAACTTTATTAGGCAAGAGTGCCTTACATGTTAAGCATAATACAATGTAACACAAACAAAGACAAATAATAATAACCATACAAAATTATTAATTCCTTGAATTTCAATAAAAAATATAAAAGAGACTTCTATAAAAAATAAGATGCATAATACATTTTAAAAGTTCTGTCCACAGTTCTGCCATCCTAAAAGTGCAAGATTTGAGATTACAAGTGCAGCTCACATAATTGTAGTGGCAATCCATTTTTACAAAATATTGTCATCTAGAATTTATAGACTTCTAGCCATCCAGTGTGAAGGACAATTAATGTACAATGCTGTAAACGGTTTAAAACAGGGGTTTAGCTAAACAATTTACACTCAAGTCGACAAACATTTCCACCTAAAAGACCACATCCTAGCCAGAGATTTCACAACAGTGCATGAATAGGAAAGTCTCGGGTCATTCCTTAGTATTCTTAGGGCTACTAGATAAAACTTACTGCAAACAAATCTATCCTGGTCAATTACAGGCCTATCACATTAATGGCAACATTTTGTAAAATTCTGGAGAAACTGATCAATGCCCAGCTGTCAAAGTATTTTATACATACAGCACAGAGGTAACAATAGTTGAGGTATCTGACACTGTCAAGTTAGCAGTAGATCAGGGGAAGTAAGTGGCCCTCTGCTCTTCGACTTTTTGGTGGCATTTGATACGGTTTCCGACCCTATTCTTCTTCAATGACTAAGTAATATCAGGATGGGGGGCCAAATTGACATGCATTTTCTAGCTAACTGAAGTCAGTAAGTCTGGTTGCCGTCATTTGCATCTGATCCTAAACTGTTAAGATTTGGCATTTCCAAGAGCTCTGCCCTGACTGCAATATTATTTAATGTTTACATAACTCCTTATCAGCTCTGTTGAATGGTTTGGGGTACAGGTGGTGTCCTATAGTGGCAATGCACAAATCCTTTTTACATTTGACAGCAACACTCCCAGCACTTAGAATAGATTTGCAGGGCCTCCCTGCAGAACAATTTAAGAGACTCCAGTTGGTGCAGAACGTGGAAGCCTGAATTTTCTTCGATCTTTGGAAATATAGCCCTGTTTGTCTGCACCTCAAGGAATTACATAGGCTACTCATCTGCTAAACAGTTCAGTTCAAGGGGCTTGTGATGGCCTATAGAGTGTTGTACAAATCTGGTCCTTGTAACTTGGCCAACAGACTTACACACTGTCTTACAGCAAGAACTCTGCACTCCTCAGATGCCTTGTTGGCTCTTGTGCCAAAAACCAAGAGGAAGAAATGGGATGGCTTTTCCTTCTTGGCCATTGCCACCTCTAGCTGGAATGCTCTTACTTTCTATTTAGGGACAACCAAAGATTCGAATTTCTTCAAACGGAGCCTAAAAAAACAGGCTGTTCAATCTGACTTTTAATTAATCTCCAACTGTGGTAACTGGATCTTAGTGACAGGATACTCTTCCTGAGTATCCATGCGCTCTACAAAACCTACAAATAAAATAAATCATTTTGTACACCTCTTTGTAGGCAGACTGGTTTAATCCATGATAATCTATGTAGTTTATAAACCAGACATAAAAACTGCAAACGATCTAAGCCTTCAATTTGGATTTTGCATGCTGCACATATTGTAGAGCACCTGGATGGTTCTGCCCAGTTCACAGTACGTAACCTAAGGGGCAGAGATGCTAGTCTGAACTGGATATCTAGTTTCCTGTTGACTGGGTTTGTTATACAGTGAAAATATGGTACATAGGATCTAACTGACTTGAACTGAGCAAACATAAGTGGCAGAGACCCCCTGTTAGAGTTGTGAGGATCCAGCTGTGCCACCCTCTGCCAATGCAACTTCTTAAGGAGGTCCTTGAGATGGAAATGGCTTTGTCACATTGGGCTCCGTAAACCTTTGTAAACCTAAGGAGTTCAGTTGTCTTTTGATGTTAGTGAGTCACTCCATTTTTCTAAGCCTGTCTACCTTCACCACATCTTGTAATGTTTCTGCATAGATGGCTAATTCAGAAGTAGTTCCCAATCTACAAAAGAGGTGTGGTCTAAGTCTTGCCTTGTCTGTAATGGACTTTCTTTTTAAGTCAAGGTGAAGGGGATAACTAGGAGTGCTAATGAGGATGGAAACAAGGGTTCTCGAGAATTGATGTTAAGATTTTACCATGTCTGCTAAATTGAAGAAGCCCCACAGTCCTGCACCGCATAGTACTACTCCAATGGCTTTGGAATCATAGACCTGCAATGCTGGAGCAAGTGGTTTAGTCTGAGAAGATAACTGTTCCTTCAAGATTATGCCTACAATTTGCTTATGCTTTAAAATACTTTGTCTACATGTTATTTTTCATAACAGACCCATCATTAACTTGATTCCCAGGTAGTCGAAAGCACCTACCCTTTACACTCCTACTCCACCCTCCCTCTACTAGATTTATGTTGGTTAACAGACATGCATTTTGTCTTCGCTGCATTTGCCTCGAGGCATGTTCGTTACAAAACACTTCCAATCAATTAAGTAGGTGCTGCAGCCCACATGGTGTTTGTGACACTAGTAAGGTATTGTCTTCAAAGAAGAGAGCCGATATTTTTGCCTTGGCTAGAGCTGGAGCATCAGCGGAAAGTAAGGGCCAGATGTATCAAACATTTTTGTGATCGCAAATGGACCAACGGGCCAATTGTGCTCGCAAAAATGCATTTTGGTATGTAACAAGTCCACTTTGCGATTTGGTAACTTGCTACCGAATTGCAAATTGGATTTGCGACTATATACCAATTCAATATTAGGAAGAAGCATGTCAAAGGCATCCCTTCCTAACACCGAACTGCATACGTATGTATGATTGTTTTGTGACCGTGAATGCGGTCACAAAACAATCTCAGGTACCACTAATTTCATATTGGTGGTAACCCATTCGCAAAGGGGAAGGGGTCCCCAAGGGTCTCCTTCCCCTTGGTGAATGCATGCGAAAACGTTTTTTAAGAGCAGGCAGTGGTCCCACGGATCACTACCTACTCTCAAAAAATGAAAAGAAAACTTTTAATTTTACATTTTTATACGCACCCCGTCTTCCTTTAAGGAAAACTGGCTGCATTTAAAAGAAACAAAGATTGCTTTATTGAAAGGTAATCACTGGCATGGTGGTCTGCTGACCCCAGCAGGCCACCATCTCTGTGATTGTAGCCTTTCGCAATGTCTTGCAAATTGCGACCTACCTCATGAATATTATTGAGGTAGGTCCATTTGCGAGCCCTTGCGAATCGCAGTATGAAACTCCTGGAGTTTCATACATTCCAATAGCGATTACTTAATTGCGATTTGCTAAAAATAGCAATTAGGTAATTGCTTTTGTGAAGAATGACACATATAGCCCTTAGAGAGACAGTACAGAATTTCATTCAGGGACGGGAAGAACAAAGTTAGAGCAAGTACGCACCTTTGTTGAACGCCCTTTTGGACAGGGATTGGATCTGTGGCTGGCCCTCCTCTCCCAAACGAATTCTACATAATTGCCCTCATTAAGTCCTACTAGGATTGATAAAAGGCATAAAGGCATCCACAAATCTCACAATACATGCCACAATTTCTGGTGGGGCAGTAACTCAAATGGTGATTTCAAGTCGACAAAGGTCACATATAGGTGACCCTTGACAATCAGAACTTTTTTCCATTATTGGGTGAGAAAGAAAAAGACTTGGTCTATGATACGTGCCTTCTTTCTGAACACTTCTTGATATAGGGAGAGTGTGTTTTCTTCTGCAATGCACCCTTTTTTCAATGTCACTCGACAGAAGACCTTCTGAATGGCATCTATTAAGCTTATCAGTCTGTAATTGAGAGATAACATGCAGTCTTCCTTTTTATAAGTAGAAACTACATCTGCCCCTTGCAAGAGCTGGGGATTAGTGCCCCCTTTGCAATAGCATTCCTCAACATAAGAATAATTTAAGCCCAGTTTTGTGTATTATAAGTAAAAATTGTACCTGGTATACCCTGGCCCTGGTGCTTTTCCCTGAGAAATGGCTTTTATAGCTTCTCCTACTTCTCTCAGACCAACCTTGATTTCACTTTGTGACAGGTCACTGGGGATATACAGTGCTTCTTGATCTCACTCATGTGTTTCATCTATATACAGTGCCTCAAAGTGTTTTGCCCAATCTAGGAGCAAGATGTGGTTTGAAAGTTGCAGGGTTGCTCTATTCCCATCCCAAGTTACAAGGGATCAGAATGTCCTAAAGTCTTTCCTGGCGCAGGTTGTGAGAAGATTGTGTCACATTTTCTCCTTCCATTACCATCTAGCATTCTGATGTGCTTATTTACACGCCTTTCTTGAAGCACTTATTTGATTTTGGTCCTTTATATTATTAGCTAATATCAAGTGAAAATAATGAATCAGGTGCTTGAAAAAGGATGCATAGATATTTCTTACTTCTGACATGCTATTGTTATGCAATGCTATTTGTATTCTTAATAGAGTGTTAGCTAGATCAGAAGCTATAGAAGGCAAAAGACCTCTTCCAGTAGATGTGTGTCCCCATTTAAGATGGTGCTTGTTATTGGCAATATTGGTGCCCTTTGTTGCACAATGTAGGAATTGATCAAAAGGCTATTTTCCCCAGCATAGTAACATATAGAGGCATAGCGGGTTGTAGTCATTCTCAATCCTCTCCCCACCACCATGTCCTCTATTTATTTCCATAGCTTAAGTTTGACCGGTACATAATCAAGGTGACTCGCATGGTTAGGTCTATTATATATAACAGACCCCAATGTCTGATTTTGTTCTGCCCTAAGCCTATGTTCAAGTGTGAGAGTCTTCAACTGTAGGGCAGTTTGAGTCTACTTTTTTTTTAGGGGTTATATCAAGCTGAGAGATGGCCCATTGCTTATCTTCTTCATTAGGTTAGTCAAACTAACATATTTCCTATCCTAGGGTTCAAATGTAGTCCTGAAATCCCCTGTCAGCATAATATGTGCTCTATAGCTCTTCTTTTCTCAGTAATTTTCTAGTCTTTTCCAATTTTCTAATAATTTGCCTCTTTAGACTCCTCTTGCATAGACATTGTGTATTTACACATTGAGATTCTTACGTGTACTTAACTGCAACCTCTGTATAGCAAGCAAATCAATTTTAAATTTTAAGACAAAGCATTTAAGGGGTCTTTGGACCCATGTTGTCAGCCCCCCTAAACGCCACCCACAATTATTTGTTTTAGCTGGAATGTGATAGTTTGTGTAACCCGCCCTGAACCCTGCCATATTCCAGGAAACTATAGAGACCTTGTCATTTTTATCCTTAATCTTGCTTAGCTTTATGTAGGCATCGCTTGCTGGACAAGATGAATAGAACTTGTGGAAAGAATACTTTTTTAGGTCTTTCTGGACTCTTATTCTTTAGATCTAATACTATACCCTCCAAACCTGAGGACAATGGCTCTGTAATTAGATTAGGACTTGTTGTTATGACTGACTTGGTGGCCCAAGTGTCTGATATTCCCTGGTATGTCGCTGGGCAGGGAATGTTGACCCTGTGCAGTCAGTAAGGTTTCTCCAGGTTTGAGTTTCTGTCTAGGTGCACGTGCAAACTTCAACTGGCATAGGTCACATCCGTACATGTCCCATTATACTTTAATTTTATCACCAAGCCTCTTGGGGAGACGAGTTCTTACATCAAGTGTCTTTTGACACTTCTAATGTCTTCCCTGATGATCAATTTGCAGCCCCTAGCATGTAAAATCCAGTGTGTAACCTTGTTTTTAAGAGAATCCTCATTCCCATGGTTGGACTGCAATTCTCGGGGTCTGATCCTCTTCTGCTTGGCCCCCAGTGCTTTGTAACCCAACCTAGAGGGCTGCAGTTCAACCCTCATATCTGAGTGCCTGCTTTCTCTACTGGCAGTAGTTTTATACATAATCTGTCTAGAATCTCTTACTGGTTTCCCAGGTAGTCCCTAATCTATTCCAGGATACACAGATCTCATATGTGAGGTCTCAGAGCTCCCAGGTTCATTTTTTCTGTTGGTTGTCCTTTTTTGGTCTGTTGTCTCGCCATGTCAGTTAGTTGCGCGACCACACTCTTGAGACCTCCTATCTTACCTCTCCTTTCTTTAATCAGCTCTACAGCATTGTCAGGATACGTCAGAGACTGTTTACTAGACACCCAATGCCCTGCTGATTTAATTGTTTAATTCAAAGTTCCCGGGGACCCTGCTAACATCTGAAGAGGAAAAAAGTGATTGCTACAAATAATACTTGTCTCAATATGGAGTTCCTTTGGTCAGACTATCCGAAGTATATCATCTGGAGGATTCGTTAGAGTTGGATTCACTGTAGCTGCATCTTTTTGCATTGTCTTGCTTACTTCTTTCTTATTAAACATGCTAGTTAAGGTAAGTGGGACAGCATTTGCTTTTTTATCTGCTTTACTCTGTGTCTACAATGTGGACATTCATTCTCTATAATTGATTCCACTTCCTCTATCAGGATGTCTATTTCATTGAGGGTGCAATTATTCACTTCCCATATTGCCTTAATGTGCTTAGCAGCTCTCTTAGGTGGTTCGGTAGCTTTGCATTTTCCAAATATACCGCTCTAACACAATTTAAAGATGTGTTTTTAAATAGAAGAAAATCAATAGAAATGTGAGCACACTCTGAGGTCAGGTCGCACACAATCAGAATCTGAGTTGTAGTCAATGGACAAGGGGATCACTGCCCACTTCTCCTGCAGGACCAGGCAAGCCACAGCCCAACCAGAATTACCATGATTAGTTGTTGAGCACCCTGTTATAACAATCCCTTCTTCAAACCTCTCATTGGAAAAGGTTTCCCAAACACTTATTAAAACTGACAGTGCTTTCGGGCAGAAAAAAGCGGGGGCCAATAGGGCAGGCCCAGCCCGACTTCATCAAGACACAGATGGGCATAGACAGGCCCACTCTTGGCCCTGTTTTGGCCTAGGCATTTAACCCAGGTGGGTCCATTGTGAGTCCAGCGTTGTGCAGAGGCAGTTATTGCTTTACAGCACAATGTACCCCACCTCCTTCCCCACAAGGTCAGCAGGGATTCTGGGACACATAGTGCACCAAAGAGGAGTGAAGAGTCATGTGCTGTGGGGAGACGGTCAGCTATTTATGGTGCGATAGTGAGATTACCCCTCCTCCTTCCGGAGGTCAGCGGGGATCCTGGACAAATACAGCCTTGTTATGAGCCTGGCGGTCATGGTGCGATGGGATGATGGTGGTCGTGGTTGTAATCAGCCACAGCGGCGCTGAAGTCAGTGGCGCAATGCTGCTTACAACTATGTCTTCTGCTATTCTTTTCATGGCGGTTCAACAGCCATGAAAAGGCTGGTGGAGAGCAAGTGCAGGGGGTCACAGTGGGGTCCCTGCACTGCCCATGCCAAAGGCTGTGCAGACAGTGCACATTCCAAGGATGCAAGGGAGGCCCCCTGTGTAACCACCATGGTTTTCAAGGTTTTTGTACCACCACAAAAAACATGACTGTAGGCACTATCAGTGCCAGGGAATTCCTTCCCTGGCACTGATAGGGGTCTCGCCTGCCCCCTCCCCAGAGTCCTCTCCCAACAGCCTCGACCCCACTACCACCCCCTCCCCCACCCCTGACCTCCAGGGGCCCCCCAGACATATCCCCCACCTCCCCACTCACGCACACACCACTCACGCACACATACATGCACACATGCACACATACATACACAATACATCCCATCTACACACATCACACCCCGCATACATACACGCACTCACAACCCCCCTTTAAACACTCACACTCACACCACCATCCCTGCACACACCACACAATACCCCCCTCCTCTGTCAGATGATCACCTTACCTGACTCGGTACTCGTCTGGTTGGGAACGGGTTTCATGTTCTGCCTACAGCACGCCGTCACCAGAACACCGCCACACCGATTACTGAAACGTAATTTGGTGGGCGGTGTTCTGATGACGTGGCAGTGACAGAGGAGCAACCTCCACTGCACCGCCCACCGCCAGTATGGCTGCTGCCGGCTCTCTGACCAATATATGGCAGAGGGTCACCAGCAGTCATATTATGGTTGGCGGAAGACCGCCAGCACTGACTGTCTTCGGTCTGGTGGGACCTCGGCGGTCTTCACTGAAGACCACTGAGGTCATAATGAGGGCCTTAGTCTTTAGTGCAGTAATGAAGAGTGAATAGATTCCCCTTTTTTATTCATTTCACCATCCCTTACTCCATTGGTTTTTCAATAAAAGATACAAAATATATACATATTAAAAATGTAAGTTAGCTAACAATATACTGTGTTCTTCTCTCCAACAGGTTTTTCACTCAAAATCATAAATAACATAATTGTTGGTTACAAAACATCTCTGTACTTAAAATCCAAACCCAAATGCATTTCAGATCTATGGAGGCTCTTAATCAGGGGAATTGATAATGCATTTATATCTGTAGTAACAAGAATGTGAAGTTTTTGTATATAACAAGTAGTCAAACTTATTAAGTAAACAAATAAGTTCTTCAAGCTGACATACTTTTGATCAAGAAAACAAAGGAAGTTCTTGTTTCATAAACATAAATACTTGTGTCAAAGCTAAAAATAAGTGCTAAAATTTTAGGGAAAGTACCATGCAAAAGCTACAGCAAAGAAGGCTCATTATGTCACGGAAATTAAACGGTCCATAATAGAGGAATGGAAAATGCAAAGGAGGAGGAAAATAGGAAGAGAGATATGCATCTGCTAGCTCCGCAAAACAGAAATAGTAAAAGAGTGTACCTTCATATCAAAGTGAAGCAAATAAGAAGCTAAAATTCTATAGTTTATAATTTTGACAGAGTGGAGATGGCTTGGCAGTTCAGGTTGGACTGTTCCTGTTGGAGCATGACTAAGATTGATTTGCATGGGTCTAATCTGAGGTTGTAGGCTGTGCAAAAAAGAGCAATGGACTAGGATGTGGCTTTGTGTATTTACCAATTGCTAGATTAGTTTGAGTATTCCATTCAACACTTTTTTGAATTCTTCATTGTGATACTTTAAGTGTGACATGCAATGCTAGATATGGCTCTCATGCTCTGTGCCACTGGGACACAGCTGCACTGACTGATGAGGTCCAAATAGGCTGAAACTGTTCTTGAGTTGCTTTTGTTCTGGTTCGGGCATGACCTGGCTAGGCAGTTTGGGCTGGACTCTTCCTATTTGAGCAGGATCAAGGCTGATTTGCATATGACTGAGTCTAATCTGAAGTCACATGGTGGGACTCGGATGTGATCCTGAATATTTACCAGTGGCTAAGATTATTTAAAGCACTTCAGCCACCACTTTTGTGTATTCTTCAATGCGATGTCCTACACATGCTGAGTATGCCCAGAATTACTACTGGAATCAAGCAGCACCAGACTGAAGAGGCCAAAATAGTCCAAAACAGTTGTGGGTTGTTTGTGGTCCCATTCAGTGTGACTGGCTTGGCCATTAAGGATGGATTGTTCCTTCTGGGGCAGAACCAGAGCTCATTTGTATATGGCTGGGTTCAATCTGAGGTGCAATTGCTGGCAAAAAACAGTGGACTGGGATGCCGTTCCATGCATTCAACAGCTTGCTCTAATTAGGTCAGTCCTAATGCTCATTTTCTGTGTCTGTCATGTGAGGTACAGGTGTACTTCAGCGTGAAAAACAAGACCCACTTGCAGGAAAAAGCCTCCCTGCACAATCAGGGCAATTTCTTTGCTTTTCTGAAAAAAAGCCCAGCTTCAAATCAAAAAATAAAGGGCAAACAGGCTTCACTAAAGTGGCAGCACACTCTAAAGGCCTACTCTGACCCACTCCATATTCAGCTCTGATGAAAGAGCATTTGGTATGATGTTTCATCATAGAGATCCCTCCCAGTGAAGAATAGAACTTTAGATAAGGCAATCTCCCACTATTTGCATAAGCTGTCTCTGCAGATATACAGGGATGGTGCATCTCCCACCTGATATTACATGAGTCCATTTTCTGCTATGCATGCAGTATCCAGACTGCTCTGGTCATTGCCTGGTATACTATTTAGACCAAGGAAGATACAGTTAAAATGTCCTGATTTATTATAGCGATGTTACTGAAGATTTCAGTCCACTGTGCCGTCTTAACATATTTGAATACAATTATTTAGTGGCTGGGCAATGTTAACTGTAATGCCTGCATTAACAAAACAGTGAAGCCTGAGCCTGGCTGTTTCCCATCTACTCTCTTCTTTCTGTAAAAAGTGATTTGCAAATATTTTGCCACAATATTTAAGCCTGATACTTTAATCCTCCATGGCAACAAGGAGCACTGTGCAACATAGAGTACTGTTATGGAATAGGTTTAATTTAGTGTTTGCATTGCATAGTTGTATCCTTTGGTTTACTGGAATTACCACAACTAGGTGCAGCAAGGAGTCTTCTGTTTTGGGTGTCATAGGGTACCTGACATCTGTTTTAGGTTCCTGGCCTTGCTTTTTTTGTACAGCCCTTTTACTTTTACAATGCCTCCTCACTGTGCAGCAGATGCACCTCCTACACTTTCAGAAAGTCAATGTCCTTTGGTTTTGGCATTTAAATGAGGGAGGCAACTCTCTCACCTGTCCCATTTTGGGCTGGTCTTTTTGTGTCAGAAGTGTGAGCCATATTCAACTAGTGTCTAAGGCTTGCAGAAAGCCTGTGTGGCCTGATTACAACTGCACTCAGTGGACTTGGCACAATCCACAAGTGATCCTTCATATGGTAATTTTGCACAGCATTCATATCTGATGCATTACTCAAACCTTAATAGGCAGTACCATTTGCAATTAGTGCGTGAATGGAGAATATCATGCTGTTTTGTTGTATTGTTTTGGAGGTTGCTTCAACCTGGTCCACTACCTTGAACTGACCTCGGTGTTGTCAATACTTGACTTCCATTACATTGTTTATAACAGAGCCTCAACAACATAATGAAGCCACAGGATCTGCAAACCAGACTGCCGGAGTCGGCCTCACTCTACACAAATTTGCTAACATGATACCAGCCCTCAAAGATCTTCATTGAATTTTTGTGACTGAGAGAATTAGATTGAACTTAACTGCACTGTCTTCAAACTTCAGGAGAGCAGACATCAAAAATATCTGCAGGACATGTTTGGTAACTAAATTACCAACTGCTAATAGAGTTCCTGTAAGGCAACATAGATCATTCAATAGAAATTCAAAGGAGGGAGAACAATCAGACTTTTAGGTTCTGAGCTCTGGAACCATTGTTGCCCAAAAGGTAAGTCTTAAAGAGGTATAGAAATATCAGGAAAAACATACTGGGTTAAAAAAATGCTGAGGCAGAAATATTGTTGACAAGAATATTGTTTTTGACACTATCTTTTTTGTTAATATCTTTTTCAATAATATGAATGTAAAAAATATTTGTGTTAAATATTGTTTGTAAAATTGTTAACAATATTTTTTAATATAGTTTATAATTTTAAGTGAGTTATACATTTTAATGTAATTGCTGATATTAATTCCCAATGTTGTACCGGGTTTGTTAGGGGGACATGGTAGGAAGGTAATTAAGTACAGTTATTTAACTATTAACTAATAATTTATTATTCATTACTTAATGGATTCATAATTATGTAAATTGTGTAGTTATTACATTTTCAAGTTATATATTAGGTGCGGGTTGTAGGGTTTGCAGGGGTATAGGGTGGGAAGTTAAGTGATAATTAATAAACATGAATTATGAATGTATTAATAATTATTTGATTATTCATTATGAAAACTGTGTAATAAATATATTTTTTAGTCATATAGTAGGTGCAGGATGTTGTGCCTGTAGGGGCATAGGGTGGGAAGTTATTTCAGTAATAATTATTTAACACATAATTATTCACATATACATTTTTAATTCATTATTTTAATATGCTAATTGTGTTATACTTAATTATTATAGTTATATTTTAAGTGTGGGCTGCTAGGTTTCTGGGGGTATAGTGTGGGGGTTTAATTAAATAATACATGAATTACATTTTTAACCATAATTAATATTCCATTTTCTTGTAATCACATAAATTGCTTATTTTCTTTTATATATATATATATATATATATATATATATATATATATGTATATATATATATATATATATATATATATATATATATATATATATATATATATATATATATAATTTTCCTAATAATAAGAGTTTCAAATTTATGATCAACTAATAAGATTATTATCATAAAGTATGGGATTGAAGTGAACTACTTTCCCTAATGCTGCACAGACTGGAGTGGGAATAGAAAATATTACAACTATGGATTACAACACTTTCCCTACTATTGCACAGACTGGAGCGGGAATAGCAAATTTAACCCCTCCAACATCTAATGCTTTCCCTACAGTTGCTCAGAGTGGAGTGGGAATAGTAAATTTTACCCATCCAAAGGCCAATGCTTTCATACTGTTGCACAGACTGGATTGGGAATAGAAAATGTAACCGCTGTAGTCACTGCTTATTATGTGCTAGTTTAATTTCATATTATTTGTTTATACATACATTAATTTTGATTTTGTGTGATATTTTGTAGTAAATTTGCTTTGGATGTTATAGAATTTTACATACTTAATTAATTTGGCAATTTATGTAATGTTCTTTATGTATATATATATATATATATATATATATATATATATATATATATATATGTACATATATATATATATATATATATATATACACACACAAGCTTTTTATATTAGTACATTTAAAATAAATCCAAAAATTGTCATATAAAGTACAAAATATATAGTTATTAATAGTATTACATTATATGTATATATACACATATATAAATATATATATATATATATATATATATATATATATATGTGTTTGCATGAGTATATATTTATTTATAGTATTAATTATTGTTTCAATTAATTAATATACAAATAAATGTTACATGTAGTATATTTATGAGTTACTATTTGAACAATATTTATACCGAAAATCAATATTTGGGGATTTTTCTTAGTGATATTAGTGTATGCGATAGTTTTTTCCATATTTTTGTATTTAACATTATAAGTATAGGGAGACAATATTTTTGTGATCAATATTTTTGGCACACTATTTCTGCATCTTCCCAAAAGTGAGGCATTTTCCAAATCTGGCAGTTTTCGAGAAAAGTTCTTCACTGACTCAACATTACTGGGACCAGACAGCACAGAGCACAGTTTGACCATATTTGACGATACATGCTGAATTTAAAACCAGAGAAAGTTCCTAGTGCTATGTTTACAGAATTCGTATAAACCTTGAACAATACACATTACTCTGTCTTTGAGTTTCTGCAGACCCATGCCTCTGTGGCTCAGCATTAGTCCTTTGGGGCATATTTACAAGAAAGTGGCTCATCGGTCCTGATGCACCACTTTTCTTGCGCCACCCTCCGCCTCCCTAATGACATCATGATTGAGCCATATTTACAATACATCCCACCATGCCGGTCATTACCACAACAGTGTCAACAGTGTCAAAATAGTTGGTGCTGTAGTGGTGCTTTGCTGCACTAGCACCAAAAATGTTGGCGCTGGTGCAGTAAAGCACAGGGAGGCCCTTAGGCCAATACAGGAGCATCACTTTCACGCCTGCCTTGAGAAGATGTTACAAATGAATGAAAAAATGGAACAGTGAAATCTTGTAAATTTCTCTGCACCATTTTTTGGCACTCCCAGTGGGGGAGCGTCCCCCTTGCATACAATAAGCATGGTGCAGGCATAACGTGGCGCAGTGGTTAACAAAGTGGTGCAATGCATGCATTGGGAATGGCCTCCTTAATGCCACCTTAGCGTAAAAAATAATTACTCTAGGGTGGTGAATGGCAGCGGTAGGGGCTTGCAAATATGCCCCTTTGTCCTCTGTTGTGTAAAGGCCATTCTCCTTCCAGCTGCCACCTACCCACTCTGCATCATTTGTACTTTCATGCTTTATTGTCCATTTGTGTTTTTCTTTTCCATTGATTGTATTTGGATGGCCATTTTACTTTCTTCATACTCCAGTCTTTGTCCACTCCTGTGCCTCTACAGGCCAGCCATCTTTAATGGAGTCAAATGCCTGGAGGGGGGCATGGTTAGACAAAATGGTCTGACTGCGACCACATCCTAAGAACTCTATTCAATTCAAAAGGTGTAATTCATTAAACATTTTGATACATCTACACATCTGTTACTAGTAGTGGTGTCTGCATCATATTTCAGTGTTAAAGAATCACATATTTATAATTTGCATTGCTTTGGTATGTCTTTTTGTACGCAAAACCAGCTAAAAAATGTAGTAGGGCCAGGCCCCCGTCTTGTGTGGCCTGATGTACCTGACCTCCATCTTGGCTCTTCCTAAGTCACTGGCACTGCTGTTGTGTGTAGCCCTTTTGCTTTCCGAACGCCGCAGCTCTCAAGGGCAGAAGTGTACCCCAGCAGTCCTTGCTGCCCCTCACCCTCTTTCTCTTGAAGCCATTGAATAGTGTTGTCACTTTTACTGCCCAAACCTTTAATTAACCCCTCCTGTAATGGTGTTAAGCTTGGGAAACTAGGTAAACAGTGAACCGGCTTATGTTGACTTTCCAGTCTAAGCATGTTAGGGCCAGGTAATGTTTATGACTAGAAGCTCTTCCTCTTAAAATGTTTTCCTAGCATATCCTTTTCTTGTTCTCACCTATCCTCCCCTTCAAGTAACCTAAATATTATGGGCCATATTTATACTTTTTGACGCAAAACTGCGCTAATGCAGTTTTGCGTCAAAAAAATTAGCGCCGCCTAACGCCATTCTGAAGCGCAAAGGGTGCCGTATTTAATCAATGACGTTAGCCGGCGTTAGCCACCGGCGCTGCCTGGTGTGCGTGGAAAAAAACGATGTACACCAGGTAGCCCCGGCGTAGGGGGATATGGGGCTTGGGCGTCAAAAAATGGGGCAAGTCAGGTTGAGGCAAATTTTTCGCCTCAACCCGATTTGCGCCATTTTTTTCGACTCCCAACCCCCATAGAAATGACTCCTGTCTTAGCAAAGACAGGAGTCATGCCCCCTTGCCCAATGGCCATGCCCAGGGGACTTCTGTCCCCTGGGCATGGTCATTGGGCATAGTGGCATGTGGGGGCGCACAAATCAGGCCCCCCATGCCACAAAAAAAAAAAAAAAAAATGACTTACCTGAACTTACCTTAATGTCCCTGGGATGGGTCCCTCCAGCCTTGGGTGTCCTCCTGGGGTGGGCAAGGGTGCCAGGGGTGTCCCTGGGGGCATGGGAGGGCACCTCTGGGCTCCTTCAGAGCCCACAGGTCCCTTAACGCCTGCCTTTTCCAAGGACTAAAAAACGGCTCAAAATCGGCCGTACGTCATTTTTTTTGACCCGCCCACTCCCGGGTGTGAATTTTGCCCGGGAGTGTAAATACGGCGCACATGCCTCGGAGTCAATTTTTTAGACGTGAACGCCTACCTTGCATATCATTAACGCAAAGTAGGTGTCCACGCTAAAAAATGACGCAAACTCAATGGACTTTGGCGCTAGACGCGTCTAACGCCAAAGTATAAATATGGAGTTAGTTTTGCGTCGAAATTGCGTCAAAAAAAACGACGCAATTCCGGCGCAAACGGAGTATAAATATGCCCCTATATTCCTTCCACAGCATAACCATGCTCCTGCCACATTTACTTGTGGGAGCATCAAATACTCTTTGTTGATTCCACCAGGATACTTAGGGCTGGACTCCACAGAGAATCTCCCCTGACTGCCTGTACCCAGAGCATTCCGAAGAGTTACTCCTCTGACACTGGAGAATGAACCGTTTAGAGCATTTACAATGGCTGCTTGTGTATGGTGCAAGTAGAAGGGTTAAGGAAATTGAGCGGGAGAGATATCACGACTGGTGTTGTGGTGGAGGATTTTTTAGTTATTGCTAGACTCAGTACAATCTGCAAACATATCAGTGATACAGTAATGATTTAGTTGTATACTCCATTACATTTATTCTGAGGGATTGCCTGGGTGTGGACAATGATTATGACCAAGATAGTGCATTGCAAACACTTGTTTCTTTTTTGCTTCGCATGGGAATTTTTTTTCTTTGTATATATGTAATTTCTTTATAACCCATTAAATATTCGTGCTTTTCTTATCAGTCTAAAAAATGGAACTACATGTCGCGTCCAGATTACGAGTTCGGCAGAAAGGAATTCCTGTATGGAATTCTATTCAAGGTCATTGTAATGTGTCCAGTGTTCCCGCAACAGGGGTTGTCAGGTTTCGGAAAGACTTGAGTTTACCAGCCAGAAACGTTAGCCATTGCTTTGAAAAAGAGTTGCATTGCAGCTTCAGCCCATTTCCCGACCCCTTACCAAGCCCTCAACCATGCGCAGGGAGAGCATGGAACGCTCATCTTGCCAAAAGTCAGACAAGTACTTACCCTTTCCTCTCTGAAAGTCCTCAACTCCTGGCTCACCCATGACTCGTATTCGAGCCCTTTCTGTGTGTTTTAACTTGTAATAGCAGCTATATTTTAGGAGATAACAGTCAGTATTGACAATTCCAACTTTCTTTCAAAGTACAGGAAATTGTTCCAGCGGGATGATCTGAAAATAGAAGTTATGTGAACCTGTTTACATCCAGAATGCAGGTGCTGTACATGATGGATACCACTGCTAAGCAATTTAATGGCCCTTCATTTTCCAATTTCAGAAGAATGGAAAGTTGATCGTGGCATGATTCAAGCTCGTGAGTAACCTCCAATTTACTAAAGTTATCAGTATTTGCCATCTAGCCTCAATTTGATGCCCCTATTCGACAGAGATGAAAAATCCTGCTATGTCGTAGGATACGCCCTCATATGACAATCTATTTACAGTATGGGCATTGAGCCAATGAATATTGCATGGGCTCTTCAACTGGAAAAAAACACCCATAGCCATGCATCCAAATTAGAAATGTGTCTGTATTCTGCATTCCGCAAGTTTGCTTATAAAACATGTGTGCACGAGTATCTGCCATAATGTATCTATGTTTTTTTAAGCTCTGCAGTATGACATGTTAAGTATTTTTCTTCTTTTTCAAATGTTTCCCATTGAGCACTTAAAAATATTTAAATGCAGTCCTCAACAGCTGCCGCACACTGACCCTGGGGACTCTTTCTTCCCTAAGAGTGGGATTACTTATATCCTTAGAAAAGCATCCCAGTTCTCAGCTAAACATGTTCTGAAGCTAAAGTCTAAAGAAGATGTTGCTCTCTCTTTCACATAAACAGTGCTACCTTCAGATATTGACATCACCATGTCCGTAGATCAGAGCACTTCTGTTAATCAAAATAAGGTATTGCCCTCCATGCGCAAGGAAATAATGAAAATTAGTCAACCAAGCCCACAAACCCCGAAATGTGACAAATGTGATTGATTGATACACCTAGAAACAGACTGCCATACATATTCAAGCCTGATGAAATTTCATCACATCATCAAAATACTTATCTTTTGCGAGCTTGCTCTGAAAATGTGAATCCTTCCGAATCTCTTTGATTGAAAACACGCTTTATCCTGCCAATGTACTGAAATTATATTTTAATTTGTTGCTCATTCGTATGGCATTTTCTCCTATAAAATACAACCATTAAGGCATGTACAGTTTAAAAATAAAAGGTGATTTGGAGGAGTACAACGTGTTCTAATTAAAGTTACCTACCCCCTCACCCAAAAGCAATATTATTTTAAGTGACAGCATCTCTATGGTGTATGTACCTGTTGACACAGATGTGCTAATTAGAAATTATTAATAAAATGCTTATATATTATGATTTATAAAAGTTCATAGAGAAATTAATCGCAGAGAAAAATTTATGTGCGGGTTTGAAAATGTGACCACGGGGTATGGCAGCCACTTATACAAACTTTTACTAAAAGGACAAAAAATGTGTGAAATAATAAAAATGTATAAAAATAATATAGTCGTATGTCATATTAAGATGTATAACCTATGTTTTGCATTATATTGTAGAATTAACTTAGCCGAAGTTGTGGCCTAGTTTTGCCAGGCCTCTTGCAGAAGCTGAATTATTAGAGCATGCTAGAGTGAAGTTGAGATGCTAAACTGACCTTGAACCATCCAATGTTAAGGTTTGCTTAGCTAGAATTTTCTGCAATGTACCTACGGACAGGAGATGATGTAATCAAATTGAAGCAATTATGTGTAGAGTAGACGAGATGTACTTTCTCAGGACTCGAACAACAGAAGCAATGACTGGAGAAGAAGATGCAACATTTTCGATACCTGATGAGCCGGATGATGAGGACATCGTACAGCGAACCAATCAACTAATTGGGCATGGGGAAATATTAGAACTCATAGACTTGTAAAATTAATATTATAGGTTAGAGTCATATCTGCCGATTGACTGACCAATTAGGAATTAGGGGGATTGACTGAAAAACTCTAATAAAAAGTCATGACAAGGGGCTTAAACTTCAGATGCGAGGGGAGAATTGATGATTACGGAATATGCAATTCGAGATTATGTCATTGGGCTTGTGCTCTTGAGAGCCTGCTGCGTTGCTGATCGATTGATGACCTGAAGATGAAGACTGACTTTGTTGCTGATCCATTTCGTGGATAGGTAGCTATGATTAACTTTTGTGCCTTTTATTTCTAGGTACTAACTGCACTGTTTTTTTAGGTTATCTACTAGCTAGAAGTTTCCCAAATTCATGTTCTAAATTGTTTTCGCATAAAGTCCCAAATGCTAAATGCTAATTTGGGTTAGGTAGGATTCTTTGGGAGATGCTGACAGTGAACAAATGATTGACTGACTGATTGCTGAACTCTGCCATTAATGCTATTGTCGTCATCCTTGTTGGCTTATGCTGAAGCAGTTGAGCATATGTTTTATCAAGTTCTGATTAGATTATGTTATTTGTGGTCAATAAAGAACTAATTCTGAGCTTATTGACTAAAGTTTGAATTAACTTTATGACTTAGAATTGTAAGTAATAGGGAAATAAAACTGATAAAACGTATAATTGAGTTGTGGTTATTCTTGAAATTTTCATATATTGTCTCACGCTTAATGATTCTCTTAGTGGTTGTTGATTAATTACACTGATAATTGATGTTCATCAATTACTACATAGCTAGGATACTCCATGCAATTCAAAAGGTTCATCAGCCTATATGCGTCCCCCTGTTAGTTTACTTACCAAGGACCAGCCGCACTAGCATACCCTACTAGTAAATACAACACAGTCAATTTCACATAAGCAATGCAATCTTTTCTATGAGATGTGGTGCAAGTGGTCTTCTTTAAGCATAACCATGGCAGCAGCTAAGGCGGAATGTATGGAACCACCTTATAGGAAAATGTGTTTACCTTTCAGAATGGTCAACCCACACGCAAATATTTTTTCTGAAAACATGTAGGTCAGCTATTGTAGACCGGATTGTTTAATGAAAACAAAGGTTTGCACTGTTTCACCTTTTTACTTCAACTCTGCATTGGACTTAAGACCTGCCACTAGAAACTAAGCCAATGCAAAGGCTGGGTCAGATTCTTCTGTTGCTGTTGTCACTGGTTTTCTTATTGGAAGGGTTGGCAGAAGTGAGACAAGACTACCTTCTCTGGAAGAAGTAGACACCCGAGAACTGCAGAGTGGGACTCTAAGTTCCAGCCATTCTTCTTCCAGTTCTCCTGCTTGCTCAACAATCCACTTCTTGTATTGTGAAACACTCCCTTCAGAAAAAGGAATACAAGTGGAAAGAATTTGGCGGTGATTCCAACCGCGGCGGGCGGCGGTCGCCGCCCGCCATGCGGTTACCGCCGAATGACCGCACCGTGGTCAAAAGACCGCAGCGGCCATTCTGGCTTTCCCGCTGGGCCGGCGGGCGACCGCCAAAAGGCCGCCCGCCGGCCCAGCGGGAAAGACCCAGCAACGATGAAGCCGGCTCCGAATGGAGCCGGCGGAGTTGCTGGAGTGCGACGGGTGCAGTGGCACCCGTCGCGATTTTCAGTGTCTGCTAGGCAGACACTGAAAATCATGGTGGGGCCCTGTGAGGGGGCCCCTGCACTGCCCATGCCAGTGGCATGGGGAGTGCAGGGGCCCCCAGGGGCCCCACGACACCCGTTCCCGCCATCCTGTTCCTGGCAGTTTTTACCGCCAGGACCAGGATGGCGGGAAGGGGGTCGGAATCCCCATGGCGGTGCTGAGCGCAGCACCGCCATGGCGGATTCCTTGGGCCAGGGGTAAACCGGCGGGAAACCGCCGGTTGCCCTTTTCTGACCGCGGCGGCCGTCCCCGGCCCTGGCGGTCATGGACCGCCAGGGTCGGAATGACCCCCTTCATTTGTAACGTGGATGAAGTAGGGTGGCACTGATGTACTGTTTGGAGTATACAATGTAATTTTGCAGCCTTGCATTACAATTCAAGCAATAGCTCAGGCTCTCAACCAAGGCAGGCGCTTCTGGGTTTTTCGTTTGCACGCCCAATGTGATCCTTTCAGACACCTACTTCAGCTGCTCCTGCAGCAGATGAAATAACAGGATTGCATGACCCATTATACTTTCCTCCTTTCTAACTTCCAGCGAGAAAATCTCAAAAGAGAGCAGCATCTGTGTGAGGCATTTGACGAGATGCCATGGTCATAGCTTTTCTGATTTCATCAGCTCCTCTTTGAATGACATTGTCATTGATCCGTTTCTACTGCTCCAAACAGATGTAGCAACACATAGAAGGTTGAGTTGTAATGTTTTGGCACCTCCTGTACCAGGGATTTAACTGGTACTCTATTACCACACTGAATAATCCACAACAGTTTCTGGTCTTTTAAAGAATGGCTGAAATAAGTGCAGTTTCATCTGCACGTAGTCAGTATGTTGGTTACTATGACTTGTTTTTTTAAGAAAGTCTTTCACAACCAGGTTGGTGCAGTGCGCCAAACACAGGACTCTGAAATAGCCACTGTCTGCCATGGCCTTAACCATGTTACTGCCATTGTCTGTGGCAACAAACACAATTTGAAGGCTCTGGGTCACAGCCATTCAGACACTGTGCTATTAAATTCATCCAAAATGTTGCAGCTGTGTGTGATTTCTCCATGGAGAACATGGCTACTGTTGCATGACCCGAACGTTCTTAAACATTTCTTCAGAGACAAAACCTGTAGATAGCTTTTGCTTTACCCCCACAAAAGAGATCCAGTGTTCAGTGATGCATATGTAATCAGTCGCCTGACAACTGGTCTACATGTCTGTCGTCAGGTGGATATTGTGGACAATACTTTGCTGCAAAGCGTGTCCAACCATTTGCATCACATTGTGATGCACAGCTAGAACAGCATCTCTGGCAAAACAGGTCCCAGTTGGAACCTTTCATTTTGGGCAGAGGACTGACACAATCTTTAAGAATTCCCAAAAGAAAAATGGAGGAGGTCCAATGATAACATTTTTGCCAGCTTCACATTGTACCAATGCGCCATTGGGTAGTTGCAGTCATAGGATCCCTCCTGCCTAAACATGGCCATAACTGTAGCCTGGATTTTCTTCTTTTGTGATGCCACTGAAGCAGGTTACTTTTTCTTAGATGTAGGTGGTGGTAAGCTCAATGCACTTTGAGGTGCAGTCACTGCATGTCGTGGTGTCTCGTTCTGACTCTGAGTCTTCCTGTGTCATTTTGATGTCGCTGAGGCAAGTGATTCTTGCGCACTACTAGAGACAGGGCTGCTTTGTGTGATGTCACCCTCTTCTTCCTCACCTTCCACCATGATTAGACTAATTGTAGCTGTTATTTCCTGGCTCTCCTTACCTTCACCACCACAACCACGTTCAGCCATTTCTTTTAGGTGCTCCTCTCAAATCTGGCCCTTAGTTTTGTAAATGATAAGTTGGCCTTCAGATACACAATCCCTAACCCTACTTCGTGTTCTTCTAAAATGTTATCCCCACTCTTCAGCTGCTCCATCAGTTGTCAGTACTCTTCTAATTTTCTTTTTCAGTTTACTTTTCATTAGTCTGTTTATTGCACAACATTTCACTAATGTCTCAGACCTCTATTTCTAAATTTTTGTAATTTCAGTTGCAATTTGTCAACTGTTAATTTGGGAGCAGCCAAATATAGATTGCTGGTCTTTTGGACAGGGACGGGAGAAGGTAGAGCATTTTCTTAAGAGCACTCAACATCACAAAGCAGGTAGCAGCCATTTTTGTTGCTTGAGTGTTCATGGTCAAGTCTTTGTCCAGCCAAATGCTTAGACTTTTTACCTTCAGCTTTGATGTTGGCAGGACGCTTAAGTTATTAGACCATGCAAGATTTATCATATTTGAAGAGGGGCTATTTGGAATCAGAAGCTCTGTTTTCTCCTCATTGAGTTTCAGACCTGAAGGGGTCATCGAATTAGCTATATCTGTAATGCAGGAGCCAACAGAAGGTTGATCATCCTTTACATGGCTCACCAAAAAAATAAGTTGGGTATCATCAGCATACAATACTTGCAAGATACCATGTACAAGGACAACCTCTGCCAAAGGAAGAATATGAACATTAAAAAGGGTGGGGCTCAGCAAGGATCCCTGAGGGACCCCTCAGTTGAGCGGCATGGGATCTGATCTACAGTCAACATCAAATACTTGGAACGTTCCCTGATTGAGGAATGGTTTAAGCCTGAGAAGACCCTGTCCAGTCCGTCTGACATGTTGAAGCCTCTCCAAGAAGATATTGGCGGTCATTCTGACCCTGGCGGTCTTTGACCGCCAGGGCGGAGGACCGCGGGAGCACCGCCGACAGGCCGGCGGTGCTCCAATGGGGATTCCGACCGCGGCGGTAAAGCCGCGGTCGGACCGGCACCACTGGCGGGCTCCCGCCAGTGTACCGCCGCCCCATTGAATCCTCCACGGCGGCGCAGCTTGCTGCACCGCCGCGGGGATTCCGACCCCCCCTACCGCCATCCAGATCCCGGCGGTCCGACCGCCGGGATCCGGATGGCGGTAGGGGGGGTCGCGGGGCCCCTGGGGGCCCCTGCAGTGCCAATGCCACTGGCATGGGCATTGCAGGGGCCCCCGTAAGAGGGCCCCTACATGTATTTCACTGTCTGCTGCGCAGACAGTGAAATACGCGACGGGTGCAACTGCACCCGTCGCACAGCTTCCACTCCGCCGGCTCGATTCCGAGCCGGCTTCATCGTGGAAGCCTCTTTCCCGCTGGGCTGGCGGGCGGTCTGAAGGCGACCGCCCGCCAGCCCAGCGGGAAAGTCAGAATTACCGCCGCGGTCTTTCGACCGCGGAACGGTAATCTGACGGCGGGACTTTGGCGGGCGGCCTCCGCCGCCCGCCAAGGTCAGAATGAGGGCCATTGTGTTTTACCATGTGAAAGGCAGCACTAAGGTTGAGGAGGATGATAGCAACTACACATCCTTGATCTAAAAGGTGTCCCTTCCTACTCATAAAAAAACATTAAATAATGCCAATTTGCTACTCCTATGTGTGCTGCATTCTGCAGCACATATAGGACTACCCAATCGTCATTCTCAATTGTTTATGTGCAGGAAAGTGTCCCTTCTTGCTGCAACAATCATTCCCTGCATTGCTGGCACTCTTGAACCATGATGCAAGGGTGCCCGTGATGGCACTTGGCAGCTATTTGTAGCACCAGCACTAGGGAAAACACAGGGGTGCCCCGTATTATATTGAATACAGCGCATCTCTGCCAATTTTGGTGCAGCGCCACAACTTCTTAGTAAATGAGGCTCAGGCAATCACCAAAACATATTTTACCTATTGCAAATAAATATTTCAATTACATCCACGTGTATCCAGTTAAAAGGTCCTCCCTGTCTTCCTACAGGAGTGAGTTTAACATGTGTTTGCCTACAATCATCTGTTGACATTGCACACATCATTGACACAATTCTTCTGCTAGCGCTTCGAATCTCCTCTGGGGGAACTTCATTAGTTCTTATGCACGAGCCATCCACATCTGGGCCAATTAAAGGCTCATCCTTTATCTCTGGTCTAGGTTTGGTGCATAAGTCTGTAAGATCAAGGCAATTATGTTCAAAACAATCAGATTTTTCACCTTTCGAAATGGACAACAGTGTGCTAGGATTCAGTTCTTGACATCCTGTCCACACAACATTGCTTCCCACCAGTATTTGTTGCTCATAAGGATTCACCCTCAAGTTAGTGAGATGCTGAGTTTTAGTTGTAGTAAGCAATACCTGAATTGAGTGAGGAACAATAACAGTTCATGGTTATCTCACCACAAAGTTCTCACATTTCTCAGGACTCACACTAACTGCAGCTTCAACTTCAAGACAGCCATGCAAAGTGGCAGCTACAGAATCAATATTCACCGAGAAATACGCCCCAGGCTTTTTGGCATCTCAATGAATTTGATTTATCACTGAGAGAACGCAGCCCTCTATGTCACTGCAGAACAGTATGAAATATTTTGTGTAATCTGACAATCCCAGTGCTGGGACATGACAGAGACTTCTCTCATAGATCTAGGAGCGCTTTCATTGTAGCATGGAATCATACCTGGTACATCTTTGTGTGTCAATGTCAACAAAGTTTTTTCTACCAAATAAAAGTTGGGTATCCACTGTCTACAATAGCCAGCCATTCAAGATTTCTTCATTTCTCTTTCTTGATACTTTTTTTGTTAATTTCTCAATTAAAATCCTGGACTTCTTTTTGCAGTTTGTTTGGTGACACTTTGGGGGTCATTACAACCCTGGCGGTCAGTGTTAAAGCGGCGGTAAAACCGCCAACAGGCCGGCGGTAATAAAAATGGAATCACGACCGTGGCGGGAACCGCCAACATAGACAGCCACTTTAACACTCAGACCGCCACGGCGGTACAAACAAACACTGCAGCGGTAACCACCAACAGATAGGCGGAAGACAAGGTTCTGCCCACTGTATTACAACAGTCCAATCCGCCACCTTTTCTGGGGCGGATTCACCGCGAACAAAAACACGGCAGAAACAGGACTTGGAAAGGAAAACGCTCACCTCTACACACCCCACGAGGAACCAGGACTCTATGGAACCCGAGCTCCAGATACTCCCAGCCTTTATCTTCCTGCTCCTCTACCAGGAACAACAAAGACGGCGGCGAAGACCACGGTGAGTACTGCACCTAAGACACAGGGGATTGGGAGGGAAAAAAGAGTTACACACACGCAACACGCAACACTCCCACCCCCACCCTCACCCACTACAACACACACACAAGTACATGTTGATACATTACATTAACAACCCCCAACCCCCCCTGGAAGAATGCAAGGACAAAAGGAAATGAGTCGAACGTTTGTAATCTATTCAAATAGAGTAATCACAAATATATATATATATATATATATATATATATATATATATATATATATATATATATTTACACTATAAACAAATGTATACACCAAGAATACAAGTCCAAGGTATGCCACCATCATAGTCCGTGGACCACTGGGCCCAAAATGCAAGGGCGAGGCCCACACTCAATACCCGATCAAAACGGAGAAAACACTTCTGGGGCATCAGATAGAAATACAACAGGCACCTGAGGGGGAAGGAAAGGAGGGGCACCTCAGCCGGATGAGTGCACAACGCCAGATCCACGAGGGGGCTCCATGCCCACTGCTCTATCCTGGGGAGTGCAATGCCACAGTCTCACAAGTCTTTCCAGTGGGTGGGTTGTCCACTGCTGCACCCTGGGGAGTGCAAAGCCACAGTCTCCCAAGTCTTTCCAGTGGGTGAGTTGCCCACTGCTGCATCCTGGGGAGTGCAAAGCCACAGTCTCACAAGTCTTTCCAGTGGGTGGGCTGCTCACTGCTTTATCCTGGGGAGTGCAAAGCCACAGTCTCTCAAGTCTCTCCAGTGGGTGGTTTGCCCACTGCTTTATCCTGGGTAGTGCAAAGCCACAGACTCTCAAGTCTCTCCAGTGGGTGGTTTGCCCACTGCTGCATCCTGGGGGGTGTCAATCCACAGTCTCTCAAGTGGATAACAGTCTCCACTGGTTGTGGAGGGGGCCTCTTGCCCAGAGTGCTTCATCCTGCCAAGGACAGAGGTAGTGGATGCCTTACTCTACTGGTTCTGGAGGGGGCTTTGTGCCCAGAGTGCTTTATCCTGCCAAGGACAGAGGTAGTGGATGTGTCTCTCCACTGGTTCTGGAGGGGGCTTTGTGCCCAGAGTGCTTCATCCTGCCAAGGACAGAGGTAATGGATGTAAATCTCCACTGGTTCTGGTGGGGGCTTTGTGCCCAGAGTGATTCATCCTGTTCGTGGTGGCCTCAGTAGAGTCAGAAGCTTTTGCGCTCATTGGCCTGCGGTGCTGGTGGCGGCGGTGTCTTTGGCAGCGGTGCTGGTGGCTGTGGTTTCCTGTTCAGTGGTGCTGGTGGCGGCGGTGTCCTTGGCAGCGGTGCTTGTGGCGGCGGTGTCCTGTTCAGCGGTGCTGGTGGCGGCGGTGTCCTGTTCAGCGGTGCTTGTGGCGGCTGTGTCCTTGGCAGCGGTGCTTGTGGCGGCGGTGTACTCTTCAGCGGTGCTTGTGGCGGTCTTGTCCGCCGTGCAGGTTTTCACAGACGTGCCTGTTTTTCTGTGCCCCTTCCCCACCTTGGATGGTGGCGCAGCTGTCTTCACACTCCAAACTGTACCCGTGGGAGAGGCTTTGGTGGTAGATGTTTTGCCTCTCTCCCTCCGGGCACTGGCCAACTTTTTGTGCTTTTGAGGTGGGGTATTGTCCGTGGTCTGGCTCCTTGGCACACTGGCTGCCCTGCTGCCTGGCGCACTCCAGAAGCCGGTTACTACTAGCACCACTGTTCCCGCAGATGTTGTGGCTGAGGTGCTGGGTTGGGACCTGGAAAGGCGGGCCCTAGGAGACTGAAGGGGTGGGGGAGGTGAGGGGAAGAGGTCAAGGTTGGACACGAAAAGTTTTTTGGACACACTGGGACGGGTAGATGGCGGGGGTTTGGGAGTGGAGGAAGAGGTAGTGGTTGTAGGAGGTGTACGTTTGGTGTCTTTGGGTGAAGGTGCATGGGCTGGAGGCTGCCGTGAGGTGGATGACTGTTGGGTGGGTGTGTGGCTGCGTCTGTGTACCTTGGGAGGTGGGCTCACAGACACACTGGGAGGGGACACAGGGGATGTGTGAATGGTAGTGGGGGTCGTGACTGCACGTGAGCGGGTGTGGTGGTGGGTGTGCTGGTAATGGGGGTAGTGGCTGAAGATGTAGTGCATGCAGGTGTGAGTGGAGACGAGACTGGGAAGGAGGAGGGAGACGAGGATGAGGGGGACACAGTGGAGGCAGTGGCTGTTGGTATGTCTGCATGTGTATGATGCTTGCGTGAGTGCCTGTTGGATGTGTGGTGCTTATGTTTGCCTGAGCTTCCCTTGTGTGTTGACGTGCTTGCTGGTCTGATGGTGTGCTTGGGATAGGCTGAGGTACAGGGGTTTGGGTCTGGGTGGAGGAAGTTGCAGGGGGGAGGCTAGAGACAGGGACAATGGCTGCCATGAGTGCTGTGGCCAGAGTCTGAAAAGCTCGCTGTTGGGCTGCCTGACCAGAATGAATGTCCTCCAGGTATGCATTTGTCTGTTGCAACTGCCTCTCTACACCCTGGAAGGCATTCATAATGGTAGAGTGCCCAACAGTGGGGGACCGGAGGAGGTCAACGGCCTCCTCACTGAGGGCAGCAGGGCTGACTGGGGCAGGGGCTGAGGTGCCTGGGGCGAAGTAGATGCCTACCCTCCTGGGAGAGCGGCCACGGGGCACACGCTGAGGGGCTGCTGGGAGGGCGGTGCTGGTAGGGGGGGTGGCGGCTGTACCTGTTGATGCGGGAGGCACAGAGGGGCCCACCACCGCAAGGGAGCTCCCATCAGAGGAGGAGTCCGTGTCGCTGGTCTCAGCTCCTGTCCACGCCCTGGAGCTCCCGTCAACCTCCGTCCCACTGGTGGCTTCTGACTGTTGTGTCGCCCTCCAGGGCCATGTGGGATGCAGCTCCCTCCTGCACAAGTGGCACTGCTCCTACGCCTGATGATGCTAATGCACACAAGAACAGGGAGACCACAAAAAGGGGGGAAGACAAAAGAAAGACATGTTGAGTGCATCCAATACCGCTACCATTGACGGACACTACAGACACAGAAGCCCCCTGCACTACGCCGTGCACTTAGAGTTCCCTTATTAATCACAGGGACATGGGTTACAAGGCCTATGCCCGATTGCTGCACCATGGAAGTCACAGGAGCCTGACTAGGTGTAGTTGGCTCTGAACACAGGTGGGGTGCCACAGGGCCTGCCTTAAGAAGGGACCTTGCCTACTAAACTCACCCTGGCCTAGGGGAACCCACAGCCCACAGCCCTCCTCCCCCACCCAGACACCTCCACTGTGCGCTAAATCAGCAGAAGGAGAGTGTACTCACCCCCTTGTGGCTGCTGTGATGCCCTCAAGCGCCCACCCAACTCCTGATACGACACTGCTAGGATCCGGAAAATCAGGGGGGTCATGGTGCGACGGGCACCCCTCCCACGTTGGGAGGCCATCCCCAGCTGGGACTCCGCCGTCTTCTTGCTCCAGCGGCGAATGTCCTCCCATCTTTTCCGGCAGTGGGTGCTCCGTCTGTGGGGGCCCCCCAGGGTCCGGACTTCCTTGGCGTTGGCACGCCAAATATCCTTCTTCTGGTGGGCGATGACCTACTAGAATAGTACAGGGGAAAAGGAGAAGATATAACGGTATGCAATATAACAGTTATTGGCCCGCTTCCCTACCCTTGCCATGCCGCACATGCACTCACCATCGTATCATGCACGCATCATTGTCCCCCCCTATCTTTCATCAACACCACTCCAAACAGGCATTGCCACATACAGCATGCTCACAGTGTACTCACCTGTTTGACTGGAGGACCGAAGAGTAGCGTGTACTGGGGGAGGACCCCATCCACTAGTTTCTCCAACTCCTCCGTGCTGAAGGCAGGGGCCCTTTCCCCAGACACACAAGCCATTTTCTCTTACAAACTGAGGTCACAGCAGAATTTGCAGTGTAGGTCCTCACCTGTCGAAGATCAGGTATCAAGTGATTGAACAGACAGAAAATGGCGGTGACGTCTGCAGCGGTGCGTACCGTCACCTCCGGCGTACATCGTCATTGGCTCCTGGGACCCAGAGGGTCCAATGTTAACCAATGCAGGATTGCGCAGTGGTCTTCGTCCGCCTACCGCAACAGTGTACAACGCCAGCGCATTCACCTCATATCCCCTTGTCCCACATTACAGGTCAGGCAGCAGCCATTTCAGGGGGCCACATGGCATTAATTTTGACTGCATCACACATATCTAGGCCTTGCTTAAACACTAATACAGCCATATGTTGATTTTCAAACATTTTCCTATGAAGTTGTGTTTAAGTACCTCAGTGTTGGCTGACTCTCTAATCGCTGTTCTCATCCATAGAGCACGTCCGCTGGGGCAGGTGAGGAGATGGCGGCATCCTCTGGTGTACAGAGCGCTGGTGGACCTGTCGACTATGGAGGAGCGACATGTAATTGCCACCAACAGACTTGATCATACCACAATCCTGGAACTGTGTGCCCAGTTGGAGCCAGACCTGATGTCAGCTATCCGCCATCCCACAGGAATCCCCCCCTCTAGTGCAGGTGCTGTCAGTACTCCATTTCCTAGCAAGTGGGTCTTTTCAAACAACAGTGGCCATTGCATCAGGGATGTCCCAGCCTACGCTCTCCAATGTGTTGTACAGATTGTTGTCTGCCCTGCTGAAACACATGCGCAGCTACATCGTTTTCCCTCAGGTGGAGGATTTGCCTACAGTGAAAGGTGACTTCTATGCCCTCGGACATATCCCCAACATCATAGGTGCCACTGATGGGACACATGTGGCCATGGTCCACCCATGCAGGAGTGAACCATTCTATAAATGTGCAGATGGTGTGTTTGGCCGACCAGTACATCTCCCATGTAAATGCCAAGTTTCCTGGCTCAGTGCATGATGCTTACATTCTGCGGAATAGCAGCATCCCTTATGTGATGGGGCAACTCCAGAGGCACTGTGTGTGGCTATTAGGTGAGGACATTGACCCAATACAGTGTGACTAGGTGTCTGGGTATGTCCCTAAGAGTTAGTGTGTGTCTCACAGTTGTCCCTCGACATTTGCAGGTGACTCTGGTTACCCCAACCTGTCATGGCTACTGACCCCAGTGAGGAATCCCAGGACAAGGGCAGAGGAATGCTACAATGAGGCCCATGGGGGAACTAGGAGGATTACAGAGAGGACCTTCGGCCTCCTGAAGGCCAGGGTCCGGTGCCTCCATATGACAGGTGGTTCCCTATTCTACTCACCAAAGAAGGTGTGCCAGATCATCGTGGCCTGCTGTATGCTTCACAAATTGGCTTTTCGACAACGGGTGCCTTTTCTGCAGGAGGATGGTCCAGATGGCGGTGTTGTTGCAGCTGTGGAGCCTGTGGACAGTGAAGACGAGGAAGCAGAAGATGAAGACATGGACAACAGGGACTCAGTGATCCAGCAATATTTCCAGTGAAACACAGGTAAGAATACAAAACTGCCTACTACATGTACTTAAACACTACTACCTCTCTACTGTCTGTCGTTTTCACCCAGTGTATGGTCACTGCGTTGTCACTTTCCCTTACGATTTCACAGATGTGGGTCCCACAGTGTGACATCTGCTTTGATTCCTCATGGACTAGAGATGTGTGACATAGGTAGGTCGACATTACAATGAAAGAGCTTTTTGCCACAGTGACTAATAATACAGTATTCTGAAATCACAGACTGACTCCAGATTGTTTTTTGCTTCAAGGGTGTTTATTTAAGTACTCAATAACACTGCCTGCTACATCTGATTTAATTCTTCTACCTCTCATCTGTCTGTCAATTTTCACCCAGTGTATGGACACTGAGTTGTCACTTTCCCTTTCGATTTCACAGATGTGGGTCCCACTGTGTTACCTATTAGAGTTGTGTGACATAGTTATGTTGACATTACATTGGATTTAGCATTTTTCCACAGTTATTGCAAATACACATTTTCGAAAGCAGAGACTGACTCCAGATTGTTTTGTGATTTAAGGGTGTTTATGTAAGTGCCAAATAGTGGAGGGGGTTGTAAAATGGTCAGGGGTGATGGTGGAGGAATGTCCATGGAAGAGTCCAGTCTATTAGTCTCATAGGTGCATTGTCCAAAGGGGAATAGGAAGTGGAGGTAGGGCAGTTTAAGTATGGACAGGGTGACAAAGTGGGACAGAAGGATGACAATCAGGGTGGTCTCATTTCTTGGCGGGGGTCTTGGCATTGTTCTCTGTCTTCATCCTGGATCTCAGGGACCGCTTGCGGGATGGTTCTCCATCTGCAGGGGGTGGGGTGCTGGTGTCGTGGTACTGTGGCGGGGCCTCCTGTCCACTAGCGCCGGCCGAGGCAGTGGGCATTTCATCGTCCAGGCCAGTGTCAGGGGCCCCTTGTTGTGCCACAGTGTCCCTCCTGGTGTTGACGAGTTCCTTCAGCACCCCTACAATGGTGCCCAGGATGGAATTGATGGATTTGAGTTCCTCCCTGAACCCCAAATACTGTTCCTCCTGCAGCCGCTGGGTCTCCAGAAACTTGGCCAATGTCTCAAGGGAATGGTGGTAGGCTCCCATGATGTTGGAGAGGGCCTAGTGGAGATTGGATTCCCTGGGCCTGTCCTCCCCCTGTCACACAGCAGCCCTCTGAGTTCCCCTGTTTTTCTGGGCATCTGTCCCCTGAACCGTGTGCCCACTACCACTGCCCCCAGGTCCCTGGTGTTGTTGGGGTGGTGGGTTAGCCTGTGTTCCCTGTAGTGGTGGAAACACTGCTGCTTGACGTGTCCTGGGGACAAAGGTAGGGGCCCGCTGGGTGGGTGCTGTGCTGGTGTTTCCAGAGGGGGGAAGCTCTGTAGTGGCCTGTGCCACTGTGAGGGGAACCGAATGTCCCGAGGTCCCAGATGGGCCGGACTGGTCATCTAGATCCAGTTGGACAGAGCTGCTGTCATCACTGTGGGCCTATTCTGTGGGTGGACTGGACATGTCTGGACCCTACTGTCCGGTGACGTTGGGTAGGGGTCCTGCAGGGGTGTAAAGGCATGATTATTGCATCTGTATGTGCCATGGTGTGCAATGGAGGGTGACCCTGTACCCCAGTGCTTCCATTCTTGTGTGGGAACTTCTGTGATAATGGTTTAGGGGGGTGTATGGGTATGTGCAGTGGCCATGCATTGGTGATGGATGTCCATGCTTTGGTGTTGCCTGCAGGGCTTGGGTTTGGGATGTGTGGTTTGTGATAGGGGGACATGTGTGAGGAGTTGGAGTGATGGGGTGAGGGTGAGGGTGGGGGTAGGTGATAGCATGCAGGTGTGGTGGGGGATATGGTAGTTTAAGGTTTGACTTACCAGAGTCCATTCCTCCAGCTACTCCTGTGAGGCCCTCAGGATTCAGTATAGCCAAGACCTGCTCCTCCCATGTTGTAAGTTCTGGGGGAGGAGGTGGGGGTCCCCCGCCAGTCCTCTGAACTGCAATCTGGTGTCTTGAGACCACGGAATTCACCTTCCCCCGTAGGTCGTTCCACTTCTTCCTGATGTCATCCCGTGTTCTTGGGTGCTGTCCCACTGGGTTGACCCTGTCCACGATTCTTCACCATAGCTCCATCTTCCTAGCTATGGTGGTGTGCTGCACCTGTGATCCGAATAGATGTGGCTCTACCTGGATGATTTCCTCCACCATGACCTCCTCAGAAAACCTGGGGTGTCTTTGCAGTGCCATGGGGTGGTGTGGGTGATGTGTGGGGTAGTGTGTGTTGTGATGTGTGGGGTGATATTTAGAGGTGTGTTGTGTGAGGTGCATGGATGTTGTGTGACTGATGGTGTTGAGTGCCTGTGGATGCTAGTGTTGTTTCTGGTGGTGTCTCTCTCTGGCCTTCTGTCGCAATTGTTGTCGTTGGGGTTTGTGGGTGATGTGGGTGATGTGGGTGTGTGTTTTATATTGTATTTGGTGTGTGGGAGTGGTGTGTGTATCAGGTGTGTGTATTTCGATTTGTCCAATGTGGATGTGTTTTGTAAATGTGTGTGTATTTTGAGCGCGGTGGTGTGTACCGCCAATGGAATACCGCAATTGAAAGACCGCTGTGTGGATTCGTGGGTCGTGATAGTGTGGGCGTATTCCTGTTGGTGTGACGGTGGAGGTTTTGTTAATGGCAGTTTATCACTGACCTTTGGTGTGGCGGACTTGTGTGGGTGTCTAGATTTTGGCGGATTCCGAGCTGTGGGTCATAACGGATGTGGCGGAATTCCGCGGCCGCAGCGGTGTGTTGGCAGTCTTCTGCAAAGCGGTAAGCGGCTTTTACCGCCAATGTTGTAATGACCCCCTTTATGTCCATTTTCTGCCAAGTGAATCAACAATGCAATGGTGTCAACTTTGCAGGATTCTGTTGTCCTTGATGCAACAAGCAGATCATCAAATTACTGCACCAAGACTGAACTTTGGGTAAAACTCAGGGCCATATTTATACTTTTTGACGCAAAACTGCACTAACGCAGTTCTGCGTAAAAAAAAATTGCGCCGGCTAACGCCATTCTGAAGCGCCATGCGGGCGACGTATTTATTCAATGACGTTAGCCGGCGTTAGCCGCCGGCACTGCCTGGTGTGCGTGAAAAAAAATGACGTACGCCAGGCAGCGCCGGCGTAGGGGAATATGGAGCATGGGCACCAAAAAATGGGGCAAGTCAGGCTGAGGCAAAATTTTTGCCTCAACCCGATTTGCGCCATTTTTTTCGACTCCCAACCCCCATTGAAATGACTCCTGTCTTAGCAAAGACAGGAGTCATGCCCCCTTGCCCAATGGCCATGACCAGGGGACTTCTGTCCCCTGGGCATGGTCATTGGGCATAGTGGCATGTAGGGGGGCACAAATCAGGCCCCCCTATGCCACAAATTTTTTTTAAAAAATTACTTACCTGAACTTACCTTAATGTCCCTGGGATGGGTCCCTCCATCCTTGGGTGTCCTCCTGGGGTGGGCAAGGGTGGCAGGGGGTGTCCCTGGGGGCATGGGAGGGCACCTCTGGGCTCCTTCCAAGCCCACAGGTCCCTTAACGCCTGCCTTGTCCAGGCGCTAAAAAACGGCGCAAAAGCGGCTGGACGTCATTTTTTTTTACCCGCCCACTCCCGGGCGTGAATTTTGCCCGGGAGTGTAAATACGGCGCACATGCCTTGGAGTCAATTTTTTAGACGGGAACGCCTACCTTGCATATCATTAACGCAAAGTAGGTGTCCACGCTAAAAAATGACGCAAACTCCATGGACTTTGGCGCTAGACGCGTCTAACGCCAAAGTATAAATATGGAGTTAGTTTTGCGTCGGAATTGCGTAAAAAAAAACCACGCAATTCCAGCGCAAACAGAGTATAAATATGCCCCTCAGTGTTTCAAGATTCTTTATCAGGTTTTGATGAAGAAAAGAAGGATTCTCAGTGTACTCTTGTGGGACATGACACCATGTTAATACTTTCTCTCAGAACACAAAAGAGAACAGATACTAACTGTCTTCACTAATGGAATTGAGAAGAAAACCTGACAGAGGTCAATCACTGAGAACCATTAAGCTGTGCATGAAATCTGATAAAGTATGGTTTCTGGATTTGGTACCACAGGACAACATAGTATTCCGATGCCATTCACCTTTCTTGAATACTGCACTATCCTAAACTTGCCATTAAGTTTTTGTAATCCCATAATCAGTGAGTTAGATGAACTTCTAGTTATTTCCCTCAAAATACCTTTCTCTAACATATCATTTATCAAGGGTGTTATTCCTTCTACCACTTTGGTGTCATGTGAAATGGTGTTGTTCTGGAGAAAACTGCATCTGGTCTCAGATTAATTTTTACAGGTTCAAATCATTTTATTAGTGCAATATATTTTCCAATGAAATCCTGTACCACCGGATTCACTTTCTCAACTAGATGTTTAGGTAAGTCTTTTGTTGTTAACAATGGGTAAAAACCCCTATGATCTCTGGTTAACCAATCTTACACTCTGCATCTTCCTCATAAACCTCAACTCCCTATGGTGTACAAAAATAGTGCAATAAGCCCCTCTCAAACATATTAACATGACGTGAATCACACACCACAAACTGATGATTTTCCTCAAACAATCCTATATTTCCAGGCACTTCTTTTAGAATCGGATTAGTCATTTGTCTATTTGTGACTCCTACATTTTGGATCTCTTTTACCAAGAGGGGTAATCTGGTACTCACACTGTTCTCACAATAGAATGGGTAGCTCCTGTGTCAACTAGAAATGAGAGTTTGTGGCCATTTACCTCACTTTCTACAAATGGTCTACTCTAGTCAACCTCTAAGACTGTGCCAGGAATGCAATCTGCCTCCCCTCTCTGGCACCGGTATTGTAACATGCCTGAATTTAACATCTCAAGATCATCAAAAATAGGGAACTGCTGAACTGCATCCTGATTGTGAATCTGCATTCAATTTCAATTCATTTTAGGCACCTGGTTTTGATTTAAGCCACTATTGTTTACATTTGATGGTACTATAGGTGCTTGTGGCATGGTTAACATTTGAGGTTGACCTTGCATTAGCATTTTTCTCATAGGTGCATTTGATGTTTGCATTTGATTATCTCCCTGGATATGGTTATTGGCAATTCTATCTGGATTAAGCCTACACTCATGCTTCCAAAATACCACCTGGTTGCACAGGTGACAAGGGGTCATCTTCCTCAGCATTGCAACATCAATACCTGTACTTAGAACATTCAGAGACCCTTTTCCTCTGCCCTGAGATACCATCATTCCCTGTAAACCTTGTATTCCTGCTTGAAAACCACCTACTTTTATTCCATTCATCTCCTGAGTTGCATCACCATTTTCACCATGACTGATTTGAAAAGCCAGGTTGTGCAACCTTAGTCTGATCCAACATAAACTTCTTTTTAAGTTTACACTGTTTTCTTTTCCTGCTATCACTGCAATACTGTGCCTATTTAAAAATCTCATCCAAAGACTTTGTTTGCCAGCAAGTCACATTCTGCTGTATGTTCTGACAAATCTCAGGTCTCAAACCAAGCTCAAACTGTAATGAAAAACCTTGTATCTATTGGGTCAAAATGCATCTGTCCTGTTTGTTGCTTAAAAAGTTTCATCAACCTTTCATGATACTCATGCAATGTCTCCTTAAAGTACTCCTGCATTCGGTTGCATTTCAAATAATTCAGATCCTTAGGTGGAACTCTAACTTTCAGAGATGTAATTGCCTCATTATATGTAATCGTTACCATAGGTAAAGGTGCATTTGTGACAGAGGGGGTCATTCTGACCGCGGTGGACGGCGGTCGCCGCCCGCCACGCGGTTCCCGCCGAAAGACCGCGGCGGTCATTCTGGCTTTCCCACTGGCCTGGCGGGCGACCGCCGAAAGTCCGCCCGCCAGCCCAGCGGGAAACACCCTTCCCACGAGGACGCTGGCTCAGAATTGAGCCGGCGGTGTGGGAAGGTGCGACGGGTGCAGTTGCACCCGTCGCAAATTTCAGTGTCTGCTAGGCAGACACTGAAATTCTTTTTGGGGCCCTCTTACAGGGGCCCCTGCAGTGCCCATGCCATCGGCATGGGCACTGCAGGGGCCCCCAGGGGCCCCGCGGCACCCCCTACCGCCATCCTGTTCCCGGCGGGAGAACCGCCAGGAACTGGATGGCGGTAGGGGGTGTCAGAATCCCCATGGCGGCGGAGCGCACTCCGCCGCCATGGAGGATTCTCAAGGGCAGCGGAAAGTCGGCGGGACACCGCCGACTTTCCGTTTCTGGCCGCGGCTGAACCGCCGCGGTCAGAATGCCCAGCAGTGCACCGCCAGCCTGTTGGCGGTGCTACCGCCGACCTCCGCCATGGCGGTAATTACCGCCAGGGTCAGAATGACCCCCAGAATCTCTTGTTGATTTTGTATCTGGCTATTGGACAGTAATCTTACATTCTACCCACAAATCACTTGGAACCTCAAAACCTATCCGAAATAACACCTATGAAATATCAACAAATCTCTCAACATGTGTATACAGCTGCATTGGACTTTCTTTCAATTTTGCAAAATTATTCCTAAATGCTGCAAGGTCTTCCCGACTCCAAGGGACATGTACATATCCTACACCTGGTATTTTCCTTATAGAGTAACCTGCTGTTGTCTCTTTCTTTTCTGAACGTGATGCTTGTTTTTTTATCCTTAACTTCCTTTGTCTGTTTCCTTTTCCTTTCATGTTTTTGTGACCATTTGCCTTCAAGTTTGTCCAATTCACTCCATTGGTGTACAGATTTAATCAATTCTGTAAGATGAATTTGCATTCCTGAAGAGCACAATTTTTCTGTGCCTCATCATTTAATTGTACTCACAAACTTATTTGTAATGGTGCACTGTTAGAAATATCAACACCTTATTTATTTGCCAATTTAGTTAATCAATCATGAACAGTTGCAGCTTTCTCTTAATTTCTTTACATAAGTAAATCAATTGTTTTTCTTGATATAGATTTATATGATGATGATCTAAACACTCTAATTATTTCTTCCAATTCGATTTTGGATTGGGACACATTTAAAGGTCACTAGTTTATGGCAGCTGGACTGACTTCTGGACTCAAACTATTACTCGGTCTCACTGCATCCTCAACTTATACACAATTTCTGTTAGCTTCTTCAAAACAAGGAAGAAATAAACCACCTTCTAAATTGCATTCACTTGGCACAGTGTGAGTTGTAAATATAAATTGCCTCCATTCTCCTGTTGCTTGAATTGTCTGGGATGGTTTCCATACAACAATCTGTGATTTTTGTGATGTTGAGATAAATCCCTTTACGGAAGTACCCCCAGCTGGCTGCTGAACTACTGTAGTCGGAATAATCCATGCAGCAACGGTTCGCAGTGTGAGTAATTTAGTAACCTGTGGTCTCATAAGCACATTAACTGGAGCATTTGAGTTATTGTTTGAGCTGTACCCACTTGCGCTAGAGCACTGGCAACTGCTTGCTGTAATATAGGCTGTACAATAACAGGCTTTGCAAAAATATGTTGTTATTACTTGCTGTGGTACAATTAGCTACATCAATATGGATTGCTCATTTGCATGCTATACTGTTTGCATCTGATTAGTAATCTGCGAAACAGCTGGATCTTTAGGAGGTGTCACTATGGTCTCATTATCTGTCATAGAACGCACAAATGGTGCTGATCATTTGCTAATAGTTCTTCTTATATATCATCACCTGAATCAGACTCTGAATTATTTTATTTTATCTTTTTCCTCATTATCTCCTTTAATCTGTTTCATTACAGACTTTTCAGAATCTTTAGCTTTTGAATTTCCTTCTTTTGTAAGTACGTCATATAATCAGGTATCTTCCACTATTCTCTTCCTCCACACTTGTTCACTTTCATTCCATACTGCATCTGTATAATTTCTCAATGTTCTTTTTATTTGTCTTTGAAATATTCCCTATATTTCTGTTGGGCTACTGTCTCCCATGCATCAAGCACCTCAAGATGTGTAGGTCCAGGAGGTGACTTCATTTCATGGAACTCTTCTCGTAATATGCCAGTTTTCCCTAAATTAAATGTTGCCCATCTACGAAAACTCAATGACCCTTCCTTTTCAGTTATGTTGCACTACTGATGAAGCCAAACTCATATGTAATCATTCTTCATCATAATTTAACATGCAGGCATATCCTCAAGAGGTTCTTCCTCAATCTCTCTAACTGGGACCATTAGATCATCTCTCATTAATCTCTGTATAGTTTTTAACAACTTCATTATTTCAAATTTAGATCAACAGTTCAAAAACTGAATCACAGCATCCCAAATGTCAGAACACAGAAATCCTTAATCAAATCACATTACAGTTTAGTACTACAATCAACCAATGACTTCACAAATCTTGCAGAAATGTTATCAATAATAGTACGGCTTCACACCAACCGACCAATAGCAGCGCAGCACAATAGGATATAGCAACTCACTCTTTGAAGCAGTTCACCCTCCTTTACAATTTGTTCCTCAACACAAACAAATGGCAAATTTGTCAACAGAAAAATACATTGATCTTTGTCTAATTTTTCTGAAGATATTCAATAGCACAATTCAACAATTGGAGTGAATTTTGTATTCTTTTCAATTCTCAACCAAATAATTCACCTCTCACAATGAATAGTTCTCGACCTGCGGGAAATCATCTAATCAATGTTATGTAACCTTTGTGAATCAGGTTTCACAAACACCAATTCAAATTAGTACGATCACAACAATTTTATTGCATCCCTATCTGTATGTAAAGTCAAGGAGGTCTCGCGACTTGCACTTCTCCTAGCAGACGTGAATATCTTATTTTTTTTCTCTGTATCTATCCTGCAATTTTAGACTACTTCTTAGTCTGATAACATCTTTATTTCTTCAATTGAGCACATATAACATAAACCATCGCGATTGCAATTCAAACCTTCATAAGACTAATTAAATATGAATCACAATATGCATTTCCCAGCACATCAACCCTATTGATACTCACACCCTTCGACTTTTCAGCAACTCTTGAATCAAAATCTGGAACCGCTTTGAAAACGTCACCTCATCAGTGTGAGAAAGTAGCCTCTTTCTAGCCTTGTTACCCCCACTTTTGGCCTGTTTGTGAGTGTATGTCAGGGTGTTTTCACTGTCTCACTGGGATCCTGCTAGCCAGGGCCCAGTGCTCATAGTGAAAACCCTATGTTTTCAGTATGTTTGTTATGTGTCACTGGGACCCTGCTAGTCAGGACCCCAGTGCTCATAAGTTTGTGACCTATAGGTATGTGTTCCCTGTGTGATGCCTAACTGTCTCACTGAGGATCTGCTAACCAGAACCTCAGTGGTTATGCTCTCTCTGTACAAATTGTCACTAACAGGCTAGTGACCAATTTCACCAATTCACATTGGCATACTGGAACACCCTTATAATTCCCTAGTATATGGTACTGAGGTACCCAGGGTATTGGGGTTCCAGGAGATCCCTATGGGCTGCAGCATTTCTTTTGCCACCCATAGGGAGCTCTGACAAATACTACACAGGCCTGCCACTGCAGCCTGAGTGAAATAACGTCCACGTTATTTCACAGCCATTTACCACTGCACTTAAGTAACTTATAAGTCACCTATATGTCTAACCTTTACCTGGTAAAGGTTAGGTGCAAAGTTACTTAGTGTGAGGGCACCCTGGCACTAGCCAAGGTGCCCCCACATTGTTCAGGGCAAATTCCCCGGACTTTGTGAGTGCGGGGACACCATTACACGTGTGCACTACACATAGGTCACTACCTATGTGTAGCTACACAATGGTAACTCCGAATATGGCCATGTAACATGTCTATGATCATGGAATTGCCCCCTCTATGCCATCCTGGCATAGTTGGCACAATCCCATGATCCCAGTGGTCTGTAGCACAGACCCTGGTACTGCCAAACTGTCTTTTCAGGGGTTTCACTGCAGCTGCTGCTGCTGCCAACCACTCAGACAGGTTTCTGCCCTCCTGGGGTCCAGCCAGGCTTGTCCCAGGATGGCAGAACAAAGGACTTCCTCTGAGAGAGGGTGTTACACCCTCTCCCTTTGGAAAATGGTGTGAAGGCAGGGGAGGAGTAGCCTCCCCCAGCCTCTGGAAATGCTTTCATGGGCACAGATGGTGCCCATTTCTGTATAAGCCAGTCTACACCGGTTCAGGGACCCCTCAGCCCTGCTCTGGCGCGAAACTGGACAAAGGAAAGGGGAGTGACCACTCCCCTGACCTGCACCTCCCCTGGGAGGTGCCCAGAGCCCCTCCAGTGTGCTCCAGACCTCTGCCATCTTGGAAACAGAGGTGCTGCTGGCACACTGGACTGCTCTGAGTGGCCAGGGTCAGCAGGTGACATCAGAGACTCCTTCTGATAGGCTCCTTCAGGTGTTGCTAGCCTATCCTCTCTCCTAAGTAGCCAAACTCTCTTTTCTGGCTATTTAGGGTCTCTGCTTTGGGGAATTCCTTAGATAACAAATGCAAGAGCTCATCAGAGTTCCTCTGCATCTCTCTCTTCACCTTCTGCCAAGGAATCGACTGCTGACCGCGCTGGAAGCCTGCAAAACTGCAACAAAGTAGCAAAGACAACTACTGCACCTCTGTAACTCTGATCCTGCCGCCTTCTCGACTATTTTCGTGGTGGTGCATGTTGTGGGGGTAGTCTGCCTCCTCTCTGCACTAGAAGCTTTGAAGAAATCTCCCGTGGGTCGACGGAATCTTCCCCCTGCAACCGCAGGCACCAAAGAACTGCATCACCGGTCTCCTGGGTCTCCTCTCAGCACGACGAGCGAGGTCCCCTGAATCCAGCAACTGTGTCCAAGTGACTCCCACAGTCCAGTGACTCTTCAGTCCAAGTTTGGTGGAGGTAAGTCCTTGCCTCCCCACGCCGGACTGCATTGCTGGGAACCGTAACTTTTGCAGCTACTCCGGCCTCTGTGCATTTCCGGTGGAAATCCTTTGTGCATAGCCAAGCCTGGGTCCACGGCAATCTAACCTGCATTGCACGACTTTCTAAGTTGGTTTCCGGCGACGTGGGACTCCTTTGTGCAAGTTCGGTGAGTACCATTTCACTCTTCTTTGTAGTGCCTGTTCTGGCACTTCTGCGGGTGCTGCCTGCTTCTGAGAGGGCTCCTTGTCTTGCTCGACGCCCCCTCTGTCTCCAGACGCAATTGGCAACATCCTGGTTCCTCCTGGGCCACAGCAGCTCCAAAAACACTAACTGCACAATTTGCAGCTAGCAAGGCTTGTTGGCGGTCTTTCGGCGGGAAAACACTTCTGCACAACTCTCCACGGCGTGGGAGATCCATCCTTCAAAGGGGAAGTCTCTAGCCCTTGTCGTTCCTGCAGAATTCTCAGCTTCTACTGTCCAGTAGCAGCTTCTTTGCATCCACAGCTGGCATTTCCTGGGCATCTGCCCATCTCCGACTTGCTTGTGACTTTTGGACTTGGTCCCCTTGTTCCACAGGTACCCTCGACTGGAAATCCATCGTTTTTGCATTGCTGGTTTGTGTCTTTCCTGCAGAATTCCCCTATCACGACTTCTATGTCCTTTGGGGAACTTTAGTGCACTTTGCACTCACTTTTCAGGGTCTTGGGGTGGGCTATTTTTCTAACCCTTACTATTTTCTAATAGTCCCAGCGACCCTCTACAAGGTCACATAGGTTTGGGGTCCATTCGTTGTTCGCATTCCACTTTTGGAGTATATGGTTTGTGTTGCCCCTATCCCTATGTGTCCCCATTGCATCCTATTGTAACTGTACATTGTTTGCACTGTTTTCTAAGACTATACTGCATATTTTTGGTATTGTGTACATATATCTTGTGTATATTTGCTATCCTCATACTGAGGGTACACTCTGAAATACTTTGGCATATTGTCATAAAAATAAAGTACCTTTATTTTTAGTATATCTGTGTATTGTGTTTTCTTATGATATTGTGCAAGTGACACTAGTGGTACTGTAGGAGCTTCACTCGTCTCCTAGTTCAGCCTAAGCTGCTCTGCTAAGCTACCATTATCTATCAGCCTATGCTGCTAGACACCCTATACACTAATAAGGGATAACTGGGCCTGGTGCAAGGTGCAAGTACCCCTTGGTACTCACTACAAGCCAGTCCAGCCTCCTACAATCAGACACTGCAGTCAGGTTCTGAGCACTTACGGCCAGATATACGAAATTCCGGCATTGCGAGTCGCAAATTGCGAGTCGCAATACCGAATGAGGATGGTGTCCCTGACACCATCTGCAAGTCACAAGGGGGTCGCAAAGGCCCACCTCATTAATATTAATGAGGTGGGTCGCAATTTGCGACCCCTTTGCAAGTCGCAGCACTCACAGGGATGGTGGCCTGCTGGAGACAGAAGACCACCGTGTCTGTGACTGCTTTTTAAATAAAGCAGGTTTTTTTGTTGTAATGCAGCCCGTTTTTCTTAATGGAAAACGAGATGCATTAACAAATGAAAAATGGAACGTTTCAGTTTCATTTTTTAAGAGCAGGCAGTGGACCACTGCCTGCTCTGAAAAAAATGTTTTCAAGTCCATTCACAAAGGGGAAGGGTTACCACCAGGGTGACACTGGTGGTAACTGCGATTGCGTTCGCGTTCACAAAGCAATCTTACATCACGCTGCGACTCGCAAATAGGAAGGGGAACACCCCTTCCTAGTTGTGACTCGTAGTCCCATTTTGCGAGTCGGTAACCAGGTTACCGGCTCGCAAAATGGGAATGGGCATCGCGATGTGGCTTTTGTGCCTCACAAACAGCGATTTTCTCGCAAAAGCCTTGCTACATCTGGCCCTTAATCTTTTTATCTAACGTTTTGAGCTTTTTAAATTATTGCAGCTTATTTCCCTAACCACCCTAACAATTGCTCTGCTACCAACTTTTTCAGAGAGCGGAGACTCCTAATTTATGAAAGACTCAGGCCCACAAGAAGTGATCTTGTGAGTGGGTATATGTGTAAAGCTGCAATTTCTCCTCAAAACTGTTAACGATCAATAATCAGAATTACTTTATTTCAGAGTCAATAATAAGAGTCGATCTAAATTTTATAAGAATTATTTTCTTATATGTTTCTTATATGTTCTTAAGTTTTATTAGTCAATCAATAGTTACAGAACATTACCTGTAACATGTCCCAAAAACCTATCCCCATTCTAATATTCTAAATCAGTTAAATATTTAGTTAAATAAATTAAAAGAGAATAAGCTTCCTAGTCAGAAAAACTATCAGTACTCGGAAATGGCCCTTTATGTCGGCTTATTCCTAAACCTTCTGCCTTCTTCCTTCTATTTTTCGGACCCTGTTTTTTTGCTGGTTTTAGGGCTCTGGGCACTTTACCAGTGCTAAACAGTGCTAAAGTGCATGTGCTCGCTTCTCTAAATATGGTACCATTGGCTTAACCACCATTGGCATATTTAATTTACTTGTAAATCCCTAGTAAAGTGCACTACATGTGCCCAGGGCATGTAAATGAAATGCTGCTAGTGGGTCTGCAGCACTGAGTGTGCCACGCACTACTGTAGCACTTTATATATGACACAGGCCTGCCACTTCAGGACCTGTGTGCGCAGTTTTAAACTACCATTTTGACCTGATAAGTGCATTCACTTGCCAGGCCCATGTATTCATTGTTTTACAAGTAAGTCATCCCTAGGTCGGGCCTTACTTAGCCCCAAGAGCAGGGTGCAGTGTATTTAAAAAGTTGGACATGTACTGTTCAGTTTAACATGTCATGGTAGTGAAAAACTGCTTAATTTGTTTTTCACTATTGCAACAGCTATCTCTTCCATTGGATAGCATCGATACTACCTTAAAACATGTAATTTCCAATTGGGGATTGATAAGTATGTGGAGTTTGGTGTGCCTGGACTAAAAATTTTAAATCTGAACTTATGGTAAAGTTGACTTTAAATTGCACTTTTAGAAAGCTGTCATTTTGTTACTTTTTAACCATTCTGTGCCTCTGCCTGTCTCTGAATACATGTCCCAGGTAGAAAACGGCTGAGTTTAGTGAATTCCCTTTAGACAGCCACACACAAGGGACTTAAGGAGTGACTTGATGAGTCTTAATGGATCATTAACTAGCTTGACGGGGGTGGAGCTTATCAATGCCTCACCTACACTTGAATACACTTGTCCTGTCCATCAACAATAGGGCTTAACAACAGTGTATTGTCACTCCAGCCAGCTTGCCAGCCTGGAACCAGCACAGGGGAGGCTGGGCAACTGTACATTTAAAAAAAAGGCCTGGAATATTCTCCAACCTTCCAGAACCAGGGCACCAAAGTATAAATACTGCACTCCAAATCCCAGCAACTCAGATTCTATTGGAACCAAGAACACTCTGCCAGGAAGAAGCACTCATATGCTGCCAGAATGGCCTGCCACTCTGCATCTGCATTGCTGAGTTGGCCTACTGCTGCTGTTGTAGGAGGGACTGCCACTTTGCTACTTGCTTTGTTGTGTTGGCCTACTGCTGTGGCTACAAGAGGGACTGCCACTTTGCTGTTTGCTCTGCTGTGTTGGTCTGTTGCCTGCTGCTTCTGTCCTGCAGTGAGAAGGACAGTGGACTTGCTCTCTACATCCTCGCAACAAAGAATCTCCAAGGGCTTGTTGGCTTGTTCCCTGCTCTTCTGCAGTCACAGGGAGATTAAGGACTGGTGCAACTCACCTGCTACAGCACCTGGACTCTGCCATCTGTGAGTCTACCCTGCCAAGTGGTGATACCCCTGTCTTGGGCCCTTGGAAGTGGGCCTAAAGTGCTCTGCCCTTTGTTGTTGTCATAAGAACCGCCGCAAAGCAACAGAAAGCCCCAAAAAGCAAGGCTGTGCGACCGCAGACCAGGATTTAAGGGACAGTGTTCAGCAGGCCCAAGTGTGTCCCTGTAGCTGGCTTGCGATCCATCACAGTCAGCCTGAACTTGTGACTTAGTCCCAGTTCAGCGTGACCAGATAACCACTGTTGGAGCTTTGTAGTTCTATGTGCTATTTGCACTTAAGGATGGTCCTTTTTTATGGTGCCTTTCACTGTAGTACTGTAATGTAAGTGTTGTACAAACACAATACCTCTTAAGTTAAGCCTACCTGCTCTGTGGTTAATTTATGTTGTGTGTCTGACTTACCATGACTAGGATCGTCGTCCCTACTTGGACAGGTTGCGTAACTCTGCCAACTAGAGACCCAATTTCTAACACATACTATAAACTTGTTCATAAAGATGCACATTTCAGATTAGTTTAGCAAGCTTTGAATCCAAAGCAGGTCAGTTTGATAGGAAAAGAGTAAATAATATAGCTTTCATTGTTTTAGCAGGAAATTAGCGTCAAACATAGGCCATGCAAGGTTACAATACAAACATTTCTATTTAGTTGAAGCATGCTGGAATATGTTAATGTTAGCAATTCAAGCCAGTCAAGCAACACAGGTCATGCGAAGTTTAGAAAGGAAATGGACTTTTAAAATGCAGCTTCTGGTTAGGCCTAGTTTTCACTCATACAGGTTTTTAATTAATTGAATCTGATTTCTAATAAACACTTTTGCAGGTCCATTGCATTTATAAGACAAAAGACCATCTTTAAATATTAGTGAACTTTTTGTCCTTATCAAAACATGAGCTGTCTTGCAACAGCTATTGTCACCACACAATGCACACAAGCACACATATATAGACAGAAAAGGGCTTTGGAAAATCCCTTTCAGTCATTGGCTACTACAATGCCAGCTGGCTTTAGGCTCAATGCAAGTAGGCTTTCCTTCAGCTTTGATATCAACCCATTGCATTTCACCAATCAAAACATCCCAAAAATATAATTCATGTTATCCCACCCGTCTCTGAAATCTCACCCCACACTCTATTTATCACCACACTTCACCCTAGCTTGTTTGTTGCCCCAGTCATCATTCATTGCTTCCCATCACATCTTTCCCTATCCCATTTTCACCCCTGTCATTGTTCCCAGTCCTTACTTTCCCTGTCATTTTGCCCAATCCCAGTTCTTCCCTGCTGTCTGTTTCTATTTCTCAGTTTGAAGCGCTGTATACCAGTCAGCCTGTGCTTGAGGAGACATCTGACCACTGAGGATGTGGAGTAATTCGCCATGGAGTAATTCGCCATTGTGAAATTATGGTCCACCTACACTTAAATTGGGCAAATGTACCATTATCTTGGCTTGGAGAGAACTCTATTGCTGTTGTAATGGAGTTCCATCTGCCAACATATAAATTGCGTCCAAATTCATGTAAAGTTGTGAGCTAGGACAAAAACATATGCTCTAGTAAAATTAAAAGAAATAACAATATTGCAAGACATTAAAACCAGACATCATAGCAACATCACACATCACAGTAAATTTGTGATTCATGTCAAAGTCTCAAGCAAGGGAAAATCACAAGTCATGGTTAAATCACGAGCCATGGCAAAAGTTGTTTCAAGTTCAAGCATGTACTCACTAACAATAACAGCATTAAAATCATGTGTCATGGCAAAATCAGGCATCAGGATGAAAATAGAAGCCCAGGCAAATAAGTAAAGCATGGTAAAACCCTAGTTATAATAAGACCCTAAGTCAATGCAAGAACAGAGATCGTTAAAAACAAGACCCATAGAAAAAGTCTTGGTATAATGATATGCCAAAGCAAAATTGTGTCACAATAAAGTCACAATTCGAGGGGAAGGAGATGAATCAGTGTGATACATAAAATGATCTTGGCATCTGGATCATACAATTGTATATCTCCTGATTCCATGTTGGTACAATTAAAATCAAGGCTTCAGCATGGACACATGCAGAGTGCTGTTTGAATTTAAATCACAAGAGTTCATCTGTAAAGCATGTTTAAGAGGGCATTAGGTCTGCATTAAGTGGCGGAGCAGGGATATGATGGGCCTCAATGCAAGCTTAGTGCAGAGGCCCCTATCTGCTGGTTTTGAATTAAAACAGCAGGCATAATTTCGGTCCAGAGGGCTGCTTACCCTCAAAGGACCTGCTGCACTATGGATAGCTACGCCCCTTTCTAAACTATTGCAATCTCTGTTGTGGGGGATGGCGGCTTATCTTGAACAAGATGCAAGGCTTTAACACATACCAGCACCTTTAAAATAATGTTCAGTTTAGCTTCGTCCACAGGTCCAGCCCAATACGTTTTACATTTGATTTAATAAAGCAGGCTTTGGTGTTAGCAGCTCAGCTATTGAAGACAGTGGATATGATTAGGCCTTCTGAAGTGGCAACTTGCTGAAATGTTAGCTCTCGTTCTGAAAGCAGTAGTTATATGTGAGGAAAAAGTAATGTTATCGTAGTGTTTACTGGATAATTCTTGTTTGTCTTACGAGTGCAGATTGTCAGCACTGCTGTATCATATGTTTTTTGTCTTCTCATCTAATTTTATTAGCATCTGAAGAGCTCCTTTAATGTACACTCTCAGCAAACATGGAGGCAGTGGAGGGTCCTCCGTTAGGGTGGAGGAACGTCACCCCCCGCCAGCAGAGGCAGCTGCAAAACCTTTACCAGAAAATGATAATAAACTGAGATTATTATTATTATCTGGTAAGGAGGCAGGGCCATGAGGGTGGCGAGCACAGCACCCCCTCACTGCGCCGGTATGTTTGGCTGGCCATCTCGGGCCGGCCAAACACACATGAGCAGTAGGCTCCCTCCAGCCCAGCAACACAGTTGCTAGGCTGGAGAGAGCCTTCACAGGCTCCCAGTCTACCTGGGAGTGCCCTGGCTGGGCACTCCCAGCCAATCCTGACGCTGCCCTGAGCAGGGTCAGGACTGGCCTGCGACAGAGGAGAGGAGAGGAGCCTTGTGGCAGCGAAGGAACGTAAGTGGTTATTTTTTTTAGCTAATGAATGTTTATTCCCCCCGCATGCCATCCCACCTCTTCCATGTCCCACGAGCCGCTACTGCATGGAGGTGCTTTGTGTACTTATCCACACTTATTGCACATTCTACGCGTGGGTGGTTTAGGTGTCAATCCCATAGTGCACATAAGTGTTGGAAAGTTATTGTACAATTTTGCAACTAAACGCTATATTATGATTTGAGGAATGTTCACACCATTTGCATTGCCCAGCCTCAGCATACTTCAATGTTACTGTCTTCTCTACCTCCCACTATTACAATTGCAGATAAATATACTCATTTGTGGATGTTTCTCAGTGATGAGTGAGTATTTAAAATATTATGAAGTTGAATCAAGTTCTATACGTACATTTTCCACTTTTTCACAAATGATTCACTGGCAGAAAAAAGTTCTTGAATGGAATTTGAAGTTGCATGTAAAAGAATAGGTACTCGTGGCCATTTTTATTAATGTGCTGTGTCACCCTTGCACCACTCCAGAGGGGAGCAAAGGTAACGCAGCACTAAAGTAAGATTTATCAAGTCAGGCAAGGCCACCTTGTGTGGCCGTGAGTGGCGTCATAAATGTGGAGTAACGCAGCAGAGCACAAATCGTGTGCTATGTACAGGGAGGCATTCCATGGGTGGAGCATGGGTGTTCCCACACATCCACCTGTGGATTTTGTTGCAGTCCCAGATTTGTAATACAATAGGTATGCAGTTCTTAAAATGGGACAATGGAAGAGGAGGATAGAGAAAGTGTAGACCAGGGGAACTGAGGCAACTGATCTGAGATCTGATTGCTCAGAACCCAGAGCCCTCACATACCCAGGTGGGTTTCATGCTTTATCAGTGGACAGCTTCTCATTGGGCTGGTGCTGCAATGCCCACCTGGCCCTTCGAGGGGAATCTTTGCTGGAGGACTTTTGAGCATGATATGCTGGTGTGGGCTGTAGGGTGGAGGTGCTCTAGATGTAGATTGTTGTAATGTGAATAGTGGATCAAAAATAGCTAAAAGATATCCAATTAAATTTAATGGGTGGGTTAAAAACAATGGGTGGCTGAATGTGGAAATAATGGTCCCATCCAGCTCATAAGTTAGTGTGTGTAAAAGTCAACATGATTCTTGCCTCAAGTATTGCTATTGATCTGAGCAATTCTTCAGTGCCAAATTTCTAAAAACCTAGGGCCATATTTATACTGTTTGACGCAAATTTGATGTGCAGTGTGGGCATCAAATTTATACTTTGACGCATGGCGGCGCAAACCACAGGTGGGAGTCATTATTTCTGACGCACACCGCAAACCGGATATGCGCCGTTTTTTGATGCAATAGCGTAAAAAAATAACGTAAACACTGCCATTTCACCAGAGGAGAGCCAAAATGGATCCCAGATGCCACTACAGACCCCAGGAAGATGACATCAGACCAGGAACCAGCCAGGAGGACCCACACTAGAACCAGGACACTTATAAGAAGAAAAGAAAGTGTTGCTTCAGTGCAGAGGAGCAGGAAATTCTGGTTAAAGAGGTGACGGAACACCAGCACCAACTGTTTGTCACCTCAAAGTAGCCAATTAGTAGGAGAGAGGCTATATGGCAACAAATTGTTGACAAGATTAACAGTGTGGCTGAAGTACGCAGAACAGTCATCGAGTGCAAGAAACGCTGGCATGACTGCAAGCGCAGGACCAAGGAAAAGATGGCCAGGAACAGGAAGACAGCACTGCAGACTGGAGGTGGGAGTCCAGCACACCAGGAGCCCCTGGACCACATGGAGGACATGGTCGCAGCCGTCATCCCTGAGGAGATCGTCACAGGGATTCAAGGACAGGACAGCGCAGACTACCAGGAGACAACGCACATGCAGCGTTAGTCGCATGGGGAATTATAATGTAATAATGTCAACTGTGAGCAGGGGGGGATACCGACCACAAAATGCTGGAAGTCATCATATACATGGAGTGGCATGGCTAAAGAGGCACGGCATGGGGGCATGGCCCTTTCTGAGAAGACCTGGGGCACACCATTACACAACACCAACAACAGTCCCATGGGGGCATGCTGTCATGCCAACGATGGAGCAAAGGGAAAGGCACGCCAGGAGGGAAGACCACAACGTCAAACTGACATCCCAGCACATGTCAACCACCATACCCCCTACATTAACTAGGGCCCTCTTAACAACCTCTAGCCACACCAACAACTGGAATGTAACTGCGACAACAGTTGCCACTACCACCTCCGCTCTGTGTGCAGCTCAAGTAGCCAATGGCAGTAACCTCCACATGGATCATACACACCTAAATTAGGGGGTAAGGATGTCAACTTCAACAATCCCCAGAAACAAGACAAAGGCCCCAGTACTGTCAAATGTCAATGCCCATAGTTGTCGCAAACATCAGCCAATATAAACAACAATAGGAGCTACACAGCACTAAGGAGACACCCATGCTGCATATGTCAGGGTCCATCCTGTGCCTGGGTAACAGTGCAACATCCCAAATGTCATACTGCTCAGACAACAGCATTGAGGGGGGGAAACATGTAACTGGTCACTGAAATACACCTGCACAGTCAGAGGAGGAAATAGGACACGATTATCAGGGCAATCCAATGTAACACACATTCCCCAACATCAGCAGTACACATTACCAATGCCAACATCCATATTGTGACATAACATTGCTATGCATAGGATATGCCACATGACATGCAGGTGGGCCATAGGCCTGGAAGAATGCCCATCTGAAGGACTGGCGCAATTAATACGAAACACGATCACAAGGTGAATTCATCAAAAGGCAGACATGTCACATCAAAATTGCCACAACACAGACACACTAATTGTACCCTGTTTCATTGCAGAAGAAGATGGATTTCCTGCGGATATGCCTGTCCCAGATTACCCTGACGACATGGATTACGCGCCGATAAACATTCCCCAGGAGACTATCCAAAAGGTCCTTGAAACCCTCCAGACCCCACCTTCAGTCACAAGGATGAGCACAGAACAAGCAGCAATCGCAGAGGATCCACCCACCACCCCAATTGTTAAGACCTGCCAGCTCCAATACAGCTGAGGACTCAGACGACACTGGCACCAGCTTTGAGAGAACTGTAGTTGGAGTACAGCGGGAGCTGGCCAAGGAGGTGCGGGGGATGCAAAATATGGCAGCCAGCCTAGAGGGGGTGTGTTCGTGCATGATGCCATCTGCAGATCAGGCAGCAGCTATGCAAGCCCTAACATCTATCTTGCAGGAACTGCAGAAAACCCAGAAGGAAATCAGCACAGCTGTAATACAGTTGACTCAACACCTACAACAGCAATCCTGTCAACGCGTTCACTAATGCAACATTGAACCCCTCAGGGCCGACCTGGCTGCCTACCATCGTGATGTGGCTGCTATTCTCAAGAACCAGCAGATACTCCTTCCTGCAGTACTGCCCTTAAGACCTTCACAGGGAGCAGCGACCGGGATGTCTGACTCCACCTCTTCTAACACTGAGGTGTGTGTTGCCCCTTCACAACCAACAACAACAAGGACAGAGGAGGCAACACACACATCAGAAGAAGAAGACATGGAACAGATCACATTCACAAGGAAAATGACCCGGAAGCAATGGTCCCCTAACCACATGGCCAACTATTACCAAGGTCCTGTGCTTTGTAACTTGCCAGTCTAGCAAAAACTGTACTCAAGCACTGTTCTGCAAACCACTGTATATCTTGTCAACCAGCCCAGTGATTGTCTCTCTCCTACTCATTGGCAAATTCTGTCCCTCTGCACTGTCTGAAACATCAATCCCAGCATGCCAAAAGCATTTCGGTAAACCCTTGTGTTGGATCACAATGTAAGATGTCACTACAATGGACTCACAATCATGGACAATGTACAGATAGCACTACAGCACTTTTCAATAAATAGCACTTACACAACAAATCTGTCTCTGGGTAATGTGACATATCAACTGTGCAGTAGATAACTGAAATGTGCCTACTGTCAAATTACGTAGCTTGTCAATCAATCAATCAATCAATCACTGCATTTGTAAAGCGCGCTACATACCCGCGAGGGTCTCAAGGCGCTGGGGAGGGTGGGGTGCTACTGGTCGAAGAGCCAGGTCTTGATGAGTCTTCTGAAGGCCAGCAGGTCCTGGGTCTGTCTTAGGATGGTGGGGAGAGTGTTCCAGGTCCTGGCGGTGAGGTAGGAGAAGGATCTGCCGCCGCCGGTGGTTTTTCAGCTGCGGGGGACTGTGGCGAGGGCGAGTTTGGCTGAGCGGAGGCTTCGGGTGGGGGTGTGTAAGCTGAGTTGGTTGTTGAGGTAGGTGGGTCCGGTGTTGTGCAGTGCTGTGTGTGCGTGGATCAGGAGCTTGAAGGTGATCCTTTTGTTGATGGGGAGCCAGTGCAGGCCTCTCAGGTGGAGTGTGATGTGGCTGCGGCAGGGGACATCGAGGATGAGTCGGGCCGAGGCATTCTGGATGCTTTGGAGTCATCTCAGGAGCTTGTTTGTAGTTCCTGAGTAGAGGGCGTTCCCGTAGTCGAGTCTGTTGCTGATGAGGGCCTGGGTAACGTTTTTTCTCGTGTCGAGGGGGATCCATTTGAAGATCCTGCGGAGCATATGGAGGGTGTTGAAGCTGGACGCGGAGACGGCGTTGACTTGCCTGGTCATGGAGAGAGTGGAGTTGAGGATGACCCCCAGGTTGCGTGCATGGTCCGTGGGTTCTGGGGCTGTGCCTAGTGACGTGGGCCACCAAAAGTCATCCCAGGCTGATGGGGTGGGTCCGAGAATGAGGACCTCCGTCTTGTCTGAGTTCAGCTTCAGCCTGCTGTCCTTCATCCAGTCGACTACAGCCTTCATTCCTCAGTGGAGGTTAGCTTTGGCGGTGTGGGGCTCTTCGGTGAGGGATATGATCAGCTGGGTGTCGTCGGCGTAGGAGATGATGTTGAGGTTGTGTTGTCGTGCGACGTGGGCGAGGGGGGCCATGTAGATATTGAACAGTGTCGGGCTGAGGGAGGATCCCTGTGGGACGCCGCAGATGATCTTAGTGGTTTTGGAGCGGAAGGGTGGGAGGCGGACGCTATGGGTTCTGCCGGAGAGGAAGGATGTGGTCCAGGCCAGGGCCTTCTCTTGGAGGCGTGCTGATAGGGTGCGGTGGCAGACCGTGTCAAAGGCTGCTGATAGGTCCAGGAGGATGAGGGCAGCTGTTTCTCCTTTGTCCATTAGGGTCCGGATGTCGTCAGTGGCAGCGATGAGGCCAGTCTCGGTGCTGTGGTTACTGCGAAAACCGGATTGGGGAGGGTCCAGGATGTTGTTGACTTCGAGGTAGCTGGTCAGCTGTTTGTTGACAATCTTCTCGGTCACTTTTGCCGGGAAAGGGAGCAGGGACATGGGCCGGAAGTTCTTGAGGTCCTTGGGGTCCGCCTTGGGCTTCTTCAGAAGGGCGTTGATCTCGGCGTGCTTCCAGCTTTCTGGGAAGGTTGCTGTTTCGAAGGAACAGTTGATTGTTTTCCGGAGGTGGGGTGTGATGGTTGTGCTGGCTTTGTTGAAGACGTGGTGAAGGCAGGGGTCCGATGGGGATCCGGAGTGGATGGACTTCATGGTTTTGAGGGTGTCTTCGTCGCTAGACCAGGCGGTCAGGCGACTGGTGCGAGTGGTAGTCACAGGGGTGGTGGACTCGGTGGTGGATGCGGGGGGTCGGGGTTGAAGCTTTCGTGGATGTCGATGATCTTGTGGTGGAAGAAGGTGGCCAGGGAGTTGCAAAGGTCTTGAGATGGCGGGATGTCGTTGGTGATGGAGCTGGGGTTGGAAAGTTCTTTCACGATGCTGAAGAGCTCTTTGGTGTTGTGTGCGATGTTGTCTAGGTGGTCCTTAAATGCAGTCTTCTTGGCGGTCCTGATGAGTTGGTGGTGTCTGCGGGTGGCGCTCTTGAGGGCCGTGTGGTTGTCTGGTGTTCAGTCGTGGCGCCATTTCTTCTCCAGCTTCCGACACGTGTGCTTGGAGATCCGGAGGTCCTCGGTGAACCAGGCGGCTTTCTTGTTGGTGTGGTTGGTTGTAGAGGTCTTGAGAGGGGCGAGGGTGTTGTCGCAGTCGTTGATCCACTGTGTGAGGTTGGTCGCGGTGGTGTCTGGGTCGGTGGGATCGGTGGGTGGTCTCAAGGCGAGATGGTAGTCAGTTGGTCCTCGTGACCTTGCCCCAGCAGCGGCTTGGTAGCTGTTGGGTGCGGTGGTGTGTGGTGGGTTTTCTGAAGGTGAAGTGGACACATCTGTGGTCGGTCCAGTGTGGTTCGGTGGTGTGGTTGAAAGAGACGTGGGGGCTTGCGGAGAAGATGGGGTCGAGCGTGTGTCTAGCGGTGTGAGTGGGTGTCGTTACGAGCTGTTTGAGTCCGAGGTTGGCAAGGTTGTCAATCTGGGCAGTGGAGTTGGCGTTGTTGTTGTTCTCGAGGTGGAAGTTCAGGTCCCCGAGGAGGATGTAGTCCGTGGAAGCGAGGGCGTGGTGCTGATGAGGTCGGTGATGGTGTCACTGAACTGTGGGCGGGGTCCTGGAGGTATGCAGATGAGAGTTCCTCTGAGGGTGGTGTTGGGGTCGGTGTGGATCTGGAAGTGCATGTGCTCGGCGGTTGTGAGGGTGTCATCAGTGTTCGTTGAGATTTTGATGGAGTCTTTGTGGATGATGGCGATTCCTCCTCCCACTCCGTTGGTGCGGTCTCTGCGGGAGATCTTGTAGCCCTGTGGGATGGCTATGGTGATGTCTGGTGCTGAGGTGGCGTTCAGCCAGGTCTCCGTCAGGAAGGCGACGTCGGGGCGGTGGAGTCTAGGAGGTCCCAAAGTTCGATGGCGTGCTTGCGAGCGGAGCGGGTGTTGAGGAGGAGGCAGCAGAGGTGGTTGGGTTCTCTGGCTGGTGGTGTGGAGGGTTGGATGCTGGTGAATCTGCAGTTCCGGAAGGTGAAAGGCCCCTGGGTACGTTTCGGGGTGGCCCGGTAGCAGGGGTGGTCTCGTCTGGTGTTGAGTGCGTGGAGGGTGCTAGCGTCGTAGTGCAGTCTGGCGTTGCGGGGGTGAGGGTTCCAGGGGTTCTGGTGCTGGGTGCGTTCCAGGCGCGGACATGCGCAGACGGGCTTGCCTTAGGCATGCCTTCGCGGCCTCCATATGAGGGCAGAGGGAGGGAGGAGCAGCTGGGAGGTGGGAGCGGGGCGGCCAATGGGAGTGAAGGGGCGGGGCAGCAGGGGCTCAGCGGCGAGGGAAAAACCTGGGGAAAAACCCAGGGAAAAAACGGCGGGAAAAGACAACAGAGCACAGGGGTACAAAAGCAAAACACAGGGGCACAGAATGAAAAAACGAAATGGCACAGAAGCCAAGCGCAGGGGTACAGAAAAAAGGGAGCGAGTAGTCAGTGGTCAAAAGTGGCAATTGAGGTTCAACTCACAGGGGGCTGCGTGGCAGATGGGGGGAGCGACCTGCCTGGTGACAGGGTCAAAGGTCGTCAATACAACTGTCCTGATATTATGTAGTCAGAGAAATCTGCACAGTGCCCATGATTGCATCATACTCTGCCCATCCTGAGGGACATATCTGATGAAGTGAGAAACCATACACCATCATGCTGTGTTGGACAGAATAATGCTTCCTCAAGGGATATCTAAGTCATCAAATAGTGGCCGCAAAATGTTGTCAACATGCAATAATAACACATAGAACAGTGCACACTAATCTAAGCAAACACTACAAAAACTGCATAAACGAAGGTGTCTGAGTTTCCATACAAATAGGTAATCATGCTGAACTGTGTCACAAATGACGTATGAGAGTCATGAAGACAAGAATACAAGAGTGCCAATGAGAACTCATTTTATAAGGGTGTCCTTGATCATCACACTGCAGTCAGACCTAAAACTGTTCCCCCAATACCAAGTCTGGAAGCACTGTTTGTGACTTTGAAAACACACTTATCAACAGAAACACATTGTCATCCATATTAACTGTGATTGGTGTTTGCAACGAAGGGTGAACACTTTGCAAGGTAGCTCTGGCCTAGCTGCCAATCGTACAGCTCAGTTGGGATTTGTTTGTAGCATAGGACACAAATGTAATAGTACAAAATGTATGTACACTATATCCAATACCCAGGATAAAGTACCATTTAACACATACTATTAAGGGTTAAGCAAATATTTATTAAATGCTAATCACAGAAGAGGAAACTGAGGGAAAAATCTTACCTACCCTAATCTACCCTGACTACTCATTACCCACAACTGTCCCTAACTAACCTAAGCTACACTTACTTATCCCATGTAACAAAACGTTCTAAACATCTACCCCCACCCCCCTTATGAAACGGGACACATGGAGGACAACACATACTAACCTAAAAACATACTATACTATCCTAAACAAATATATATATATATATATATATTTTTTTTTTAAACACACAAGAACCCCAACATAGCCCCCCAACACACACTTAATGAGTAAAAATAGAAAGAATCAGGATCCCCACCCACTAACACTAACTAAACTAACAGCCTATACTAACCTAACACTAAGGGGGTCATTCTGACCTCGGCGGTAAAAGGCCCATACCGCCGGTCAGAAGACCGCCATCATACCGCCGCGGCCGCGGTAGACCGCCACGGTCATTCTGACCTCCAACTGCCAAACCGCCAAAAACCCGACATCCACGGAAGGCCGCCTCATCAGCGGGCAGCGAAAAACTGGAGATGACCAAACCTCCACCGCCACGCCAACACAAACACGCCCATGCCATTACGACCCACGAATCCACGCGGCGGTCTTACAACCGCGGTATTCCATTGGCGGTACACACCGCCGCGGTCAAAATACACACCCAGCTCCAAAACACAGCCACATTGGACAATTTGAAATACACACACCAGATACACATCAGATGCACATCCAAGCAACTATAAAACACACACCCACATCACCCACAAACCCCCACTACTAGAAAATCGGAGAGAAGGCGATAGAGAGAGAGAGAGCACAGCTATCGAAAAGCCCAACACACACAGAAACACAACATCATCAACCACACCACATCTACGCACACATCACCACACACCACCACTCACATCACCACAAACACCACCCCACACCTCATCCACACCACCCCATGGCACCCCAAAGACACCCCAGGTTTTCGGACCAAGAACTCAGGGTCATGGTGGAGGAAATAATAAGGGTAGAGCCCCAGCTCTTCGGCACACAGGTGCAGCACACCACAATAGCCAGGAAGGCGGAGCTATGGCAAAGGATCGTCGACAGGGTCAACGCTGTGGGACAGCATCCCAGAAACCGGGAGGACATCCGAAAGCACTGGAACGACCTACGGGGGAAGGTACGGTCGATGGTCTCAAGACACAACATCGCTGTGCAGAAGACTGGCGGCGGACCACCACCCACTCCTCCCGAATTCACTGCATGGGAGCAAGAGGTCTTGAACATCCTGCATCCTGCGGGCCTCGCTGGAGTAGGCGGAGGAATGGACTCTGGTAAGTCGAATCTCAACTACTCCCCCCCCCAACCACGAGCATGCCAACCCACACCCCCACCCTCACCCCCAACCCCCCAGCACACATCCTCCCTGCCAATGTCTCACCAGCACAACCCACCCAAACCAAAACCAAACCCTGAATGCCAACACAAACCATGGACACCCATCACCTATGCATGACCACTGCACATACCCATCCCCCCCCACAAACCACCCTCACAACTCCTCCCACAAGGGAATGCCAGCACTGGGGGACAAGGGCACCCACAAATCGCACGCCATGGAACACACAGAAGCAATAACCATACTCTTTTACCCCTGCAGGGCCCGAACGCCAACACACCGGCCAGGAGGGTCCAGATATGTCCATCCTACCCCCAGAACAGGCCCCCAGTGAGGACAGCAGCTCTTTCGAACTAGAACCTGATGACCAGCCCGGACCATCGGGGACCTCTGGACAGTCGGTTCCCCACACACAGACACAGGCCACAGCAGACCTAACCCCCTCTGGGAATATCAGCACAGCTCCCACCCAGCGGGCCCATGCCTCTGTCTCCAGGACAGGTCAATCAGCGGTGTGTCCGCCACTACAGGGCACCCAGGCTGACCCAACACCCCAACAACAACAGGGACCTGGGGGCAGTGGTAGTGGGCACACCGTCCAGGGGACGGAGGCCCGGGGAAACAGGGCAACTGGGAGGGCTGCAGTGCGACAGGGGGGGGGAGGACAGGCCCAGGGAACCCACTCTCCAAGAGGCCCTCACCACCATCATGGGAGCATACCACCGCTCCCAGGAGACGATGGCGACGGTACTGGCCAGGTTCCAGGAGATCCAGGCACAGCAGGAGGAACGGTACATGGGGTACAGAGAGGAGCTCAGGAACATCGTCCTGGCCCTCAACCTAATAGTCACCACATTGCGGGACCATGTGGCACCCCAAAGGGCCCCTGTCACCAGCCTGGACCACGAACAGCCTACCACCTCCGCCGGCGCTAGTGGACAGGAGGCCCCCACACAACGACAGGCCACCAGAACCCCACCTCCTGCTGAAGATCAACCACCCCGCAAGAGGAACCTGAGATCACAAAGGAAGACAGAGTAGGATGCCAAGACCCCCGCCAGCATAAGATACCCCCTGATGTCATTGCACTGTCCCACATTGTCACCCTGTCCAACCTTGAACTGCCCCTGCTCCATCCTTCCACAGGCATATGGACAATGCACCTGTGCGACTGAGAACTGGACTCTGCCATGGACATTACTCCACCCCCACCCATCACCGTTTTACTATCATGGACCTATATGTAGCACTAAAAATAAATCATTAATTGCACTTAAAACACTCAGGAGTCTGCTTGTATTCTTAACAAATGTATTACACATAACGGTTCAAAAATGTTCAGTTACATTGTGATGACAACATACCAATGTCAATGTGCGTTACTCCATGGGCAAACAAAGCAGAAGTCACGCAGTGGGTCATACAGCTCTGAAAAGGGAAGGGAAAGTCTCAATTCAGTTGAAAGGAACTGGGGGGAAACACAGAAAGTAGAGATGCAGGAGGCCTGAAGCAAATGTAAAATGGCGTGGGGGATTCTTACCTGTGTGCTACTGAAAATACTGTTGTATGAATGTGTCCCTGTTGTCTGTGTCGTCCCGGTCGTCTTCCTCCTCTTCACTCTCCACAGGCTCCACAGCTGCTACAACACCACCATCTGGACCATCCTCCTGCAGGAAAGGCACCTGGCGTCGCAATGCAAGATTGTGAAGCATACAGCAGGCCACGATGATCTGGCACACCTTCTTTGGTGAGTACATTAGGGATCCCCCTGTCATATGCAGACACCTAAACCTGGCCTTCAGGAGGCCGAAGGTTCTTTCTATAACCCTCCTAGTTCGCCCATGGGCCTCATTGTACCGTTCCTCTGCCCTTGTCCTGGGATTCCTCACTGGGGTCAGTAGCCACGGCAGGTTGGGGTAACCAGAGTCACCTATTAGCCACACACGTTGTCTCTGTAGCTGTTGCATCACATAGGGGATGCTGCTATTTCGCATAACATACGCGTCATGTTACATGGAAGATGTACTGGTCAGCCAAACAGACCACCTGCACATTCATAGAATGGTAATTTTTCCTGTTTCTGTACACCTGCTCATCGTCTTTTGGGGGTACTAAGGCCACATGGGTCCCATCAATGGCACCAATGATGTTGGGGATATGTCCAAGGGCATAGAAGTCACCCTTCACAGTGGCCAAATCACCCTCCTCAGGGAAAACAATGAAGCTCTGCATGTATTTCATCAGGGCAGACAACACTCTGGACAAAATCTTACAAACCATAGGCTGAGACATCCCTGATGACATGGCCACTGTTGTCTGAAAAGACCCACTTGCCAAAAAATGGAGGACTGACAGAACCTGCACCAGAGGGGGAATTCCTGTGGGTTGGCGGATGGGGGACATCAGTGTTGGCTCCAGCTGGGCACACAGTTCATGTATAGTGGCTCGGTCAAGTCGGTATCGAAGTATTATATGATGTTCCTCCATTGTCGACAGGTCCACCAGCGGTCGGTACACGGGAGGATTCCTCCTTCTCCTCGCAAGTCCCAGCGGACGGTGCCTAGGAAGGACAACATGGAGCACAGAGTCAAGCAACCCACAGGTACGTTCACCCAGCTTGCACAGTACACGAATCGCTATGCATAGAATGGCTTGTATGAGTGGCAATGCAAGGCCTAGGCCTGTGTGACGCAGTAGAAATTAAGCCATGTGGGCCCTTGAAATGGCGGCTGCCTGACCTGAGAAGTGTGACAGTGGAATGTGAGGTCAAGGCGCTGGCGTGGCACACCGTGGCGGTAGGCGGTCGAAGACCGCGGCGCCAAACCTCATTGGTTAACATTGAACCCTATGGGTTTCAGGAGCCAATGACGAGGTGTGCCGGCGGTCGCGGTACGCACTCCCGCGGTACGCACCGCCGCGGGCGTGACCGCCATTTCCTATCTGATTAATCACTCGAGACCTGATCATCCACAGGAGAGGACCTATACTGCAAGTGCTGCTGTGAACTCGGTCTGGAAGAGACAATGGCTGCTGCGACTGGGGAAAGGGCCCTTGCCTTCACTACAGAAGAGTTGGAGAAACTTGTGGATGGGGTCCTGCCCCAGTATGCGCTACTCTACGGTCCTCCAGACCAACAGGTAAGTACACTGTGTGCACGTTGAATGGGCTATGCCTGTGTTGAGTGGGGTGGAGATTAGATGGTGGGGTGGGGAGACAATGACGAGTGCAAGGCACGACAGATGAGAGCATGTGCCACATGGCAAGGTTGGGGAGGGGGGGCAATCACATCTCTCATGCGGAAAATTTATGATATTTCCAATTCCACCTTGTACATGTCAAATAGGTCAGCGCCCATCAGAAGATCGACATTTGGCATGCCATCGCCAAGGAAGTCCGGACCCTGGGGGTCCACAACAGACGGGGCACCCACTGCCGCAAGAGGTGGGAGGACATCCGCCGCGGGACCAGGAAGACCGCCGAGTCACTGCTGGGGATGGCCTCCCAACCTAGGAGGGGTGCCAGTCGTACCCTGACCCCCCTGATGTCCCGGATCCTGGCGGATGGGCGCGTGAGGACATCACAGCAGACACAAGGGGGTGAGTACCAGCACATTCAGCTATCTTTACGCGCAGTGAAGGTGTCTGGGTGGGGGAGGAGGGCTGTGGGTGACATTAGGCCAGGGCGCTTTCTGTAGTGTAGTCCTCTCCTTTAGCCATGTCCCTGTGCCCCCACCCCCCACCTCTGTAGGGTGACAAGTACAGCTATCCATGGTCCTGCATCACCCAGGTGCTCGTTTGTTGTCCCTAGACCTGTTGGCCTAGTCACAAGTACTGAGTAGTGTACCCCGATTGCGCGGCTTAGTGCATGAGGCTCCTGTGTCTGTCCTCTCCGCCAACGGTGTTGACAATGCATGCACTCAACCTGTCTTTATTTCTCCCCCCACCCTTTTTCTTTATCTTCTTGTGCATGTGTGCATTAGCATCATCTGGCGGAGGAGAATTGGCACCGGAGCACGAGGGAGCTGCAACTCACAAGGCCCCGGTGGGCCATGGCACAGACACCGAGGCCACCAGTGATACGGAGGGCGAGGGGAGCTTCACAACGGGGACCCGTGGTGACACCAGCGACACCGACACGTCCTCGGATGGGAGCTCCCTAGCGGTGGCGGCAACATCCGTGCCCCCCGCCTCTACAGGTACAGCCGCCACCCAGCGCACCAGCTCCGCCCTCCCAGCAGCCCCTCAGCCTACGCTCCGTGCCCGCTCGCCCAAGAAGGCGGGCATCTCCTTCGCCCCAGGCACCTCAGGCCCTGCCCCTGTTACCCCTGCTGCCCTCAGTGAGGAGGTCATTGACCTCCTACAGACCATCATTGTTGGGCAGTCTACCCTTTTGAATGCCATCCAGGGGGTAGAGAGGGAGGTGCATCGTAGCAATGCATACCTGGAGGGCATTCATTCGGGTCAGGCTGCCCATCAACGATCGTTCAATGCTCTGGCCTCAGCACTGACGGCAGCCATTGTCCCTGTTTCCAGCCTCCCTCTTCTAACTGCCTCCACCCTGTCTCTGTCTCCTGTTCCTCAGCCTATCCCATCCACACCATCAGACCAGCCTGCCCACACCTCAACACCCAAGGGCAGCTCATCCAGACATAAGCACCACAGATCACACAAACATTCACCCAAGCAACACCCAGATGCAGACATGCCAACAGCCACTACCACCTCTGTGTCCCCCACCTCCTCGTCTCCCTCCTCCCTCTCTGTGACGTCTCCACTCACACCTGCATGCACACCACCAACAGCCAGTACTTCCATCACCAGCACACCCTCCAGTACAGTCCGCACACGTGCAGTCACCACCCCCACTGCCATTTACACGTCCCCTGTGTCCTCTCCCACTGTGTCTGTCACCCCCTCTTCCAAGACACACAAACGCAGGCAGCCACCCACCCAACAGCCAACCACCTCACGACAGCCTCCAGCCCATGCACCTTCACCCAAGGACAGCACACCTGACTCTCCTACAACCACCTCCTCTTCCTCCACTCCCATAACCACTACACCTACCCTTTACCTTGGTCCTAAAAAACTTTACCTCTCCACTCTTGACCTCTTTCCCTCACCTGACCCACCCCCTCCATCTGCTAAGAGTCCCAAGAGCACCTCAGCCACCACCAGCCCGGCTTCAAGGGTCACCGTGGTGCAGGGATTTTGGAGTCCCCCCTTTGCCAGCAGTGATACATCGGCCAGCAGCAAGGGGACAGCCAGCCCCCCCCCTGGAAAGAGGACCCGTAAAGTAAGGGGCCGCCGCGAGAAGACTGACACGGCTGCCCCCAAGGACCAAAGTTCTGCCACTTCACTTGCCAGAACATCCAGGGGAGGCAAGGCCCAGAGAGCCACATCGAAGGAGGGCAAGGGCAGCAGGGCGGAGAAGTCAGCCAGCGGGAGCGCGGACCAGGAGGGCCCCACAAGCCCCATCCCGGGTGTGAGGGAGGACTCCCAAGGGCCCAGGACACCGTCACCGAAGGGTCCAGCAACTGCGCGGTCGGAGGGCGACTGAGCAGGGAGTCCTGGCCAGGTCTGACTCCCTTGACTTACAGAACAAGCACCGCTGAACAGGGCCCCGCCGTCCAGAAGGCACCGCTGAAGAGGGCCCCGCTGTGCAGAAAGGCACCGCTGAACAGGGCCCCGCCGTGAAGATAGGCACCGCTAAACAGGGCCCCGCCATGCAGAAAGGCACCGCTGAAGAGGGCCCCGCCATCCAGAAGGCACCGCTGAACAGGGCCCCGCCGTGCAGAAAGGCACCGCTGAACAGGGCCCCGCCGTGAAGATAGGCACCGCTGAACAGGGCCCCGCCGTGCAGAAAGGCACCGCTGAACAGGGCCCCGCCGTGAAGATAGGCACCGCTGAACAGGGCCCCGCCGTGCAGAAAGGCACCGCTGAAGAGGGCCCCGCAATCCAGAAGGCACCGCTGAACAGGGCCCCGCCGTGCAGAAAGGCACCGCTGAACAGGGCCCCGCCGTGAAGATAGGCACCGCTGAACAGGGCCCTGCCGTGAAGATAGGCACCGCTGAACAGGGCCCCGCCGTGCAGAAAGGCACCGCTGAAGAGGGCCCCGCCGTCCAGAAGGCACCGCTGAACAGGGCCCCGCCGTGAAGATAGGCACCGCTGAACAGGGCCCCGCCGTGCAGAAAGGCACCGCTGAACAGGGCCCCGCCGTGCAGAAAGGCACCGCTAAAGAGGGCCCCGCCGTGCAGAAAGGCACCGCTGAACAGGGCCCCGCCGTGAAGATAGGCACAGCTGAACAGGGCCCCGCCGTGAAGATAGGCACCGCTGAACAGGGCCCCGCCGTGAAGATAGGCACCGCTGAACAGGGCCCCGCCGTGAAGATAGGCACCGCTGAACAGGGACCCGCCGTCTCAAGCACCGCTCCGCTGGGCCCCGCCGGGCCCCGCCGTCTCAAGCACCGCTCCGCTGGGCCCTTCCTCTCAAGCACCGCTCCGCTGGGCCCCGCCGTCTCAAGCACCGCTCCGCTGGGCCCCACCGTCTCAAGCACCGCTCCGCTGTGCCCCGCCGTCTCAAGCACCGCTCCGCTGGGCCCTTCCTCTCAAGCACCGCTCCGCTGGGCCCCGCCGTCTCAAGCACCGCTCCGCTGGGCCCCGCCGTCTCAAGCACCACTCCGCTGGGCCCCACCGTCTCAAGCACCGCTCCGCTGGGCCCCGCCGTCTCAAGCACTGCTCCGCTGGGCCCTTCCTCTCAAGCACCGCTCCGCTGGGCCCCGCCGTCTCAAGCACCGCTCCGCTGGGCCCTTCCTCTCAAGCACCGCTCCGCTGGGCCCCGCCGTCTCAAGCACCGCTCCGCTGGGCCCTGCTGTCTCAAGCACCGCTCCGCTGGGCCCCGCCGTCTCAAGCACCGCTCCGCTGGGCCCTTCCTCTCAAGCACCGCTCCGCTGGGCCCCGCCGTCTCAAGCACCGCTCCGCTGGGCCCCGCCGTCTGAAGCACCGCTCCGCTGGGCCCCGCCGTCTCAAGCACCGCTCCGCTGGGCCCCGCCGTCCCAAGCACTGCTCCGCTGGGCCCTTCCTCTCAAGCACCGCTCCGCTGGGCCCCGCCGTCTCAAGCACCGCTCCGCTGGGCCCCGCCGTCTCAAGCACCGCTCCGCTGGGCCCTTCCTCTCAAGCACCGCTCCGCTGGGCCCCGCTGTCTCAAGCACCGCTGGCCCAATGACAGTGCTGAGTCTGTGTCGAGCTACTGTTCACGCTGCACTCGGCCCACCCTGCCTCCTCCGTTGCCTGTGGAGACTGTTATGCACTTGAGAGACTGTGGCTTTGCACTCCCCAGGATTGAACAGTGGGCAAGCCACCCACTGTAGAGACTTGAGAGACTGTGGCTTTGCACTCCCCAGGATTGAACAGTGGGCAAGCCACCCACTGTAGAGACTTGAGAGACTGTGGCTTTGCACTCCCCAGGATTGAACAGTGGGCAAGCCACCCACTGTAGAGACTTGTGAGACTGTGGCTTTGCACTCCCCAGGATGGCACAGCGGGCATGGTGGCCCCTTCGTGGATCTGGCGTCGTGGACTCATGTGGCTGTGGTGCCCCCCCTTCCCTTCCCCCTGAGGTGCCTGTAGTTTTATCATCTGATGCCCCTGCAGTGTTCTCTCCATCGGACTCAGGTCTCCTGTGTGGGCTTTGCCCATGTGTTGGTACACTTTGGCCCACGGACAGTTGAAATTTCAGTGACTGTGCTGGACTTATTGCCTCTATTTATCGGTTACGCAATGTTTAAACTCGAATTTGTTTGTTTTATTTTCCTATTTTACCATGACTTCAATGAACCTATTTTATACATAAATTTAGTTTCTCACTTTAATTATATCTTTGCATTATTCCGGGGGGTTTGGGTGGTGTCACTTTGACTTGGTGCTCTGCATTGGTGTGTAGATAGTTGGGGGGTGGGTGTATTCGTATGTGTGTGCCCGTAACCCTTCCTCCTCCCCCCTCCCCTGTGTCGTAGGTGCGGTACTCACCGTTGTCATCTGCGCCGGAGTTCGTACTCGTGGTAGATGAGCAGGTAGACGAGAGCAGGTAGGATGTTCAATTCGGGCTCCATGCTGTCCTCTGTCCTCGTGGAGTGTATAGAGGTGAGCGTTTTCCCGTTCGTAGTCTGTTTCCGCCGTGTTTTTATCGGCGGTGCTCCCGCCCCGGAAAAGGTGGCGGATTGGTGAGTTGTGATAGGGTGGGCGGTACGTTGTCTGCCGCCTGCCTGTTGGCGGTGACCGCCGCGCTGTTTGTCTGTCCCGCCATGGCGGTCGGAGTGTTAAAGTGGCGGTCTGTGTTGGCGGTTCCCGCCAGGGTCAGAATTCATTTTTTTTTACCGCCTGCCTGTTGGCGGGTTGGCCGCCGCTTTATCACCGACCGCCAGGGTTGGAATGACCCCCTAAGTCACCTAAGCGCACTAACTATAAGAACAAGGAAAGAGGAGGGAGGGGAGGGAATCATGTCCATTTCAAATACAGTCTAGAGGTTGGCCCTGCGGAGGGTCCTCTTGATAGATTTAACACGCCAGTTAATGTGGCGCACATCCCGGCTCAGGTGGCTCAACTTGCGCAGCACACGGTCCATCTTCCGTTCCATGTTGTGGAAGGCTGCAAGGTCAACATATGGAGCTGTGGCAGTCTGGGTACAGGTGGAGGAGGTCTGTGTGTGTGTGGAGCCAGGCCCAGTGGGCTGTCCTGCACCTGTAGCAATGCTGGGGCCTGGAAGTCCAGCAGATGTAGGCACAACAGTACCAGCTGTGGGTGGGGCCACCTGACTTGAAGTGGTGGTTGTGCTGGTGGTGGCTGTGGTGGGCAAAGTAGGACCACCCTGTGGGAAGGCTCTCCATGCCCCGGAGGCCCGTTCATGGAGATATCGCCGGGCCATCCTCCTGAACCCCGACTCCACCAGCAGGATGTGCTGGTATCTCATGGCCCGCCGCTGGAACTCACGGACCTGGTCTGGAGTCATGTTTGCAGCTGTGAAGACAAATGCAAATAATCTACATTAGGAACTGCATTGTGTGAAATGGCACAAGAAGTTAATCAGACAATACATCTACAGTATTTGTAACAGCTCATATCACAATACAGATCATTGAATGTCTCAGAGGAAGTACATAGCTGGCCAGCCTACAAAGGTCACATTACTCATAGCACATCCATAACCTACAAGATGGGTAACAACTGGCTTTGACTTGCCATCTGAGTTCTGCCAGTTATCAGCTAAGAATCATGCTGCATATCCTCTGCCAAGACCTGGGCTACAAATGTCAGTGTACGGAATGCAAAACTAAAGCCATATGGTCTGCAAGTTGTAACTGTACTTGCCAGTATAGTACCAAGTGCCATACCTGGGTGTGTATACTAGGTTCCAACCAAACAGTCACTTATTCACATGTATGTGTAACATACTGGTAGCATCAGTACTAGGTACCCCATCCACAAACCCATGCCCGTGTTTGAGGGTGGGGGGTGGATAAACAACTATCAATTTCCAACAACATATACACCGAGTGTATAGAAAACTCCACGTGTGTTTGGCTCTACACACACACCACAGGTAAGGTCTATCAACAATTAGGAGTCAGCAAACCCTAGACCAATCATAGGGCCACACATGTCAGGAAAAGCAGAACTTGGTACACAACATATACTTCCAGTAAGGCCTGACTTACATCAGACACAGAGTTGCAAGAACACCCATGATCATGAATTGCATGTACACCTAGGCCATTGCACTCAAGTTCCACATACTTGTAGCACTACATGTGGAAGTACATGCTTCTAGGAGGTTCTACCAACAGTTTCATAATTATGTAGGTAAATAGGGAAGCAGAAGTCTATTGGAAAGCAATTTGCTGTACCAATCTTGGAGAATGTGGGTCTGACAGGCTGACTAAATCGGAGCTGACTTCAAGTGCGAATCTTGTTGATACAAGTGTCATCCACATGACTAACCCCAGTACTCACAGTGGGGCCTACATGAATAGCCTACAATCCCTACATTATACCATTGGATACGCATTGGCCAACTCAAAACATGTGAGAAACTGAAATCCCACTCATGGAACAAGAGAAATGATTGCCCAACGCATCACACCTTGCTATGCGTTCAACACACACGAGTCCATAAACAGCAAACACAACACATAACAGACATATCAACACTTACTGGAGTGGTCGGGGTCCTCAAATGTCACCACCTCTCCCACAGTATAGGGTGCCGGTCCACATTAAAGTATGGAAGGAAGAAATGTGCTCAAAATCTGTGCACAGAGCAACAATTTCATACACATATACAATGTGTAGGCTGAATAAGGAAATGGCAGCCATTCAGACATGATGATACTGCATCTGATATATCACGGCCAACTTGTACATAGCATGGGTTTCCTGTGACAGTTACACACATATCTGCACACATACATTGGCCCTAACTATCATGTGGTTGCAAACATGCCTCGTAATTGGTGACCAGAAAAAAATATGGAGTGTAATCGTCTCATCATGTGCATCCAAGAGATACATCCAAAGCCTGGTTAATTGAGGACTGCATTACCAATCAAACATGCCTTGTGGCCATGATACATTTATTACACATAGGTACAATGTACAGAGGGAGGGGCAGGGACCTTTGTAAGCCCTCCTGTTGTTACATTTGATTCAATTGATGTGGCCCAGCTATGGTGATTTGCACCAAACATGGATATGTGAAGCCATGTGAATACCTTTGGACTGCCATCCATATTTGGAATGTGGCACAACTAACTCCAACAAACATTCTAAGATGTTAGCTGAGGGCACCTTATAACAATGTTTTCAAATCCAGATCTGACATGTATCCAAAAAGATCAAGAAACACAATTATCCCAAACATTCATAGTACTTCCCTGAACGCTTTCCTTCCACACTCACCAGACTCACATGAGACATATGTCAGAGCCACTTTGCTATTATCAATTGACGTGAAGGCAGCACTCATTTTCTGCATCATGTAGTGATTCTAAAGTCAGTCTAGCTATTGCGTCAACAAAGTTAGCCAATTTGTTGGTACATCTTTACTTCTCTGTCAATAGTACCCTATATAGACATGATTGGCTCCTATTTTGTTTGGTTGTCTGGCACAAAGGCCGCACCAATTTACTTCATGGAAAAGTATACTGTAAGTTTGCTGAGGACGTGCTACCTGACAGCTAGCAATTGTAATCCTTACCATAGTGCATCGATTATCCCTGTATGTTTCCCCAGCATTACACACAGTCAGCAAGTTAGCTGGCAGACATAGTACAAATCCTCTTATGTCACTACAGAGCATTTAATCTTGCACATTTACATGATTAGTCCTCACCAACAGTGCCACCAATCACGATTCCCAGGTAGTCCAAGAGATCCTGCTCCCTGCTGATAAGGTCAGCCCACCGGTGCTTCAGCTGGTGGTAACTCCAATGGCTGGCATACACACGCTGCAGGTGATGCAGCACCTTTCCCCACCGGATTATGCGTGCCTCTGTTGGATACCCCTGTATCACCCTGCCCCCTGCCTCGATCATGAGTGGCAAGAAATGGCACACAAGCCATATGAACACCCCCAACTCCTCTTCACCCATCCTGCAAAGACGTGGCCTACCAGATATAGTGGAAATGTGAAAGGGAATAGGGGTAAAAGAAATAGAAAGGGGAAATGTGGAAAGTAGGGGTACTAATACAGATGAAAAGTAAACTTAACCACTAAAAGATCCCAACTATCCCCAGACTAACACTACCCACAACAGACTCCCACAAACAACAAAAACACTAGATAAATGGACAAATGTACACAAAACACAGTAGTGCAGTATACACCAACAATATTTATTTCACAAATGGACAATACAGATAGCACACAGGACAAAAAAGCACAAAATCTCAGGACACCACTCTCTACAGAGCCACACAGTCCAGAAGGATCATAGACTGCAAAGTGAAAGTGAAAGTACACCCACTGTACTTGATCTGTAAACAGGATATCCTATTACATCACTTCCTGTATGAAATGTCCGCCCTTTTTTGCGTCATTTTTTGTCCACCAAAACTGCATTTGCGTCATTTTTTTGACACACAGGAGTGAAAATTAGCCTGCATCCAAATAATAGTACATGGCCTGTACAAATATCTGGATGCGGGCTAATTTTCACTCCTGTGCGTAAAAGAAAATGACGCAAATACAGTTTTGGTGGACAAAAAATGACGCATAACGCTAGGAATGTCAAAATTTCAGTGCATTAACTGGTTTTGGGCAATTTTTCAGTTTTTTTGTTATGCTACATTTGGGACACATCAGAGATAGGCTGATTGAACACACTATGGTGTTGATGGTGTATGTTCACATGTGTGACATCATCATGCAGTGGATCATGATCCGCTACTCCCTTCACAGTATTTTTACGGTTGGCTGTCGCAATAGTTGGTCATAACTGTGGCCTACATATATGTGCTGCACAAATTGGGCATGTTTGGCATAAGGAGAGGATAGCAATGTGACTCACATATGTACAATACCTAAATGCCTTTGGCTCAAAGTGTGTGCTTTGGCAACTAATGTATTTGTTGACCAAGTGTGTGTGTATCACATGAAGCATTATTGCACATATGCTTGTATGAATGTGACGTCCATGTGTCCAATCCTTAGATGCAAGTCATTGTGGAAATGAGAGAGAGCATGTGTTAGTCATACATGTAGCAACATCCATAATGTGGACTTCCAAGATTTAGGGTAACGTAGACACCACATGTGACAAAGCATGCACCAGATAGATAGCAGGCGCTTGTTCATGTCAATGGTTCACATTTTCAGCATCCTATGTCCTAGAGTATTGGTAACAGCTTCCTAGGCACTAGTTGGTGAATCCCACAGTGAGTCATACACATGCATTGAGGAAGTGGGTACCATGTTGTTTGCACAGACAGACAAGGGTGAATCTCGAATGTATGATGACATCACAGTTGAGGCCCAACTATCAATTGGCTGTGGTGGACCAGCATACAAAGACAGCACGTGTCCACATATTTCCAGTGATCAATTGCACATAGGTGTCTTGTTCATGTGTGTGGTCCAATTATGATCCTGTATATAGTTTGGGGTGTAATTTGTCACAGTTCGGTCCAGGACTCATCATGAGTCAGTGGCAGCTATTCCTGTATCTACTGAGTATCCTTTGTTGATCAATATGAGTAAAGTGGATGTGGACATGTGAACCTACATGGGGATGGTCCCACCTTGTCACTAAAGACGTGTAATGAGACAGTCAACAGGGCAACCTTGGTGTGCTGAGTGAGATAATGTCTCAGGTGTCATGTTCCGGCAGGTGTCATTACAACATCTGTACACAGGTTAGCCTCTGCAATTCCCTACTGAATCTGGGAACATCATAGCCTCTGTGCTGATTATTATCGCAGCTATTAACCACACACGGCCCATCAATATGTTGTGAATACTGTGATTCTGTGTGTGAACTGTCATGGTCCTGACATGTGTGTATTTTTCATGAACATTATCAGAGGTTGCTGGTTCTGCTGAAAGCCCCGTACCCAATCCCTGCCTACAGCCCTGGGACACTGTCACACTTTGTCATTCATGCATAAATGAGACCCAGACAAGGGATGGGCCATGAATTTTGCTTTTCCCAGAGGATTTTACTCAAATGGTACAGTTAAAAGGCAGATGATGCTATACAATGTATTTGGGTATGCATTGAAGAAGCCCATGCCCAATACCCCCTGATGAATGAGAGGTTTGCTAATGCAAGTGTGGTACATATGTAGACACAGGGATACTTTAGTGTGACGCACAGACAGATGCCAGTCAGGCTGACAGAATGCAGGGTGAAGCAGGATCCAGCAATTTGACAAGTTACATAATCAGTGGTCTGACTCAGACTGTTTGGAGGATGAACTAGACAGTTGACACGTCAAACTGTGTATGTCCTGTGTTTTTGAAGGTGACAAATGAACCCAAGGGCTGTGTTACACAGCTTAATTAGTATCAATGCTTAACGGTGTATTTGACAAAATGGCAACTCCTATGCCGTTCCAGGCATCAGCAGGGGCAATGCTTTTTTAAATGGGTGGTGTGCATGGAGGTGATCACAGGTGTGGGCTGCATCTGTTTCTCACCAGTCCTGTAGGTGAGATTTGCATTCTAAGGGCATTCAAATATTGGATACAGTTGGACTTACTGCTGTCAAGGGTCTGGTCAGACATTCCTGTTACTGATGCAAAAGCACAACCACTGCCTCAAGTATGAGGCTTGTTTTCCCCTTATTGAGTGATGGTGTCTTAGTTGTGTGCCATATGCTGCGTTGGACCTTGATTTCAACATGTATGTGTGAAATAGGTGTGGTCCTCTGCTATTGGCCTTCAAAGGAGAAATGTTATATGATATATGTCACTTACAGTGTGTGTGTATGTGACCATTGTATGTTAGGCATCACATTAGCTCTGGGATTTTCAGTGTCCTAATCAGTATCTCAGCAATGCTCCATGAGACAACACTCTTATTCTGATAAGTAGAGATGAAGGTGTGCAAAAATGAATAGCCAGACCATGATATGGTGATTATTATAGGTGTTTATTTAAATTAGTTAACTAAAGTGGTGAAGGTGATTATATTTAAAAGAAATTGTTGACGATGTGTTGCCGCCTGTGTATACCAGCGGCCGTGTTCTGTAGTTCCCCCTCATGTTGCAGGCCAGCATCCTCCTCTTCCTCCTTTTCCTCCTCTTCAGGCATGTGTGGCTCTGCTTCCAGGAGGGAAATGTTCCTTTTGATGCAAATGTTGTGCAATAGTGCACATGTTAGGATGATCTTACAGACCATCTCCGGGGAATATAGGAGGCTACCACCAGTGATGTCGAGGCACCAGAACCTTGACTTGAGGATGCCGAAGGTCCTCTCGACTATGCTGCGTGTCCTCATATGTGCGTTGTTGTAGGCACGCTCTGCAGCAGTACTTGGGTTGCCAATAGGTGTCATAATCCATGGCTGGATGCCATACCCCTGATCAGCTGCAAGAGAAAATGAATGGGATGAAATCAACAAATGAATGTTGGTGTAGCTGGCCCTATTGAAATGACCTTGCATGGCAGCAGTTGTCTTGTGTTGTCTGTGACTCTTTTGTGTTATAATGTAGCATCCTAGGCTTGTAGGATGTACCATCTGCATTGTGTTGTTTTCTTGGCTGAACGAGTCTTTGGCTGCTGACCAGTTGTCAGCAGTATGTTTTGGGATTTGCAGTACAGTGTCCCCTCCCTAGCATTGTGACTTGTGATACAGGTGTCCGTGTGTCTTCACTGGGGGTGAGATGATAATTCCAAACACAGGTTAAAATTGACAGTGTTTTGTTAACACATTCTAATCAATGTACCCTGGACATCCCATACCTTTAGACTTATGCAATGGATTCATGTAAACGTCATTGGGACACTTACATTTTGTAAGGTGACATTTAGGCAACCCACTCCACACGTTGTGATCTTTGACATCTTAACATTAGGCTGTACAGTAATTTCAGACGTGTGACAGGTTCACTGCAGACCTAAGAAACATGGCTAGCGATGTCACAACCTCAGTGTGTTCCTGTTCACATGTTGCTTTTGTGGTGTATGTGTTGTGTGTCCTAGAGGGTTGCTGTGCAGTGTGTATATAACTAGGTTTTTGTACTTACCAACAAGTAGTCCATTGCCATACTGCCCATCCTGGAAGTGTTCATTGATGGTTCAGTGACGGAAGATGAAGGAGTCATGTACACTTCCAGGATATTTAGCCACGATGTTGGTGATCAATCCCTGGTGATCGACAATGGCCTGCACGTTGATGGAATGTGTGTGCTTCCTGTTGCCGTAGAGTTGTTGAAGGTGGCACAAGGTGTATATGTGTGCAGTCGATTGCACCAAGGACATGTGGGAAGCCACTGATGAGGTAGAACCCCTGTTTTGTTTCCTGCTGCTTCTGCAGTGTGTTAGGGAAGCAGATGTGGTGGGGTGTAAGTCCAATGATGGCATCCAGTACTTTGGGCAAAAGGCAGAAAATAATGGCTGTGATATTCTGGCAGCCAGGGCACCAGTTGTTTGAAAAGAGCCACTTGCCAGCATATGAAGTACAGCAAGCAGCTTGTTTTCTGTTGGGATGGTGCGGGGTGTCAGCAAAGTGATGGCCAACTGCGGTTCAATGATTCACAACAGCTGCTGAACGGCCTGCCAGTTCAACCTGTACCTCAGGTTGATGTTGTGTTCCCTGAGGCCATGAAGGGTTGGTCTGGGGCAGAATATCCTCTCCTGCCTTCTACACTGCCTTTGGGGTCCCTGCTGGTGTTGTTGTAGCTGCTGTTGTTGCTGCTGGGCTCTGCGTCTGCGTGCATGCTGGATTAGAATCACCTCCATGTCTCCCTGTTGCTGCTCTGCTGCTCTGCTGTTGCTTCTGTGTGTTCTTACTAAATACAGGTGTGTTTGCCCCATTTTAATGCCTGCCCTGATCCAGGCGTTAATTTTTGACGCAAATCGGGCTGTGCGTAATTTTCCGGCTCCGCCTCCCGGGCGTTTGTCATTTTTGCCCAAAAGCATTAATACGACGCACGGCCGTTTAAGTCATTTTTTGGACGGGAACGCCTACCTTGCATAAGATTCACGCAAGGCGGGTTGCCACATCCCAAAAATGCCGCACACGGCGGAATTTTGTCGTCAGCGGGCTCAGGCGTCAAAGTTTAAATACGGGGCAACATTTGCGCTGACTGCGCTTCAAAAATTTTGATGCACATTCGGCGCAGACAGAGTATAAATAGGCCCCCTAATCTACTTGTGATGGGGGAGAATAGGAGTAGCCTTTGCAAGAAGTACTTCAATCATACAAATCTAAATCCTCAAAGTAAAGTATACCTGGGGACGTCTGAAACCCAACACAAGTTCAGTAAGCTACTGACCCCTTAGGTGATGGCAGAGTCCATGCTAGTTGTGGAGCAAAACGTTTCCAGCATGCTCAATCAGCTATGAACTACCCATTCTCTGCCTACCTGACATTCTGCAGCACATATAGAAAGAGGAATATGCATCAGATGATTGTTGTTGTGCAGGAAGGTGCCCGTTCCTGCACAACAACAATCCTGTCTGCAACACAGGCATCCTTGCATCATGGCTCCAGGGTGCCCGTGTTGAAACTAGGCAACCAAAAGAGTGGCAGCACAAGAAAAGGAAAGGAATGCACCATAATATGTTAAATATGGTGCATTACTCGCCGTTCATGTAGCACAGAACACCAAGGTGGCTTCTTGCGTTGCACTGCATGAAAGCTTGATAAATGTGTCACCAGATTTTTCATCAGGTGATGTGTGGCTGACTCGCTCCTCATTCTCTACCTGAACCCCTGTCACCCTTCATAGGTTGCTTTATATAATGGATTACTTTCACACCATGTATGTGCTGACAGTCACACATTACCATAGGCACTCTCACACACATCAAATGGTTCTCTAGCAGTAAACTACAAATTCATAGTTGAGCATCTTGTAATGAAAAAAAAGACCTCTAACGTCCATAAACAGGTGAGCGAAATCCGCCACTGGTTTCATGTTGCTCTGTCTTAATGTTGGCGATTGGTGATATATACCATGAGACCTATTGGCTTTGGCAATACTCGTTTCTCCGTGTTCTACAAGTTGGCAAAAAAGTTTAGTTAGAGCTTCGCCATCACCTCTTTGCAATGATTTTAACAGACAAATACTTTGAGGCAGCTTTCATTTCTAAGATGTGTTTATGCTTCTCAAGCTGTCCAGCAAGAGCTTAGCTATGTTAGAACTACTACTCATCCTGCGTATTTCCTCTTTATGTGTGATTACAGCCAGCTTTAGTTGTCTGAAAAAACAGGTAATTACTCGTTCAAAATAAGTGCAAGATGCGCAGCCAGACAGAGCAGCTTTTGAGTCAGCCTCCTACGATTGTGTTCAAGTGTTTTCCCTGGTTTCTGATTAAACGGAACAGCCCTCCTTCATGCCATGGGATTTTGAGCATTAGTTATACTGTCATATTTATCCTCTCCTTAGGTTTTGGTTATGGAGCATACAAAAGTGCATTTGTTTGACTGCAGATGCGGTCGATTTGTAACTTGTAAGAGAAAACCCAGTTTGTATTCCTTGATGATTTACCTTGCAAATGGAACAGCATTCGTGTTGCGAATTTATAACTTTTTTTTCGAACATGCTTGCTCTTTTGAAGCTTTAGGCTGTCTTAATCACAGAGACCTATTCAATAATTGCATTCACTCAATCATTTATTTTACTTTGCTGCAATGACAAGATATTGAATTTGGATCATTTTATCCTTTCAAAGTGAAAACATGAACATTTTATAGACTACCTTAACCATGAAAGGGAAGTGCTCGTTCTTTGACAAAACAGATTTCCTATGCAATATTTTGCTGATTATTGCCTTTAACATCACTTAACAAGGAAAACTTCATCTTTTGCCTCATTTTCATAACATTCTTCTTTGAGGGGGACCTTCAGTTACTGAGAACATAATCTGTGTGGCAAATCCACGTCACCACTGCTTACTGCACAGATAACACATCATAAAAAATAAAATATTTAGAAAGGAGCCTTAGGTCATGCTATACACTCCATATTTGTCATTCTCCTCTAACATACCTCATCTGAAATAGTTACCTACCACATCTAACCTGCCATATACATATCCCTACACGGTTTAACTACAGTGCTAAACTTACCATATGTAAACTACTACATATCTGGACTTTGCTAAAGACAAACATACTTTTAACCTATTCCTAATCAATCAGAAAACCACACATATATCAGGACACCTATTTGATGCCATTCTTGCCTGCCCATATATGCCTTGTCCTATCAGGGAATGCATCCATTTACAGTGGTCAGATCACTTGACAGTCCCATTTATCTTAAAAAGAATGAAGTTGTCAGCAATCTTTGAAAGAATACAGGCTAGATACATTGGACAATTCGAAATACACACACCTGATACACATACACACACCACTCCCACACACCCAATACTATATAAAACACCCACCCACATCACCCACAAACCCTTACGACCACAAATCATGAACGAAGGCCAGAGAGAGACACAACCATCAACAATACAAGCATCCACAGGCACACAACACCATCACCCACATAACTTCCACGCACCGCACACTACACACCACTACATGTTAGCACACTTATCACCCCACACACCACCCCACACATCACTTACACCACCCCATGGCACGGCAACAACACCCCAGGTTCTCGGAGGAGGAGCTCAGGGTCATGGTGGAGGAAATCGTCCGGGTAGAGCCATAGCTATTTGGATCACAGGTGCAGAACACCTCCATAGCTAGGAAGATGGAGCTATGGCGAAGAATAGTGGACAGGGTCAACGCAGTGGGACAGCACCCAAGAAATCGGGATGACATCAGGAAGAGGTGGAACGACCTACGGGGGAAGGTGTGCTCCGTGGTCTCAAGACACCACCTGGCGGTTCAGCGGACTGGCGGCGGACCCCCACCTCCTCCCCCACAACTAACAACATGGGAGGAGCAGGTCTTGGCGATTCTGCATCCTGAGGGCCTCGCAGGAGTAGGTGGAGGAAGGGACTCTGGTAAGTCAAATCTTAACTATTACATCCCCCACCCTACCTGCATGCCACCACATAGCCCCACCCTCACCCCATCACTCTAACTCCTCACAAATGTTCCAACATCACAAACCACACATCCTAACCCCAAGTCCTGCATGCAACAACAAAGCATGGACACACATCACTAAAGCATGCCCACTGCACATACCCATACACCCCCCTAAACCCTCATCACACAAGGTCCCACACAGGAATGCAAGCACTGGGGTACACAGTCAGCCACCCCTTGCACACCATGGCACACACAGATGCAATAAACATCCTTTTATACCCCTGCGGGACCCCTACCCAACATCACCAGACAGGAAGGTCCACACATGTCCACACCACTAACGAAGAGGCCCACAGTGATGACAGCACCTCTGTCCAACTGGATCTAGATGACCAGCCCGGCCCAATCGGGGACCTCGGGGCAGTCGGTTTCCCACACCCAGTCACAGGTCACCACAAAGCTTCCCCCCTCTGGAAACACCAGCACAGCACCCACCCAGCGGGCCCATACCTCTGTCCCCAGGACACGTCAATCAGCAGTGTGTCCACCACTACAGGGAACCCAGGCTAACCCACCACCCCAACAACAACAGGTACCTGGGGGCAGTGGTAGTGGGCACACGGTCCAGGGGACGCAGGCCTAGGAACACAGGGGAACTGGGAGGGCTGCTGTGCTACAGGGGGTGGACAGGCCCAGGGAACCTACTCTCCACGAGGCCCTCTCCTCCATCATGGGACCCTACCACCACTCCCAGGAGACAATGGCAACGGTACTGGCCTAGTTTCAGGAGGTCCAGCGCCTGCAGAAGGAACAGTATATGGGCTTCAATTCCACCCTGGGCAGCATCGTAGGGGTGCTGAAGGACGTACTCAACACTAGGAGGGATACTGTGGCACTACAAGGGGCCCCTGACACTAACCTGGATGATGAACTGCCCACAACCTCCAGCGGCGCTATTGGACAGGAGGCACCGCCACAGGACCACCACACCAGCACCCCACCCCCTGCAGAGGGAGAACCACCTCGCAAACGGTCCCTGAGATCCAGGAACAAGACAGAGAACGATGCCAGGACCCCTGCCAAGAAATGAGACCACCCTGATTGTCATCCTACTGTCCCACTTTGTCACCCTGTCCATCCTTAAACTGCCCCAGCTCCACTTCCTATGCCCATTTGGGCAATGCACCTGTGAGACTAATAGACTGGACTCTGCCATGGACATTCCTCCGCCATCACCCCTCACCGTTTTGCTACCCCCTCCAATTTTGAGCACTAAAATAAACACCCTTAAAGCACAAAACAATCTGGAGTCAGTCTGTGATTTCAGAATACTGTATTAACAATAACTGTGGCAAAAAGCTCTTTCATTTGTAATGTCAACATACCTATGTCACACAGCTCTAGTCCATGAGGAATCAAAGCAGATGTCACACTGTGGGACCCAGATCTGTGAAAGTGACAACTCAGTGACCATACACTGGGTGAAAACGACAGACAGTAGAGAGGCAGTAGTGTTTAAGTACATGTAGTAGGCAGGTTTGTATTCTTACCTGTGTTTCAATGTAAATATTGCTGGATCACTGAGTCCCTGTTGTCCATGTCTTCTTCCTCTGCTTCCTCGTCTTCACTGTCCACAGGCTCCACAGTTGCAAAAACACCACCATCTGGACCATCCTCCTGCAGAAAAGGCACCTGTCATCGCAAAGCCAAGTTGTGAAGCATACAGCAGGCCACAATGATCTGGCACACCTTCTTTGGTGAGTAGAATAGGGTTCCACCTGTCATATGGAGGCACCTGAACCTGGCCTTCAGGAGGCTGAAGGTACGCTCTATTATCTGCCGAATTTGCCCATGGGCCTCATTGTAGCGTTCCTCTGCCCTTGTCCTGGGATTCCTCACTGGGGTCAGTAGCCATGACAGGTTGGGGTAACCAGAGTCACCTGCAAATGGCGAGGGACAACTGTTAGACACACACTAACCTGGAGGGATATCCCCAGACAACCATTCCCACTGACTAGCTTCCAGGTGCTCACCTAATAGCCACACACGGTGCCTCTGGAGTTGACCCATCACAAAAGGGATGCTGCTACTCCGCAGGATGTAGGCGTCATGCACTGAGCCAGGGAACATTTAATTTGCATGGGAGATGTACTGATGTGCCAAACATACCATCTATACATTCATGGAATGATAACTTTTTTTGTACACCTGTTCACTCCTGTGGGGGGGTACCAAAGCCACATGTGTCCCATCAATGGCACCTGTGATGTTGGGGATATGTCCTAGGGCATAGAAATCACCTTTCACTGTAGGCAAATCCTCCACCTGAGGGAAAACGATGTAGCTCCGCATGTGTTTCAGCAGGGCAGACAACACTCTGGACAACACACTGGAAAACATAGGCTGGGACATCCCTGATGCTATGGCCACTGTAGTTTGAAATGACCCACTTGCAAGGAAATGGAGCATTGACAGCACCTGCACATCAGGTCTGGCTCCAACTGGGTACACAGTTCTTGGATTGTGGCACGGTCAAGCCTGTATGTTATGATCACATGTCTTTCCTCCATTGTCAAAAGGTCCACCAATGGTCGCTACACTGGAGGATGCCGCCATCTCCTCACATGTCGCAGCGGACGGTGCCTATGAAGGACAACAGCGAGCACAGAGTCAAACAACTCAGAGGTAAGTACCCACAGCTTACACAGAACACCATTCATAATCTAAAAAGTGGCCTGTATGTGTGTTGAGTCTAGGCCTAGGTATGTGTGACGCAGTTAAAAATTAAGCCATGTGGGCCCCTGAAATGGCGGCTGCCTGACCTGTCAAGTGGGACAATGGGTTGTGAGGTAACTGCGCCAGAAACACCAGAAAAAAAGATATTTGGCGTGCCATCACCAAGAACGTCTTCACCCTGGGGGTCTATCACAGACGGAGCACCCACTGCCATAAAAGATGGGAGGACATTCGCCGCTGGAGCAAGAAGACGGCAGAGGCCCAGCTGGGGATGGCCTCTCAACGTGGGAGAGGTGCCCGTCACACCATGATCCCCCTGATGTTCAGGATCCTGGCGGTGGTGAAGCCGGAGTTGGATGGGCACTTGGGGGGCATCACAGCAGCCACAAGGGGGTGAGTACACTCTCATTCTGCTGATTTTGCATACAGTGGAGGTGTCTGGGTGGGGGAGGTGGGCTGTGGGTTTCCCTAGGCCAGGGCGAGTATTGGAGGCAAGCTCCCCTTGTGCAGGCAGAGCCTCTGGCACCCCACCCCACCTGTGTACAGTGCCAAGTACACCTAGTCAGGCTCCTGTGAAATCGATGTGCACAGATGTCGTCCATAGCCTTGTAGGCCATGTCCCAGGGATTGAACAGTGGAGGCCAAAAGCGCAGCGTAGTGCAGGGGGCTTCTGTGTCTGTCATGTCTGCCAACGGTAGCGGTAATGCATGCACTCAAAATTTCTTTCTTCTGTCGTCGTCCCCCTTTTTGTGGTCTCCCTGCTCTTGTGGGCATTAGCATCATCAGGCGGAGGAGCAGTGGCACCGGAGCACGAGGGGCTGCATCCCACATGGCCATGGAGGTCCACACTACGGAATCGGACTTCACCAGTGGGACAGAGGGAGAAGGGAGCTCCACGGCGGGGACCTGAGCTGAGACCAATGACACGGACTTGTCCTCTGATGGGAGCTCCCTTGTGGTGGCGGCAACATCTGTGCCCGCCCATCTACTGGTACAGCCGCTACCCCCCCTTCCAGCATCGCCCTCCCAGCAGCCCCTCAGCCTTTGCCCCGTGCCCGCTCACCCTCGAGGGTGGGCATCACCTTCGCCCCAGGCACCTCAGGCCCGGCCCCAGTCACCCCTGCTGCTCTCAGTGAGGAGGCCATTCACCTCCTCAGGTCCCTCACTGTTGGGCAGTCTACGATTTTGAATGCCATCCAGGGTGTAGAAAGGCAGTTCCAACAAACAAATGCATTCCTGGAGGGCATTCATTCTGGTCAGGTGGCCCTTCAACAAGCTTTTCAGACTCTGGCCTCAGCACTGATGGCAGGCATTGTCCCTGTGTCTAGCCTATCCCCTCCAACTTCCTCAACCCAGACCCAATCCCCTGTACCCCAGCCTATCACAAGCACACCTACAGACCATCATGCACACACGTCAACACACAAGGGAAGCTCAGGCAAACATAAGCACCACACATCCCACAGGCACTCATGCAAGCATCAGACACATGCAGACATCCAATGCCTCCACTGTGTCCCCCTCCTCCTCGTCTCCCTCCTCCCTCTCAGTCTTGTCTACACTCACACCTGCATGCACTACTTCTACAGCCACTACATCGATCACCAGCACACCCACCACCACACCCCGCTCACGTGCAGTCACCACCCCCACCACCATTCACACGTCCTCTGTGTCCTCTCCCAGTGTGTCTGTGACGCCCCCTCCCAAGATACACAAACGCAGGCACACACTCACCCACCAGCCATCCACCTCACGACAGCCTCCAGCGCATGCACCTTCACCCAAAGTCAGCAAACAAACACCTCCTACAACCACAACCTCTTCCTCCACTCCCAAACCCCCTCCAGCTACCCATCCCAGTGTCTCCCAAAAACTTTTCCTGTCCAACCTTGACCTCTTTCCCACACCTCCCCCACCCCGTCTGTCTCCTAGGTCCCGAACTAGCACCTCAGCCACAACATCTCCGGGACCAGTGGTGCCTGTAGTCACCGGAATCTGGAGTGCACCGGCCACCAGGGCACCCAGTGTGGCACGGAGTCACAGCACAGACAGTCCCCCATCTGTGAAGCATCAGAAGTTGGCCAGTGCCCAGCGGGAGAGGTGGAAGACTCCAGCCACCAAAGCCGCTCCCAGGGGTACAGGTGGGTGTGTGGAGTCAGCTGCGACACCTTCCAAGGTGGGAAAGGGGCACAAGAAACTCAGCAAGTCTGGGAAAAGCAGCACGGCAGAGAAGACCGCCATCATCCCCGCTGCCCAGGTGGCCACCGCCACCAGCCCTGCTGCCCAGGAGGCCACCGCCACCAGCCCAGCTGCCCAGGAGGCCACCGCCAGCACCAGCCCAGCTGCCCAGGAGGCAACCGCCAGCACCAGCCCAGCTCCCCAGGAGGCTACCATCAGCACCAGCCCAGCTGCCCAGGAGGCCGCCACCAGCACAAGCCCAGCTGCCCAGGAGGCCACCACCAGCACCAGCCCCGCTGGGACAGATAGGACCGCCAGCACCAGCACCGCTGGGACAGAGAGGAACGCCAGCGCCAGCACCAGCCCCGCTGGGACAGAGAGGACCGCCAGCACAAGCCCCGCTGGGCCATGAAGGACTGCCAGCAAAAGCCCCGCTGGGCCATGAAGGACTGCCAAAACAAGCCCCGCTGGGACAGAGAGGACCTCCAGCACAATCCCCACTGGGACAGAGAGGACCGCCAGCAAAAGCCCCGATGGGCCATGAAGGACCGCCAGCAAAAGCCCTGCTGGGCCATGAATGACCGCCAGCACAAGCCCCGCTGGGACAGAGAGGACCGCCAGCACAAGCCCCGCTGGGCCATGAAGGACCGCTATAACTATGTTGTATAAATATGTATTAGTGTGTGTATTGTAGTGGGTGAGGGTGGGGGTGGTGGTGTTGCTTGTGTGTGTCCCTGTTTTTCCCTCCCTCCTCCCCTGTGTCGTAGGTGCAGTACTCACTGTGGTCTTCACCGCCGGCGTTCGTGCTCCTGGTAGAGGAGCAGGAACACAATCGCAGGGAGAATTTGGAGTTCCGGGTCCATGGTGTCCTAGTTCCTCGTGGGGTGTGTAGAGGTGAGCATTTTCCCTTCGAAATCCTGTTTCCACTGTGTTTTTATCCGCAGTGCATCAGGCCTGGAAAAGGTGGCGGATTGGCCTGTTGTGATACTGTGGGCAGTACTTTGTCCTCCGCCTGTTTGTTGGCGGTGACCGCCACGCTGTTTGTTTGTACCGACGTGGCGGTCGGAGTGTTAAAGTAGCTGTCTTTGTTGGCGGTTTCCGCCATGGTCGTAATTGCAAAATGTTTACCGTCGGCCTGTTGGCAGTCTTACCGCCGCTTTAACACCGACCGCCAGGGTTGTAATGACCACCTATATCTTTGTGAGAAATTGTATTACTAGTCAGGGTAGTCAACCACAAGTAATAATGCCACTGTTCTTGTGAGGTCCAGTAAAGGTTTCAGTAATTTAAACATAAGCTAAACCCCTTGTCCCTATGGCACATAGCAGATGGGCTTAACTTAATAAAATGTATATAGAATTTAGAATTACAATAGTTAAAAAGTTGAAAACACAATACAATCAACTCCCAGTCCAATGACACAAATTTAAAATGGAGACCATGAATTTTTAAAGTTTAAATTAAAAAACATCACCGAAAAACATCAAGCACCAAAAGCAGTCATCTAGTTGCATTTGACCCGGGCCTAGTCAGTCACGATACAGAACCCCAGCTCATCCCAGGCATGCTCTGGTACAGCTTGGTACCTGTCTAACTAGGTGGACAAAAGATGGCTCCCAGGTATGCGCTAACATTTGCATGTGACAGTTCAGACCTCTTTGCAGGTAATGAAGTTCCAGGGCACAGCCCGGCTGGAATTCCTGTTAGGGGAACATAGCCTCCCTCTCTCCCCCAACACTCACACACACAACAAAGACCTTTGTCTCAGCTCTGGTAGCAGTTTCACAGCTCATCAAGGGAGCTATTCAGCTGCCATGTGACAGTTCAAGCTCATACAAGTAGGATTCTAGGGATTTAGGCAGGGAATTACTAACTTTCTAAAAGTAGTTTATCCAAAATATATATTACATATGAAATTTCACCAGTGATTTTGATTTGTAGTTTATATTTAAAAATGTAAAAAAATGCTGCCAATGACATTATCAAATGGAATATTGTACTCCAAAGCTTTCCTACGGAACAACTCACTCTCCTACAGTGAAAATACCTTTAGGGCCTTTTCACTGTAGGGCCGTGGTTAACATAAACATTTTACACATCCTATTTTAAAATACGATTCACCAATGTGATAAAGTGCCTCTTTTGACATAGGTAGCCCCCACCCCACTTTTTGCCTGGTATTTTGATGTGGTTTCAAAGATGTTAGTGCCCGGGGCCCCTCCTAACCAGGTTCCCTGGGCCAGATCTCTTTCCCAAGACTATTGTGATGCATTGACACAATTGGCAACACCTTTATCTGCCACTATAAGTCCCTAGTAAATGGTACTTTGGTACCTAGGGCGTAGGGTACTAATGGTAGGTCCCTCAGGGAAGCAATACAGATTGTGCCACCCTTGGGAAGAATCATGCATCGAAGTGCACCCAGCACGGCCACTGCAATCTGAGTGTCCTGGTGCAATTCTAAAATTAAAAACTGACATGACACACAGTCTGTGTGACCTTTCCCCTACACACTGCATGCAATATAGGTGAAACACCACTCTGGCAGGCCTTTCATCCCTAAGACAAGGTGCACTATACTGCATATGTGGGTATAGATGCATGAGCAATATGCCCCTACTGCGTCCTTGCCAAACCTGGGACATAATAAGTATACAGAGCAGCCGTTTAAAATCCATGTACTGGACACTGGTCAGTACGAGTTTCTCAGCGACTTGATGTCCACTCTGAACCCTAGGTTATTTGGGGCCAGATGTAGCAAAGGATTTGCGCCTCGCAAACGACGAAAATCGACGTTTGCGAGGCGCAAATGCCTCTTTGCTATGCAGAAATGCATATTGCGAGTCGGGACCGACTCGCAATATTTATTTGAGAATCGCAAATAGGAAGGGGTGTTCCCTTCCTATTTGCGATTCTGAGTGGTATGCAATACCATTTGCGACCGCATATGCGGTCGCAAATGGTGTCGCAGTTACCATCCACTTCAAGTGGATGGTAACCCACTCGCAAATTGGAAGGGGTCCCCATGGGACCCCTTCCACTTTGTGAATGGACCCACAAATATTTTTTCAGGGTAGGTAGTGGTCCAAGGGACCACTACCTGCCCTGAAAAAAAACCGAAACTAAAGGTTTCGTTTTTTTTTTAAGTGCAGCTTGTTTTCCTTTAAGGAAAACGGGCTACACGTAAAAAAAAAAAACTGCTTTATTGAAAGCAGTCACGAACATGGAGGTCTGCTGACGACAGCAGACCTCCATGTTTGCGAGTGCCTAGACTCGGTATGGGGCCGCAATTTGCGACCCACCTCATTAATATTAATGAGGTGGGTCTTTGCGACCCCATGCCGACTCGCAGAAGGTGTATGAGACACCTTTCTGCATAACATTTTGCGAGTTGCAAATTGCGAGTCGCTAGTACTCGCAATTTGCAAGTCGTAAAATGTTATTTTGCTACATCTGGCCCTTGGTATCAAACAACTCAGAATAAAAAATCCAAACTGGTACCAGTATTTGTTTTCTTGCAAAATGGACTCAGGGGCCACCTTAGAGGTGAGCCCAGTAAAAGCTAACTAACCGTGACATGGTTGCTGGCCAGTCACAGCCAGCCTGCCATCATCAGACTAGATTCTGGAACCCTGTGGGTGAGAGCCTTTGCTCATTGGGTCCAGAAAACAAATCCCTTCCTCTGCAGAGGTGATACACCTACTCCCACAGGAATGTGCACGGCTCTGCCTGTGAGCTTCAAAGGGCTTGCTGCCATTGAAACTCGACTCCAAGCAATCGTGCTAGCAACAGATGGCTGCCGCTCTTGCTTTTGGTGGGTGCAACAGCAGGAAAATGCCAAAAGGACAGGAGGGGTTTCCACCTCCAGCCTGCACACCTCAAAGTTGTTGCATGTGAGGTTACCCCTCCATTTAATTTTCCTCCATCTTACACAGTAGGAAAATAGCCACTCAGGGATAGGGAACTGACCGCTGCTCACAGGATGTGGTGACGTAGTTGGAGTAGTCGCCCTAAGATAGATGGCCCATTGGCCACTACTAGGAGCCCCACTAAATGTCCCCTAAAGGCAGTATTTAGTGGGCGCCCCTAGATCTGCAGATCAGATTTGATGGACACAAGAAGGCCAGCAGTAAAGAAGACTCAAAGCTTGAGAAAAGAAGTCCTGCTGCACCAAGAAAAGGCGCCAAACCTTGCCTGCTGCACACAGGATTCAACAATCGATGCTGAGGTGTTGACTGGACATCAGACAGACTCTACAAAACCCCAGAGGACCTCCTACCTTCTGAAAATTGCCATAGACCTCCCTTTAGCATGAACGCTTCACTCCCTGAAACAAAGAAACAGAAGCCAGTGAAGTCCAGTTCACTGACCGGCTACTGACCAAGGAACCAGACACAGCAGCCAAGCCAAATTTCATTCAACATACCCAGAGGACAAACCCTGCAAGTGTACCAAGTTTAGTGGCACTGCAACCTCCAGTGGCTGAACTGTGAAATAGCCAGTGTTTCTGAACCCCCAATGTCAGACACCCAGAAGAAAAGTCCACTTTGGATGATCTGAGGACCAGAAGCAAGCACCAGTCAAAAGACTTCAGGACACATAAGAACTACTCCCCCCCCCAGAGTGGCCCTGCTGACATGCAAACCACCCTAAAAGTGACCAGCCTCCTGGATCCAAGAACACCTTTGCACACAGCTTTTGGCTGACGTATCTGCTCTCAACCTGGCCCCTGCACTGGAGAACCAGCTGTGCTCTGAGGGTCCCCAACCCCATGTGACCACTAAACTCCAAGGGGACCCACCAGACTCACTGTGAAGTCCGCCTGTGCAGTGCATTTCCAAGTGGTCCCCCTCACATGTCCTGCACCAGTTTAAAGACTTTCAGAAGCTGCTCCCACTCGAACCCGAAACCACCCAAACTTCTGCAGCTGGCCCACAGGACACCACAATGACTGATCTAAAACAGGAGACACTGGTAAAAATATTGTCTGGTTTTATATGCATTTTAAAAAATTTCTCCAGTTGATTCCCATGGTGCGTGATTACACACAAAAGACTATTTTTGCTAAACTTTGAAAAATCATAACTGAAAAAGTACTTACCTGATTTTGATGATTTTGGCCTTATACATTTTATAAAATCTGAATTATTTTTGTAAATTGGACTTGTGTTATTCTTTTGAGTGTGTGTCTACATTCAAAAGAATTGATACTGTGAGTATAACTTTGTACTATTGATACTGTGAGTACAACAAATGCTTAGCACTTTTCAAAGATTGGCCTACCTGCTCGACTAAGCTACAACTAAAATTAGAGCATTAGGTGGTCTAGTTTTTACCTCTGTAAACCAAGACGGGGTTGCTCAGGTTCTGCACAGAGCACATCATGTTTGTACCCTATCTAGAGAGCCAGCTTCCTACATTTAGCCTTATGAACATTAAGGTCTATGTAGGGGTGACACATTAAAATGTAAAAGTTGGGTTGAGGTCTGTCAAAAGAGGTTATTTTGGCCAATCAACTTTGCAGGTTTAATATGCAGAAACAGACTACATTGGTAGGCCTGTTGTCATGTTTGTACTGTCACTGTAATGGGTCGCCCAGTGGGTGTTGCCCTCTGTGACACGAGATACTGGCCCCTGTATACACTTTGTACCTTATGCTAGGAACCTATTATTAAGATAAAAATGCCAATTAGGAAAATAGCCAAAGTTTGCATGTTTTAAGATTCATAGAATATGCACTGATGCCTGGCTAGAAGAATCCCAATGCGCAGAGGCAAAATATCCAGCAGCATCAGTCCAAGCAAATGAAAGTGATCATGCAAACAGAGGCAATGTTTAGCTATATTCAAATAATACTTGTCTTGAATGATAAATATATTGAATATTGTTAACAGTAGTTTAGAAATCAAGACATGTTGAAGCCTTTATAGGACTTTTGTTACAAGTTAGCATCTTTTTACAGCAAATTGCAAAGGTTAAAAAAGAGAAAGTAAATTTCGATCTCATGAATAGTCCTTTATAATTCAACCCAATGTTTTTACGTTCTACACATATTTTTAGTTTAAGACCTGTGAAGGAAGTCTCTGTTTTTTCATTTTACTAAGACAACAGGCTCCCCTACTAACATACTTTTTTGTATGAATTAACTTTTTGTGGATCACTTACATCATCACTTTATTGTTATCATCTGTGGTCCTTGGTTTAGATATTACATGCAATGGTCTGAGAAATATAGTTTTTGCTATTGTTAAAAAAAATGGAAATGCTAGATTTTTTTTAATGAAAAACAAATGATTCCCTTTTATGCTCACAGGAAAATTATACGTGCGTTAATGTTCCAAAATATTTTCAACATTTGATGTACCATTGTCTTTGAGAAAAGGCTATTACTGGTCAAGGAAACTGTATTTTAAGATGATGGATATTTATTCTTATAACTGACAATGTACACTACACGTCACCTGTGATATAGGAGAAGATTAATAGCGGCAAATGCTACCTGAGACACTGAAAGAGGAGAAAATTGGACACGCAAATAGCTACATGAAGTAGGGGCAACTGTGGTACATACTAAAGAAAAAAAGATAAGACTAACTAAAATTATACTGGAAGTGGCCAATGCCACCTCAGTAAACGAGGTGGAGCCCAAATAAAGAAACGACAGAGCTCATCACAAAAAGAATTGTACAGCTAGATTATATTTGTAAGGTGTCATATTCTTGCTTCTTTAGATCAAACTACATGTTTTTTTGCTTATAATGCAGAACTAACTGCTTAAGGAGAATGGAACCTTTTTCTCCAAACTGTAGGAGTCAGGATGAATCAAGAAAGAGCCAATAACTTGAGGTAAAAGATGTATTCTCCTCTGGGGTGGTCCTAGATTGACAAGGTTTAGGATTCTTGGAGGTGGATAAAGTGCCCATTAGATTGAGCATCACTAGGGTTGTCAGATAGGTAAAGGTTTCAAGAAAAGACCAACATTGTGGTTCTAAAAATTCTGGACCCATGTAATTTACTTTGCCACAGCAGTACGATTTTAGTATCAAAAGACCGATAATGACTAGTACACTAAGCATGAGCATTTTCGCTCAATTCCAGCAGCGTTTTCACCTCGAAATCGCCATTTTCGTCCTGCACTCGTGGCTCCCATTTTATACACGGCAGCCATTTTTAAAAGTTGCCCTCACATAGGCTTATAATACAGTCAGATTTGATTCCAAGGACACGTACACCTTGATTGACTTTTCTCTGACCAGGGCAAGCTGGAACCATTGCCTCAGGCCAAACCTGTTTGGTCAGTCCCTCTCCCAGTGGCCGAATCAGATAGCATCAAGGCACACCATGCCATAAAACCCTTATTATCGCTCACACACCCTGCCTAATCTTGCTCACACCTGCACCTGCTCTTTTCTTCTTCTTACTTTACGAGGGGAAGGTGCCCGTTTTTATTGGGGGTCCACACTTATCTGATGTAAAATACTAGGCCTTGCCGGGTAATTTATTATGGGTTGGATGACATGAAATATGAGGTTTCATCATAACACTGTTTTTTCCTTTGTAGTGAAAACATGTGAATGACCAACCAAAATGTCAAGAATGTTTGCCTGAAGCTTAAAAAACTGTATATAAGGAAACCTGACTTTGCATTGAAACACAGTCTCCTGAGAACATACAAACCGTGCTGTTGTACTTCTAGGACGCTTGTCACGTGGTTGCAGCCAATAAATTCGATCTTTGACTTCACCTAGAAGACTCTGAGTTTCTGTGATCTGAATCAGGAAAGTACCCGAGGTCTTTGGGTGTACCCTGGCACCGCTGTGTTACCGGATCAGTACCGGTTCTGAAAAACCCAGTACCTCAGTTGGCACCCAACGTGGGGCGATACCAGCGGTACCGGTCCAAGCCTGAGGTCCGTGGGGAGCTTCGTGTGAAAATTCTGGAGGAAGGCCGCCACTTCATCGACCCCTGCATGTCGACGTGGTCCGAAAGTCTTTGCTGCGAGGTTCCCCGCTTCCCGACGGCTATGAAGGACTGCTGCCCTGGCTATCGCCCTGATTTGGACCCTTGATGTTTGGTAGAGCGAAACGATAAGACGAGTCTTCTGGTGACGTCATCGATATTTTCAGTTAAGTATAAGTGGAGCGTCTCCCAGTCCTTAGTTGGACACTTGGTTTGGTCCTTAGTTGGACACTTGGTTTGGTCCTTAATTGGACATTTGGTTTGGTATCCCTTTGGGATCACTTTGATTTGGAACTTGCAAGTACCAAAGCCGAAGGACTTGTGTATTCACGAGACTATCGTAAACGATAATCCTTTGAAGTTTGAAGCTAGACTAGTGAGCGAAGATGCCTGGTCTTAGCAGACTTGGAAATTTGTTTTGTCTTGGTTGTAAAAGGGACTCCCGGTTGGAGGACTCATGTCCGGTTCCTCCGATTGGAACTCCAACCTATGAACTATATGTGAAGCACGGAGTGGGCCCCATCACGTTTAATAAAGTATGGGTCCGCTATTCTTGGAAATAATTGAGAAAAGTTTTTTTTTTTTTTTCTTGTAAATATGACTTACAACTAGGATCTGCAAACGGTTCTGTAAGTAAATTGTGACAGCGCTATTTATGAAAAATGGCTAAAGCGCGCTGTATTGTGTGTACTGAGTGTTTTCTGTTTATATCTGAAATGAGCTCAATGTGTGTTTGTGGGTCTTCTTGATGTTTACAGTTTGTTAAGTAAAATGTTGGTTAATTAATATTAAGTAGAAACTTAGAAAAAATCTAGAAATGAACCATGTGATGTGCTAACATAGCTATATGTTGCTCTTTAATTTATAGAATGAGCAATTGTGCACATATACAAAACTGCCGTTAAATGCTTAATAAATTAGAAAACACATTCAACAGATATAAATAGGGCCCCCCCAAAAAAAAACGAAATTATCTATTTTCAATTCAGCCAGCACTTTCCCAGTTAAACATGGGTGGAATTTTGCATAACCTTCCTTTTAAATGAAAGTGGCGCAAAAATGTGACGCATTTCAAGTTAGGCTTATGCGCTTAGGCTTGTGAGTTAATGTATCCCAAATAATAGGCAAGGGATGCAGCTTGCTTTTATATGTGGAATTATCACAAAAAAAAGAATAATTGGGTTTTTATTTATTTTTTAAAAGAAAATTATTAATTATCGAAAAATTATTTACAAAATAAGTGCCTTTCAAAATAGTTTTTTAATATTTATAAAGCTTAATACCTATACTATGACCTCCTAACATTAAAATTTAATTTAAGTTATGTTGCACCGCTAAAATGACATTTGTATATGCAATTTTCCCTTGGCGCAGGAGCAAACAAGCTCATTTCTATAAAGTATAAGTTAATATTTTCAATGGCTGACTCATGGATTGTGTAATAGACATTCTGGTAATGCATATTATGCAAGAAAATTGTAGGATATTGATTTTTTCATGCCTAAAATATCAAAGTCGATTTTGGCCAAAAGCACTGTTTAAACTGCATTTTCTTTCATTCAGAGTACTTTTTAAAGTGTCTCAGGCTTCAGTAAATGCATACATTTAGGTTTGATATATATTTGCAGGTTGTGCCTTCTTATGATTCAATGAGTCAATGTGCCAGTACAAAGGCTTGTTTTAATATCAAGGTTGAAGGTTCTAACTTCAGCTGGGCCTACTGAGACGTTCATTCATTCGAGGTTGATGAAATATGTACCATTTCATGGGATTGCAACAAGCATTTATTCTAACAACTGGTATGTGTGTTATTAAGGTTTGTGAATTATTCACAGTAAATGTAGTTTAATAATCTGAAAATAGAGATACATTTTTTTAGCGCCTAAAAAGGAAAACAATTTTTTTTTAAATAGAGTGAATTATTGCAGGTTAGAAGGAAAATAGAAAGGCCTACTGTCTTTGACAGATTCAGAGTGGCAGAAGCTAGGAGAGCTACAGAGGCTGGCTCAAGTCATGCTGCTCAGATGCTATCTTTAGTTTTCCCATAAACAATGGAGGAGGCTGTCATGTTGACACTTGTGACCTTTTAAATTAGGGCCTTGTCTCTGTGAAATGCAGAATGACCCTACAAGCCTCTAAAAGTGGGATTTCTGGTTTCTCCAGAAGAACATCAATACAATTAAAGAACTTAATTCCAAAGGGAAAATATAAAAAAAAAGGGGTTTCTTCGAAAGTCCCAACATCATGTTAAATGCTCTGCAGAACTGATACATTTGTGTCTCCGCTCTAAAAAAATAAAATTATGCCTGCTAGTTGCTTTTATTTGACAGAAAACGAAGTGTTGCATTAAGTCTTAGACAGAAAATAAGATGCAGCCTTTTTTAAAAAATTTTTGAAGGCTACATGCCTTAATGAGAACGATTTGCCAATTAAGACTTATTTTTCACAGTGGAAATTGTAGGTGCCAAATTAATATGGAGTGTCAGTGTAACAATTTTTACTTTTAGAAAGGTAAAACTAAGGTGGCTTGATGTTGCGAAGTAACTGACAAGAGGGTAACAGTTAAGTAATGGAAATTTATTTTCATGTATTTGGTCCTATCATGAATTGTTCTTGCTGGTCCTGTATGTTAGAAGAGAAACAGTAAAGTTATATTTGACAGCAGATTTCCATTGCCTGGTGATCTACTGTCAAAAGGAGGGTAAGGATTTTAAACCTGACAAATTAAACAGGCCCAAATATTGGGTTTTGGGCTGCAGGTTTACAGTGCATAAAGTACATGACATGGTGTTGTGTGTCACCGCTTATTCACACATGCTATTGTTTTGTCTATGCTTTTTGTGCTTGATACACAGCAAGTATATCTGATAGCTTAACGTTTTGTGCGTTTTTATTATTTTGTATTTGTTTTTTTTTGCATGTTTGTTGCTGCTTTTGATACTATTACAAGCTCCCCTGTGTTGTGAGGGGATGGTCATGACGATGCCCATCGCTACGCAACAGTTGGTTGAACTTGTTCTGGTTACTAAATTCCACAGATAATGATATTTCATGCTGTGAACATAAAAGACAACACTTCACCAGTGAATGTCTATTTGGCTATAATGGTATTGAAGGAAAATAAAAAGAGATATACAGGATCAAAGTGTGTCACCTGCAGTTAGTCACGTTACTGCCCCTTCCCTTAAAGGAACAGGCAGCCCTACATTTATGTATCCTTGATTGGACCTAAGGATGAAATTATAGATCTGTGACTCAAGGTGGCCTAATTTCTATATTACATTAGTTAATGATGTTCTGTTTCCTAAGTAGCATATGGCTTTCGTTCCTTAAAAGAAAACCAGGTTTTCATTTTTTCCTGAAGAAGGAACTGAAACATTAGCTAGGGGTAACGTATATGGTGTAGTCGCCAACGGTAGAGTTAAAATTTGTGTAACTTTGGCCTTTGTGTATCACCCGTACTCTTGGTGTTGTGTCACATGCCTGACTATCACCCAAATATTTTTTTTTGTTCTTCCTATAGATTTTTTCTTTTGTTACTTCCCCTGACCAATGTCGCATCATGCTTAGTTATTGAGATTTTAGCTATGTCCTAGTCCCATTTCTCTTTTTCAAATTCCTTTCACCAGTCAGCCCTTTTATTATTATTGATGTATTGTTCAGGTTCACATTTCCAGACTGCAGTGATGTACCAGGGACCCCCATGTTATGTATAATTCCCTTTGGTATGACCAGACTGGTTTTCAAGAATTTGCCTTAGGCCTGCTTCAATGTTTTCCAGCCTGACTGTCAGGGTAGCGATAGACTGGTTAACTGACTCAATATTATAGTAAGACAAGTTTTCCATCTCAATAGGAGATATCTTATGTTTACCTTTTTGAACATGACGAATTTTCAATGTCTATTTTAATTTGGTTTTCGGTTCCCTTCTGTTCCTGCTACTTTAATTTTTGGTGCGATCAGATGTGTCCTAATCATGCAAATATCAGGACCCTCTAGTTCTTGTCTTTTTGTTTGCACATTTGACTATTAGCCTGTGTATTGCATAGTGCACCTGATGCACAGTTTTTAAAGGAAGGTTTCTACATGTCCCTGATAATCGGTATCATGTGATTTCTCTATTGAGATGTTCTAAGGTAAGGAGGAACACCTAGACTTAATCATTGAGGCAAATATGTGTTTACCCCATTAGACAATGCCACTGTGTGAGGAAATCCATTCAGATAGAATTCTCATGTAGCTATAGATGGCAGAGAATAATGGAGAGAACTGAATTAAAGATGCTACAGACCCTGTTTTGCCCTTCTGCCTTTGTCTTTGTATTTTATGCCCATGGTGTATGGCTACTCCTTTGAAGATTGCAGACCACCTGCTTGCAGTCCCCTTGTTAAAAACCATGAACTGTTTTTGTACTAAATTGAAGGAAACTAACAGCTGTGGCACACTTCCTACGTCACTAGATTCTGCGGGTATCAAGTCATAATAACCTGCAGGACATTGATTTAAGCCTAATTCCCATCAGTGACAGCTACAGATGAAAGACGGACGTCTTGGCCCTACAGTCTCAGCACCCAGGAAGTAGCAAAGCTGGACAGCGATCGCCAGCGCATGGTATCGTACTTGCTCCATCAGACGGCGTTGGACATCACAAAACCAAAGTTTCAGTGTAAAGGAGCTAAAGAGAAGGATTCCTGTTGTTGATGGCAGAGCTGTTTTGAGGTTTCATTTCTCTACCTGTCATGTGCTGGTAACCTCTGACAGTGTGTAATCCCTTGAGCCCCTTGGCCTGAGTTTTGGCCACACACCCCCTTTTTCTTTGCTCCAACGGAAGAAGGGCAGTTCACCGGAGATTTCAAGTTTGGAAAAAGGCACTATATTTTGGTGCCCATGAAAGAGCAGCTTGAGCGTCCTCTGACACTAAATAATGAGTGTTGGAGTCTGAAAGTGCTGCTGAGCTTGAGCTATTTCCCAATTAATGGTGCTTGGGTCTGCACGAGATGATTTGTGCCCTTGATCAATGAAGAGCACATTGTTTGTAGTATCTGCCACAGAGGAGAGACACTGGTGCATTGCTTTAAGACATTGAGACTTTCGAGTGAGCTGTGGGTGTTTGCCAGGAGGGCACTCCAACTAAGCAGTACTTTTCTCACGAAGAGGCCTGAATTGAGAGGCCCATGCGAAAGAAAACAACAAAAGAAAATTTGATGGACAATAGAAGCCTGCCAGAGAGGCTTTTTGAACGGACTCTGGGCATAGTTGGTTTCACAAGAGGTTTCCGTATGATTGTATAGACTAGGTGTTAGGAGACTGATTGTTTTGCTGGCATTGTTTTAAAGTACTATTCTGTTTAGTAAAAGCAGAATAAAGTCCATTTTCTGTGGAAAGAGTACCCCCTTTTCACCTTAGAGCATTGATGAGAGTCACCACTGTTCCACCTGAACATACAAAAATTACTGAAATGCAGAGGAGCCCTAAAAATGTTACTAGATAATTTTAGGATTTGCTTTTTGGTTAGGGTTGTGAAAAATTATTATTTCATTTGTAAATAGTGGTCACTACTTTCTCCCGTTGTCTATATGTTCTTAATAACGTGTTTTCTAGTGTCTTTTAAACATGACGTTGTCATTTATGGGTGGGATTGTTTTTCTCTACTCAATTGACTTCTGCACCCACTTCCCAACCTATGTCTTTTCCTACTATTGTTTCTTTGCACTCTTTTCACCCTTTTCCTGAACATGAGCAGGTTAGAAGATCAGAATTTGTAAGCAATTCTTTTGTACAGCTTCTGCATCAACACTAGTTAGTAGTGAACATCACTAATTGTTGGGTGTGTGATCTTATGCCACCTACTGCAGATAGAGGTATTCCTTATTTTGTCCTGCCATATGTGGCCTTTTGTGCTACTTCATGTTCGAGGAGACCTGTCCAGAGAGAGTTACCAAGTACTAGAATTTTGCTCCAGCAACATCTCCATGGCCTTATAAACATAGACCTGGACTCAGATTAGCATGAGAATAGGTTTATTGCCTATGTAAGGGCAAAAGGAGGGTTTGTGGTTCTAAAAATTCTGGACCCATGTAATTTACTTTGCCACAGCAGTACGATTTTAGTATCAAAAGACCGATAATGACTAGTACACTAAGCATGAGCATTTTCGCTCAATTCCAGCAGCGTTTTCACCTCGAAATCGCCATTTTCGTCCTGCACTCGTGGCTCCCATTTTATACACGGCAGCCATTTTTAAAAGTTGCCCTCACATAGGCTTATAATACAGTCAGATTTGATTCCAAGGACACGTACACCTTGATTGACTTTTCTCTGACCTGGGCAAGCTGGAACCATTGCCTCAGGCCAAACCTGTTTGGTCAGTCCCTCTCCCAGTGGCCGAATCAGATAGCATCAAGGCACACCATGCCATAAAACCCTTATTATCGCTCACACACCCTGCCTAATCTTGCTCACACCTGCACCTGCTCTTTTCTTCTTCTTACTTTACGAGGGGGAGGTGCCCGTTTTTATTGGGGGTCCACACTTATCTGATGTAAAATACTAGGCCTTGCCGGGTAATTTATTATGGGTTGGATGACATGAAATATGAGGTTTCATCATGACACTGTTTTTTCCTTTGTAGTGAAAACATGTGAATGACCAACCAAAATGTCAAGAATGTTTGCCTGAAGCTTAAAAAACTGTATATAAGGAAACCTGACTTTGCATTGAAACACAGTCTCCTGAGAACATACAAACCGTGCTGTTGTACTTCTAGGACGCTTGTCACTTGGTTGCAGCCAATAAATTCGATCTTTGACTTCACCTAGAAGACTCTGAGTTTCTGTGATCTGAATCAGGAAAGTACCCGAGGTCTTTGGGTGTACCCTGGCACCGCTGGGTTACCGGATCAGTACCGGTTCTGAAAAACCCAGTACCTCAACATGTCTTTCTTTTTCATGTTGTTTTAGGTGTCTAATATTCTTAACATTGTAGTACATAAAATTACAATATTATGTTCCCATTTGTAAAAGTTTTAAAGTTACAAAATCAAACATAAAAACAATACACTTGGTATTGCGCCGGCGCAGTTTTGCGACAAATATATTACTGCCGGCTAACACCATTTTGGTGCGCAAACCAAAGGTGGGAGTCATTATTTTTGACGCACACCTCAGCGTCAAGTCGTAAAGCAAAACAACGTTAACGCGGTGGAAATGGCTGTCGGTCGATTTACGACCCCGCAAACCGGATATGCGCCGTTTTTTGATGCCATAGCGTCAAAGAAACCTGCGAACACCGCCATTACACCAGAGGAGAGCCAAAATGGATCCCAGATGCCACTACAGACCACAGGAAGATGACAGCAGAACAGGAACCAGCCAGGAGGACCCACACAAGAACCAGGACACTTTTAAGAAGAAAAGAAAGTGTCGCTTTAGTGCAGAGGAGCAGGAAATTCTAGTTAAAAAGGTGACGGAACAGTAGCACCAACTGTTTGTCACCTCAAAGTTGCCAATCAGTAGGAGAGAGGCTATATGGCAACAAATTGTCGAAAAGATTAACAGTGTGGCTGAAGTACGCAGAACAGTCATCGAGTGCAAGAAACGCTGGCATGACTGCAAGCGCAGGACCAAGGAAAAGATGGCCAGGAACAGGAAGGCAGCACTGCAGACTGGAGGTGGGAGTCCAGCACACCAGGAGGCCCTGGACCACATGGAGGAGATGGTCGCAGCCCTCATCCCTGAGCAGATCGTCACAGGGATTCAAGGACAGGACAGCGCAGACTACCAGGAGACAACGCACATGCAGGGTAAGTCATATGGGGAATTATAATGCAATAATGTCAACTGTGAGCGGGGGGGGAATACTGACCACAAAATGCATGAAAGTCATCTAATACATGGAGTGGCATGGGTAAAGGGGCACGGCATGGGGGCATGGCCCGTTCTGAGAAGACCTGGGGCACACCATTTCACAACACCAACAATAGTCCCATGGGGGCATGCTGCCATGCCAATGATGGAGCAAAGGGAAAGCCACGCCAGGAGGGAAGGCCACAACGTCAAACTGACATCCCGGCACACCTCAGCCACCAAACCCCCTACATTAACTAGGGCCCTATTAACAACCTCTAGCCAGACCGACAACTGGAATGTAACTGCGACAACAGTTGCCACTACAACCTCTGCTCTGTGTGCAGCTTAAGTAGCCAATGGCAGTAAACTCCACATGGATCATACACACCTAAATTAGGGGGTGAGGATGACAACTACAACAATCCCCAGAAACCAGACAAAGACCCTAGTACTCTCAAATGTCAATGCCCATAGTTGTCGCAAACATCAGCCAGTGTAAACAACAATAGGAGCTACACAGCACTAAGGACACACCCATGCTACATATGTCAGGGCCAATCCTGTGGCTGGGTAACAATGCAACATCCCAAATGTCATACTGCTCAGACAACAGCATTGAGGGGGGGACTCATGTAACTGGTCACTGAAATACACCTGCACAGTCAGAGGAGGAAATAGGACACTGATAGGATTATCAGGGCAATCCAATGTAACAGACATTCCCCAACATCAGCAGGACACATTACCAATGTCAATATCCGTATCAGATCATAACATAGCCATGCATAGGATATGCCACATGTCAATTACATTTAAGTGGATGTGAAAGATCAGAGATTGGGGCAGGTCCAGATTGTAAAGTGTGCTGCCAGGGCCATCAGTACACCCACAGCCAGTGAAAGTTCTCACCATGAGAATGGATGTAGATGGAGGGTTGAGTAGGAAAAGAAGGTGGCAATTCTCTATTTGGCATAAACCAACACCTAGAGGCGATGAGGCTGACAAGTCTGATAACTCAATAACATACATGTGACATACAGGTGGGCCATAGGCTTGGAAGAATGCCCATCTGAAGGACTGGAGAAATTAACACAAAACAAGATCACAAAGTGAATTCATCAAAAGGCAGGCACATCACATCAAAATAGCCGCAACACAGACACACTAATTGTACCCTGTTTCATTGCAGAGGAAGATGGATCTCCTGCGGATATGCCTGTCCCAGATTTCCCTGATGACATGGATGACGAGCCGATAAATATTCCCCAGGAGACTATCCAAAAGGTCCTTGACACCCTCCAGACCCCACTTTCAGTCACAAGGTGGAGCACAGAACAAGCAGCCATCGCAGAGGATCCACCCACCACCCCAATTGTAAGACCTGCCAGCTCCAATACAGCTGAGGACTCAGACGACACTGGCACCAGCTTTGAGAGAACTGTAGTTGGAGTACAGCGGGAGCTGGCCAAGGAGGTGCGGGTGGGGATGCAAAATATGGCAGCCAGCTTTGAGGGGGTGCGTTTGTGCATGATGTCATCTGCAGATCAGGCAGCAGCTATGCAAGCCCTAACATCTATCTTGCAAGGACTACAAGAAACTGTCAAGGAATTCACCACTGCAGTAAGGGAGTTGCCACAACACCTCGCACCCCAAACCTTCCACTGCATGCACGAATGCAATCATGACCCCCTCAGGGCCGACCTGGCTGCCTTCCATCGTGATGTGGCTGCTATTCTCAAGAACCAGCAGACCCTCCTTGCTGCAGTACTGCCCTTAAGACCTTCACAGGGAGCAGGGACCGGGATGTCTGACTCCACGTCTTCTAACACTGAGGTGTGTGTTGCCCCTTCACAACCAACAACAACAAGGACAGAGGAGGCAACACACACATCAGAAGAAGAAGACATTGAACAGATCACATTCACAAGGAAAATGACCCGGAAGCACTAGTCCCTGCCACATGGCCCACATTTACCAAGGTCCTGCGCTTTGTAACTTGCCAGTCTTGCAACAACTTTGCTCAAGCACTGTTCTGCAAACCACTGTATATCTTGTCACCCAGCCCAGTGATTGTCTCTCTCCTACTCATTGGCAAATCCTGTCCCTCTGCACTGTCTGAAACATCAACCCCAGCATGTCAAAAGCATTTCCATAACCCCTTGTGTAGGATCACAATGTAAGATGTCCCTATAATGGACTCACAATCATGGATAATGTACAGATAGCACTACAGCACTTTTCAATAAATAGCACTTACACAACAAGTCTGTCTCTGGGTAATGTGACATATCAACTGTGCAGTAGATAACTGAAATGTGCCTACTGTCAAATTACGTAGCTTGTCAATACAACTGTCCTGATAATATGTAGTCAGATAAATCTGCACAGTGTCCATGATTGCATCATACTCTGCCCATTCTGAGGGACAAATCTGATGAAGTGAGAAACCATACACCATCATGCTGGACAGAAGAATGCTTCCTCAGGGGATATCTAAGTCATCAAATAGAGGCCGCAAAATGTTGTCAACATGCAAAAATAACACAAATACCATGGCACACTAATCTAAGTTAACACTACAAAAACTGCATAAATGAAGGTGTCTGAATTAACATACAAATAGGTTATCATGCTGAACTGTGTCACAAATGATGTATGAGGGTCATGAAGACAAGAATATAAGATTGCCAATGAGGACTTATCTTATAAGGGTGTCCATCATCATCATACTGCAGTCAGACCTAAAACTGTTTCCCCAATACCAAGTCTGGAAGCACTGTTTGTGACTTTGAAAACACACTTATCAACAGAAACACATTGTCATCGATATTAACTGTGATTGGTGGTTGACACTTTGCAAGGTAGCTCTGGGCTAGCTGCCAATCGAACTGCTCAGTTGGGATTTGTTTGTAGCATAGGACACAGATGTTATAGTACAAAATTGATGTACACTGAATCCAAACCCATGATCAAGTACCATTCAACACATACTATTAAGGGTTAACCAAATATTTATTAAATGCTAATCACAGATGAGGAAACTGAGGGAAAAATCTTACGTACCCTAATCTACCCTGACTACTCATTACCCACAACTGTCCCTAACTAACCTAAGCTACACTTACTTCAAATGTAACGAAACGTTCTAAACATCTACTCCCCACCCCCCTTATGAGACGGGACACATGGAGGACAACACATACTAACCTAAACACATACTATACTATCCTATACAAATATATATTTTTTCTTTTGTTTTTTAATTTTTTGTATTTTTTTAGATGTTTTTTTTTAAAACACACAAGCACCCCAACATAGCCCAACACACTTAAGAAGTAAATATATCAAGACTGTGTACCCCCCCACCTCCACCCACTAACACTAACTAAACTAACAACCTATACTAAACTAACACTAAGCCCCCTAAGCCCACTAACTATAAGAACAAGGAAAGAGGAGGGAGGGGAGGGAATCATGTCCAACTATAAATGTCTAGAGGTTGGCCCTCCGGAGGGTCTTCTGAATAGACTTAACACGCCGGTTAATGTGGCGCACATCCCGGCTCAGGTGGCTCAACTTGCGCAGCACTTTGTCCATCTTACGATCCATTTGGTAGAAGGCTGCAGGGTCAACAGATGGAACTGTGGCAGTCTGGGTACCGGTGGAGGAGGTCTGTGTGGGTGTGGTGCCAGGCCTAGTGGGCTGTCCTGCACCAGTGGTAATGCTGGGGCCTGGAAGTCCAGCAGATGTCGGACCAACAGTGCCAGATGTGTGTGGGGCAACCTGGCTTGGATTGGTGGTTGTGCTGGTGGTGGCTGTGGTGGGCAAAGTAGGCCCACCCTGTGGGAAGGCTCTCCATGCCCCGGAGGCCCGTTCATGGTGATATCGCCGGGCCATACTCCGGAACCCCGACTCCACCAGCAGGATGTGCTGGTATTGCATGGCCCGGCGCTGAAATTCATGGACCTGTTCTGGAGTCATGTTGGCAGCTGTGAAGACAAATGCAGATATTCTACATTAGTAACTGCTTTGTGTAAAATGGCACAAGAAGTTAATCAGACAATACATCTACTATAGTTGTAACAGCTCATATCACAATGCAGATCATTGAATGTCCCTAAGGAAGTACATGGCAGGCCAGACTACAAAGGTCACATCACACATAGCACATCCATAACCTACAAGATGGGTAATATCTGGCTTTGATATGCAATCTGAGTTCTGCCAGTTATCAGCTAAGATTCATTCTGCATATCCTCCGCCAAGACCTGGGCTACAAATGTCAGCATACGGAAATCAAAACTAAAGCCACATGGTCTGCAAGTTGTAACTGGACTTGCCAGTATAGTACCAAGTGCCAAACCTGAGTGTGTATACTAGTTTGCAACCAAACCGTCACTTATTCACAAGTATGTGTAACATACTGGTAGCACCAGTACTAGGTACCCCATTCACGAACCCATGCCCGTGTTTGAGGGTGGGGGGGTGGATAAAGAACTATAATTTGCCAACAACATGTACACCGAGGAGTGTATAGAAAACTCCACACATGTTTGTCTCTACAGACACACCACAGGTAAGGTCTATCAACAATTATGAGTCAGCAAACCCTAGAGCACTAATAGGGCCACACGTGTCAGGAAATGCAGAACTTGGTACACAACATATACTTCCAGTGAGGCCTGACTTACATCACACACATAGTTGCTAGAACACCCATGATCATGAATTGCATGCACATCTAGGCCATTGCACTCAAGTTCCACATACTTGTAGCACTACATGTGGAAGTACATGCTGCTAGGAGGTTCTAACCTACTGTTTCATGATTACGTAGGTAAATAGGGAAGCAGATGTCTATTGGAAAGCAATTTGCTGTACCAATCTTGGAGAATGTGGGTCTGACAGGCTGACTAAATCGGAGCTGACTTCCAGTGCGACTCTTGGTGATACAAGTGTCATCCACATGACTAACCCCTGTACTCACAGTGGGGCCTACAGGAATGGCCTACAATCCCTACATGATACCATTGGATACACATTGGCCAACTCAAAACATGTGAGAAACTGAATTCCCACTCATAGAACAAGAGAAAGGCTTGCCCAACGCATCACCCCTTGCTATGCGTCCAACTCACACTAGTCCATAACCAGCAAACACAACAGATAACAGACATATCAACACTTACTGGAGTGGTCGGGGTCCTCAAATGTCACCACCTCTCCCACAGTGTAGGGTGCTGGTCCACCTGTAAGGTATGGAAGGAAGAAATGTGCTCAAAATCTGTGCACAGCGCAACAATTTCATAAACATATACAATGTGTAGGCTGAATAAGGAAATGGCAGCCATTTAGACATGATGGTACTGCATCTGATATATCACGGCCAGCTTTTACATAGCATGGGTCTCCTGTGACAGTTACACACATATCTGCACACATACATTGGCCCTAACTATCATGTGGTTGCAAACATGCCCCGTAATTGGTGACCAGAAAAAAATTATGGAGTGTAATTGTCTCATCATGTGTATCCAAGAGAGACATCCATAGCCTGGTTACTTGAGGACTGCATTACCAGTCAAACATGCCTTGTGGCCATGACACATTAATGACACATAGGTACAATGTACAGAGGGAGGGGCAGGGACTTTTGTAAGCCATCTTGTTGTTACAGTTTATTCAATTGATGTGGCCCAGCTATGGTGATTTGCACCAACCATGGAGATGTGAAGCCATGTGCATACCTTTGGACTGCCATCCCTAATTGGAATGCGGCACAACTAACTCCAACAAACATTCTAAGATGTTAGCTAAGGGCACCTTACACCTTTTCACGATGTTTTCAAATCCAGATCTGACATGTATCCAAAAAGATCAAGGAACACAATAATCCCACACATTCATAGTACTTTCGTGAACGCTTTCCTTCCACACTCACCAGACTCACATGAGACATATGTCTGAGCCACTTTGCTATTATCAATTGAGGTGAAGGCAGCACTCATTTTCTGCATCATGTAGTGATTCTAAAGTCAGTCTAGCAATTGCGTCAACAAGTTTGGCCTAAATGTTGGTACATCTGTACTTCTCTGTCAATAGTACCCTATATAGACATAATTGGCTCCTATTTTGTTTTTTTTTCTGACAAAAAGGCTGCACCAATTTACTTCATGGAAAAGTAACCTGTAAGTTTGCTGAGCAAGTGCTACCTGACAGCTAGTAATTGTGATCCTTGCCATAGTGCATCAATTATTCCTTTATGTTTCCCCAGCATTACAGACAGTCAGCAAGTTAGCTGGCAGACATTGTACTACTCCCCTTATGTCATTACATAGCATTTAATTGCACACATTAACATGATTCATACTCCCCAACAGTGCCACCAATCATGATTCCCAGGTGGTCCAAGAGATCCTGCTCCCTGGTGATGAGGTCATCCCACCAGTGCTTCAGATGGTGGTCACTCCTCTGGCTGTCATACACACACGGAAGGCGATGCAGCACCTTTCCCCACCGGATTCTGCGTGCCTCTGTTGAATATCCCTGTATCACCCTGCCCCCTGCCTGGATCATGAGTGGCAAGAAATGGCACACAAGCCAGATGAACCCCCCCCAACTCCTCTTCCCCCATCCTGCCAAGATGTGGCCTACCAGACATAATTGTGAAGTGAAAGGGAATAGGGGTAAAAGAAATAGAAAGGGGAAAAGGCGGAAAGTAGGGGTACAAATACAGATGAAAAGTAAACTTAACCACTACAAGAGCCCAACTATCCCCAAACTAACACTACCCACAACAGACTTCCACAAACAACAAAAATACAAGATAAATGGGCAAATGTAGACAAAATACAGTAGTAAAGTATACAGCAACAATATTTATTTCACAAATGGACTTTACAGATAGCACACAGGACAAAAACAGCACAAAATCTCAGGACAACACTCTCTACACACCCACACAGTCAAGAAGGATCACAGACTGCAAAGTGAAAGTGAAAGTACACCCACTGTACATGACCTGAAAACAGGATATCCTATTACATAACTTCCTGTATGAAAAGTCCGGCCTTTTTCGTGTTATGCGTCATTTTTTATTTACCAAAACTGTCTTTGCGCCATTTTTTTTACGCACAGAAGTGAAAATTAGCCCGCATCCACATAATAGTACATGGCCTGTACAAATATCTGGATGCGGGCTAAATTTGACTCCTGTGCGTAAAAAAAAAAAATGACGCAAATACAGTTTTGGTAGACAAAAAATTACGCATAACGCTAGGAACGTCAAAATTACAGTGCATTAACTGGTTTTGGGCACTTTTTCTTGTTTTTTTGGTTATGTTACATTTGGGACACATCAGATATAGGCTGATTGAAGACACTATGGTGTTGATGGTGTATGTTCACATGTGTGACATCATACTGCAGCGGACCATGATCAGCTACTCCCTTCACAGTATTTTTACGGTTGGCTGACGCAATAGTTGCTCATAAGTGTGGCTTACATATATGTGTTGCAGAAATTGGGCATGTTTGGCGTAAGGAGAGGATAGCAATGTGACACACATATGTACAATACCTAAATGCCTTGGGCTCAAAGTGTGTACTTTGGCAACTAATGTATTTGTTGACCAAGTGTGTGTGTATCACAAGAAGCATTTTTGTACATATGCTTATATGAATGTGACGTCCATGTGTCCAATCCTTAGATGCAAGTCATTGTGGAAATGAGAGAGGGCATGTGTTAGTCATACATGTAACAACACCCGTAAAGTGGACTTCCAAGATTTAGGGTCACGTAGACACCACATGTGACATAGCATGCACTAGATGGATGGCAGACGCTTGTTCATGTCAATGGTCCACATTTTCTACATCCTATGTCCTAGAGTATTGGTAAGAGCTTCCTAGACACTAGTTGGTGAATCCCATAGTGAGTCATACACATGCACTGAGGAAGTGGGTACCATGTTGTTTGCACAGACAGACAAGGGTGAATCTCAAATGTATGATGACACCACAGTTGAGGCCATAGAAGTGAGCCCCAACTATCAAGTGGCTGTGGTGGACCAGCATACGAGGCAGCACGTGTTCACATATTTCCAGTGATCAATTGCACATAGGGGTCTTGTTCATGTGTGTGGTCCGATGATGATCCTGTATATTGTTTGGGGTGTAATTTGTCACAGTTCGGTCCAGGACTCATCATGAGTCATTGGCAGCTATTCCTGTATCTACTGAGTATCCTTGGTTGATCAATGTGTGTAAAGTGGATGTGGACATGTGAACCAACATGTGGATAGTCCCACCCTGTCACTAAAGACGAGTAAAGAGACAGTCAACAGGGCAACCATTGTGTGCTGAGTGAGATAATGTCTCAGGTGTCATGTTCCGGCAGGTGTCATTACAACGTTTGTACACAGGTTAGCCTCTGCAATTCCCACTGCATCTGGGAACATCATAGCCTCTGTGCTGATTATTCTCACAGCTATTAACCACACACGGCCCATCACTATGTTGTGAGCACTGTGATTCTGTGTGTGAACTGTCGTGGTCCTGACATTCGTATATTATTCATGGACATTATCAGAGGTTGCTGGTTGTGCTGAAAGCCCCGTACCCAATCTCTGCATACGGCCCTGGGACACTGTCACACTTTGTCATTCATGCATAAATGCAACCCAGACAAGGGATGGGCCATGAATTTTGCTTTTCCAAGAGGATGTAACTCAAATGGTACAGTTAAAAGGCAGATGATGCTATACAATGTATTTGTGTATGCATTGAAGAAGCCCATGCCCAATACCCCCTGATGAATGAGAGGTTTGCTAACGCCAGTGTGGTACATATGTAGGCACAGGGATACTTTACTGTGACGCACAGACAGATGCTAGTCAGGCTGACAGAACGCAAGGTGATTCAGGATCCAGCAATTTCACAAGTTACACAATCAGTGTCTGACTAAGACTGTTTGGAGGACAAACTAGAGAGGTGACATGTCAAACTTTGCATTTCCTGTGTTTTTGAAGATGACAAATGAACCCAGTGGCTGTGTTACACGGCTTAATTAGTATCAATGCTTAACAGTGTATTTGACATAATGGCAACTCCTATGTTGTTCCAGGCATCAGCAGGGGCAGTGCTTTTTGAAATGGGTGGTGTGCATGGAGGTGATCACAGGTGTGGGCTGTATCTGTTTCTCACCAGTCCTGTAGGTGAGACTTGCGTTCTAAGGGCCAACAGACATTTTCACACGGGAAGCAATCTACATGTGCTAACAGGGCTTTGAAACTAGAAGACAGTGTATAAATTAACCTGATGTCCATGCAGTCAGATGTTCTATGACAATGGCATACCATAGGAAAGGGTGTGGCACACTGGTTTGCTAATGTTGGTCTGTGTGTGTAGAGGAGGGAATATCAGGGTACACATCTTAGTATTCCAGGGACCTCTTCCGACAGGTGGGTTGTGACCAGGTGCATGGGTGTGTCAGGATTTAGGAAATGGACTGACATGTACATGGAATGTCATGTGCGCAATGCTGCTTATATGTGTGGCACTTGTGCTGTCTATGTTCTGCTTCTATGGGACTTTGGTCACAGATAGTCCTTGCAAATATTGGATGCAGTTGGACTTACTGCTGTCAAAGGTCTGGTCAGGCATTCCTGTTACTGATGCCAAAGCACATTGATTGCCTCATGTATGAGGCTTGTTTTCCCCTTATTGAGTCATGGTGTCTTAGTTGTGTGCCATATGCCGTGTTGGACCTTGATTTCAACATGTATGTGTGAAATAGTTTTGATCCTCTGCTATTGGCCTTCAAAGGAGAAATGTACATGATATATGTCATTAAGAATGTGTGTGTATGTGACCATTGTATGTTAGGCATCACATTAGCTCTGGGATGTTCAGTGTCCTACTCAGTATATCAGCAATGCTCCATGAGGCAACACTCTTAATCTGATAAGTAGAGATGAAGGTGTGCAAAAATGAATAGCCAGACCATTAAATGGTGATTATAATAGGTGTTTATTTAAATTCGTTAACTAAAGTGGGGATGGTGATCACATTCAAAAGAAATTGTTGATGATCTGTTGCCGCCTGCGTATACCAGGGGCCGTGTTCTGTAGTTCCCCCTCATGTTGCAGGCCAGCATCCTCTTCTTCCTCCTCTTCAGGCATGTGTGGCTCTGGTTCCAGGAGGGGAATGTTCCTTTTGATGCAAATGTTGTGCAATATTGCACATGTTAGGATGATACTACAGACCATCTCCGGGGAATGTAGGAGGCTACCACCAGTGATGTCGAGGCACCGGAACTTTGACTTGAGGATGCCAAAGGTCCTCTTGACAATGCTGCGTGTCCTCCTATGTGCGTCGTTGTAGGCACGCTCTGCAGCAGTACTTGGGTTGCCAAATGGTGTCATAATTCATGGCTGGATGCCATACCCCTGATGAGCTGCAAGAGAAAATGATTGGGATCATGTTGATGTAGCTGGCACTATTGAAATTACCTTTCATGGCAGTAGTTGTCCTGTGTTGTCTGTGACTCTTTTGTGTAATAATGGAGCATCCTAGGCTTGTAGGATGTACCATTTGCATTGTGTTGTTTCCTTGGCTGAACAAGTGTTTGTCTGCTAATCGTTTGTCAGCAGTATGTTTTGGGATTTGCAGTACAGTGTGCCCTCCCCAGCATTGTGACTTGTGATACAGGTGTCCCTGTGTCTTCACTGGGGGTGAGATGATAGTTCCATACACAGTTAAAATTGGCAGTGCTGTTAACACGTTCATATCAATGTACCCTGGACATCCTTTACCTTTAGACTTAGGCAATGGATTAATGTAAAGGTCATTGGGACACTTACATTTTGCAAGGAGACATTTGGGCAACCCACTCCACACATTGTGATCTTTGACGTCTTAACATTAGACTGTACACTAATTTCCAATGTGTGGCAGGTTCAATGGCGACCTAAGAAACATGGCTAGCGATGTCACGACCTCAGTATGTTCCTGTCCACATGTTGCTGTTGTGGTGTATGTGTTGTGTGTCCTAGAGGGTTGCTGTGCAGTGTGTATATAAGTAGGTTTTTGTACTTACCAACAAGTAGTCCATTGCCATACCATCCATCCTGGAAGTGTTCATTGATGGTGCAGTGACGGAAGATGTATGAGTCATGGACACTCCCAGGATGTTTAGCCACGATGTTGGTGATCAATCCCTGGTGATCGACTATGGCCTGCACGCTGATGGAATGTGTGTGCTTCCTGCTGCAGTAGAGGTGTTCAGTTGCAGCAGGTGGCACAAGGCGTACATGTGTGCAGTCGATTGCACCAATGACGTGTGGGAAGCCACTGATGAGGTAGAACCCCTGTTTTGTTTCCTGCTGCTTCTGCAGTGTGTTGAAATGATGGCATCCAGTACTTTGGGGAAAAAGGCGGAGAATGATGGTTGTGATATTCCGCCAACCAGGGCACCAGATGTTTGGAAAGAGCCACTTGCCAGCATATGAAGTACGGCAAGCAGCTTGGTTTCTGTTGGGATGGTGCGGGGTGTCAGCAAAGTGGGGGCCAACTGCAGTTCAATGTTGCGAGCAGCTGCTGAATGGCTTGCCAGTTCAACCGGTACCTCTGGATGATGTTGTGTTCCCTGAGGCCCTGAAGGGTGGTTCTGGGGCGGAATATCCTCTCCTGCCTTCTGCGCTGCCTTTGGGGTCCCTGCTGGTGTTGTTGTAGCTGCTGTTGTTGCTGCTGGAATCTGCGTCTGCGTGCACGCTGGATTAGAATCACCTTCATGGCTTCTTGTTGCTGCTCTGCTGCTCAGCTGCTCAGCTGTTTGTTATGTGTGTTCTGATTAAATACAGGTGTGTTTTCCCCATTTTAATGCCTGCCCTGACCGAGGCGTTAAATTTTGATGCAAATCGGGCTGTGCGTCATTTTCTGGCTCCACCTCCCGGCTGTGCGTCATTTTTGCCCAAAAGCATAAATACGAAGCACGGGCGTTTAAGCCATTTTTTGGACGGGAACGCCTACCTTGCATATGATTAACGCAAGGCGGGTTGACGCATCCCAAAAATTATGCACGCAGCGGAATTTTGGCATCTGCGGGCTTCAAAGTTTAAACACGGGGCAACGTTTGCACTGAATGTGTGTCACAATTTTTGACGCACAATCGGCGCAGATGGAGTATAAATATGCCCCCAAAAATCAAAAGTCCACTGTTCCACTTGAACTGTTCATCATCTTCTTTAATCTTTCCTTTTTAGAAGCTACAGCCAAGCCAACACATGTTACGTCTGGATATATATCTCCCCATGGACTTCATCAGGGCTTCTCTTAACTGTTAATAATGTACAGTATCCAATCAGTATAGTATTCGAAATAATAATAACTCAAAATATACTTCACTTTCTTGTTTCTTATACTGTACATACACCCAGTGATATATAGTTGTTTTTTATGTGGTGGAAATCTGTATAAAATGTATTATTTCATTTATTATTGGTGATTATTTTATTATATTTTATTTATAAATAGACACCACATGCACCCACGAGTGACGCACCCAGTATCAGAGACACCAAAGTACGTCCATTTAATTAGACTGAAAATAAATATATTCATTTTACCTGACGTAAGCAACTCTGTTTGTAACTTTGTATTGTAATCTAGATTCAAAGAATCTGTGGATACAAATATAACGAAAGTGAGAAAGATACAAACACTTTCTCCCTGCTTGTTTATAATCATACTTCATAGTATATATTATATGTATCCGTTACCATACTCATGCTGAATTGTTGAAATCTAGTTTTAGATGCTGCTCTCGAGTATATCTCCTTCCTTCCTCTAAGAAGAGAAAAAAATACTCCCTTAGATGATTAGAATACGCTAATAGTATGTACTGCTTCATAGCGCGTTATCGCACTTTTTGAATATAAAGTTACCTGCTATGTATGAAGTGAAGTCGTAGTAAACTTTCCTTCAATAGTCCCGTGAAGCCGCCTTTGTGTTGTATTTATTATTAGTAACAAAGTATCGAGGCATATTCCGAACACGAGTACGTGAAGGGAAAGCAGCGTCGTACACGCGTGTATTTAAATCCCAATCATGTGCACGGACGAGTGAGGCCTCTTTATTAGAGACCCACTATATAATATATATATATCATTTGGGTTGTACACAATACACATATAATTAGTTTTATACTTTTGTCCACAATAGGATTTTCTCTTTGTAGAACAAAGGAATGATACAAACATGAGGACTCTCAATAAATCATTATATGGGTAAAGAATTTTTTAGGAACTAACAGCGTGAATATAAAGATTAGCCACAATTATTATTCGTCTTGATAGAAAAGACCAGTTTAAGTCCATTGTTTATGTTTATTGACAAATGTCAGATTACTGTGTTTTATGGGGATATCAGTCCTCTTTTTATTTTGACTACCGGGAGGAAGAGAAACGGGAAGTCCGTTCTTAGTATCGATGAAAAATTGGATTTAAATACACGCGCGTGCTACGCTGCTTTCCCTTCGTGTACTCGCGTTCAGAATATGCCTCGATACTTTGTTACTAATAATAAATACAACACAAAGGCGGCTTGATGGGACTATTGAAGGAAAGTTTACTACAACTTCACTTCATACATGGCAGTTAACTTTATATTAAAAAAGCGCAATAGCGCGCGATGAAGCGGTACATACTATTGTCGTATTCTAATCATCTAAGGGAGTATTTCTTTCTCTTCTTAGAGGAAGGAAGGAGTTATACTCGACAGCAGCATCTAAAACTAGATTTCAACAATTCAGCGTGAGTATGGTAACGGATACATATAATATATACAATGAAGTATGATTATAAACAAGCAGGGAGAAAGTGTTTGTTTCTTTCTCACTTTCGTTATATTTGTACCCACAGATACTTCGAATCTAGATTACAATACAAAGCTACAAACAGAGTTGTTTACGTCAGGTAAAATGAATATCTTTATTTATTTTCAGTCTAATTAAATGGATGTACTTTGGTGTTTCTTATACTGGGTGCGTCACTCGTGGGTGCACCTGGTGTCTATTTATAAATGACAGATAATAAAATAATCACCAATAGTAAATGAAATAATACACTTTATACAGATTTCCACCACATAAAAACAACTATATATCACTGGGTGTATGTATACGAAACAAGAAAATTAAGTATATTTTGAGTTATTATTATTTCGAATACTATACTGATTGGATACTGTACATTATTAACAGTTGAGAGAAGCCCTGATGAAGTCTATGGGGAGATGTATATCCAGACGAAACACGTGTTGGCTTGGCTGTAGCTGCTAAAAAGGAAAGATTAAAGATGATAATGAACAGTTCAAGTGGAACAGTGGACTTTTGATTTTTGGTGTTTATTAATATTACTTTAGGGATTTGAGTGCTTCCATTGAGAAATATAGTCCCACATTTACCATTTAGAGTACAATTAACCCATACATACCACTCTGCCTTATCCGACTCTTCATTTAAAATTTTATCATCCATTCCTTTTGTAAAAAATATCATGCCCCATCTACGTTCAACAGACTTGTAGATGCAAAGAGCCTATGTTGTGTTGTAATTTTCAAAATAACTGTACTGCAGTAAAATTACTACAATGTTATGGGCAGTATCCCAGGCGTCAACCACCCTTACTTCACTAAAAAATGCTTATTACCCAGAATCTAAAAGTGTTTTCATACAGAAAAGAAGGAAACTATGCACAAAGAAGTCAATAGCAAAAATGCCTCAATTTAAAAAAGTTTAATCTCATGTGACCCATCCCCCACCTCTCTCCCACCTCTCATTCCCTACCCGAAAACTCCTGTGATTATCCAGCACTCTCTTATCCCCATTCACCCTATCCTGGCCACTGTAGCAGTATCCCCTTGGTACCATGTTGCTGCACCCAGAACAACACCTCTGGCTTCACACGAGTCCCGCACACCCCCCTTTACCGTATGCACTTGGTTGAAGGAGTATGTAACCTGAGTTATTTGGACTAATCTTATCCAGAAAACACTGTGCCTCTTGAATATTTAAAAATATATTTGATCTACCAGTATTCTATACCATAAGTCTAGTCAGCTGAACAATGGACACATGTGCCCCCATTATGCAGAAATGAAATTAAATGATAATAAACTCCTTGCATCTGCAAGTAGTTTCACCGGATATATTAGAGAAAATGCAGTACTCAAAATCATGAGCCATTTTAAAAGATTTGAAGTCAATGGTTTTAGATACAATTTGCTCCTTGACCTATAGCCTGAAAAGCTCAACAAAATAATTCTTGAGTAGTTTGCATGAGGAATAGGTTGGGATGGTAGTCTATGGACCTGCACAATAGTAAGGTCTTTGTCATTCTTAGACATAATATAGTCCTTAATAAATTTTTGATTACATTCACTGCCCCAATTCTGTCTTCCCTGTGTTCCAGTATCCTGGTAAATCAAAGATTTCATCTTGTAGGTTGTGCAGATGAACCTAAACTCACACCAACATGGCATCATTACCAGTAACTCATTGCTCTAACAAAAATCTTGTAGTCCTTCCTATTCATTTGCAGATTAACTTGTTCTACCATTTCTGCCTGAACTTGTTTCAGCACAGCAACTTAATTTGTAGTACTTCTAACAATTACAAAATATTGTTCTCCTGCCCTTCTGCATTCATTTGGGGACTCAAACTGTTTACCACAGCCATATTTTACCCCTCTTCTTATCTCTGACTCCTCTTGCTTTTCAATAGGCTCTGGCTGCACTATCTGGAGTTAAGATGAGTTGTCTGAACTAGTTCAGTGGGTAAAAGAGGAATCTGAGCGTTGCATCTCTCCTTTGGTTCACACTTGGGTTCGGGGGCTTTCGGACCTGAAATGGAATTCAATGGTAGGACTATGGGAGCTGGTCAACAGCGCTGGCAGAACTAACGACAAACAAAAGGGTACATCATATGGATAGATTTGATGCCACCCCAGCTTCCTGAGAATGCCTGCAGTCACCTCTAAGATCTACCTTTGTGCCTTTCCTGACCCTAGCCCACCTGCGACCACCTACAGCTGCCAAATGTCTTTGTTGAAATCCTGTTAATGACTGATTCTCAGACGGTGGACTCCTTATGCATCATCTATCCTTTTGTCTGCCATCTACCATCAAGAGCCTCATAAAAATGTTACATGCTGCAGATCAGTTCACTCTCTGCTACTGTATGTAAATCACATATATACTCGAGCATGGGGTGAGGTCCATTAGACTCCCACATGCTCATGGATGGTGCTCAATGCTGCATTAATGTTGTTCCTAGTGTAGGATTCCATCAAGGATTCATGAAAATCAGGTCTGACCCTTTCCGAGCTTTGTCTCCCTCAGTAGCACCTATGCACCTGCGGGGTGGTTTGTATTCAGTGCTGTGTAAATCAGTTGTAATTTCTTGGTTACACCTGGGTGAACCTTGCAGTTTGATCAAAGTAGATGTGATCTCAACATGTTACTTAAAAAACAAGTACTTATGTACCATGCAGTGATATCTCTAGCTACAAGAATGAGCAGACAGCCATCAAATTTACCAGAACCCATGAATTTCAACCCACAACTACTGTGTATTAGGCCTGTATAAAATTTTAATTATGTGTGTGAAATTTGCAAAGTTCCTGAATTGTAAAAATTCTATAAAATTTGTATTATCCGTCCTATGAAGAGACATTTTCTACTTGAGCTAATTCCCTGTCTAAATCAAAGTTTTGTGTGACTTTTTCCCACAAAGTAAATTATACATGTTAAATGAAACGAGAAAAGCACATTCTATGTTAAAAGAGTAGCTATGCATAAATGTCATGTTTTTCATAAAATTGCACAAAATGTCGATGAAAACTATATGCAAGTTTGCACACCCCTAACTGTTTATCTCATCCTTCTCTCTATATTTCCCATAACTCCATCAATCCCACCACCTTTCCATTTTTTCCCTCCATTGTCAACATTCCAATTCACATCCTCATTCTCCCTGTCAATCCATCTGACCCTCAGCTCAAAATCCACATATCCATAACACCATCCAAGCCTGACTCTCTTACTTCACTCCATGACTCACATAGTTTCAATGCACACAAACATTCATTCTCCTGTCCTCTTCTAGAAAACTTGTTCTAAATTACTAGCTCTCCAACTTTCCCAAGTTGCTTTCTCGCTGCCCCTCTCTTCATTCTTACCCTGCTTCTTTCACCTGTAAAGCCACCTACTTCCTCTCCTCTTTAAACCATTCCCAGCCAGTCCCCACAACAACCTTCCCATGTTTCTCGAGCATTTCTTTCCCACAACAACCCATTGTACTTATCCCCTCCTACTGCTTGCCACTTGAAGTTTGTTTTATTCCCTAAATTCTAATTTGCAGTTCAAATGTTTCTCAGCAGTCCATTCCTTCAGAAAAGCTACTTAGTAAAGCAAATTACATTAAACATCATTCATCTGAAACACTTAAAGAACGTTGATGTCATTCACCTGCCTGTGAGACAACAGGGTTCTGAAATCAATTTCATATTTTTTTTCAAATGGCCTACAGATCATCTTAATTCCATTTTTCACCTCATCCAATCAACCGAGGCATAATACAAACTTTGTACAATTTTAATTAATATATACTAAAGTCCTCCACCATATTTCGTCAAATCCCTTAGCCTAGTATGCTAAACCTTATTCTGTCACTGACTGCACTGCACTCATATTCAGACCCTCTGAAATCCATGACCCAATCGCCAGAAACCCTCTAAAATTAAATGTCAAAAGTACGAAATACAGATTTAGCTTTTCAAATAATTTTATGTACTTTTTAGGATTTTTTCATTCAATGAAAGGAAATTGTGCATTCTTTAAGAGCAACTTATTACTCAGTCTAGAACACCTCTGCTTGTGTTTGCGAGAAACAAACCTCAGGCTAAAACAGTAACAGAATATAGGTTTTCATAATCTGATGTCCAAGCAGACACAGCAACGATAACATTGAAAAAAGGACCTGTTATGGTTTGATGCTTCAGAAGACACCACCAAAATGAATAACTACCTAAAAGCAATAAAGATCAAAGAAGAGAGATGGTCTTTTTAGTAGGACTGAACACATTTCCCACTAATGAGAAAAAGGTGTAAAGAAAAAAAAACACACTGGACAGCTGTCAGTGCAATGATCAACACATAAAAATCATTGTGCACCTGTTGCTGTCGTGCCAGAAGTGGAGGTTCATAGGCACAATATTCTGGGAGCGTTGTACTTGGCTGTTTCTGCAGGGTCATATCCAAACCGTTTTTCCTTCCTCTTCCTCCTTTCTTCTGAATTTGTTTTTGTTGGCCTTAGGACTTTGCACATTACCACTTAAAACATATTCAATTTACTTGTAAGTACTGAGCACTAAATATGCCTAGAGCCTGTAAATAAATGCTTCTAATGGGACTTCAGCACTGATTGTGCCATCCACTTAAGTAGCTCTTTAAAGATATCTCAGCCCTGCCACTGCATGTGTGTGCAGTTTAAACTTCCCTTTTGATCTGTCAAAAAAAAAAAAAACCTTTTGCCAAGCCCAAACCTACCTTGTTGATACATATGTCACCCCTAGGGTAGGCCCTGTAGAGTGCAGAGGGCAGGTTGCAATGTATTTAAAAAGTAGGACATGTACTTTTAAGTTTTACATGACCAGGTAGTGAAAAGCACTTAAATTCGATTTTCACTACTGCAGGGCCTTTCAATCCCATGGAGTAACAGTGCAGTTGCCTTTTTACATTTCATAAGTGTAATTTCCAAATGGGAAGAGATAACTGGTCTTGTTTGGTGTCTCTAGAATTCTAATTTTAAATCCTCGCTTGGATTTTAAATTGCAAATCTGAACATGCCACCATTAGAAAGTTGGCATCATCTTAGACCTTTGGTGCCTGCAGCCTGTCCCTGGGCACATGACTGGGTGTTTTTGGCAGCTGGACTATGTGTATTCCTTCTAGACAGCTAGACACAATGGGTGCTTTGTTATGAGTTTATGGGCCATCACTGGCAGGATGGGAAGGAAGATCTTGGCCCTGCCTCACTTACACCTGAATAGGCCATGTCCTACATCCACACAAAGGGCTGCATACCCCCTGTAGTTGGTCTGGAGCAGGCAGGGCATACCTCTAAAAGCTTCTACCCTCTTCAAAGGCACAACTAATGTAAATATGCAACAAATTGATTTTGATGCGCACCATGATACATTCACATCCAAAAACGAAATTGCATCATTATTGTCAGGTACACACGTCATGAATACTACGTCAATCCTAACTTCAAAGTGCATGGTCAGGAACGCTCTGAGACCTAGGCTTGAGGTTAGTGACTGACAGGTCACAGGTGCAGAAGCACGTAGCCAGCAGACAAGCAACAGGAAATCCAGATCAATTCCACAGATCAGCGCAGCGGCACCACAATGGTCCAGGAGATTGGCCCCAATAAAGCAAACAGGGCCAGAGGGATGCACGTATTCTCAAATCATCATAAAGTCAGATGCCACATGAAGTTAGGAACACTCAGCCAATCAGGACACAGCACACACAGTACACATAGCGATCACGAGCCACTCAGGCTGAACATCAGGACACGTTGCCAACTGGTCCTCATTGTGCCCATGCTAGGTCGAGGCCCACCTGCATATGTTATCAGGACCTTATTTATGAATCCAAGACAACCGTTCACATTCTTCACCTCAAAAGTAATGTTGTAATTGTTTAATGGCAGATCGGTTGTAAATTGAGAGAGTTTCTGTAACTGCTCTTCTGGCTGCAATGTTTAATTAAACAAACCGTCTTTGTTTTTCAAAACGCAACGTGTCTTTTATTTTTTCAAGGTAAATTCACATTCGAGAAACATTTTGGTGAGCCAGACAGGAGTTGATTGGTTCCTCGGCCCCGACAGCAACCAAAGGACGGGAACCCCACCTGGACAGATGCACATTTGCACAACAAGAGGTGAGCAGACTCAGCAATTGATTGGAAGTTCTACTGAGTACGCGGGGCACAGGACTGTCCTGAAATCACTGTCAGAAGAGTAAGAGACTATATGAGAGCCTTAGTTCCAGCATTTAGTGTTTGTCAAACTAGGAGAAGCTCAACCTGCAGAAGTTACCTTTTTTCAATAGTCAACGCACTAGGAAAGGTGAATGTTGTATTACATATTGTTTTGTTGCTTGGACTGCTGGGTGTGACACAGATGGTACGCATAGGCCCTGGGTGTGATATAGGGCCAGCACTTCAATTTTTAGAGATGTCTATTGCTTTAACTGCTCAGCGTGACACATTTGGTACGCACAGGCCCCTCTGGGTGATACAGGGTTGATCATTTTTTTTCCTGGGTGTGATATGGGGTTGATCGCTTGTCCCCTCGGTGTGATACAGGGGTGATATCTTGGACCACTGGGTGTGACACAGATGTTACACATAGGCTCTTGATGTGATATAGGGGCGAGGCCTCAATTTTATTTTTAGTCTAAAAGTGTTTCTCACTGCTATTGGTTTCGTAACACTGTTGGTATCTGAAAGAACTGAGAGGCGTTCTTCGCTTGGACCACTGGGCGTAACACAGATGGTACGCATGACCACCAAGAGTGATATAGCGTGTCATTCAGACATTAGTGAAAAGATATCTCTGCGTTCTGTGACAGTTTTATAAATCTGGCCCGAAGTCTCTTAGAAAAAATGATCCTCCAACTTGAAATGAAAACATACATGAAGCCACAGATTCAAACTTCCCTTCCAAAGACATTTGGAATTCATGCATTGCTAGGAAAAGGAACCACCTGACAACCAGATATTTCCCAAAACATTAAAACGTGTGATAGTCACATAGGTTGTCATTACAACCCTGGCAGAGGGTGTTAAAGCTGGGAAATACCGCAACCAGACCGACGGACAAAAAAAGGGAATTATGACCCTGGCGGAAACCGGCAACAAAGACAGCCACTTTAACACTCCGACCGCCACGGCGGTACAGACAAGCAGCGCGGCGGTCACCGCCAACAGACAGGCGGAAGACAAAGTACCTCCCACAGTATTACAACCCGCCAATCCGCCACCTTTTCCGGGGCGGATTCACCGTGGATAAAAACACGGCAGAAACAGCTTTTGCTATGGGAAAACACTCACCTGAACACATCCCACGAGGAATGAGGACTCCATGGAGCCGGAACTCCAAATACTCCCTGCCCTTGTGTTCCTGCTCCTCTACGACCAACAACTACGTATGCGCAGAAGACAACAGTGAGTACTGCACCTACGACACGGGGGAGGGTAGAGGCAAAAGTTAGGGGGACACCCACCAAACACCCCCACCCTCGCATATTACAACATACACAGCAATGGATTCACAAAATTCACAGTAACAACCCACAATCCCGCCGGAAGAATGAAAAGACAATGCGAAATTTGGTCAAACATTGTAATGTGGCAATATACATGTCATACAAAAATATACAGATATATATTTGAAAATCAGTCATAATTATATACAATACGAGAAGTAGTGCAGATATGTACATAACAATGTCCGTGCACCAACAGTCCAAAAATGCATGGGCGAGGCCCACAAAGGGTACCTGACCACAATCGGAGAGAACACTGCCGGGGTATCAGATAGAAATACTACAGGCACCTCAGGGGGAAGGTAAGGGGGGGCACCTCAGCCGGATGACTGCAAAGCCAGATCCACGACGGGGCTCCATGCCCATTCATGTATCCTGGGGAGTGCAAAGCCACAGTCTCTCAAGTCTCTACAGTGGATGGCTTGCCCACTGTGCCATCCTGGGGAGTGCAAAGCCACAGTCTCTCAAGTCTCTACAGTATGTGGTGGGCCCACTGTGCCATCCTGGGGAGTGCAAAGCCACAGTCTCTCAAGTCTCTACAGTGGGTGGTTGGCCCACTGTGCCATCCTGGGGAGTGCAAAGCCACAGTCTCTCAAGTAGATGCAGGTCTCCACTGGTACTGGGGGGGACTGGTGCCCAGACTGGATGAGTCTCCCTGTGAAAGTTCCTGTCCTGTCACTGTCCCAGCTGCACATGGGATAAGGATGCCTGATGTGGCGGTCCATTCATCCTACCCGGTGCATGCCCTGTTCAGCAGTGCTTTGCCATGGCGGTCTTTGCCCGGTTCAGCGGTGCTTTGCCATGGCGGTCTTTGCCCTGTTCAGCGGTGCTTTGACATGGCGGTCTTTGCCCTGTTCAGCGGTGCTTTGACATGGCGGTCTTTGCCCTGTTCAGCGGTGCTTTGACATGGCGGTCTTTGCCCTGTTCAGCGGTGCTTTGACATGGCGATCTTTGCCCTGTTCAGCGGTGCTTTGCCATGGCGGTTCAGGACTGTTCAGCGGTGCTTTGACATGGCGGTCTTTGCCCTGTTCAGGGGTGCTTTGCCATGGCGGTTCAGGACTGTTCAGCGGTGCTTTGACATGGCGGTCTTTGCCCTGTTCAGCGGTGCTTTGCCATGGCGGTTCAGGACTGTTCAGCGGTGCTTTGCCATGGCGGTCTTTGCCCTGTTCAGCGGTGCTTTGACATGGAGGTCTTTGCCCTGTTCAGCGGTGCTTTGACATGGCGGTCTTTGCCCTGTTCAGCGGTGCTTTGACATGGCGGTTCTGATATGGACATTGGTGTGTGGCATGGCGTTCTCTACACTGGGCATTAGTGTGTGGCATGACGTTCTCTACACTGGGCATTGGAGTGTGGCATGACATTCTCTACACTGGGCATTGGTGTGTGGCATGACGTTCCATCATTGGCCAGCGGGGCTGTGGCAGCCGGGGCCCTCCAGGGCTGGGACTCTGGCAGTGGTCTCTGGACCAGTGACGATACTTGGGCCCTCCTGGGCTGTGACTCTGGCAGTGGTCTCTGGACCAGTGACGATACTTTGGCCCTCTGGCGGTGGTCTCTGGACCTGTGACAATACTTGGGCCCTCCTGGGCTGTGACTCTGGCGGTGGTCTCTGGACCAGTGACGATACTTGGGCCCTCCTGGGCTGTGACTCTGGCGGTGGTATCTGGACCAGTGACGATACTTGGGCCCTCCTGGGCTGTGACTCCGGCGGTGGTCGGTGGTCTCTGGACCAGTGACGATACTTGGGCCCTCCTGGGCTGTGACTCCGGCGGTGGTCGGTGGTCTCTGGACCAGCGACGATACTTGGGCCCTCCTGGGCTGTGACTCTGGCGGTGGTCTCTGGACCAGTGACGATACTTGGGCCCTCCTGGGCTGTGACTCCGGCGGTGGTCTCTGGTCCAGTGACGATACTTGTGCCCTCCTGGGCTGTGACTCCGGCGGTGGTGTCTGGACCAGTGACGATACTTGTGCCCTCCTGGGCAATGACTCCAGTGGTGATCTCTGGACCAGTGACGACGGTGCTGGCGGTTGTGTCTCAACCGCCGGAAATGATGGCTCACTTCTCCGCAGTGACACTCACAACAGGCTGGGCAGACTTCCTCTGGCCCTTCCCTACCTTTGGTGGAGTCACAGCTGACTCTCCAATCCCCTTGGAACCCATGTCAGTTGTTTTCCCACTAGGAGTCTTAACACGGTCCCGTCGTCCACTCTCCAATTTTAGAGCCTTTACAGGGGGTGGGCTGCCAGTGCCTTGGCTCCGGGTCATACTGCCTGCCCTGGTGGCCGGTGCACTCCACAAACCTTGAACAGGCACCACTGGTATTGGAGGATTTTTGGCTGAGGCGCTACGACGGGACTGATGAATTGGAGGGAGGGTGGGGGCAAAAAGGTCAACTTTACAGAGGGACAGTTTCTGACGAACACTGGGTTGGGTAGCTGGAGGGGGTCTGGGAGTGGAGGAAGAGGAGGTGGTTGTAGGAGGTATCACTTTAGCTGTTTTGGGTGCAGGTGCAGGTACTGGAGGCTGTCGTGAGGTGGATGGATGTTGGGCGAGTGATTGCCAGTGTTTATGTACTTTGGGATGGGGCGTCACAGACACACTGGGAGAGGACACAGGGGATGTGTAAATGGGAGTGGAGGTGGTGAGTGCAGGTGAGCGGCTTGTGGTGCTCGGTCTCCTTGTGCGATTCATGGTGCCTGTAGATTTGGTGCATGCAGGTGTGTGTGTAGATGACACTGGGAGGGAGGAGGGAGAAGAGAAGGAGGGGGACACAGTGGAGGCAGTGGATGTTGCTGTGTTTGTACGTGGGTGAGGCTTGCGTGAGTGCCTGTGGTGTGTGTGGTGCCTATGTTTGCTTGAGCTACTTGTGTGTGTTGACTTGTGTGCATGCTGGTCTGTAGGTGTGCTTGGGATGGGCTGGGGTACAGGAGATTGGGTCTGGGTGGAGGAAGTTGGAGGGGGGAGGCTAGACACAGGGACAATGGCTGCCATCAGTGCTGAGGCCAGATATTGCAGGGTTCGCTGAAGGACAGCCTGACCAGAATGAATGCCCTCCACGAATGCATTACCGTGTTGCAACTCTCTTTCTACACCCTGGATGGCATTCACAATAGTAGACTGCCCAACAGTGAGTGACCTGAGGAGGTCAATGGCCTCCTCACTGAGGGCAGCAGGGGTTACAGGGGCAGGGGCTGAGGTGCCTGGGGCGAAGGTGATGCCCACCCTCCTGGGTGAGCTGGCAGGGGGCGAACGCTGAGGGGCTGCTGGGAGGGCTGTGCTGGTAGGGGAGGTGGCGGCTGTACCTGTAGAAGTGGGGGGCACAGATGGTGCCGCCACCACAAGGGAGCTTCCATCGGCAGACGAGTCCGTGTCGCTGGTTGGTGATCCGGTGGCCGACGTGAAGCTCCCCTCGCCCGCCGTCCCACTGGTGCATTCTGAGTCCGTGGTGTGGCCCTCCATGGCCATGTGGGATGCAGCTCCCTCATGCTCCGGTGCCACTGTACCTCTGCCTGATGATGATGCCCCCTTCCCTCTTACAACAAGCCCTCTCCACCCAGGCCTAGCCCATACAAGGTGCTCCCTGTGTTGCCTTTACAAGTAGAAACACTTTTTTACACTGTCATTGATAATACATATTACCAAATCATAGACTGACTCCAGATTGTTTTGTGGTTCAAGGGTGTTTTTTGAAGTGTTCAAAAAGGGAGGGGGGTTGTAAAAGGGTGATGGGTGATGGTGGAGGAATGTCCATGGCCGAGTCCAGTCTATTAGTCTCACAGGTACACTGCCCATCTGGGCATAGGAAGTGGAGCTGGGGCAGTTTAAGTATGGACAGGGTAACAAAATGGGACAGTGGGAGGACAATCAGGGTGGTCCCATTTCCTGGCGGCGGTCTTGCCATCTTGCTCTGTTCTGTTCCTGGATCTCAGGGCCCGCTTGCGTGGTGGTTGTCCGTCTGCAGGGGATGGGGTGCTGGTGTGATGGTCCTGTGACGGGGCGTCCTGTCCGCTAGCGCCGGCGGAGGTGGTGGGCAGTTCTTCGTCCTGGCTAGTGTCAGGGGCCCTTTGGAGTACCACGGTGTCCCTCAAGGACTGCTGTATGTCCTTCAGCACCCCTCCGATGGTGCCCAAGGCGGAGCTGATGGTCCTGAGCTCCTCCCTGAACCCCAAATACTGGTCCTCCTGCAGGCGCTGGGTCTCCTGAAACTTGACCAGGACCATCACCATTGTCTCCTGGGAGTTTTGGTATGCTCCCATGATGGAGGAGAGGGCCTCGTGGAGAGTGGGTTCCCTTGGCCTGTCCGCCCCCTGTCGCACAGCAGCCCTCCCAGTTCCCCTGTGTTCCTGTGCCTCCGTCCCCTGGACCGTGTGCCCACTACCACTGCCCCCAGGTCCCTGTTGTTGTTGGGGTGGTGGGTTTTCCTGTGTTCCCTGTAGTGGTGGACACACCGCTGATTGACCTGTTCTGGGTACGGAGGTTTGGGCCCGCTGGGTGGGTGCTGTGCTGCTGTTACCAGAGGGTGGAAGGTCAGTGTTGGGCTGTGCCTGTGCAAGGGGAACCGACTGTCCCGATGCCCACGATGGTCCGGGCTGGTCATCAGGATCCAGTAGGGCAGAGCTGCTATCGTCACTGTGGGCCTCTTCTGTGGGTGGAGTGGAGTTGTCTGGACCCTCCGGGGTGGTGACGGTCCTTCGTGATCCTGCCGGGGCATAAGGGAATGATTACTGCATGTGTGTGTGTCATGGTGTGCAATTGGTGGCTCACCGTGTACCCCAGTGCAAGCATTCCTGTGTGGGGGCTTGTGTGATGATGGTTGGGGGGATGTTGTGGGTATGTGCAGTGAGCATTCTTTAGTGATGGGTGTCCATGCTTAGTTGTGTCATGCAGGGCTTGGTGTTGGGATGTGTGGTTTGTGATGTTGGGACATTTGTGAGGTGTAGGAGTGATGGGCTAGTCCCAGGGAACTCACTCTCTACGAGGCCCTCTCCTCCAGCATGGGAGCCTACCACCACTCCCAGGAGACGATGGCAACGGTACTGGCCAAGTTTCAGGAGACCCAGCGCCTGCAGGAGGAACAGTATATGGGCTTCAGGGAGGAACTCAGAACCATCAATTCTACCCTGGGCACCATCGTAGGGGTGCTGAAGGAAGTACTTAACACCAGGAGGGATACTGTGGCACTACAAGGGGCCCCTGACACTAGCCTGGACGATGAACTGCCCACAACCTCTTCCGGCGCTAGTGGACAGGAGGCGCCGCCACAGGACCACCACACCAGCAACCCACCCCTTGCAGAGGGAGAACCACCTCGCAAACGGTCCCTGAGATCCAGGAACAAGACAGAGAACGATGCCAAGACCCCCGCCAACAAATTAGACAACCCTGAGTGTCATCCTACTGTCCCACTTTGTTACCCTGTCCATACTTAAACTGCCCCAGCTGCACTTCCTATGCCCATTTGGGCAATGCACCTGTGAGACTAATAGACTGGACTCTGCCATGGACATTCCTCCGCCATCACCCCTCACCATTTTGCTACCCCCTCCAATTTTGAGCACTAAACTAAACACCCTTAAAGCACAAAAACAATCTGGAGTCAGTCTGTGATTTCGGGAATACTGTATTAGTGATAACTGAGGCAAAAAGCTCTTGCATTTGTAATGTCAACATACCTATGTCACACAGCTCTAGTCCATGAGGAATCAAATCAGATGTCACACTGTGGGACCCAGATCTGTGAAATCGTAAGGGAAAGTGACAACTCAGTGACCATACACTGGGTGAAAAAGACATACAGTAGAGAGGCAGTAGTGTTTAAGTACATGTAGTAGGCAGGTTTGTATCCTTACCTGTGTTTCACTTGATATATTGCTGGATCACTGAGTCCCTGTCTTCTTCCTCTGCTTCCTCGTCTTCACTGTCCACAGGCTCCACAGCCGCAACAACACCGCCATCTGGACCATTCTCCTGCAGAAAGGGCACCTGTCGTCGCAAAGCCAAGTTGTGAAGCATACAGTAGCCCACGATGATCTGGCACACCTTCTTTGGTGAGTAGAATAGGGATCCACCTGTCATATCGAGGCACCACAAGCTCACCTTCAGGAGGCCGAAGGTCCGTTCGATCACCCTCCTAGTTCGCCCATCGGCCTCATTGTAGCATTCCTCTGCCCTTGTCCTGGGATTCCTCACTGGGGTCAGTAGCCATGACAGGTTGGGGTACCCAGAGTCACCTGCAAATGGCGAGGGACAACTGTTAGACACACACTAACCTGAAGGGTTATCCCCAGACCCAGACAACCATTCCCACTGACTTGCTTCCAGGTGCTCACCTAATAGCCACACATGGTGCATCTGTAGTTGACCCATCACATAAGGGATTCTGCTATTCCGCAGGATGTAAGCGTCATGCACTGAGCCAGGGAACATGGCATTCACATGGGAGATGTACTGGTCGGCAAAACATACCATCTCTACATTCATCGACTGATAACTCTTCCGGTTTCTGTACACCTGTTCACTCCTGTGGGGGGGGGACCAAAGCCACATGGGTCCCATCAATGGCGTTGATGTTAGGGATATGTCCAAGGGCATAGAAATCACTGTAGGCAAATCCTCCACCTGAGGGAAAACGATGTAGCTCTGAATGTGTTTCAGCAGGGCAGACAACACTCTGGACAACACGTTGGAAAACATAGGCTGGGACATCCCTGATGCTATGGCCACTGTTGTTTGAAAGGAACCACTTGCAAGGAAATGGAGCACTGACAGCACCTGCACTTGAGGGGGGATTCCTGTGGGATGCCGGATAGCTGACATCAGGTCTGGCTCCAACTGGGTACACAGTTCCTGGATTGTGGCACAGTAAAGCCTGTATGTGATTATAACATGTCTTTCCTCAATTGTCGACAGGTCCACCAACGGTCGGTACACCGGAGGATGCCGCCATCTCCTCATATGTCCCAGCGGACGGTGCCTATGAAGGACAACAGCGAGCACAGAGTCAAAAAACTCAGAGGTACATACCCACAGCTTACACAGAACACCATTCATACTCAAAAAATGGCCTGTATGTGTGTTGAGTCTAGGCCTAGGTATGTGTGACGCAGTTGAAAATGAAGCCATGTGGGCCACTGAAATGGTGGCTACCTGACCTCTAAAGTGGGACAATGAGATGTGAGGTAACTGCACTGGCGTTGTACACCGTCGCGGTAGGCGGTCGAAGACCGCGGAGCAATGCTGCATTGGTTAACATTGGACCCTATGGGTCCCAGGAGCCAATGGCGATGTACGCCGGCGGTGACGGTACGCACCGCAGCGAACTTGGCTGCCATTTTCTATCTGTTCAATCACTCAATACCTGATCTTCGACGGGAGAGGACCTACACTGCAAGTGCTGCTTTGACCTCGGTCTGGAAAAGACAATGGCTCGAGTGTCTGGGGAAAGGGCCCCTGCCTTCACATGGGAGGAGTTGGAGAAACTCGTGGATGGGGTCCTCCCCCAGTACACGCTACTCTACGGTCCTCCAGACAAACAGGTAAGTACACTGGGAACATGATGTATGGGCTATGCCTGTTTGGAGAGGGGTGGATGTAAGAAGGAAGGGGGGGAGAGTGCGGCGTGCAAGAAACAACGGTGAGTGCATGTGCCACATGGCAAGGGTAGGGATGGGAGCCAATCACTTTGACGGTGCAGTTGGTAATAACTTTCTCTTTCCCCTGTACAAATCATGTAGGTCAGCGCCCACCAGAAAAAAACATAATTGGCGTGCCATCGCCAAGGACGTCCGGACCCTGGGGCTCTACCACAGACGGAGCACCCACTGCTGGAAAAGATGGGAGGACATTCGCCGCTGGAGCAAGAAGACGGCGGAGGATCAGCTGGGGATGGCCTCCCAACGTGGGAGGGGTGCCTGTCACACCATGACCTCTCTGATGGTCAGGATCCTGGCGGTGGTGTACCCGGAGTTGGATGGGCACTTGAGGGCATCACAGCAGACACAAGGGGGTGAGTACATTCGCATTCTGCTGACTTTGCATGCAGTGCAGTGGTCTGGGTGGCGGAGGAGGGCTGTGGGTTTCCCTAGGCCAGGGCGAGTTCAGTTGGCAAGGTCCCTCCCTAAGGCAGGCCATGTGGCACCCCAGCCCACCTCTGTAGAGTGCCAAGTACACCTAGTCATGCCCCTGTGTCCTCTATGTGTGCAGATGTCGTCCATAGCCCTGTAGGCCATTTCCTAGGAATTGAACAGTGGAGCCCAAGAGCGCGGTGTAGTGCAGGCGGCTTCTGTGTCTGTCGTGTCCGCCAACGGTAGCGGTAATGCATGCACTCAACATGTCTTTCTTCTGTCGCCCCCCCCCTTTTTGTGGTCTCCCTGTTCTTGTGTGCATTAGCATCATCAGGAGGAGGAGCAGTGGCACCGGAGCACCAGGGGGCTGCATCCCACATGGCCATGGAGGGCCACACTACGGAATCAGACTTCACCAGTGGGACGGAGGGCGAGGGGAGCTCCACGGTGGGGACCGGAGCTGAGACCAGTGACACGGACTCGTCCTCTGATGGGAGCTCCCTTGTGGTGGTGGCAACATCTGTGCCCCCCCCATCTACATGTACAGCCGCCACCCCCCCTTCCAGCAACGCCCTCCCAGCAGCCCCTCAGCCTTCGCCCCGTGCCCGCTCACCCGGGAGGGTGGGCATCACCTTCGCTCCAGGCACCTCAGGCCCTGCCCCAGTCACCCCTGCTGCCCTCAGTGAGGAGGCCATTGACCTCCTCAGGTCCCTCACTGTTGGGAAGTCTACCATTTTGAATGCCATCCAGAGTGTTGAAAGGCAGTCGCAACAAACAAATGTATTCCTGGCGGGCATTCATTCTGGTCAGGCGGCCCTTCAGCAGGCTTTTCAGACTCTGGCCTCAGCACTGATGGCAGCCATTGTCCCTGTGTCTAGCCTACCCCCTCCAACTTCCTCCACCCGACCCAATCCCCTGTACCTCAGCCTATCCCAAGCACACCTACAGTTCTGCATGCACACACGTCAACACACACAAGGGAAGCTCAGGCAACCATAAGCACCACACATCCCACAGGCACTCACGCAAGCATCACACACATGCAGACAAACCAACATCCACTGCCTCCACTGTGTCCCCCTCCTCCTCGTCTCCCTCCTCCCTCCCAGTCAAGTCTACACTCACACCTGCATGCACTACCTCTACAGCCACTAAGTCCCTCTCCAGCACACCCACCACCACACCCCGCTCACGTGCAGTCACCACCCCCACTTCCTTTCACACGTCCCCTCTGTCCTCTCCCAGTGTGTCTGTGACGCCCCCTCCGAAGATACACAAACGCAGGCACACACCGACCCAACAGCCATCCACCTCACGACTGCCTCCAGCGCATGCACCTTCACCCAAAGTCAGCAAACGAACACCTCCTACAACCACAACCTCTTCCTCCACTCCCAAACCCCCTCCAGCTACCTGTCCCAGTGTGTCAAAAAAACTTTTCCTGTCCAACCTTGACCTCATTCCCACACCTCCCCCACCCCGTCCGTCTCCCTGGTCCCGAACTACCACCTCAGCCACAACATCTCCGGGACCAGTGGTGCCTGTAGTCACCGGAATCTGGAGTGCACAGGCCACCAGGGCAGCCAGTGTGGCACGGAGCCACAGCACAGACAGTCCCCCACATGTGAAGCATCAGAAGTTGGCAAGTGCCCTGCGGGAGAGGGGGAAGACTCCAGCCACCAAAGCCACTCCCAGGGGTCTCGGTGGGGGGTGTGGAGTCAGCTGTGACACCTTCCAAGGTGGGGAAGGGCCACAAGAAACCCGGCAAGTCTGGGAAGAGCAGCACAGCGGAGAAGACCGCCATCATCCCCGCTGCCCAGGAGGCCAGCACCAGCCCAGCTGCCCAGGACAGGACCACCAGCATCAGCCAAGCTGCCCAGGACAGAATCGCCAGCACCAGCCCAGCTGCACAGGACAGGACCGCCAGCACCAGCCCAGCTGCCCCGGAGGCCACCACCAGCACCAGCCCAGCTGCCCATGACAGAACCGCTAGCACCAGCCCAGCTGCCCAGGACAAGACTGCCAGCACCAGCCCAGCTGCCCAGGATAGAACGGCCAGCACCAGCCCGGCTGCCCAGGACAGGACCATCAGCACCAGCCCAGCTGCCCAGGAGGCCACCAGCACCAGCCCAGCTGCCCAGGAGGCCACCGCCAGCACCAGCCCAGCTGCCCAGGATGCCACCGCCAGCACCAGCCCCGCTGGGCCATGAAGGACCGCCAATAAAAGCCCCGCTGGGCCATGAAGGCCTGCCAGCAAAAGCCACGCTGGGCCATGAAGGACCGCCAGCAAAAGCCCTGCTGGGCCATGAAGGACCGCCAGTAGCTGAGTCCCTGCAATGGAGACCGCCGTCTCAAGCACCACTGAACATGGCACCGCCGTCTCAAGCACCGCTGAACAGGTCACCGCCGTCTCAAGCACCGCTGAACAGGGCACCGTTGTCTCAAGCACCACTGGCCCATGAGCGCCAAGGGCACTGACGCTACTGAGTCCCTCACGGAGAGAATGAAGCACTCTGGGCACCATGCCCCCTCCAGAACCAGTGGAGAATCACATCCACTATCTCTGTCCTTAGCAGGATGAAGCACTCTGGGCACCATGTCCCCTCCAGAACCAGTGGAGAATCACATCCACTACCTCTTTTCTTAGCAGGATGAAGCACTCTGGGCACAAGGCCCCCTCCATAACCAGTGGAGTATCACATCCACTACCTCTGTCCTTGCCAGGTTGAAGCACTCTGGGCACAAGGCACCCCTGCAGAACCAGTGAAGAAAGGCATCCACTCCCTCAGTCCTTAGCAGGATGAAGCACTCTGGGCACCATGACCCCTCCAGAACCAGTGGAGACTGTTATCCACTTGTAAGACTGTGGCTTTGCACTCCCCAGGATGGAACAGTGTGCAATCCACCCACTGTAGAGACTTGAGAGACTGTGGCTTTGCACTCCCCAGGATGGAACAGTGGGCAAACCACCCACTGTAGAGACTTGAGAGACTGTGGCTTTGCAATCCCCAGGATGGAACAGTGGGCAAACCACCCACTGTAGAGACTTGAGAGACTGTGGCTTTGCACTCCCCAGGATAATGCAGTGGGCAAGCCACCCACTGTAGAGACTTGGGAGACTGTGGCTTTGCACTCCACAGGATAATGCAGTGGGCAAACCGCCCACTGTAGAGACTTGAGAAACTGTGGCTTTGCACTCCCCAGGATAATGCAGCGGGCAACCCACCCACTGTAGTGACTTGAGAGACTGTGGCTTTGCACTCCCCAGGATGGAACAGTGTGCATGTGGGCCCCTCGTGGATTTGGCGTTGCACACTCAACCGGCTGAGGTGCCCCCCACTTTCCCTCCCCCGGAGGTGCCTGTTTAGTTGCTCTATGTTGCCCCTGAAGTGTTCTCTTCGTCATGGTTAGGGATCTTGTGTGGGCCTACTCCCATACCATGTGGGCCCAGTGTTCCACAGACTTAATTAGAGCACTACCTGGATTACTATGCTTGGTATATATTTTGTAAATGGTGTATATATATATTTCTGCCTCCTTGATTTTAATATATTACAATGGTTACACTCATTTTCTATTGTCTTTGCATTCTTCCGGGGGGCGTGGGAGGTGTAACTGTGATGTATTATTATGCATTAGTGTGTGTGTTGTAGTGGGTGGGGTTGTTGCGTGTGTGTGTCCCTGTTTTTTGCCTCCCCTGTGTCGTAGGTGCAGTACTCACTGTGGTCTTCGCCGCCGGCGTTCGTGCTCCTGGTAGAGGAGCAGGAAGACTATCACAGGTAGAATTTGGAGTTCCTCGTGGGGTGTGTAGAGGTGAGCATTTTCCCTTCGGAATTCCTGTTTCCAACGTGTTTTTATCTGCAGTGAATCCGCCCCAGAAAAGGTGTCGGATTGGCCTGTCATAATAGTGTGGGCGGTACATTGTCTCCCGCCTGTCTGTTGGCGGTGACCGCCGCGCTGTTTGTTTGTACCGCCGTGGTGGTCTGAGTGTTAAAGTGGCTGTCTTTGTTGGCGGTTTCCGCCATGGTTGTAATTGCAAATTATTTACTGCCGGCCTGTTGGTGGTCTTACCGCCGCTTTAACACCGTCCGCCAGGGTTGTAATGAGGGCCTTTGTCACTATCTAGCTTGGCGTGCATAGCACTGTGCTGATCCTATGCTTAAAAAATTTGCTAGATAAACAGACATTTGAGGTGAGCAAATCTAGAGTGTTGCTGGTGTTGCAGGGTGCTCCTTACTAGAGCTGCTTGCCACCTAAAATTGGGAACTTCCCAGAGTTCTCCTTTGTTTTTTGCATAATGTATGCGTCACTCCAACCCTGAAAGGGCCTTGTTTTGACTTATAGTGGGTGCTACCTTGTGTCTGGACAAAACTAAACTCCTCTGAAGAGCTCTAATGAGAGTGGAACACGTGTCAGGGGTTGCTTTACTCATTCCAGGTTGGCTTGGACAGTATTTGACCAGTCCAAAGCCCTAATACTGTGCTTGGAGTGGTAAATGGCTTTTGTCATTTTACAGCTCGGCGAGGATGACACTGTGTCAATCCTATGCTTAAAGATGTTGCGTTACAAATGGCAAAATACTTTGTCACTATCTAGCTCAGCGTGGATAGCACTGTGCTGATCCTATGCTTAAAAAATAAATTTGCTAGATAAACAGACATTTGAGGTGAGAAAATCTAGAGTGTCGCTGGTGTTGCAGGGTGCTCCTTACAAGAGCTGCTCTCCACCTAAAATTGGGAACTTCACAGAGTTCTCCTTTGTTTTTTGCATATATATATATATATACATATATATATATATATATATATATATATATATATATATATCTATATATATATATATATATATATAGATATATAGATATATACACATACACACACTAATTTGTGTGTAAATATATATATAGATGTATATGTATATATAAATATATATATACTCATTTGTGTGTATATATATATATATATATATATATATATGTACACACACACAAATGAGTAGTTGAAGCGCAATAGGCAACATTCAAAACTATGTGCAAGATAGTGATTCTAAGCATGTTTGCCAATACTGTTTTAAATAGATATGATGTGTGAGAAAACACAGCTGATTGCAGTAGCCCCCTAACTTTCTGCTCGCATTTTTTCACTTTCTACTGGTGTTTTCTTGACTCTGATGGTGCCCTGGGTTCCTCTAAACAGTCCTAGGGCCTGTGCTCTGTATAAAATAAGTATGCAAATTAGGCTAATTATAATTGGCTATGTCAACCCACCTATAAGTCCTGAGTATATGGTAGGGCATGTAGGTTCAGGGACACCAGCAGTGGAACCATAGGTGCACTGCTGTGGTGCCCTGGGTCATTTTAAAGTCAGATCTGCCTTGATGGCTGCTTGTGAATTAAAGTTATATGCAAATTCAACTTTGGAATTAAAAGTACTTCCAAAGTCTTAAACTACCTTATTTTTACATATGTCACCTCTAAGGTGTGCCCTATGTTCCCCCGAGGGCTGGGTACCATGTAACTATAAGCCGGGACCTTATAAAAATTGTTTTATAATCCCTGGGGAGTTAAAACAGCCACATTTGTTTTTCCCTCATTGTAGTGAATAGCCTCCAAAGGCTAGAATGGGGAGACTTTATTTTAATTTATAAAGTCTCCTTAAGTGTCAGATACAAAACTTGAAGTATCAGATTTATTGTTATAATAAAATACCACAACTTACAATTGTTGGATTTAATATAGCTTGTTCAGGTAAAGAGTTTTAGACTCTACCTAAAACGTTGCCAACTTCAGCCCCGTAGTGCTCTGCTCTGATTGGCCAGCCTCTGGCAGCCTGGCCAGGCTGCCTTGATGAGGTGTGAAGTAGCCTGGGCTGAACACAAAGAGATGTGCCTGGTGAAGGAGAACTTCCCTCAAGCAGATGGAAAAGCTGCCAAACCTGTCTTTAAAGGCAGGGAAGGACATTTGGAGTAGCCCAGCACCTCCCTCACATCCGGCAAACCCCGACAATTAGGTGCCCCCCGATTAGATTAGGAGAGGGCAGGAGAAGGGTGTGTTTATGTTTTTTAGCCACATCAATGGGTGAACTCAGCCAGATGTAACCTCCAAAACTCACTTTTAGCCATGATGGATTTTTGTGGAATGTTGCCCCCGGGGGCCAAATGTTTGCTACACTTCCCAGGAATGCGTCATCACAGGGGGAGGACCCTGCACCTGATTGGAGAAACAGGGCCCTCCCCCCCTGTTTTTCACCAAGGAGCAAGGATAAAACTGGCAGACCTGCACCCACACCTCAGATCCCTACCAGATCCCTACAAGGAAGAACTACAGGAGAAGAAGGGCTGCCTTGCTGGACTCCTGACCTGCACCTGGACCCTTCAATCTGGAGAACTGCACCAGCTGCACACTTGGGCTTCACCACAAGAAGGACTTTGCCTGGCTTCAATTGGTTCAAGGAGGGACTCCTTGTTTGCTACAGGTGAAAACTTGCTAATTAGAGTCCCCTACACCGACTCCTGAAGAAGCTGACCAGCTGATCACTGCCTAGTGGCCAATTTGGAGTTTGCACCAGGTGCATTATGGGAGTTGTAATCAGCACCCTCAAGGAGAATCTCAGAGTTTCTGAAACCTTGGGGTGAGCTGAAGACCCCAAAAGTACCTTAAAAGAACATCTGGGAGAAGATCCAGAATTTTGGAGAAGTTTGGAGAATTGTTTTGAAAGAGCTCAATAAATTGATCCACCTGCTGCGGCAACTCTAGCTGGCTTGCCTCAACTGCAACCCAGCCTGACTTGCAGGTTTGTCCAAGTCAAGACAATCACTGAAAAAGTGACTAAGTCCAAAATTAGAAAGTTGACTGGGACCTCCCAGGCAGTGTATCCAAAGAGGGCTCCAAGGATGTCGGCTCGAGATTCAGGTATGTCCCGGTCGAAGGATTTTCATCTAAAAAAACGACTAAGTCTGAAGGTAAAAATCTCCACCGAGGGCTCCCATAGCACGTATCCGAGGAAGAGTTCCAGGAGGTCGGATTAGACTGGCGACCTGTTCCCGCTGAAGAAAATCTTCAAGAAAACGGCTAAGTAGGAAGGTACATTTTTGACCGAGGCCTCCTGCGGGCTCCGTTGCGGTCCGCCTTAAACTTTGACTTTGCCCCAGTCGAGGTGCTACCAGATGACCAGATTGGCACTATTTGTTACTGAGCACTAGAAAGCATTAATTATTTTAAAAAATCACATCTCCGGTTCTCTTTATCCAATTTTATTCATTTTGATTTCACTTAAAGATAAACTCATAATCTATGTTTATAAATTTGTGTTGGATTTCTATTGTGTTTTGCGTTTTACTTATTGTTTTGTGATCTTTAAAAGCTTTACACATGTCTCCTAAGTAAAGCCTGGTAGCTCGTTGTCAAGCTACCAAGGGTTGAGCTGGGTTTAATTTATGAAGACCTAACTGGAAGTTAGTGGCCTATTGCTACGTGTAGGTACTTACCTGCCCTTAGCTAACCCATTGTCCAACAATATGCAACTTTTAAAATTAACTGTTCACCCAACCAAAGTTCATGATGTTCTTTTCTATATCACGATTTTGCTGTTCCCTTAAATCCACCCACTGGACATTCATTAGCCATTGCACTGGAAAATGCTGCCCCCTGGCCCCAAGCCATACATTTGAACCATATGGTCAAGCTGATATTAGTTGGGCCTCTTTTAATAGCTAAAGTAGCCTTATCTTGTTTTAAGAGACTAAAAATTGGTTATGTTCCTTTTTTGTGAACAGCCCTATTACTCTCACTGAAAATGGCTACGCTTTTTATCATGTAAGAGAATGGGATGTTGGTATACCTGTTTATCTCTAGAGTCTTTTTACTTAAGGGACCTATCAACTGTTTGGACACAAAAAGTATATTTCTAACTTTTTGCCTTTCTTTCGGTTTTCATGATCTTCATTATTGTGTCCCACCCACAGCTTTGTGAACTCCATCCACTGCAGCAAGCTGCAAACAACAGTGTTCAGTCATTCACTGTCCCACCCACCCAACAGACGAATGAGGCACAGTGCAACTTGAGAGGAAGCGCATGCAAATACAAGTACAAGTATCACTAATTATAGCCCCTAGTACACTGCACAAAACACCCAAACACCTTAAGTACATACAAGTATGTTCAATAAAATTACAGTTTATCTGTGTCTAAAACTGCTCATCCTGATCAGAGACTAACTTGATTACTCCTTCACCATCTCTTTTGCACAACCAACTAGATTCACACTTGCTTTTCTTAATTGACATGCAAGAATATTTTAAATGAGCATTCACTGATAATTTTGAAGCTAGATTCAGAGTTTAACAAGGCATGAACAGTCCCAGCTCTAAACTAAGGCTATAATGGTATCCTGACCATTTCACATTTACTCAGAATCAAAATCAAGATCTATGAAGATCGAGAAAGTGATGCTAAATGAAGTGAAAATCCCATTTTATTTTTCCTGGAAGAGAGCAACAATGTTGTGGGCTCGTAGCCTTCCTCATGCAGTCTAAAGGTAACTTCAGAGGCATGGTGCGTGGCACTTTTTTGTTTACTTCTTAACCTTCCAAAGCATGTTTATTAATTATTTTACTGAGCTAATTCATCATGTTGTCAACGGAACTAGAGCCTTTGTTCCAACCTTCCATCCAATGAAGTACACCAACAATTCTTCGATTTTGTGTTTGAGACCTGTTTTCTTCATCTTCATACTTTCATAACTCTTCTATTGGCCTCAACCTTTTCTTGTTTAGTGCCTTAAGGGAGTTCTGTAAGGCAGATTCTTAGCTTTCCAGCCCCATATGTAGTTCTGTAAGACTTAGCATTTTCTCATCTAACGCATTTATTTTAGTAGTAAGCAATCCCACTTTAGGCGTAAATCCAGTTTGATTCACTCTTATGGCAATTACATCTCTGAGAATTGCTTTCTGGTTTGTTTTATTTGAAACTGATGCAGATGCTGAAGATTGGGATCTTTATGAATCAAAGTGATGTGCAGGGTGGGAGAGACATTTCCCCATTATCTTTCCATTGCCACACTGTGCTCAAAAGAATCTCAGAATCTGTGCAGATATTTTTAAGCCTGACACCCTCCAGAGACTGGGAGAAATACGTCAGGGGATGAAAACCAGATAATTTCCATCCATGAGAAACGATTATCCAGGGATGCTGCAGTTTCTTATCCAATGGTGAGATCTTAGAGAAATCTAGTCTAGATTTCTGAATACCTTTGTGAGGCTCTACCATTTTCAATATATATATATATATATAAGCACTGTAAGATCCACATGTTTTCTAAGATGCCCCCTTAAGAAATTAATCGGACATACCAGTGGGCATTTGGTATTGGGCTGTTGGAGAGCAGAGTTGGCAATAATTAAAAGAGTACCAGGTCAACGGTAGGCACTGCTTCTGCCTCCATCACTGCTTTCTTGGCTGAGCTAGAAAATGCCATATACTTCACCAGCGGGTAGCACGACTGTGCAGGATACAGAACTTTATTTGGCTATATCATACCTACTAAGGAGTCATAGTTGCAGGCCCTTTTCATGATAGAATGGAGTTTTTCAAGAGACTAACAGACAAGTGCTCCAAGTTTGCACTGCAGATCGAAGGGGGCATATTAGTCAATGATGATGCATTGAAACACTTCTGCCACGAGAACTCAGGCAGAAGGCTGTTTACTAGCAGGTTAATAGCGATCATGTTCCACTCTCTTGTAGGGTCTCTTAGAAAAGATTTAATAAGAAAGACACTCCTGAAATGGGAAGTATCCATTGTCCCATAACAGTGAAGAAAATAAAATGGCATTTTTATTTGAACAATCAAAGAACGGGATGTAAAATTAAAGGTCAGTCCAAAAAGCAATTGGAGATTTGATAAACTGAACATTTCTGAGAACATGAAGGAGATTTCAGAGATTATATTTCCCCAAAGCCTTACACACTCTAATTTGTAGGTTTTGGGGCACTGAACTAAGATTTAGGAGCAGATTCAGTACACTCCAATGGGGCTGGTTTCAATAGCATTGAGTAATAGATCTCAAGGTGTTTTGGTGAAAATGTAAAGGGCAGACACTACACAAATGTAGAACTTTCACTAACAGATAGCTCTAGTTAAAGTCCACAATGACATTTAATTTTTAGAAGTGATCAATAAAAATATATACAAACATTTTTTAGTATACTTTGTGTTAATGGAAACAGTTTTTGAAGTATATTTGAAAAACAAAATCTTATGGCTGCGTGAAAGAAATTTTACTTTAGAAAAACACATACACATGTTTTATGCCTCACAAATGAACACATGATATTGATTTATAACCAGGAAGATTTGTTTTTCTCTTATAATAGTAATATGTCTTTCCCTTCCTGTTCAAATGGAACACACCATTCTCTTACAAAAATATTTGGGGAGTTGTTTAGATTTTAGTGAGCAGGGTATTTGCCTCACCCGTGGTGGTGTACTCTGTCCACCAAAGTGATGGTCCATTAGCTGTGTTTAGAGTCCGACAGACCATCATGTTTCCACCAGCAGTGTAACTGTTGGTTCGTCCAGAAAAAATCTTTTATCGATAGCAGGACACTCCTACGAGCGCTGCTCTAAGCACTTCAAACAGTTGGCCCAATTTAGTGAGGACAGTCTTACGCTCTCTTTGTTCCTCTTTTGGACTGTCAGGAAAAGTCTGGTAGTTCAGTACAGGAAAAAATGTAAATGTGACCCCCAAACACTGGGAACAAATTCCTAGGGTGTCAAATCGATAATGTTTTTGTTTTTGTTTTTGAACAACAAAAAAACACGAAATGGTTTGTTGAGGTACTGCATGAAACATGGCAGACGTATAGTAAAAATTACAGTGATTCGGATGAGCTGTAGTGGCAGTTTATCTGAAGGCACAGAGATCTCTGTCAAAGAGGTGGGGATTTCTAAATATGGGGCGCTGTATTCTGGCAAGGGTACAGAGTACATGCCACTGCTGCCGTGGCAGAACTGAGAACAGCCCTCCAAACTCTATATACTGCCCTTAGTGTGACAATGTTAATGTGGCTTCAGGTATCCTCTTCACATCGTTACATAGAACGTTACTCATATACTGGTGCTCATCATTCAAAACTACAATTCGCTCGAAAAACTGTCCATGAACCAGCCTCCATGCAGTAGCTGTAAACATCCATGTCAATGCAAACACAAATAACTATGTTGTGTCTAACTCCATTGTGTTGGAATTGGAAGAAATACTCCCATCCACATCTGTTCTCTTCAAAAGTAAGAGCATTTTGTAAAAATCAAAAGATTGATAGTTTTCATGAACCAAACTAACTTACTCCTATTTCCAAAATTCATTCAATATCTGTGATTTTTTGGAGCTCATCTTAACATATTGGTGTACTTTCATATTACTTTGTCTGTAGACTACATTTTAATTTTTTTTCTTTACCATCAAAGAGAAGATTACAAAACGTGTGTAGCACTCCATTTATATTACCATCCACCTGCTTTCAACAGTCACTTAATAGCAACCAACCATAAACTTGCCACATGTTTCTTGCACTGGCCATGGTTGTTTGATTCATACCAGATATTCATGATAACCACTTTTTACAATTTATGATAATTATATGAACAATTATCTTGTAATGCTATTTTGAAAATCTAGCAAGAATTGCCTCATGCGGTCAAGTCTTACTCATTATGTCCCAAAGCAAATATCAAAAGACAGTCATAATTTCATATAAGATTTTACCAAAATGACGTCACAAAGGCATTATCTCAATATCCATCACTTGTGAACGTAATGGTCTTTGTTATCATGGCCACTTTAAAACATACATAGCCTTATGTAACCCTTGGATAGTGTGCCGTGTGTCAGTCGCCACGCATTTCTCTCAAAATGTTAAGCATCTATGTTCAGTGTGGATTTTGATGAGCATTCTCTGTACATGGTTTGGTCAACAAGCACTCTTTTTTGGAGTAAATCCTACAGAAAGTGGACTGTTGGTATGTTCACATCAAGGCATGTGCCATGTCCGCTTTTGTACCAGTAGGATGGGCCAAGATCATCAAAACAAACAGTTCCAGTAAAACACTCTGGAAAAAAACAGAGTTAGAGGGAAATGCGTTAATATTAACTGGGTTTTTGTCATTGTGTTATCCAGGTGACACTCCTGTTCGGTATAAGTCAATAAGGACGCTCGATGAAGGACCACACGCCAATTATAAATACAATTTAGCTTTACTAGAATTGCAGGTAAAATGTAGGCATTTAGCACATTAACAATATTAGAATAAGAATAGCAATGAAAAGCATCTATTTATATATATATATAAGCAAAGAATTGATTAACTGTATACTAAAATGCATCGCACTACGATATTCAGGAAGCAGAATATAAGAGTTCAATACTTCAGATAAGCTTTGATTTACTGCACACCAAAATGCATGTTTCAATTACTGCAGCATGCTCTCACTACGATGTTCAGGAGGCAAAATATAAACGAACTGAATATTTCAGATAAGATTTGATTTACTGCACACCAAAATGCATGTTTCAGTTATTGTAGCAGTTCTCACTAAGAGGTTTAGAAAGCAAAATATAAACAAGCTGAATACTTCAGGTTATAAACACAGTGCAAGCTTAAATAATCAGTCATAATAATAGAGCAGAGAAAAAAAGGCCTTTCATCCCTGTGTGGAAACTTAACTTAGTCCACATGCTGGGAAGCCCTCTACCGCCTGCTTGGACCTCTCTCCCCCTCAAGCACCACAAGCAAACCGGGAGGCAGGGCTGGGCCATGGCAGCTTCCACAGTTCCATCTGCGAGCTTCCAAATCCCTCACCCACACTTCAGTGCTTAAATAACTCGAAGCTTGAATTCTATCTCATTCTGGCATTTTCTAGCTATGTCATCAGTACTTGGCTGCTCTGCTCTTCTCCAGCCTTTGTTTTCATTCCATCTTCTCCCTGTACTCTCGTTCTCAAGGTTGAGACGGAGTCTTCTACACAAACAAGCTTGAAAATAATATCATGAACTTTTCCACGATGTTTGGGAGGGGGTTTCAACAGGCATTGCACTCATCTACACTGCTCAAGCTAATTAACCCTTCACGTTACAATGTCTTCCGCATCTTTCCCTATACTGAACACCCAACCCCTTAGATGAGCGTGATGCATGTTGAAACGGATATCATTTACTTTGACATTCCGCTAGCTAGGTTGCTACCAATACTGGTCAACGTTATTCTAAGCGCTTGCATCTTTAGTATGAAGCTGCTTTGTGCATACATATAGTATACATATAGTCTACATAGTATAGTCATTAACGTAACACAAACAATCAATGACCAAATTAGCTGTTGTAACACTATAGTTAGCGTCTTTATAGCTCCTAGTGCCCAGCCTAAGAAGATGTCATACCAATAATACTCAGTTATTTGCTGGATGCATGAAGCAGTGTGCATAAACTGTTTAGTGTTTATGGTCATCAGTATGGCTGTATCCTTGGTGTATTTAGCTGCCATATCAAATTTAGCAAAGGTAACTTGTGCGTAGTGTCTGATTGCCTCTTATCTGGGTAGCTTAACAACAAGCGAGATGTTCCACTCTAACTGCGCACGCATTTGCGTCTGTAATGTGGCTATGGTGAACTTGGTCGGTACAAGATGTGAGTGCTTATGTCAATAATGCTGGTAATATTGCGCGTACACATTACTTGCTCTCCAGTGGTTTGTATAAATCCGTTAATAAGTAAGGGATTATTAGTAACGTAACGTATACTCTCTGTTCCTATCTGATATAAGTCTGTGCCATTAATAGTATAAGGTAACCATTCAAATTCTCCTGGTATTGGGTGAAGGCATGGGTCTAGTGCCCGTCCAGTGTGGGTACATACCCACCCCTTAGACCAATCTGCACATCTAGTAGGATGTACGGTGTGATTTGTTTGATCAATCCATTTTTTGTCAGTGTGAGGTATCCACCATTCTTCACCTATTACTACAGGGAGCAATATAAAGGGGCACCATATTTCAGGAGGAAGATGACTTCTAGCTATATCAAAATGAGCATAACACATCTCTCCCCCACAATGGAATTGTATAGGCTTTACCCATATTTCCTCAGGCAAAAGCAATTGTTGTCTCCAATATTCACCTTGAAGCTGTCCCCATTCCACTTTGAAGTCTACATACTGTTGATTAACAATTCTTTGCCATAGTATGCACTGAATTCCTTTGGATATTGTTTGGGTGCTTTTAAAGCTTTTTCCAAATTGTTCATAAGTGAAATTATGCCATTGCCAATCACGATACAACCCACGCAGGACTTTCCATACTTCTTGTGAGTGTGTAGGCCCCCATTGAGAAATTACTTTTATAGCCTCTCCTGTACTCTATCCTGTAGAAGATAGCTTATTCCTAATGGCTTCAACATCAAAAGAATTCAGGGCCCCCACCCCGATTCCAGTGGCCCCAGCTATCAAGGACCCTAGATCTCTTCTATTTCGTAACTTTGGCAAGGGCCACAACTGTGGTGTCCATGGTGCACATAATAGATCATACTTTGAGACATTCCCCTTGGCAAAATTTATCTGTAGCACAATACGATTAATTATGCTTGCATGCAGAACTTGCTTACATCCTATTCTATATCGCATTATAGAAACGTTGCTTAAGTTGTTAACCATGCGTCTTTCGGTTATATAAAACATGAAGGCTGGTATTCTATTGTTCAATGTGACAACCACCATGTGTCCTGGTATCACAATATTTACATATCATGTTTAGCATGTAACTCAAAGCCTGTACTGTTGCTGGCGTCCTCTCCACCTTGTTCAGTCTGTTGGCATGTCGGATTTGCTGTCCAGTTACCTTCCAGGTCACAGCTTTGGCAGCCATCCACTTGCCTCCAGGTACCTCCACGTTGCAAAGTAAAACATTTCCCTGGTCATCAGTTATGTTAGCTGCTTGAGGTGCACAAGTGACATGACGGACTATATTTGGTCGGACTCATACACTTTTTCCGGTTATAATCATGAACCACGTCATCAATGCAGATGTCATCATTTACGACCGTGGGGTAAGTCTCACTGCAAGTACAAATACAGGTACATTTGAGTTCTTTAAAAGTATAATATACGTACTACCCACCCCTTGACTCAATAGCTCTCCTGCCTCTGGCTTTTTTCCTGGATGGTTCACCCATACTTTTCTTCCTGTGCTTTCAAATCCTCCCTCACCTCTCTGGGTGTTATCGGGCGGAGCAGATTTTTCTTCAATGTGAGTGGTGTACGCTTGTTCACAAATCACTTGTGCAAGTCTATCATGTGCTGATAACTTTGTTAGCTGTTCTTTCAACAATCCTTTATATCTCTGAATCATGATAGTACACAAAGGGAGAGTATAAGGGAGCGGGAAAAAACACCCATCGTACTCGACTCCCCAAACACAATACTAAATCACAAAAGAGAGTACGGGGTTTTTTGGAATTACAAATGGATTGACAGTGTAATACTTGCGTCACTATATCAATCTTAAATCTCGACTAAAGATAAAACGAGGGGTGGTTTGAGGTCTGTGGGGGGGGGATTTCCTTTACGGACTAGGTGGTCTCACACACTATATAGTGTCATGCTTCATCATATGACCACCTAGCCCCACCCAGGTAGGACAATACCACCTAGGCGGACTCAACCTCACTGTTAAAGGAACAGGAGGGAGTGCGTAAATTAGTTAGATTTCTGGAAAATAGGGATCCAGCTATGCTATGGGAATAAAAACACCTACTCAGATACCAGGGTGAGTTTAATAGAAGGTTCTGTGTGGTGTGATTAAAAGAAGTGGGAGGCCAGTGTGAGAACAATGACTCACAAGGTCACCTATCTAGAGGGAGTAGCCGACATGTTTCTGCCCTTGTGTTTGAGCTATGGAGGGTCTCTGGGCATTCATCAGGGTGTTGGATCCCTGTTGCAGATGCTTATAGCACGCTGCAGGTTTATTCGCAGTAGGAAAAAGGTGGGAAGGGAAGGAAGGGCCTACCTTAACCAAGGGAATACCTGGGGAGGACCTATAGTAAATGCAATAACATAAACAGACCAAAATTGGCGGTGGTATCTGAGTAGGTGTTTTTATTCCCATAGCATACCCGGTTATCTCTGAATCATGCCTACAGCTTGTGGATAATAACTAAGGTGCACAATCCACCGAATTCCCTGTTCCTGCGCCCAGCCCTGCACTGTTTTCCCTGAAAAGTGTGTGCCCCTATCTGTTTGGATCTCATCATGTGCCCCATAATGTTTTATCAGGTAGTTTAGCCCTCGCAAAGTAGACTTTTGGTCTGCAGACTTACAGGGCATACCCAACATAAGGCCAGAGTAGGTGTCCACCATGGTCAATATGTAGCTTTTTCCTCCTTCCTTTGGTAGCGGCCTGATATAGTCCAATTGCCACACTGTAGTAGCTGCAGTTCCTCTTCTGATATAGCTGCTAGGCTTCTTTTGCAAGGGCATTTGTCTAATCCGGTTGCATGTGGGGTACTCCTTTACTGCTTTTTGCACTTGTTCTTTAGTGGCTGGAATTTGTCATAGCTGTGTCCATGCATAAGTGCCATTCTCTCCTGGATATCCGGATGTTGCATGGGCCCTGTTTGCTAAAGAGGCTTCAGCTTCCTCCTTGATGACCACCGTTCGCGTTTTGGCCATCTGCTCTACGGTGTTGTTGAATAGAGATGCAAGTGAGGTGTCCAATGGGAAATGGGCATCCACATGTCCCACATAGATTTTACATTTGTGCCCTTTCTCCCACATCTCTTCCCATAGCTGCTCGCCTCCCCAAATGGGGGTGCCTTTAATTTTCCATCCATCCTTGCGCCAAGTCGGGGCCCAGCTTGCTAGTCCTTGGTAAGTGGCCCGACTGTCAGTGTACACAAATGATCACTGCTGCTACCCCCTGCCGTTCTGCAAGCTGGCTTGATTCATTATCCCCTTCTCGCAGCAACATCGTTTCTGTAGCAGGCTGGAATGCGACGGTTTGCCTTTGTCTTTTTCCTTGATAGTACCGGGCGGTACCATCTGTGAACCATGCATTTTGCCGTTCTTCTTCGGTGAGTTGTTCAAAAGGCGGGCTGTCTTAAATGGTGAGGATTCCATTTCAGAGGGCTCTAGTGCAGGTGCCATTGCCTGCAAGTCCACTGCCCCTAGTTTATCTTCTTGTAACTTCGACACTCCTGCTGGTCCTGGTTTTGCCCTTTGCTGCAGATACCATTTCCACTTCACGATGGCAAACTCCTGCGCTCTGCCTACTTTATTGCCAACCCCTCCGTCTCTTGTCCAACCTAGTAAGGGGACCCATGTTTTTAAAGTGACCGGCCGATCATCAGTTATGCGTTCTATTGCCGCTAAGGCCCAATCTTTTGGGTCTCCTTCTGTGATGGGACCTAACGTAAAAGGATTCTTAATGCATCTTTTGCTCCAGTGTCCCACAACCTCACCAACCATTTAAACAAAGGCTCTGCAGGCATCTGCGTAAACATACGGGTTCTCTGCAACAACTCACTCTGCGTATAATCTCTTACCAAACAAGAATTCTGTATTTGCCCGCCATTCGCTCCCTTTTCACCTTCAATTTCACCTACATGTCCTTCTCCACTTTCAACTCCACCTAATTCTGTTACACGTACTTCCACCTCATCCTCCCAAGTATGTGGATCCCAATTTTCTTTGCGTACCAATGCCCTCACTTGCACAGTTAAGGGTATTTTAGGCTTCTGCCTACTCTTCTGTTTGCGTATCAATGCCCTCACTTGCACAGCTGAGGGCATTTTTAGGCTTCTGCCTCCTCTTCTGTTTGCATATCAGTGCCCTCACTTGCACAGTTGAGGGCATTTTAGGCTTCTGCCTAGTCTTCTGTTTTGCTACTCGTACTGCTAATGCGGTGCACCTTGCCTCCATTTGATCACCACGAGTCACTGCAATTTCTATGGTCTCTTTCATTAGTAACTGCCTTTCCTGCAAGGCTGCAACCTCATCCCGCAGTTTTATTATCTCTGCATCTTGTGTTAATGTATTCCTGTATACCGTACGAAGCGCAGACAGGAAAAGCCATCCCACTTGCCCTGCTGCTTTCAGCTCCAGCTTCGCCCCTCTTAGCTTCACACTATCAACCGCATCTTCCACTAAGAGAGGAGTCACTTTCTCATCTAATGCCTCCCATACCACTGGCGCTGCCCACCGGTTCAGGAGTCCTGCCACACCAGAGAACGGGTCAGTTGCTAACCGCCTGTGAATTGATCTGGCTTTTGCCCCATGCTGCCTTCCGCTCTCTGCCTCACTTTTCTTACGTCCCCAAAGAGGCATTATTGACTTATGCCCCACTTCTGGTACCAAATGGCTTATCCAGGTGACACTCCTGTTCGGTATAAGTCAATAAGGGCGCTCAATGAAGGACCACACGCCAATTATAAATACAATTTAGCTTTACTAGAATTGCAGGTAGAATGTAGGCATTTAGCACATTAACAATAGTAGAATAAGAATAGCAATGAAAAGCATCTATTTATATATATATAAGCAAAGAATCGATTAACTGTATACTAAAATGCATCGCACTACGATATTCAGGAAGCAGAATATAAAAGAGTTGAATACTTCAGATAAGCTTTGATTTACTGCACACCAAAATGCATGTTTCAATTACTGCAGCATGCTCTCACTACGATGTTCAGGAGGCAAAATATAAACAAACTGAATATTTCAGATAAGCTTTGATTTACTGCACACCAAAATTAATGTTTCAGTTATTGTAGCAGTTCACCCTAAGAGGTTTAGAAAGCAAAATATAAACGAGCTGAATACTTCAGGTTATAAACACAGTGCAAGCATAAATAATCAGTCATAATAGATCAGAGAAAAAAAGGCCTTTCATCCCTGTGTGGAAACTTAACTTAGTCCACATGCTGGGAAGCCCTCTACCGCCTGCTTGGACCTCTCTCCTCCTCAAGTACCACGAGCAAACCGGGAGGCAGGGCTGGGCCAGGCCATGGCAGCTTCCACAGTTCCATCTGCCAGCTTCCAAATCCCTCACCCACACTTCAGTGCTTAAATAACTCGAAGCTTGGATTCTATCTCATTCTGGCATTTTCTAGCTATGTTATCAGTACTTGGCTGCTCTGCTCTTCTCCAGCCTTTGTATTCATTCCATCTTCTCCCTGTACTCTCGTTCTCAAGGTTGAGACGGAGTCTTCTACACAAACAAGCTTGAAAATAATATCATGAACTTTTCCACGATGTTTGGGAGGGGGTTTCAACAGGCATTACACTCATCTACACTGCTCAAGCTAATTAACCCTTTGCGTTACAATGTCTTCCGCATCTTTCCCTATACTGAACAGTCATCATCATTTATTAATTGGACTGTTTATCCAGAAATATGTTTATCAGCTACCCACAGTTCAATCTTCTCTGTTTATTGTCTTCTGATCTCCTCTGTCGCTGTATCTTTCTTTGCTAATTTGGACTGAAGTGACGAAGCGAATTGGGGAATTTTGTACTAATGTTCCTTTTCTGAGGAGTAATGTGTATCCATTGCAGCACAGGAAGAGGTTGGAATACCCACACCCAAACTGATGCTTCTACTTTTACCTATGTACATGTTTAAAACTAAGATAAGGGAAAGACTTACATTTCCCAAGCCATTGTGCAGTGCAAACAATTATTCCTGAACAGTCGCTCGATCTACAGAGAAGCAGGCACAGAACTGTGGTGCTCCCCATACATAATTATGGCAACGAGGCCTACGAGGACTAGACATGAAAAATGCATCCTATGGTTGCCTTGAGATTATCATTGCAACCATCTCAAGGAAGGGTTGTGCATAAAGACTGAAGACATACGTCATTTAGAATTGTTTTTTGCGTGGATTGTATGTGCAGGTATAAGTGTTTGCATAAAGAAGCCTTCTCCATACACACACCCAGCCAGGAGTTATGATGTTCTCACTTTCTCAGGCCATCAACTAAGGTTCTCTGCAACTACTCCTGATGAGGTCTCTTGCATTTTGATAACACTTACATCATCCACAGTCCTTCACACATCCAGGATGCACATAAATGTGCAGCATTGTACTACAATCACACCACACCCAAGTATCACACACCTCCCTTTGCACAGAATAGACACACACAACACAAAACCAAGACAACATAGCCTGGTTATGTCCTTGTTTATCTGTTTGTGTTGTGTGGGACTGCATGTGTGTCTGCATGCATCTTTCTCTCCATGACCCTCTGAGTTAAATCTATGCTTGTGTGTCTGTAAATATGTGGGGATGGGTCACTGCATGACTGCTGGTTGTTATGCATGGGTACCTGTTTATTTGAGTACAATAATAATTCTATGCCTGGTTGTCTATTTGTGTTGGTGCCTGTGTATGTTTTATGTGTATGAATGTACGTAGATTTTCTGTATAAGCATGAAAGTCTGTCTTCGTGGTCCCTTTTCTGCTTATGTGTAATCTCCACCATTGTATACAAAAATGCTGTGTGGCTGTTTATGTAAACATTATACAAATTCAGATTTGTCAGTTCCTGTTCAATTTATTTGTTCTACAATATTTCATGCTGCTTTAAGGCAAGATTATGGGGTTCATTATGACCTCTGCGGTCTTTTGAAAAGACCGCTGAGGGACCGCCGTGTTGAAGACCACCAGTGGTGGCGTTTTCCGCTCGGCGTATTATGACTGTTGGCTGCTCTCCATCCTTTTTCGGACGGAGAGCCGCCAAACGCCATACTGGAGGGCGGCGGTGAAGTGGAGGCTGCTCCACCTCCACCGCCACGCCAACAGAACACCGCCCACCGAATCACGTCCTGTGATTCGGTGTGGCGGTGTTCTGTTGGCGGTGTGGTGTCGGCGGAGCAGCCCCCATGTCTCCCGTCCCCTCCCGGAGGATCGACGGACCAGGTATGTCGATCGTCCATTAGGGGAGGGGGGTGGAGGGGTGTTGTGTGTTGGGTGCGTGCATGGGGGTGTGCGTGTGTGTGTGTAGAGGGGGGGTGTGAGTGGGTGTATGCTTGTGGGGGTGTTGCATGTTTGTGAATGAGTGCGTGCATGTCTGTGGGTATGTCTGTATGGATGTGTGCGTGTATGTTTGAATGGGGGGGTGCGTGTCTGACTGTGTGTGTGGATGTTGGCATGTATGTCGGTGTGTGTGCATGTATGTGTGTTGGTGGTGCCTGCGTGCGTGTCGGTTGTGAGTGTGTAATGTGATGTAGGGGGTCGGGTGGGGAGGGGGGCCCTGCCACCTTTGGTGGGTGGCAGGGGTGGTGGGGGGTGTAGGGGAGGAAGTCGGGGTGGGGGTGGGGGGTGGTCGGTGGGAGGTGGGGGAGACCCCTATCAGTGCCAGGGAAGGAATTCCCTGGCACTGATAGTGCTTACCGCCATGGATTTCATGGCTGTTTCAAACCGCATGAAATCCATGGTGGTCAGCTGGGTCCAAATACCGCCAGCGGTATAGTGATGGCCGCCGGGCTGGAGACCCAGGTCTCCAGCCCGGCGGTCTTGTCAGGCCTGGCGGGCGGAACGGAGAACTGGCGGATGACCATGGCGGTAACCGGCATGGTCATAATTGCAAAAAAAAGACCGCCAGCCTGTTGGCGGTCTTACCGCCGCTTCTCCGCCTTCCGACAGGGTCGTAATGACCCCCTATATTTTTACATTTTTTATCACAACGCCAAATGTTATGTATTTTTAGTTCTTATATTTTCAGATAATTCACGTCATCAAGCTGAAAACACGTCTTCTCTGAATTTTTGGGAATTCTTTTTAGAATTCTGCAAGAATGCACGGATTCCTCACAAGAACGTTTAGCAGTCTTCACAATGCAGTAAAATAGAATTCTTCCTCTTGCTTAATTTCTCAAATACATTGAGTTGCTGTGTTTCTCTACTACCTTACTACTGTATTAATTTATTTATTTATTCATGTAGGTGTTTTCCTAGAATGCCATCACTTATGACATCCCAATTAATCTTACCCGAAACTAAACATAAGTAAACTTGCTTCATATATATTCATTGCAGACATTCAGAATATCCTGTAAACCTAAATGAATTTTATTATTCGGACGGTGCACTAGAACAAACTCAATGAAGGTGTGCAACTTGCATTCGGATTTTGTGAAGTTTGAACAATACAGAAATCTATTATTAACATTCCAATTTTCATCTTCTTAATTTTGACAAATATTAATAGTGACTTTATTATTTTTCCATGCATATTTTATCTTCTGAGACAAGAACCAAATTCTTATATGGACACCTTCACTAAATGCACAACATATTTTAACCATCGTTAACATGGATTAAACCTATCCTGGAGTCGATCCTCCAGGGGCAGTGGTATTATCGGTACACTAGGTACATTAGCACTGGGCACGTGGTGTGATGGGTCCACTGTACTAACTGCTGCAATTATAACTGCAAACCTACCATCTCACATGATGCTATAATGTTCTACACTTGGCAAGCTCGTTCAATGGCCACATTACCATACAAAAAATATCAAGGTGAGTTGTAAAGTTTTAGAAAGAGGTTTTCAGCTTGTGTGTAGAGGTACAACACTGTTACAATCCATTGCGGGTTGTACAGCCATCAGGACATGGAAGTCAAACCATGTTTCTCTGTTTATGCGGTTGGGCAGGATAGGTGCTACTGCAGAAATCCTAGGACAATGCCAGTGCTCAAAAGTCCAGCTCCTCCTATAGGACCGTTTCCACTAAGATCTCTGCTCCTCCTTGTTCTGCATAGGAATACATGGCAGATATTATTTGAAGGTTGACAGTACTTTAACTCCATATATACCAAGGGGCATATTTTCAAGATACTGACATAGGGTAGCACCGTACGTCTTTATGCTGCGGTGCCCTATGCTAATTCAAAAGGTCAGAAATGCAGAATATTTCCAACATACAGTGCATTTCTTTCCTTTCCCCCTGCGCTGATGCACAATTAGCTGCCTAGCGCCAATGCAGGCACCCCTGCACCAGGGTGCAAGGGTGTCTGCATTGTTGGAAGGATTGATTTTGTGCACAAAAACAATCTAGAGAGGCGTTTTCCTCCTGCTAGGTGTGCTGCACTACACAGAACACCTAGAAAGAGAAAACAACAAGGAGAAATAAAGACATTTCTCCTTGTTGCACCTGCCCTGGAGAGGCATACATTTTTTTACGCATTCCCAGGTTTACACATCCTTGTAAATCTGGGAGTGCAGCAAAACCCATGGGTGTTGCATGGGAACACCCACTGCTACACCCATAGAACTCCTCCCTAATTCAATGTAAGGCAACACAGGGACTTGCGCTGCCTTGCCATATCATAGCTACGAGGCCATGAAAAGCCTTGCAAAGTGGCTTTGAGTGGCCGCATAGATATGGGTCTGCACTCTGTGCCACTGGAGCATCTTAAAAAGTGATGCACCGGCAGCGCAAAGGGCTTGAAAATATGACCAAGATTTTAGCTCTCCATGAATGCCCAATTTACACCTGGGATCCACTTTCGTTGCATGCTTTAGGGCTTACAACAACCTCACAACACCACTGCGATCAACGCCTCTCTTCAGTCCAAAATATTTTTTACATCCAGTAAATCAGTGTATTTTTCTAGGTGGGATTTAAAGTCACTTGATTCCCTTGTACATATGATATTTTCTTTGTATATCATGGAGGCAATGTTATTTCAGTACCATACCCACTTCACAGACAAACCTTCAGATGTAATAGGAATTGCTATCTCAGGCACCTTTTTGTGATTCGTTTTGGAATAGTAATATTTTGCATCAATTATCTGGCAGCATGTAGTGTCTCTGCTGGGTGTGCTGGGGGGGTAGTAATGTTGCTTCTGCAGTGCACCTTAAATATTAATATTCTGTATCTATTATAAAACACACCAGATGCTTTACTACTGTTCTTCCTGTTCTTTAAAGCATTTTATGGATGCAGAGAGCAGCACATCCGTTATGATATGAACCTACTCTTGCATAGTCTGATTATATTTGTAGTAAAAAGTTCTCATGCCTATAAATGTGGTGCATGCTTTAATAATTCTTTATGAATCTCGGGCTGCTCTCCCGAATCATTGCACATTGCTTGGCAGCTGTCACTCTATTGTGTGCTCTATGTCAGGGAATTTCAGAAACTGACTTTGCTTGAGGTTTTTTTTTTAGCCCCCATCAGCGCTCAGCAGACACTGCTTTATGTACCAGATTATCTTTAGTGAATGCTCACGCCCTGTGGTTAATTTGCTTTCTTAATCAATATAGTACTTTGAGACCTATTTTACGGTGCCCAATCTGAATTATTAATCACACAAAAGTGATGCGCGGAAGGTTGCAAATAGTCTAACCACTGGCAAACCGTGGAGTAGGATTCCAGGCTATTGTTATTCATCCATTCTGCATATCAGGACTGGCTCTGCTAGTCATGGGAACAGTTCATTCCGAACTGCAAGATGAGGCACCCTCCAGAAGCAAACAGGAGCAACCTCAGGCTGATTTCAGTTTTGTTAGGCCACACCAGCCAGCTTAGAACATTCAAGGTGAGCGTGGGACCCCTGTCTTGGCATACCCTTGGTCACTTAGGGTGTAAAACAATCACACAAATGAGATGGGGGAATGCTATTGGGGCACATTCAAGGCTGATTTGCATATGCCTGGGTCCATACTAAGGTGGCATTGTGGGCAAAAGGACGATGCATTGGAATGCCAGCCTGAGCGATTAACAGTAGTTAGAACTATCGCAAGTATTCCTTCCAGCACCATTTGTGTATTTGATGCAGCACCCTTAGTAGCTGTAAGACCTGGCATACTTTGCATGGTTTCCCTTATACCTTTTGCATTCTGCCCTCCTGTTTTGCTGTCTTAGTTTTTGCTGGCTTTTGGATTTTGTGCACTGTAGCACTGCTAACCAGTGTTAAAATGCATGTTCTCTTGCCCTAAAAACATTATAACATTGATCTATCCACAACTGGCATATTAATAAGTGAGTTCCTAGTAATGTGCACTACATGTGCCTAGGGCCTGTAAATTAAATGCTACCAGTGAGCCTGCAGCACCAATTGTGTCACCCACTTTACTAGTTCTTCAAACGTGACTCAGGCCTGCCATTGCAGGGGATGTGTGTGCAGTTATAAACTGCCATGTTGACCTGGCAAGTTAACCCACTTTTTGTATGCTAGAGCCACCTCATGTGCACTAGTCCCAGCATGCACAACAGAAATGCCAGAGGGCTCAAACCAATGAAACTCTTTAAAAACACAGTTCAACAGTTCATCAGTGCTTGACATGCGGAAGTGCACAGTTCTTCAATGTATTTAATTACACAAAATATGCTGTCCAATAATCAATCCAAATGTTGCTTCACACTTGAGAAAGAAACATGATGACTCAAAATAGCTTAAGTTGAATCCCAATGCATTTCGGGTATTAGCCCTTCATCAGGGGAACTGTAAAACAAGTATCAAACAGGAAAATCAGGGATGGAATGGTTCAAAAACACAGAAAACACTATTAAAGTAAACAAACATATATATTTCAAAAGATGAAATAAGAATGTATCAAAGGATGTGATGCCCGGTGCATGAATGTCATTCTACATATTGGCGTTCTTTTTCTTTATGTAAACAATGCAGTCTCTGAATTGTCAACGTGCAACCTAAACCACCAGTGCGCCAAATAAATAAAACCATGCCATCAGACACTTCCCTAACATGAACACAATATTATCCACGAAATGACGAGATGCTGTGACCATGCCCATGCGCTCAGTATCACCAGAAATGTGCTGCAACCTTGAGCATACCAAGTATCAACCAAATGGAAGGCGCTCACAGAATCCAAAAGCACATACATAAACCGCACTGTACCAAATCTCAAGCGAGCACGCTGTACAAATAACTATAAGCATCAGGCAGGTACCCTTTAGAATACAACCAAAACAACAACATTGTGAACACACTGGACAAACGAGCACCAAAACTCGTGCACTGTTGCACACCTGTGATTAAATAAAATAAAACGTGCACCTGTTAAAATGACTGAAACCATCAAAACCACAAGTGAACGGCTCCCATAAAGCCACGCTGCCATTGGGAGACCCTTATTCGTACAAGGCGACGTAAATAACACTGAAGACAGACTATTACGCGTGCTGCCAAAGCCTGAGTGCTGAAGGCTCAGTCTCACTGATCCCAGTGCAAAAAAACACAAAACGGGCATTAGTGGTTTGGGTTGCATGTCAGTAATTTAGAGACTGCATTGCTTACATCATCAAAAAGCATGCCAGTATGTAGCATGTCATTTATGCATAGGGTATTACATCATTTGATACACTCTTGTTTCATTTTTTGATATATTTTTGTTACTGCAATAGTTTTATCTGTGTTTTTGAAACATTCCATGCCTGATTTTCCTATTTGATACATGTTGTACAGCTCCCCTGATGAAGAGGTAATACCCGAAATTAACTGGGATTCAACTTAAGCTATTTTGAGTCATCACGTTTCTTTCTCAAGTGTGAAGCAACATTTGCATTGATTATTGGACAGCATATTTTGTGCAATTTAATAAATTGAAGAACTGTGCACTTCTGTGTGTCTAGCACTGTTGAACTGCGAGTTTAAAGTGTTTCATTGGTTTGAGCCCTCGGGCATTTATGTTCTGCGTGCTGGGACTGGTGCACATGAGGTGGCTCTAGCTAATGCAACCAGTTGTTATTGGGATTTGGACAGGATCCTATCCAGCACAGCACATTTTTTAAAGTATGTTTCTATACAAAACTTGGTGCTATACGTTTAAACTGTGTGCACAATGTATGTTTTGTTGAAAGTTAACTCACTTGCCAGTCCCAAACCTTCCTTTTCAATACATATGTTAGTGCTTAATTTGTCAATAAAAACGTGCTGGTGCCCAAAGCCCTCCTCTTAACCATGCTGCTGATGCATTTAAATGTGCTAAGACGGAATACTGAAGCAGCATAATCCTGAATCCATCTCGGGCCTCTTCAATCTATTTACAGCCATTCCCGGCCCCTTCAGCTCACAGTTGCAGCTTTCTGCTTTCTACCTTTGTGACGCTTTTTCGATGTTCTCTTCCTCCGTCTTTCCCATATGTGTCTTTTGCTCACAGCAAACACTTGAGGCAGATGACTAAGCACCGGCCCTCAAAAATAAGTGCCGGTGCTCAGCACCGAAACAACAAGCACAAATTAAGCACTGCATATGTCATCCCTAAGGTAGATGCTGAACAGCCCCAAGAACAAGGTGCAGTGTATTTAAAAAGTTGGACATACACTTTTTAGATTTTACATTTCCTAGGTAGTGAAAAACTATCACATTTGTTTTTCGCTACTTCATGGCCTATGTGTTCCGTAGATTGAAATTGGGATTAGTTTATTACCTTTCATAAGTACAATTTCCAATTGGGACCAGATAGATATTTCAATTTTTGTGTCTCTGGACTAGCAATTTAACATCACAATTTATGGTAAAGTCAGATTTTAAGTTGTAATGCACCTTCAGAAAAAGTTTGTGGTTTATCTGAGGGTGGTAACCAGGTACAATCTCACTTTATTCACAATCGATATGGTAATGCTTTGAATGAACTAATGCATAAATGAGATTTGTCATTCTTTAATGAAATGTGCAATTTAAAAACACCTTCAATGCAGAGGTGCTTTCACCTCTAGATGTCTAATAATTTCTCCCACAGTGCGCACAGTTTTTATGTACACAATATTGCAATAAGTGATCAGTACTCCCAGAGTTTAAAGCTCTCTTTATTGCTAGGCAAGCAGAGCCAGAAGGAACTCTCCAAGTTGGTTGATAACATTAAAATTGGCACCTGGAAGACTGGTCCCAGGTTGAGCCACAAGGACTCTTGAAACACCTAAATAGCGCCCACAGTGAAGATGTTTGGATCTCTCTTGAGGATGATGTAGATCCACCTGTGCATATTAGGGCTTTCACTGCATTTCCGTGAGGGGTAAAACAGGGTCTCAGCATGACTAAGGGAAGGTCCAGACATCCAAAAAAAAAGGATGGGTTGACTCAGCATGCAGAAGCCCCACAAAACACTTAATGAGGCCTTTAAGTAAGTTACTAGATGCAAGAATGAGATCTGCGCACTCAGGTGTGAGTACAGGAGGACAGTAAAAAAAAAGGAAAGAAAGCATGAGGGAAGAAACCTAGGAACTACTGCTGTGAAGCGAGCTTCAGTAATAATAATACAACATTGGGGGAAACGGAATACTTAAGAATTGAGATCACTATCACAGCAGGAGAGTGGGTTGAGCAATTCTCTTTATTTATACATCTTTTACCTCTAAATCGGGTATGGAGTGGCAGGCATCCCTCATGGGTGCAACTGATCATATAACTAACTCCTCTATCACTACACCCCCTTTCAGCCTGGAGGAGGCAATTGACCATATAACTAACTCCCCTATTATTACACCCACTTTCAGCCTGGTGGAGTGCGCTTGGGCCATCAATTCAAGCAAAAGTGGGAAAGCCCCAGGCCCGAATAGAGTCCCAGTGGATGTGCATAAGGCTAAAATTCCACTTTGGGGCCCTTTATTGACCCTGGTCTTGAGGGCATGTTGCACTTCAGGGTTTATACCAACTTGGGCAGAATCCATCATCGTTCCTTGATACAAAAAGGGCGATCGTCAAAATCCTGCTTGCTGTAGGCCTATTTTGCTCTTTGACTCACTTGCCAAAATAGCTGGGCTAATTATCCTGAAAAGATTACAGGACTGGGCGGAAACAAAATACATTTTGTCAGATCTACAATGTAGTTTCCACCCTGGGGTAGGGACGTTTGAACAGGGTCGGAACCTAAGTATTCATTTTGGAAAGTACACCAAGATTAAGAAAGGTAATTTATATCTGGCTTTTGCAGACCTGTCATCAGCATTCAATTGCGTTGCTCATGATAAACTGTGGAGCATCTTGGCAGATTTGAGGGTAGATTTCACAATTATTCATTTTAGTAGGGAGCTGTATTCTGGATAAAGAGCTCAGGTCAGAGATGAGGTATGGGGAGAGTATACCAAATCACTTAGTATAAGAGAGGGGTTGTCGCGCCGCACCGCGCGGCGCGAGCTGAGCGTTCGGCACAAGCCGCGCGTTCGGCTCGGGCCGCGCTTCGCGTCTTTAAGACGCGGCGCGCCCCGAGCCTTTCCTGCACCCTACGAGGCCCCAAGGCTTACTTGGGGCCTCGCGCTGCTCTCTCCCTCCGTTTTGTTGGGGTCTCCTGACCCCTCATACCTGTTTGGGCTCCTTTTCTTCTTTCTTCTGTCTTCTTTCTTTTTGGGTCTGTTTCTTGCTCTTTCCTTTATGTCTTTTCCCCTTCCCAGGTTACCCTTGTCTTCCCAGCATTCCTCCTTCCCTATTCTCTATGGTTTCTGCTCCAGTCTATTCTATCTACTTTTCCCTATCTAAGATGGTGTCCTTTTTCTTCCTGTGGGTCACTTCCTGTTTTATGGTATTTAAGGATGGTGTTTTCTTCTCCTCTTTGCGCTGCAACACTCTCTGTTCAGTTAGTGTCCTCGCTCCTGATTTCCTAGCCTTTGGTTCTGGATTTCGCCATTTCTGTGTTATTACGTCAGTTCTTTTTGATTCCTGTTCCTCTGTTCTTGTTTCAGGAATCCTCTGCGAATCTTCTTGGAGGTTTTTTCCTCTTCTTCTGAAGGGTTTTTTTCCCTCTGGCGCTACTTTCTCACGGTCACGGTCTGTCCTTGGCGTTCCTTTGCCTACAGCACCGTGGCTACCAGAAAGAGTCGCCCCTTTTTGGGCCAAAGTCGAACTCTCAAGATCCACGCCTCAAGATCTGCAAACTCCAGGCGCAAGCAGCACGTGAGTCGTGACAGATTGCAGCGCCAAACCATCCCAACGTCTTCTAACACCATGGAAGACACTGTGGTAGCTGCTGCAGATCCGGATCAAGCTCTTCTAACTACAATTCAGCAACAAGCTCAAGAATTACAGCAACTACGTAGTGAGAATGCTGCGCTGCGACAGGCTTTGGCTTTCCGTAGTGGTGATGTTCTGACGCTCTCCGCCTCTACCCATCGTTTTTCTGGTGAACCAACCAAGCTGCGTGAGTTCCTTGATTCCTTAACAGTGTACTTTGCCTTCCGACCCACCCAATTCTCCCATGACAGAACAAAGGTGGGTTATCTCATCACTGCCTTATCCGGTCCTGCCTTGGCCTGGGCAACCCCGATGGTATCATCTAACGATCTGGTATTGTCGGATTATTCCGCCTTTGTGAACCGCTTCAAGCTGATGTTTAGTCGTCCTGGATTGGAGGCTTCAGCGGAAGAAGCCTTATGCGATATTCATCAAGGTTCACAAGATGTCCTTCAATACATTACACGCTTTCGTCAACTAGCGGCAGAGACCACCTGGGTGGAACGTACTTTGGTGACTTTGTTTCGTAGAGGACTCAAAGAAGAAATAAAAGATGAACTAGTACATTCCACCAGAGTGGAAGATCTTCGTGGCCTGATGGATCAAGCCCTCTCCATCGAGTATCGCCTTCAGGAACGGAGAGCAGAGAAGAGAAAGAGCAGAGGGTCTTTTCAACCAAGCACCTCACGAGTTTTTCCGCATCGTTCTGAGGAACCTCGCCCTCCTGTCAGAGACACCGAAGGAGAACCCATGCAGGTGGATACAACTCGAGGCCCTCTCTCCGCTAGCGAACGAGAAGATAGACGAAAGAAGGGTTTGTGTTTATACTGCGGTTCTGCCGGCCACATACTGCGTACCTGTCCAGTACGTCCATCAAGGCCATCGGGAAACGCCGCTTCCCGTCCTCTGTAAGAAGGGAGGGGACGGGATTAGCAGCTATACCTTCCATCAGTTCTTTCAATGACAATACCACATCCTTGTTCATTGTACCAGTCATGTTACAATTACCTGATGGCCGTCAAGAGAAGACTATGGCACTACTAGATTGTGGAGCTAGTGGTATTTATATGGATAAGAAGTGGGCCACTACTCAACAAGTTCCTATACAACCTAAGGAGATTCCCGAACAAGTACACACGGTGGACGGATCTTTGATATCATCGGGTCCAGTTGATACAACTACCCTGATGCTGAATCTACAGATCGGTAACCATCAGGAACACATCTCCTTTGATCTTATAACTTCCCCCAACCATACCATCATTCTTGGAATCCCGTGGTTCATCAGACATAATCCATATGTGAACTGGGCTACCCGGACGGTTTCCTTGTCTTCACAGTTCTGTCATGAGCACTGTTTTGCTTCAGACAAGTATTGGTCGCCTAAGAGATCAATAATCACGGAGGGTACTACCGGTTCGACCATAAATACAGTCCAAGGAGTTCCTGAACACTATTTGGATTTTCAAGATGTCTTCCAAAAACCTTCCAAACCTGTGTTACCTCCACATCGAGATTACGATTGTGCTATTCCCTTGGAACCTGGCACTATCGTTCCTTTTGGCAGGATGTATTCCCTCACGGAAACTGAAAAGGAAGTACTAAAGGAGTATTTGGATGAAAATATTCAAAGTGGTCTTATTGTTCCATCGTCTTCTCCGGCCGGGGCTCCTCTCTTTTTCGTACCCAAGAAGACAAAGGATCTTCGCCCTTGCCTGGATTTTCGAGGCCTGAATAAAATAACTATTAAAGATCGTTATCCTTTGCCTCTCATAAGGGACATTTTAGAGGCAGTCAGAGGGGCCCAACGGTTTACCAAACTAGATCTACGGGGAGCCTACCACCTTTTACGCATTAAAGAAGGAGATGAGTGGAAAACGGCCTTTAGGACTCCATTTGGTCACTTTGAATACAGGGTAATGCCTTTCGGTCTTACTAATGCCCCGGCAATCTTTCAGAGATTTATGGACTCAGTATTCTCTGATCTCCTGAATCAGACAGTTGTAATCTACCTTGATGATATTCTTATTTATTCTAGAAATCCTGAACTCCATTCTTCCCATGTGAAACAAGTCCTTCAACGACTCCGGGCACATCAACTATTTTGCAAACCCGAAAAGTGTGAGTTTGACAAGACGGAAGTCAAATATCTGGGATATCATTTAAGTCCCACCGGTGTAGCTATGGATCAAGAAAAGGTACAAGCTATTCTAGATTGGCCTTCTCCATCTTCTATTAAAGAAACACAATGCTTTCTAGGATTAGCGAACTTCTATCGACAATTCATCGCAGACTTTGCAAAACAAACTAGCCATATAACTCACACTTTAAAGAAGGAAAATCTTTTTAAAGGGTTTGTCTGGACTAAAGCTGCCGAAACAGCCTTTCAGGATTTAAAGAAGGCATTTACACAAGCTCCCATCTTAAGACATCCAGATACCAACAAACAATTTATTGTCGTCACCGATGCTTCTGAAAAAGCCATTGGTGCCGTCCTACTCCAACAACAAGAGGATGATGGTCTTGAACATCCTGTTTTCTATTTGTCTCATATACTCTCTATTGCAGAACAACATTACTCAGTACTGGAAAGAGAATTGTTGGCTCTGAAAACAGCTTGTATTGAATGGAGACAGTTTCTGATGGGTTCCAAGGAGCCTTTTGAAGTGAGAACAGACCATCGAAACTTACAATGTTTACGAAATTTCGTATGCCAAAATAGTCGTCAAGCTCGTTGGGCCTTCTTCTTCAGCCAGTATGATTTCTACATTACATATATTCCGGGCTCCCAAAACATTCTGGCTGATGCTCTGTCGCGTCGTTATTCAGATTGTACTCCTGTCCCAGCTCAACCCCTACTGGAACCTAATAAGATCATTGGGGTAGCTCAGTCTTTTCTGGAGGAGGTACAACTGGAATACTCCAATCTATCTGATGATGAAGTAGAGAACTTAAGGCCTCTTTTACATAAGAGACAAGGATACTATTATTATCACGATCTATTATTCATCCCTACTAACAGAGTTAGAGAAAAGGCATTACAAATGTGTCATGATTCACCGGTTGCTGGTCATAGAGGCATCAAGGCCACACAAGAACTGTTATCACGATTTTTCTGGTGGCCTACTTGGAAACAGGATATTGAAACATACGTTCAGTCTTGTCCCACATGCGCTGAAGTCAAGATTCCCCGAACCAGACCTGCAGGATTACTCCAGCCCTTGCCGGTTCCGCCAACTCCATGGCACACCATCTCTACTGATTTTATGTGTTCGTTACCACTTTCAGCAGGAAACCGGGTAATCATGGTCACTGTGGACTCCTTTACTAAGATGGCTCACTTCACTGCCTTGAAAAAGCTACCTACATCCCAAGAATTAAGCCAGATATTCATCGAACATATCTTCCGTCTTCATGGACTTCCTCATACTATTATATCTGATAGAGGACCTCAGTACATTTCCCGGTTTTGGAGGTATTTTTGTAAGACACTAAATATCGATAGAGCTCTGTCATCGGGCTTCCATCCTCAGACCAATGGACAGACCGAGCGTCTGAACCAAGGCTTAGAACAATACCTTTGTTGTTTTTGCAACTCAACTCAAAGCAACTGGAACACTTATCTACCTATTGCTGAATTCTCTTACAATAATTCAGTCCATAGTGCCTCCAAGACCACTCCTTTTTTTCTGTTCTTATTGTTTTCATCCTACCTCTTTTCATACTTCTTCTCGGTCTCCCACTCCCTTGCCCGCTATTACTCATTTTTCCAAACGTCTTCTACAAATCCATAGACTGATTCGTTCTAATCTCTTACACACCAAGAGATATATGAAGAAAGTAGCAGACAAGAAACGTAGGGCCACTCCGGACTACCATCCACAAGATAAAGTTTGGCTTTCTTCAAAATTCTTACCCTCACGTCTTTCTCAGAACAAGTTCACACCTCGCTACTACGGGCCTTTCCGTATTCTCCAGTTGCTTAATCCTGTCACTGTCCGTCTTCACTTGCCTTACACGTGGAAGATTCATCCAGTCTTCCATGTCTCCCAACTCAAACCTTATGTACCAGATCCATATTCTCGTCAGTTTTCCTGTCCTCCTCCTGTCTTAGTGGATGATGTTCCTGAATATGAGGTTCAGGAGATTTGTGACTCTCGTCTTTTTCACACCCGTCTGCAGTATCTGATTCATTGGAAGGGTTATCCTCTCAGTGAATGTTCTTGGGAGGATGCATCTTCTGTTCATGCTCCTCTTCTGACTCAGCGCTTTCACCGTTTATTTCCTTTCAAACCAGGGCCTTCGGGAGGGGGGCCTACTGTCGTGCCGCACCGCACCGCGCGGCGCGAGCCGAGCGTTCGGCACAAGCCGCGCGTTCGGCTCGGGCCGCGCTTCGCGTCTTTAAGACGCGGCGCGCCCCGAGCCTTTCCTGCACCCTACGAGGCCCCAAGGCTTACTTGGGGCCTCGCGCTGCTCTCTCCCTCCGTTTTGTTGGGGTCTCCTGACCCCTCTTACCTGTTTGGGCTCCTTTTCTTCTTTCTTCTGTCTTCTTTCTTTTTGGGTCTGTTTCTTGCTCTTTCCTTTATGTCTTTTCCCCTTCCCAGGTTACCCTTGTCTTCCCAGCATTCCTCCTTCCCTATTCTCTATGGTTTCTGCTCCAGTCTATTCTATCTACTTTTCCCTATCTAAGATGGTGTCCTTTTTCTTCCTGTGGGTCACTTCCTGTTTTATGGTATTTAAGGGTGGTGTTTTCTTCTCCTCTTTGCGCTGCAACACTCTCTGTTCAGTTAGTGTCCTCGCTCCTGATTTCCTAGCCTTTGGTTCTGGATTTCGCCATTTCTGTGTTATTACGTCAGTTCTTTTTGATTCCTGTTCCTCTGTTCTTGTTTCAGGAATCCTCTGCGAATCTTCTTGGAGGTTTTTTCCTCTTCTTCTGAAGGGGTTTTTTCCCTCTGGCGCTACTTTCTCACGGTCACGGTCTGTCCTTGGCGTTCCTTTGCCTACAGCACCGTGGCTACCAGAAAGAGTCGCCCCTTTTTGGGCCAAAGTCGAACTCTCAAGATCCACGCCTCAAGATCTGCAAACTCCAGGTGCAAGCAGCACGTGAGTCGTGACAGGGGTACGACAAGGCTGTGTACAAGGACACTTCTTATTTTCATTATAAATAAATGGTCTGGAGACAGAGCTGGACATTATGCAATTCCAGCTCTCCTTTACGTTGATGATTCTGTCCTGATGGTAACGGCCTCCAATGGCCTTTCAGCGACTTCTCGCAAGCTTTGTTAGTCCCATGCAGAATTTAGTACTCACAGTCAATTGATCTAAAACCTTTATTATGAAATGTGGTGGAAGCCCAGGTAAGTGTCGCAATATAACCATAAATGGTGTAAAATTTGATTCCACAGCAACTTTTTCATATTTGAGAATTATTTTTGATGGAGAAGGTATCTGGTCACAGTGTGTCAACATCAGAAAATTGCACCTTATAAAGGCTAATATGGCTGTAAAGAATTTTGCCAAGCGGTTACGGACAAAACCTCCAAATTAAATGCTAAAAATTTACAGAGCAAAATGTATGTCTATCGCTACATTTGGAGCGGGGGTCTGGGAACATAACAAGTGTAGTGTACTGCAAACAGTGAAAAACAACTTTTTGAAATCTCTTTTATCTGTATCAAAAGGTACCTCATAATTTGTTTGTCATACAGAAATGGGGGTTATCATTCTCATTGATTTAATAATGGTACAGCCAGTCCTCTTATGGCAGTAAATCTGGATATCGGAGTATGTCGGGTTAAATCATGCCACTCTGAGGGTCTGCTTAGACACAAGTCTGCCTTTGAGAATTCCTTGTTTGAGCTATGTTAAGAATTTCTTCAATGATTTGGGTCACTCAGACTATTATGAGAAGCCAGAATGGCTGGCTGCAAAAAGTAGAAAATATCTGAGATCTGAGTGTCTCACTCACCTAGCAGAACTTAGGCTTTCTGCAGAATTGCAGAAACCTAGGTGGTCATTATGAGTTTTGAGGTCCTAGGACCGCCACAGTGGCGTTGGCGTTCGCACCACCGGTGGCCTGGCGGAGAAGACCGCCATATTGTGAGCATGGCAGTGTTCCCAACAGAACACAGCCAATGCACTGCCAGTACCACTAGTGCGGACGGACCACTGTGGCCAGCGACAGGCATCTTCAGACCAGCAGAGACCATGTTTCCACCGACCATATATCGAGGCTGCACACCGGCAGGATTTCTGGGGCGGTCTTACAGCCACGAAAAGCCTGGCAGAAATAAACAACTTAAAAGGAGACACTCACCTTCAGGAACACAGACATGTCTGCAGCTGCCATGGAACCCAAACTTAAACTCTTCCCACTGCTCCTGATTGCCATCCAACTCCAGAACCAGCAATGGCGACAAAGACAACCACCGTAAGTACACCCACCTAGCACACACTTGAGGGAAGGCGATCAGTGCACACCCGCACACAACACATAACTCCGGCACCGCTAGCCATAGCCACATACACCCGTACCAACATACAAACACATCTACATACACACACCCACACACAAACAAAACACACCACAGCCAACATATACGTGCCATACCTACACCACACTACACACACCACTGTCTAACACATCAATACACAGCACCACGAGTCACATAATGACAACACCATCGTAACCACACAAACACATTGGCAAGGAGGCACACCACACAACTCAACTGAAAAACACATACTGGCAGCAACGCGTAACAACAGCACACAACCAATACATACAATAACACTACCAAACAATGTGTTAGATCACACATCACATCCACCCAACACACAAAGTACATCACAGATGCATCACAACACACACACCACTACCACACAATGCCACACAACATCAACATAACACATCACATCAAGTCCATAGCACAACTCACCTACTCAACTCATGCTGCTACACAAATACATCACAAACCCAAAAGACACATACCAAATTCCACATATACAACACATACATGTGGAAGGAAATGCAGAACAAGTTTGTAACCCTCTACACCAACGGTCCAGTGGTGCAGATATAATAAATATAGAGAACATTATGTAAAAAAAACTATATAGAAAATGGGCCGACTGACCAGTCCAGTTGTTCACAGTGCCCCAGGCACACTGGCCAATGTATCTGCACCCAACTTGACTCCTGACTGCAAAGGGGCCTCCACATGCCAGGGACCTCAATGGGGCAGTCAGACACTTCAGGGGTGATGAGGGGTCAAGGTGGAGGCTTGGGTCTGGGAGGGGGTTCTTTGGTTTTGGTTTGGAGGGGGGTGTTTGGCCTAAGTCTTAGACTTTGGGGGAGGGCCCTTGATTTTGGGTTTTAGAGGGATGTCCCTCATTTTTGTGGAGGTCGATGTATTTGCTGTGGGATGGGCATAGGCATTACCAGGGGGGCCATGGGAGGATTGGGTTTGGGTAGGGTAGCAGGGCGCTTGGGAAAAACAGTGACCGGGTCAGTGGGAGGGAACTCATAGAGGAATCTTTTTTTGGACACAAGGGTGGTCATGGAAAAAACATTTGGGTGTGGAGAGAGAGGGAGTGCTTGAGAAGTGTGTACCTCTATGTGCCTTGGGTGCTCGTGCGTGGGTGGATGCCATGTGTTTGCTGGGTATCTGTTGGGTGGGTGAGTGCAGGCATTTAGGTGTACTGGGAGGAGGGGGAAGAGATGCAAGGAAATGACAGAGGTGGATGTGTGAGTGTCTGTTGGGGTGGTGTCTGCAGGTAAGGTGAATGTGCTACATGTGGGGATGTTGGTAGTCGTGGTGAGTGTGCATGTGGTGTATGGGGTGGATGTATGAGGGTCTGCTATTGTGGTGACAGTGAGCATGAGGAGACTGGGGCTGGAACTTGGAATATTGATGTGGTGATAGCTGGTTTGAGTGGTGTAGTGTCTGTCAGGGAGGAGGTGGTGGTGGAGTCTGTATAGGAAGTGGATATTGTTGTGTCTGCATGTGTTTGCTGTCGGTGTGCATGGTGGTGGTGGGACTTGTGGTGCCTGTGTTTGTCTTTGCGAACCATTTCTGTTGAGATGGATGAATGGAGGTCTGACTGTATGTCCTGGATTGGTGTGGGGAGAGGGTTGTGGTATTGAGCACAGGTAGCTGGTGGGGGGAAGGGACACTAGCTGCCATCAACGAGGAGGCCAGAGCCTGAAAGGATCTCTGCAGGCCAGTCAGGGCACCGTGAATGCCTTCCAGGTAGGAATTTGTCTGTTGTATCTGTGATGTCAGTCCCTGAATGGCATTCACAATGGTTGACTGTCCCAAAGCAAAGAGATGGACCTCAGGAGGTCAATAGGCTCCTCATTGAGGGCAGCAGGGCTGACAGGACTGCAGTGAAGGAGACACCCCCCCTCCTGGGTGAGTGGGCACGGGAAACTGGATGGGGAGCTACAGGGAGGGGCGGTGCTGGTAAGGAGTGCGGCGGACAAAGATGGTGCTGGGCTGGTTCCAGATGTGTCCCCCACCACCAGGAAGCATCCATCCGAGGAGGAATCTGAAGACAATGTTGTTGATCCAGTCTCCCCCATGGCACTCCCCTCGCCCTCTGTCCCACTAGTCCCCTCGGCTCCGCTCGTCTCAGCTCCTCGGTCCTGAGGGCTGCAACTTCCCCACTCACTGGTGCCCCTTCTCCTTCACCTGAAAATACTCATGCACACAAAGACAGAGGAGGTGAGGAAGGGAAGGTTGGAGAGAAAAAAGGGTGCAATTGGTCAATACCTATCCATGATCCACACAGAGTAACAACCTAATATGTTTGTGGCATGCCATGGCATTGCATGCCTTCACATTGATATGCACACCTGTGGAAAATCATGGAGGAAACAGAAACTATGCATTGAAAACCTATTAATGTGGAAACATTGGCACTCTTTGACTTGATGAACTGTCATACAATGCACAGTAGCACAGTCCTAGCCACACTCCCATGGTCGTTTACATAGACATACCCTGTACTCCTTACTCAAATGATTCCTGCATGGCAATGTAGCATGCTAACAAATCCATTAACAATGTGGCCAGTAATATTTTTACCCCCTGCATCAATCTGCACCTACAGTATGAGGTAGCTGATAGAGAACGCACCAATTACCTAGGTCATAGTGGCAGACCATTACTGATGGCAATGCCCTGACACCTCTGGTATACTGACGCTGGTGGAAGGAGATGGTCACTTAAAATGTGTAATGTGTCCAGACAAACTCAAACATGGGAGTAAGTCCCCTCAGAAGCCACTGTCTGCATGGTATTGACACATAAGCAACACAAATCCTGCCAGGGTGGCTCATACCCATAGCCAATATGCAACTACCAATGATCTACACTACATCTTCCCACTAGTAGGCTACCCAAACCCATACATGCCTACCATAAGCGAGGTGTAAGTGTATACTTACCCCCTTGTAGCTGCTGTGCTGCCCTCAAGCGCACATCCACCTCAGTGTGGGCCACTGCCAAAATGCAGGCCCCCCTCCCTTGTTGGGAGGATGTCCCCAGCTGGGTCTCAGCAGTCTTACGGCCCAGCTTCTCAGGTCCTCCCACCGCTTTCTGCAGTGGTTGCTCCACCGCACATGGACCCCAAGGGTCTACACTTGCTTGCCAATGGCACACCAAATCCCCTTCTTCTGATCGGCTCTTCCCTGCATGGGTGACACAGACAGAAGGATAAAGTGATGTAGAGTGGCATCACAGCAACAGCAGTGGACGACAACACGAGTCACATCTCATGACCACACAAACGTGTCTGCCCGGCACTAACACACAAACTTCTTTCCCATCTGCATGCATTCACTCCATGTGTGTTGTCTCAACGCCTTTCAAACCCACACACATCAATATCAGACAAGACAGGATCACTGTACTCACCTGCTGCTCTGGTACCCTATACAACTGTTTATACAGGAGTAGGACCCTGTCGACTAGCTTCTCCAGCTACTCCTGGGTGAAGGCTGGGGCCCTATGTCCTGCAGGACGTGGCATAATGGCTTCCAGAGACAGAACACAGCAGCTCACAATGTGGAGGCCTTGCTTGCCAGAGTGTCAGGAGTCAAGTGAGCTATGCAACCGGAAATGCTGGTCACGTCTGCTGTATACATGACCGTTACCGCCGGTGGGGCTTCCATAGACAACTATATTAGACAATAAGGAGTTGCACGGCCGTTGAGACTGCCTACCGCCATGACGACTAACGCCGGCAGAATTAGGTCACTTCCATCTGTCCTGTGCTCGCAGGGCAGGCGGCTGCCATTTTACATGTAGGTAGTGTATAGTAGATGAATGATAAGTGCATAATGGATGAATTTTAGTGACGTGCGTAGATTAACTATGTTCACACATCAAAGCATGGTTCACACATGTGACATTCATACATAGTGTAGTTGGATGTACAGATAACTATGACACAACATGTGCAGTCACTTGCTGGCTCATAGACGGGGTAACCATGACTGTGGCCCTCATTATGACCCTGGCGGCCAGTGATAAAGTGGCAGGAATATCGCCAACAGGCTGGTGGTGTTTACCACCAAATTATGACCATGGCAGAAAGATATCCAGAAGACAGCCAATGTATGACACTGACCGCCAGGGTGGAAGCAACAGCTACCATGGCAGTAGCCGCCTACAGCCAGGCAGAAGTCAAAGTTCGACCTACCATATTACAACAACACAATCCGCCACCTTTTCCGGGATGGTACCAATGACATTGAAAGCCTGGCAGAAACACTGAACAGAAGTGAAAGGACTCACCTTTGGAGACACAGAGAAGAACCATGCCGCCATGGAATCTGAACTGCGTGCATTTCCGATGATATTCTATGCTCTTCTCCACCACGAACACCAATGCCGGTGAAGACAACGACAGTGAGTGCAGCCGCCTAGCACACAAGGGAGGGAGGGAGAAAAACAACAGTGACACACACACGCACCATACACACCCCAGACACACACCCGATACACACAACCATATGCACAAGAAAACAAGTTAATACCCCTAAATCGGATGAATAATGCTAGGACAAAACAAATTTACCAAAGTGATTATAATAATATCAACACAGTATAAATAATAATTTAGTCAATGTAACAGATATTTACAAATGTACAGAACAAGGGACAGTGCCCAGTCCTCAGTTTGCTTGGGCCACATGGCCACAGGCCAAAGTCCAAGGCCCGACTTGTCAACTGCATCAACACGGAGAGAACACTGCAGGGGGCATCAGTTGGCAAATAGGCAGGTACCTCGGGGGAGGCACCTCAGCCGGGAGCTGAAACAAGACCACTGGTTCTGGAGGGGGCAACAGGCCCTATGCTTGGTCCGGGGGAGTGCAAGGCCACAGTCTCCCAGGTGGGTGTCTTACCCACTGGTTCTGGAGGGGGCAACATGCCCCGTGCTTGGTCCTGGGGATTTCAAGGCCACAGTCTCTTGAGTAGGTGTCTTACCCACTGGTTCTGGAGGGGGCAACATGCCCTATGCTTGGTCCTGGGGATTGCAAGGCCACGGTCTCTCGACTGGGTGTCTTATCCACTGGTTCTGGAGGGGGCAACATGCCCTGTGCATGGTCCTGGGGAGTGCAAGGCCACAGTCTCTCGAGTGGGTGTCTTACCCACTGGTTCTCGAGGGGACAGGCCGCTCAGCAGCCCATGGAGGCAGGCTTACATTGCGTCCGCCAGCAGTGCTGCACTGTGGTGGTGCTGGTGGTGGTGGTAGGCTCCTGCACATCCCCTGCACCCTCGGATGGATGCACAACCATGGTTGGTAGTGGGGGATCTGTGACAGCTGCTGGTGCAGGCTCCTGGCACTTCTTGCCTGCTGGTGCAGGCTCCTTGCCCTTCCTACCTGCTCGTGCAGGCTCATTGCCCTTTTGGGTGGCAGGTGCAGGCTCCTTACCCTTCTTGCCTGCTGGTGCAGGCTCCTTGCTGTTTCGGGTGGCTGGTGCAGGTTCCTTGCCCTTTTGGGTGGCAGGTGCAGACTCCTTGCCCTTATTGCCTGCTCATGCAGGCTCCTTCCCCTTCAGTAAATGTGGCCTCGATTCCTTTCCACCACAAATAGGTGTGGTTGGAACTGGGCACGTGGACTGTGTGGCTGAGGTGCTTGGCTGGGTTTGTGATACCCTGGCCATAAGTGCAGGACAGGGGGAGGGGGAGGGAAGCAGTCAATGGTGGATAGGAAAAGTTTCTTAGGGACATTGGGGCGGGAAGAGGGAGAAGGAATGGGAGTGGAGGATGAGAGAGTGGTTGTTGGAGGTGTCTGTTTGCTAGATATTGGTGCAGGTGCATGAGCTGTAGGCTGTTGTGAGGTGGATGGCTGTTGGGTGTCTGAGTGCTTGCGTATGTGTACTTTAGGAGGGGGGACAGACACAGTGGGAGAGGACACAGGGGACGTGTGCATGGATGTTGTGGAGGTGTCTGCCTGTGAGGTGTGTGTTCTGCTTGGTGTGGTGATGATGCTGGTACTGGATGATGATTTAGTGCATGCAGGTGTGATTGTGGACATGGTTGGGAGGGAGGTGGTGGAGGGGGAGGAAGGGGAGACAGTGGAAATAGTGGATGCTGTAGTGTCTGCAAATGGATGGTGTTTGTGTGAGTGCCTGTGGGATGAAGCGTGGTGCTTTTGTTTGCCTGTGCCACTCTTGGGTGTTGTCTTGTGTGCATGTTCGTCTGTATGTGTGCCTGGGATGGGTTGGGGTTGAGGAGAATGGGCCTGTGAAGTGGAAGTTGGAGGGGGGACAGATGAAACAGGGGCAATGGCTGCCATCAGAGAGGAGGCCAGAGCTTGGATCGATCTCTGTTGGGCCGCCACTCCAGTGTGAATGCCCTCCAGTAATGCATTAGATTGTTGCTTCTGGGCTGCCAGCCCCTGGATGGCATTCACAATGGTTGACTGCCCTACAGAGATGGATCTCAGGAGGCCAATAGCCTCCTCACTTAGGGCAGCAGGGCTCACTGAGGCAGGGCCTGAGGTGCCTGGGGCGATGAGCGGGCACAGGCAACTCAATGAGGGGCTGCTGGGAGGGCGGTGCTGGTACGGGGGTGGCGGCTGTACCTGTAGCTGGGTTGGTCACAGAACTGTCCGCCACCATTAGGGAGCTTCCAACAGAGGAGGTATCTGTGTCTGAAGTGTCCCCTCCAGTCTTAGCCGTGGTGCTCCCCTCCCCCTCTGTCCCACTGGTGCCCTCAGCGTTGGTGGACTCTGCCTCCTGAGTCCTGTGGGATGCAGCTCCCTCTGGCGCCAGTGCCTCAGCTTCTCCACCAGATGATGCTAATGCGCAAAAGGACAGGATGACAAAACAAAAAAGGGGGGAGAGACAAAGGAAACACTGCGTCAATGGCTGCACCAACACCACCATTGGCGTACACAGCACCCACACGCACCCTCACACACAGGGAACAGGCCTACGTACTATGCATTGCACCACCACTGATCTCGCTAGCCACCAAGGCATGAGGAGGGGCACACACTGCGAACTGCAGCACACCTGGGACCCACACAGCCCTGACCAGTAGTGGATGCTTACAAGCTAAGTATAGCAGGATTATCCCTTCAGAACCCTAGCCACCAGAGGTCCTATACTGCTATGTCAGGACTGGCCTAGGGGCACTCACTGACACACATCCACCACCTGGATACCACCTCACCAGGTGTAAGTTGTAATGATGGGCACTGTAGTAACCCCCTGGTGACTGCTGTGATTCCCTCAAGCACCCATCCCGCTCTGGATAGGCCACTGCCAGTATGCAGGCCATCAGGGGGGTCAGGGTTCAACAGGCACCCCTTCCTCGTTGGGAGGCCATCCCCAGCTGGGCCTCCACCGTCTTCCAGCCCATACAGCAGTCCGTACTCAGGTAGGACTCCATCCACCAGTCTGTCCAACTCCTCCGAAGTGAAGGCTGGGGCTCTTTCCCCGGTCAAACGGTCCATGATAGGTTCCAGACACAGGTCACAGCAGCACATGCAGTGTAGGTCCTCTCCTATGGAAGGTCAGGAAGCAAGTGAGGAATCAGATAGAAAATGGAAGTCACATCTGCGGTGGTGCATACCACACCACCGGCGTAGATCACCATTGGCCACTGTAACCCATAGGGCCCAATGTTAACCGATGAGGAGTTGCACAACCGCATCCTGCCACTGCGCACAACGTCAGCGGAATTACCTTACTTCCAACTGTCCCTCCACACAGGACAGGCGGATGCCATTTTGGGGGGGGGCAGGCCTCAAGAATAATGCTGCATCACAAGAGACATAGGGGGTGATTCTGATTCTGGCGGGCGGCGGAGGCCGACCGCCAGAATTCCGCCCCCATTATACCGCTCCGCGGTCAGAAGACCGCGGAGGGTATTATGAGTTTTTCCCTGGGCTGGCGGGCGGTCTCCAAAAGACCGCCCGCCAGCCCAGGGAAAAACTCCCTTCCCACGAGGATGCCGGCTCGTAATCGAGCCGGCGGAGTGGGAAGGTGCGACGGGTGCAGTGGCACCCGTCGCGTATTTCAGTGTCTGCAAGGCAGACACTGAAATACTTTGCGGGCCCTCTTACGGGGGCCCCTGCCGTGCCCATGCCATCGGCATGGGCACGGCAGGGGCCCCCAGGGGCCCCGCGACCCCCCCTACCGCCATCCTGTTCATGGCGGCTTTCCCGCCATGAACAGGATGGCGGTAGGGGGGGTCAGAATCCTCATGGCGGCGGAGCGCGCTCCGCCGCCATGAAGGATTCCCCCGAGCAGCGGTAAGTCGGCGGGAGCCCGCCGACTTGCCGCTTCTGACCGCGGCTGAACCGCCGCGGTCAGAATGCTCGTGGGAGCACCGCCAGCCTGTTGGCGGTGCTCCCGTGGTCGGTGGCCCTGGCGGCCACCGGCCGCCAGGGTCAGAATGACCCCCATAGACACATACTGGACAAATGACACCGACCCATTACATGTTTACAGAATGCAAACTACTGTTTTGGCTCCATTATTCAGTTTGTGACAGGCTCCTCACTCTTTTGTCCCTTAGATTCCTACCGCTGCGGAGAAATAGGAGATGGTGACATACCCCTGTGTACAGACCCCTGGTGGACTTGGCAACACTGGAGGACAGGCCCATTATCCTCACCTATAGACTTAACATGGACACAATCACAGAGCGTTGTGCCCAATTGGAGCCTGAACTGATATCTGCTATCCGTCACCCCACTGGGATCCTCCCTCTTGTGCAAATGCTATCAGTACTCCATTTCCTGGCAACTGATTCTTTCCAAGTGACACTGGGCTTGGCAGCAGGAATGTCACAGACAATGTTCTCCAACATGCTGACAAGAGTGTTGTCTTCCCTGATAAAACACATGTGCAGCTACATTGTTTTCCCTCAGGTTGAAGATTTGGCCACTGTGAAGGCCGATTTTTGTGCAATGGGACATTTCCCCAACATAACTGGGACGATTGATGGAACACATATTGCATTTGTCCCCCCCCCCCAGCAGAATGAACAGGTGTTCAGTATTCGTAAGAGTTTCCACTACATGAATGTTCAGATGGTGTGCTTGGTGGACCAGCACATGTCCCATGTCAATACTAAGGGGGTCATTCCAACCCTGGTGGGCGGTGTTAAAGCGGCGGCCAACCCGCCAACAGGCAGGTGGTCAAAAAAATTGAATTCTGACCCTGGCGGAAACCGCCAACACAGACCGCCACTTTAACACTCCGACCGCCATGGCGGGACAAACAAACAGCGCGGCGGTGACCGCTAACAGACAGGCGGGAGACAATGTACCGCCCACCCTATCACAACTCACCAATCTTCCACTTTTTCCGGGGCAGGAGCCCCGCCGATAAAAACACGGCAGAAACAGACTACGAACGGGAAAAAGCTCACCTCTACACACCCCACGAGGCATCTGGACAGCATGGAACCAGAACTACACATCCTACCAGCTATTGTCTACCTGCTCCTCTACCAGGAGCACGAACGCCGGCGCAGAAGACAACGGTGAGTACTGCACCTACGACACAGGGGAAGGGGGAGGAGAAAAGATTACGGGCACACACATACGCGACACACCCACCCTCACCCACAACTACCTACACATCAATGCAGGGCAACAACTCAGAGTGACACCCCCCAAACCCCCCGGAAGAATGGCAAGACAAAATAAAATGATCATGAAATTCAAATATATTGTAAGGCTAAGTAAAAAATTATTTCCAACATCTATAACTATATACACATATGTAAATTGTCCTGTCCAAATTGGGTTTCAGTCATTGTACGTGGGCCAATGGGCCTCAACACATGGGCAAAGCCCACACAGGAGACCCGAATCCATTGGAGAGAACACTGCAGGGGCATCAGACAGAAAAACTACAGGCACCTCAGGGGGAAGGGAAGGGGAGGCACCTCAGCCACATGAGTCCACGACGCCAGATCCACGAGGGGCCTCCATGGCCACTGTCCCATCCTGGGGAGTGCAAAGCCACAGTCTCACAAGTCTCTACAGTGGGTGGCTTGCCCACTGTTACATCCTGGGGAGTGCAAAGCCACAGTCTCACAAGTCTCTACAGTGGGTGGGTTGCCCACTGTGCAATCCTGGGGAGTGCAAAGCCACAGTCTCACAAGTCTCTACAGTGGGTGGCTTGCCCACTGTTACATCCTGGGGAGTGCAAAGCCACAGTCTCTCAAGTGGATTATAGACTCCACTGGTACTGGAGGAGGCATGGTGCTCAGAGTGCATCGTGCAGCCCTGCCCGACACAGATCCGGGCCTGCCCCTTCTGCCAATGGGCCAGCGGTGCTTGACTTGAAGGGCCCAGCGGAGCGGTGCTTGAGATGAAGGGCCCAGCGGAGCGGTGCTTGAGACGGCGGTGCCCAGCGGAGCGGTGCTTGAGATGAAGGGCCCAGCAGGGCGGTGCAGAGATGAAGGGCCCAGCGGAGCGGTGCTTGAGACGGCGGTGCCCAGCGGAGCGGTGCTTGAGATGAAGGGCCCAGCGGAGCGGTGCTTGAGATGGCGGTGCCCAGCGGAGCGGTGCTTGAGATGAAGGGCCCAGCGGAGCGTGCTTGAGATGAAGGGCCCAGCAGGGCGGTGCAGAGATGAAGGGCCCAGCGGAGCGGTGCTTGAGACGGCGGTGCCCAGCGGAGCGGTGCTTGAGATGAAGGGCCCAGCGAGCGGTGCTTGAGATGAAGGGCCCAGCGGAGCGGTACTTGAGACGGCGGTGCCCAGCGGAGCAGTGCAGAGATGAAGGGCCCAGCGGAGCGGTGCTTGAGACGGCGGTGCCCAGCAGAGCGGTGCAGAGATGAAGGGCCCAGCGGAGCGGTGCTTGAGACGGCGGTGCCCAGCGGAGCGGTGCTTGAGACGGCGGTGCCCAGCGGAGCGGTGCTTGAGATGAAGGGCCCAGCAGGGCGGTGCAGAGATGAAGGGCCCAGCGGAGCGGTGCTTGAGATGAAGGGCCCAGCGGAGCGGTGCAGAGATGAAGGGCCCAGCGGAGCGGTGCTTGAGACGGCGGTGCCCAGCGGAGCGGTGCTTGAGATGAAGGGCCCAGCGGAGCGGTGCTTGAGATGAAGGGCCCAGCGGAGCGGTGCTTGAGACGGCGGTGCCCAGCGGAGCGGTGCAGAGATGAAGGGCCCAGCGGAGCGGTGCTTGAGACGGCGGTGCCCAGCGGAGCGGTGCAGAGATGAAGGGCCCAGCGGAGCGGTGCTTGTCTTGAAGGGCCCTGTTCAGCGGTTCTTGAGACGGCGGTGCCCTGTTCAGCGGTGCTTGTCTTGAAGGGCCCTGTTCAGCGGTGCTTGTCTTGAAGGGCCCTGTTCAGCGGTGCTTGTCTTGAAGGGCCCTGTTCAGTGGTGCTTGTCTTGAAGGGCCCTGTTCAGCGGTGCTTGTCTTGAAGGGCCCTGTTCAGCTGTGCTTGTCTTGAAGGGCCCAGCGGAGCGGTGATTGTCTTGAAGGGCCCTGCTCAGCGGTGCTTGTCTTGAAGGGACCTGTTCAGCGGTTCTTGACATGTGTCTCCAGGGCACCATATCCGGCCAATATATGGAGTTCACTCGCCATCCGACTTCTCGCTTGCGGGGCCCTCCTGTGCTGGAGTCCCGGGCCCGTGGGTGTCCTCCTTCACACCCGGAATGGGGCTGGTGGGGCCCTCCTGGGCAGCTCGCCTGCTGCCGGACTTGTCGGCCGCACTGCCCTTGCCATCCTTCCGTGATTCTCTGTGGCCCTTGCCTCCCTTTGTAGATGTGCCAGGTGGCACCCCACTTCCTGACGGTGCCAGGGTAGTGCCTTTGGAGGCTGCCGTCTCTGGCCTCTCGCGCCGGGCCTTGCCTTTTTTGGATTTTTTCCCAGGGGGTGGGCTGGCTGTCCCTTTACTGCTGGCCGATGTAGCTGCCCTTGAATGTGGTGGACTCCAATATCCTTGTACTATGGTCCTTGTAGGTCCAGGGGTTGTGGTGGCTGAGGTGCTGATTGGACTCTTACGAGATGGAGGGGGTGGGTCAGGTGATGGAAAGAGGTTAATTTTGGACAGGAAAAACTTTTTAGGAGCAGTGGGAAGGGTAGGTGCAGTGGGTATGGGAGTGGAGGAAGAGGATGTGGTTGTAGGAGAGTCAAGTGTGGTGTCTTTGGGTGCAGGTGCTTGTGACGGAGGCTGTCGTGAGGTGGATGGCTGTTGGGTGGGTGGCTGCCTGCGTTTGTGTGGTTTGGAAGAGGGGGTGACAGAGACACTGGGAGAGGACACAGGGGACGTGTAAATGGCAGTGGGGGTGGTGACTGCACATGTGCAGAGTGTTCTGGTGGGTGTGCTGGTGATGGACGTAGTGGCTGATGATGTTGTGCATGCAAGTGTGAGTGGAGACGTCACAGGGAGGGAGGAGGGAGACGAGGAGGAGGGAGACACAGAGGAGGCAGTGGCTGTTGGTATGTCTGCATGTGGCTGTTGCTTGTCTGAATGCTTGTGTGATGTGTGGTGCTTATGTCTGGATGAGCTGCCCTTGGGTGTTGAGGTGTGTGCAGGCTGGTCTGTAGGTGTGTCTGGGATAGGCAGAGGAACAGGGGAGTGGGACTGGGTGGAGGAAGTTGGAGGAGGGAGGCAGGAGACAGGGACAATGGCTGCCGTCAGTGCTGAGGCCAGAGCGTTGAACGATCGCTGATGGGCAGCCTGACCCGAATGAATGCCCTCCAGGTATGCATTGCTCCGGTGCACCTCCCTTTCTACCCCCTGGATGGCATTCAAAAGGGTAGACTGCCCAACAATGAGCGTCCTCAGGAGGTCAATGACCTCCTCACCGAGGGCAGCAGGGGTAACTGGGGCAGGGCCTGAGGTGCCTGGGGCGAAGGAGATGCCCGCCTTCGTGTGCGAGCGGGCACGGGGTGAACGCTGAGGGGCTGCTTGGAGGGCGGAGCTGGTGTGCTGGGTGGCAGCTGTACCTGTTGTTGCGGTGGGCACGGATGTTGCCGCCACCACAAGGGAGCTCCCTTCCGAGGATGTGTCTGTGTCGCTCATGTCTCCACGTGTCCCCGTTGTGGAGCTCCCCTTGCCCTCCGTCTCACTGGTGAACTCCGAGTCGGTTGCATGGCCCTCCAGGGCCATGTGAGATGCAGCTCCCTCGTGCTCTGATGCCACTTCTCCTCCGCCTGATGATGCTAATGCGCACATGAACAGGAAGAGCAGCAAAAAAGGGGGGGGGAAATAAAGACATGTTGAGTGCATGCATTGGCAACACAGTTGGCGGAGAGGACAGACACTGAAGCCCCCTGCACTACGCCGCGCACTTGGGGTACACTACTCAATCATTGGGACTTGGCCTACAAGCCTATGGATGACAACTGCATACATAGGTGACACAGGGCCATGGATAGCTGTACTTGGCACCCTACAGAGGTGGGGGCACAGGGCCATGCCTTACGGAGGGGCCTAGCCTACAGAAATCGCCCTGGCCTAGGGATACCCACAGCCCTCCTCCCCCACCCAGACACCTCCACTGCGCGCTAAGATAGCAGAATGTGCTGGTACTCACCCCCTTGTGTCTGCTGTGATGTCCTCACGCGCCCATCCAAATCTGGGTAGGCCACCGCCAGGATCCGAGACATCAGGGGGGTCAATTGACGAGTGGCACCCCTCCTACGTTGGGAGGCCATCCCCAGCAGAGCCTCCGCGGTCTTCCTGCTCCCGCGGCGGATGTCCTCCCACCTCTTGCGGCAGTGGGTGCCCCGTCTGTTGTGGACCCCCAGGGTCCGGACGTCCTTGGCGATGGCACGCCAAATGTCGATTTTCTGATGGGCGCTGACCTAAGTCACATGTACAGGGGGAGAAATAACATTGTCATAATTTTCTGCATGCTCGATGTGTGTGGCCCCCCATCCCCACCCTTGCCATGTGGCACATGCTCTCATCCGTCGTTTGATGCATGCCTCAATCGCTCCCCTCCCCACCATCTTTCATCCACCCGACTCAACACAGGCATTGCCCCCAAAGCATGCTCCCAGTGTACTTACCTGTTGGTCTGGAGGACCGTAGAGTAGCGCATACTGGGGGAGGACCCCATCCACGAGTTTCTCCAATTCTTCAGAAGTGAAGGCAGGGGCTCTTTCCCCAGTCGCAGCAGCCATTGTATCTTCCAGACCGAGGTCACAGCAGCACTTGCAGTATAGGTCCTCTCCTGTGGATGATCAGGTCTCGAGTGATTAAGCAGATAGAAAATGGTGGTCACGTCCGCGGCGGTGCGTACCGCAGCGGTGCGTACCGCGACCGCCGGCACACTTCGTCATTGGCTCCTGAAACCCATAGGGTTCAATGTTAACCAATGCGGCTTTGCGCCGCGGTCTTCGACCGCCTACCGCCACGGTGTGCCACGCCAGCACATTGACCTCACATCCCACTGTCGCACTTCACAGGTCAGGCAGCCGCCATTTCAAGGGCCCACATGGCTTAATTTGTACTGCGTCACACATGCCTAGGCCTTGCATCGACACTCATACAAGCCATTCAATGCATAGAGAATCGTGTACTGTGCAAGCTGTGGGAACGTACCTGTGGGTTGATTGACTCTGTGCTCGCTGTTGTCCTTCCTAGGCACCGTCCGCTGGGACTTGCGAGGAGATGGAGGAATGTTCCCGTGTACAGACCGCTGGTGGACCTGTCGACAATGGAGGAACGACATGTCATTCTGACATACAGGCTTGACCGAGCCACTATACAGGAACTGTGTGCCCAGCTGGAGCCAGACCTGATGTCACCCATCCGCCAACCCACAGGGATCCCCCCTCTAGTGCAGGTGCTGTCAGTACTCAATTTTTTGGCAAGTGGGTCATTTCAAACAACAGTGGCCATGTCATCAGGGATGTCTCAGCCTATGTTTTCAAAGGTGTTGTCCAGAGTGTTGTCTGCCCTGCTCAAACACATGCGGAGATACATCGTTTTCCCTGAGGTGGGGGATTTGCCTACAGTGAAGGGTGATTTCTATGCCCTTGGACATATTCCCAACATCATTGGTGCCATTGATGGGACACATGTGGCTTTGGTACCCTCCAGAGAAAGTGAACAGGTGTACAGGAACAGAAAAAGTTATCATTCCATGAATGTCCAGGTGGTCTGTTTGGCTGACCAGTACATCTCCCATGTAAATGCCAAGTTCCCTGGGTCAGTGCATGACGCGTACATCATGCGAAATAGCAGCATCCCTTATGTGATGGAACAACTACAGAGACACCGTGTGTGGCTAATTGGTGACTCAGGTTACCCCAACCTGTTGTGGTTACTGACCTCAGTGAGGAATCCCAGGACAAGGGCAGAGGAACGGTACAATGAGGCACATGGGCGTACTAGGAGGGTGATCGAGTGGACCTTCGGCCTCCTGAAGGCCAGGTTTAGGTGCCTGCATATGACAGGTGGATCCCTAATGTACTCACCAAAGAAGGTGTGCCAGATCATCGTGGCCTGCTGCATGCTTCACAACCTGGCTTTGCGACGCCAGGTGCCTTTTCTGCAGGAGGATGGTCCAGATGGTGGTGTTGTAGCAGCTGTGGAGCCTGCGGAGAGTGAAAAGGAGGAAGACGAAGAGGACGACACAGACAACAGGGACACAGTGATACAGCAGTATTTTCAATAACACACAGGTAAGAATCAACACCGGCATTTTACATTTACTTACAGTCTCCTGCCTCTCTACTGTCTGTCCTTTTCACCCAGTGTATGCTAACAGAGTTGTGACTTTCCCTTCCAATTTCAGAGATGTGGGCCCCACTGCGTGACCTCTGCTTTGTTTGCCCATGGACTACAGCTGTGTTACAGTGGTATATTGTCATCACAATGTAACTGGTCATTTTGGCACGTTTATGTCTAATACATATTTTCAAAAATACAGGCAGACTCCAGATTATTTGTGTGCAATAAGTGTGTTTATTAAAGTGCTCAATTTTGGGACATGGTTGAAAATCGGTGATGGGTGATGGTGGAGGAATGTCCATGGCAGAGTCCAGATTCTCAGTCTCACAGGTGCATTGTCCATATGCCTGTGGAAGGTGGAGCAGGGGCAGTTTAAGGTTGGACAGGGTGACAATGTGGGACAGTGGGATGACATCAGGGGGTATCCTTTCCTGGCGGGGGTCTTTGCATCCTACTCTGTCTTCTTCCTAGATCTCAGGCCCCGCTTGCGGGGTGGTTCTTCTTCTGCAGGAGGTGGGGTTCTGGTGGCCGGTTGTTCTTGTGTCGGGGCCTCCTGTCCACTAGCGCCGGCGGAGGTGGTAGCCTGTTCCTGGTCCATGCTAGTGACAGGGGCCCTTTGTGGTGCCACATGGTCCCGCAATGTGGTGACAATCTGGTTGAGAGCCACAACGATGGTGCCCATTGCGGAACTAATGTTTCTCAGTTTTTCCCTGAACCCCATTAACTGTTCCTCCTGCAGTACCTGGATCTCCTGGAACCTGTCCAGGACCGTCGCCATCGTCTTCTGGGAGTGGTGGTATGCTCCCATGATGGAGGTGAGGGCCTCGTGGAGAGTGGGTTCCCTGGGCCTGTCCCCCCCCTGTCGCACAGCAGCCCTCCCATTTCTCCTGTTTCCCTGGGCCTCTGTCCCCTGGACCGTGTGCCCACTACCACTGCCCCCAGGTCCCTGTTGTTGTTGGGGTGGTGGGTTAACCTGGGTGCCCTGTAGTGGTGGACACACCGCTGATTGAAGTGTCCTGGAGACAGAGGCATGGGCCCGCTGGGTGGGTGCTGTGCTGGTGTTCCCAGAGGTGGGTAGGTCTGCTGTGGCCTGTGGCTGTCTGAGGGGAACCGACTGTCCCGAGGTCCCCGATGGGCCGGGCTGGTCATCTGGGTCCAGGGAGACAGAGCCGCTGTCATCACTGGGGGCCTCTTCTGGGGGTGGGATGGACATTTCTGGACCCTCCTGGGCGGTGTGGTGCCGTTCGGGTCCTGCAGGGGTATAAGAGTATGGTTATTGCTTCTGTGTGTGCCACAGCGTGCAATGGGTGGGTGCCCGTGTACCCCAGTGCTGGCATTCCTATGTGGGGGCTGTTGTGACGGCGGTTTGTGGGGGAGATGGGTATGTTCAGTGGGCATGCTTAGGTGATGGGTGTCGATGGTTTGTGGTGGCATGCAGGGTTTGGTGTTGGGATGGGTGGGTTGTGATGGTGAGACATTAGCAGGGAGGATGTGTGATGGGGGTGGAGGGGGAGGGTGGAGGTATGAGTTGGCATGCTGGTGGGTGGGGGGGATGAAGTAGTTGAGATTAGACTTACCAGAGTCCATTCCTCCAGATACTCCTGCGAGGCCCTCAGGATGCAGGATGTTCAAGACCTGTTCCTCCCATGTTGTAAATTCTGGGGGTTGAGGTGGGGGTCCGCCGCCAGTCTTCTGCACCGCGATGTTGTGCCTGGATACCATGGAACGCACCTTCCCCCGTAGGTCGTTCCACTGCTTCCTGATGTCGTCCCGATTTCGTGGATGCTGTCCCACAGCGTTGACCATGTCCACTATTCTTTGCCATAGCTCCATCTTCCTGGCAATGGTGGTGTGCTGCACCTGTGTCCTGAAGAGCTGGGGCTCTACCCGAACTATTTCCTCCACCATGACCCTGAGTTCTGCGTCTGAGAACCTGGGGTGTCTTGGGGGTGCCATGGGGTGGTGTGGATGAGGTGTGGGGTGGTGTTTGCGGTGATGAGTGTGGTGAGTGTAGTGGTGTTTTGTGCGTGGTTGTTGTGTGGGTGATGGTGTAGTGTGCCTCTGTGTGATGGTGTTCTCTATTCTGTGCTGTCTCTCTCTGGGCTTCGTCTCTGATTTGTGGTCGTAGGGGTTTGTGGGTGATGTGGGTGATGTGGGTGTGTGTTTTATAGTTAATTGGGTGTGTGGGAGTGTTGTGTGTATGTGTCTCAGGTGTGTGTATTTCAAATTGTCCAATGTGGCTGTGTTTTGGAGCTGTATGTGTATTTTGAGCGCGGCGGTGTGTACCGCCAATGGAATACCGCGGTTGAAAGACCGCCGCGTGGATTCGTGGGTCGTAATGGCATGGGCGTATTTCTGTTGGCGTGACGGTGGAGGTTTGGTCTTCGCCAGTTTAACGCTGGCCGTTGGTGTGGCGGACTTTTGTGGATATCGGGTTTTTGGTGGTTTGCCTCTTGAGGGTCAGAATGACCGTGGCGGTTTACCGCGACCGCGGCGGTGTTGTGGCGGCCTTCTGACCGGCGGTAAGCGCCTTTTACCGCCGAGGTCAGAATGACCCCCTAAGTATCCTGGGTCGAGGCATGATGACTTTATCCTGGGGAATAGCAGCATCCCAAATGTGATGGCCCAACTACAGAGGCACAGGGTGTGGCTAATAGGTGAGCCCTGGTTCCCACCCAGTATATGTTGGTGTATGGGTATGGTGTGGACCATATAGGATAGTGTGTGGCTAAATGTTGTCCCTCAATATTTGCAGGTGACTCCGGTTACCCAAACCTATCATGGCTGCTGACCCCTGTGAGGAATGACAGGACACGGGCAGAAGAACATTACAATGAGGCACATGGGCGAACAAGAAGGATAATTGAAAGGACCTTTGGCCTTCTGAAGACCAGGTTCCGGTGCCTCCATCTAACAGGGGATCCCTGTGCTACTCACCCAAGAAGGTCTTACATATAGTAGTGGCATGCTGCATGTTGCACAACCTGGCCCTTAGACGACATGTCCCTTTTCTGCAGGAGGTGGAGACTGGAGATGCCTGTGTGGCAGCAGTAGACCCTGTGGACAGTGAGGATGAGAATGGCAGAGGGTGAGGACAACAGAACATCTGTTATTCGACAATAATTCCAATGACACACAGGTAGGACAATGTAACTTTACATTTCAATGACTTTGGTTGTAATCTGTGCGGCAATGGCATGCTTATGTTTCCCACTTCTATGCCCACTTACTGTTCCCTCTGGCAATTCATTTTGCAGATGTCGGTGACCTGCCATATACTCTTGGTGTGATCACTACAGCCAGCTACAGGTCATTAATCTATGCTCATTCTATGTACAGTTAATTTGCAATGTTTGTACCTGTTTAAATGAATACATTTTTGATATGCATGACATACTCCAAATGGATTTTTTTCAAAGGGTGTTTATTGAAGTGCAAATATATTGAGGGGGAAGTGCAATAGGATAGGGTGATGATGGAGGAAAGTCCAGGATATTGTTCCAGTCTGTTTGTAGCACAGGTGCATTATCCAAGGGGACATAGGAAGGGGGGCAATGGCAGTTCAAGATGGACGGAGTGACTGAGTGGGACACAAGAGTGACAATCAGGAGAGTCTCATTTCCTGGCGGGGGTCTTGGCAAGCGTATCTGGCTTTTGTCTGGATCGCAGGGAACATTTGTGGGATGGTTCACCTTCTTCAGGGGGAGGGGTGCTGGTGGCCTGTGAGTACTGTGGCGGGGCCTCCTGGCCGCTAGCGGCAGCCGAAGTGGAAGGCTGTTCAGATGTCTGGCTAGTGGCTGGGGCCCGCTGGTGTGAGACTGCCTCCCTCATAATGTCGGCTATGTCTGCCAACACCCCTGCTATTGAGATCAGAGGGTTGTTGATGGCCTGCAAGTCCTCCCTGATCCCCTGGAACTGTCCCTCCTGTAGCCGCCTGTTCTCAGGCACGTTGTCCAGGATCTGGCCCATCGTGTCCTGGGAATGTTGATAGGCTCCCAGGATCTCGGCGACTGCCTCCTGGAGAGTCAGTTCCCTGGGCCTGTCCTCCCCCTGACACAGAGTAGTCCTCCCAGTGTCCCTGTTAGCCTGTGCCTCTTTCCCCTGAACCGGGTACCCACTGCCCAGGTCCCTGATTGTCTTCTGTACGAGGTGTGGCTTGGGGTCCCTGTAGAGATGGGCACACTGCTGACTGATGTGTCCTGGGGACAGAGGTGTGGGTACACTTGGTGGGTGCGTTGGTGGTGTTTCCAGATGGGGGAGGCTCTGTGGTGGTGTGTGACTGGGCCTTGGTAACTGGCTGTCCAGTGGTCCCTGATGGGCTAGGTAGATCATCCAGATCCTGAAGACCAGAGTTGCTGTCATCACTGTGGGCCTCTTCAGCTGGGGGACTGGATAGTGCTGGCACCTCCTCTCCACTGACATTGGCTGGTGTACCTGTGGGGATGTAAATTATGTGTTATGGTTTATGTGTCTGACATATTGTACATCCGTGGCTTCCCCTCTATGGTTGGATTTTCCCTTCCAACTTTCACTTGGGTGGGATTGTTAGTTCTTTATGGTAGGCATGCTTTAGTGATGAGTGTTCATGCAGGGCTGTCAGGTGTGTCCATTCATTGGTAGAGCATGCAGGGCTTGGCATTGGGATGAGTGAGATGTGATGGTGGGGTGTGTGGGATGTAGTGTAGTGATGGGAGTGAGGGTGAGGGTATGTCATGCCATGCAGGTAAGAGGGTGATAATAGTAGAGAGTTGACTTACCAGAGTCCAGTCCTCCTCCGATTCCGGCCAGGCCCTCAGGATGCAGTGTTGCCAAGACTTGCTCCTCCCATGCTGTGAGTTGTGGGGGAGGAGGTGTGGGTCCACCGCCTGTCCTCTGGATAGCAAGCTGGTGTCTTGCTGCTATGGAACATACCTTCCCCCGCAGGTCGTTCCACCTCTTCCTGATGTCATCCCCTTTTCTTGGATGCTGTCCCACGGCATTGCCCCTGTCCACGATTCTCCACCGTAGCTCCATCTTCCTGGTTATTGATATGTGCTGCACCTGTGCTCCAAATAGCTGTGGCTCTACCCTGATGATTTCCTCCACCATGACCCTAAGCTCCTCCTCTGTGAAACAGAGGTGTCTTTGTGGTGCCATGGATGTTATGTGATGTGTGTTGGTGAGGGTGTGTTGGGTAATGTGTTGGGGTGTGTGATGTGTAGTGCGTGAGTAGTGTATAGGTGTGAGTAGTGTGTGGCTCTAGTTGCAATGGTGAGAATGAGACATGCACCTGTGTACCGGACCCTAGTCGACCTTGCTACCCTGGAAGAAAGACACATCATCCAGACCTTTTGTCTGAATAGTCAGACCGTCATGAAACTGTGTACCCAGTTGCAGCTGGATCTCTTGGCTGCCATACGTAATCCCTAAGCCATCCCTCCAACAGTACAGGTGTTGTCTGTGCTGCATTTTTGGGCTCGTTCGGGATTACAGTGGACTTGGCAGCAGGGATGTCAAAGCCCATGTTCAGTCATGTGTTGAAGGATGTACTGTGTGCTTTACTCAAACATCTGGACAGCTGCATCAGGCTCCCCCAACGTGAATATTTGCCCACTGTTAAAGCTGACTTCTATGATGTGGCATATATTCCTCATGTGACATGGGCCAGAGATGGCACCCACATTGCTTTGGTTCCTCCCAGGGCCAATGAACAAGTGTGCAGGTACAGGAAAAACCTTTACTCCATCAATGTCCAGGTGGTATGTCTCACTGACCAGTGTATCTCCCGGGTGTCAGACAAGTTTCCTGGTTCTGTGCATGACTCCTACATTCTGAGGAACAGCAATGTCCCGCACATGATGGCACAGCTACAGAGAGAGAGAGGGCCTGGCTGATTGTTATGTATCCAATTGTATGTGTGCATTTGTTATCTCACCTCTCTTCATATTCTGCCCTCTGTCTCTACCTATATTGTTATGGGTGAAACCTTTGTGCACACAGGTGACTCTGGCTATCCTAACCTACTCTGGCTGATGACACCAGTGAGATACCCGACAACCGATGGGGAACACCGTTTCAATGAGGACCACGGCAGGATGAGGCGTGCCATTGAGAGGACCTTTTTTTTTTTTTTAAACAATATTTTATTGTCGTTTTATTTTAATACATTATTAATACAATTATAAGTGCATGTTAATGTGTTCTGGTCTATCTAACTACACTTGGCCAGATGGTGTCTCGGCTACTCTCCTTGTGTTTCCTCGTCGCTCTCTCGAGATTCCCATCCTCTTAATATTTCCTCCCATAAAGGGGCAATAGGTTTCTGGCGCAGACCCCTCAATTTTTCGCGCTCCAAGACGTGGAGTTCCGCTCTGGCCCATTTCGTGACTTCACGTCGCCAGACTTCTAATGGGGGGGAACTAGAAGCTTTCCAGTTTAGTGTTATTTGTCTCCTGTAGAGTGCCAATGGCAGGTCCAGAAATCTGTTAGTTACTGCACCCAGCGCCAATCCCGAATGCAGTCCCAACAAGCACAGCAAAGGGGTCTGCGGCAGTTTGACACCCAGTGATTTCTCAAGTTCGCCCAATATCACCTCCCAGGCCCGCTGGATATCCGGGCAATGCCATAGCATATGGGCCAGATCTGCATCTAGTTCGTTGCATCTGGGGCATGTTCTGGGGTCTCCCCCATAAATTATGTTTAGTCTATGCTGTGTGAGATATGTTCTGTGCAAATAATTAAATTGTATATATCTTAGACGTGTGTTCCTAGTTACAGTCCTAGGGTATGCCATTGCTTTCTTCCACTCAGCCTCTGTCAGAGTATTGCCCAGTGCCCTTTCCCATCTCTCACGAAGGGCTTGGAGGGGGGTCAGAGTGCACTAATTTTGGGCCCTGTACAGTTTTGCGACCAGGTGGGTGTCCCTGCCTAGTTCCCCTGTAAACTGGATATGCCTCCAAGACCGATTTCCCGGTCTTCACTCTCGCAAGGGGGGATGCATATAATAGGTCCACCCAGCGCACCCAGTTGGTTCCCAGCCCCATTTTGAGCATCACTGTCCGTAGGAAATCCCATCTTAGGGAGTCAAATGCCTTCTCGAAGTCTATTTGCCAGTAGGGTTGCACCCGGGGACTTCTCAGTGTGTGGCATGTGTAAAATGGAGAACAGGCGCAGCAGATTTAGGGATGAGTTCCGTGCTGGAATAAAACCATTTTGATCCTGATGTATCAGATTAGGGATATGTTGAAGGATCCGATTGGCCATAAGTTTACTGAGGATTTTGAAATCACAGTTTAGCATTGACAGTGGGCGGAAGTCGGTCACCGATAATTCAACTGTGTCTCGCTTAGGCAGGGGGATTACCAGTGCCTCCCTCATAGAGCCGGGAAGTATACCCCGTTGGAATGCCTCTGAGAATGTTTCTACCAGTCTGGGAGCTAGCAGTGAAGAGTACTTTTTATAGAAGTCCATCAGCAGCCCATCAGTACCTGGGGTTTTCCCAGCTGCTAACTGTGATATGGCTTCTTGTACTTCTTCCAGGGACACCGGGCCCCCCAAGACATCCCTGTCGCTATCTGTCAGTGTGGGTGGTGGTAACGGGTGTAAGTATGCCTGGACCTGCTCTAGTTCGATTGGGTCTGGCTGCCTGTATAAAAAGGTATAGTACTCTAGGAAATCCTTATTGACTTCTCTAGGTGCGTGGTGAGTCCTCCCCTTCATGTCACGCACATTTACTATAGGTGCCCCCTCGCTTCCCGGTCTCACCAGCCAGGCCAGCATTCTCCCAGATCTACCCTCTTCTGCTTGTTCTGAGGCCCAGTATCTTCTTGCGCTATGTAATCTTAATTGTTCTTCAATTCGGGAATGTGAGGACCTAGCTTCTTTTAATTTGTCTTCCTCTGTTTCTGTACCGTTACTGTTCCTTTCTGCTTCATGGATGGTCTTTTCTAGCTTAACCAGCTCTCTCTCTAGTGTGCGCTGGATTCCAGCCGTCTGGCTCATACATTGGCCTCTCACTGCTACCTTGATGGTTTCCCATTCTATGCCCCTAGTTGTAGCTGATCTGGCATTAAGGGTAACATGATCTGTTATGTGGGAGCGGAGTGACTCTCTGTATGACTGGTCCTCCAGGGCCGTCGGACATAATCTCCACAACAGAATGGGGGGCCTATCCTCAGTTGTCTTCCATACCAGTAATAAGGGGTTATGATCAGACAGGGTGTGACCTAGGTATTCCGTGTGAGTTACATTTTGTGCAGCCTGTGCAGAACATAGAATCCTATCTATCCTAGTGTGTAGGCGGTGTAAGCTAGAATAGTATGAGTAGTCCCTGTCTGTCGGGTGTTGGGCACGCCAAGCGTCTATCGGTCCCAAACTCAGCATCCAATCTTTGGAATGGCTGGCTATTTTATGTGTTATCGCCCCCTTAAGTGGCGGGGTGGAGCGGTCCATGTCCACATCTACCACACTGTTGAAATCTCCTCCGATGAATAGTTCCTCCCCGTTTCTACGTGTAAGATGTCTAGACAATTTCTGTAAAAAGGGGATTTGGTCCTGATTGGGGGCGTAAATGCTGCATAGGGTAGTTGGTACACCGTGCAGGAGGCCCCCCACCATCACAAACCTACCTTCGTGGTCAATTTTGGTGGATGTAACCTCAAAAGGAACCCCCGCTCTTATCCACACTAATGCTCCCCTGGCGTAGGCTGAGTATTTAGTAGCAAAGATCTGATCCCTCCATCTGCGCTTCAATTTATCAATCTCATTGGCTGTGAGGTGTATTTCTTGCAGCAGGCCGACATGTACCCCCCTCCGTTTCAAGTACGAGAGTACACGATGTCTCTTAGAGGGCGAACCCAGTCCCCTGACGTTCCAGGTCAAGAATGAATAACTAGCTATGTTGTTGTGTGGTGAACCGTATTGTTCCCCCCTTCCTTCCCGTGCCTTAGTTCCCTACCCTCCTTGTTAAGTTTAATGTGAGTAAATCGTAACCTCAGTGCCACCATCAAGGAACTAAATTGTAAACCCCAACGCCCCAACCCAAGGGCACCTATCAAACTGTAGGTTGCTCAGTTAACATTGCAACAGTGCAGTAATAACAACAAGTCAGTTTGAGTTCTCGCCATTCCGATTGAATGGCAGAGAAACCGGTTGAGGGGGTGGCTGCGAGATCGTCGAGGCCTCTTCAATAAAGTATTGTTATCCTCCAGTGCCAGTTGGGAAGACACTTATGCCAGTTCATCCGATGTTTGGGGAGTCACTCTAGGGGCGTAGCCGAGGTAGCTGGAGCCTCCTTCTGAAGAGACCGACGCCGCGCCCGAGTCTTTTGCACTATTGACCTGCGAGGGCACACTCCTGCACACCGAGGCCACCGCATCCAGGACCTCTATCTTCGCTGACTCTCTCTGGGCCCTGGTTGGCCCCGCGGGCAGCCGATCCCTATTGCACTGTCTCTTCTTACCTCTGCGGGCGGCTCGTCCGGGCTGTTTGTGGGGGTCCGCCGTCCGGCCCCTCGACTCCAACCATTCCCATGCTTCCTCTGGCGATTGCAGAAACACTGTTTTGCCATCCAGGACCACTCGTAGTTTGGGCGGGAAGAGGAGTGAGTACTGGATCCCCTCCTCGCGGAGAGCTTTTTTCACGGAACGAGGCACGTTTCAACTGGACTTCCAAGGTGAAGTCCGGGAATAGCGTCACCGTGCTGTTTTCAACTTCAAACGGCCCGCTTCTCTGGCTCTACGGAGCAGACAGTCCCTGTCCCTATAATGCATTAACTTCGCTACCACAACCCGCGGTGGCCTCCCCGGCGCAAAAGGTCTCGAGGGGACTCAGGTGGTCATTCCAACCCTGGCGGTCCATGACCGCCGGGTTGGAGGACCGCGGGAGCACCGCCGACAGGCCGGCGGTGCTCCAATGGGCATTCCGACCACGGCGGTAAAGCCGCGGTCGGACCGGCAACACTGGCGGTCACCCGCCAGTGTACCGCCGCCCATTGGAATCCTCCAAGGCGGCGCAGCTAGCTGCGCCGCCGAGGGGATTCCGACCCCCCCTACCGCCATCCAGTTCCCGGCGGTCCGCCCGCCGGGAACCGGATGGCGGTAGGGGGGGTCGCGGGGCCCCTGGGGGCCCCTGCAGTGCCCATGCCACTGGCATGGGCACTGCAGGGGCCCCCGTAAGAGGGCCCCTAAATGTATTTCACTGTCTGCTGCGCAGACAGTGAAATACGCGACGGGTGCAACTGCACCCGTCGCACAGCTTTCACTCCGCCGGCTCGATTCCGAGCCGGCTTCATCGTGGAAGCCTCTTTCCCGCTGGGCTGGCGGGCGGCCTGAAGGCGGCCGCCCGCCAGCCCAGCGGGAATGTCAGAATTACTGCCGCGGTCTTTCGACCGCGGAACGGTAACCTGACGGCGGGACTTTGGCGGGCGGCCTCCGCCGCCCGCCAAGGTCAGAATGAGGGCCTCAGTGTGCTCTCTCCAGGGAGAAAAAGGCTGTAAGGTGATCCGGCGCCACAACTGTGCGTAGCCATCCTTTGAGGAATTCCACCATGTCGGAACCTTCCACTCCCTCCGGAAGGCCCACCACCCGAATGTTGTTCCTGCGGTTCCTGCCTTCTGCATCTTCCATGCGGCGTTCAAGGCGGTGTACCCGGTCTGTCAGCTGTAGAACTGAGGTTGCAAGGCTTTCGTGCTTCGGAGTGAGCTCTGCCATGTCTGTCTCTGCAGCTTTTACTCTGCCTGCCAGTTTGGTGTGATCTGCCCTCAGCAACCCTAACTCCACTGCCACTTGGTTAATGTCTTGTCGTAAAGTTATTTTTGTGTCTTCAATGGCCCCCAGGATCTTCTCCAGGGTTGCCTGGACCGTTGGTTGCGCGAAGTCCCCCATGGTTTCTTTCTGTTGTGTACTTATAGGATTACAATGCAATGTCTTGCTTCTGGTCTTACCCTTGGAAGACATTCGGGACTCGTGTTGCTGTGGGTTAGATGTAGAACAGGGTGGTGTCCCACTCACCAGCTGGGGATAGGTGTATTCATTCTCCTGTCGGACCCAATTGGTCTGATCTGCAGCCCTCCGGACCAGTTGCCAGAATATGCAAGCCTGGTTCCAATCAAGTTGTCTCGGGGAGGTGGGTCCTCACGGCCCAGGCCAGCAGGGCCTTCCAGCGGCGGTACCATATCTGTGCTCATTCGCGGCGCCCCTCATCATGCCTCCTCTCCCTACGGCACTTGTATTGGACCCCACCGGTCGAGTCGTCGCTCCCCCGGGGGTCACCAGAGGAGTTCCTCGACTCATCTGCAGCTAGCAGCACGCAGCTTCAGTCTCACCCGGAGTCACTCACTGGCGCTCAGCTCTCCTCACCTCTGCCCAACTCTGCTCGTGCTTTTAACTCCGGTCCTGCCCAGCCGGAGCCTTCCCGGTGGGCTTCCCTCTGCCGACCTCAGCGGACGGGTCGTCGCCCCCCCCCGGAGCAATCAGAGGATTTCCACGCCTCTGCCGCAGCAAGCAGCAAGTAGCCTCAGCCTCACCCGGAGGCCCTCACTGGCATCCAGCTCTCCGCATCTCTGCCTAACTCTACTCGTGCTTCGTAACTCTGGTCTGGCCCAGCCTGGGCCTCCTGGCCGGCTTCCCTCTACCGGTCTCAGCGGCCGGGTCGTCGCCCCCCGGGAGCAATCATGGGAGTTCTACGCCTCTGCCGCAGCAAGCAGCACGTAGCCTCAGCCTCACCCGGAGGCCCTCACTGGCATCCAGCTCTCCGCATCTCTGCCCAACTCTACTCGTCCTTCGTAACTCTGGTCCGGCCCAGCCTGGGCCTCATGGCCGGCTTCCCTCAGCCGGTCTCGGCAGCCCAGTCGTCGCTTCCTGGAGGCAACCAGGGGAGTTCCACGCCACAGCAAGCAGCACGTAGCCTCAGCCTCACCTGGAGTCACCCTCCGGCGTCCAGCTCTCCTCACCTCTGCCCAACGCTGTTCGTGCTTCGTAACTTTGGTCCGGCCCGGCTGGGGTCTTCCTGGCCGGCTTCCCTCCACCGGTCTCGGCGGCTGGGTCGTCGCTCCCCCGGAGGTAACCAGGGGAGTTCCCTACCCCAGTCGCATCAAGCAGCACGTAGCCTCAGCCTTAGCCGCACTCGGGGTCACTTATTGTTGCCCGGCTCTCCTCTTCTCTGCCCAGCGCTGCACGCGCTTCGTAACCCCGGACCGACCCAGTCCGGGCCCACATGCTCGCCGGGTCCAGGTCACCCGGATTCGTCACTGCAGTTCTTCCATTCGGCCCGGTGGTCTCGGCGGCCAGCCCGGCTCTGCACTTTCAAGATCGTATCCCCGGCTCCGGGAAGATGCTGAGTTTTATTGGATCCCACCGGCCTCCCTCTGCAGGTCCCGGCAGCTGGGTCGTCGCTCCCCCGGGAGCTGCCAAGGGAGCCCCGCGTCTCATCTGCAGCAAGCAACTCTTAGCCTAAGACTCACCCAGGGTCATCCACCAGGGTCCGGCTCTCCTCGCCTCTGCCCCACGCTGCTCACGCTTCGTAACCCTGGCCCGGCCTAGCTCAGGATCACACTCGCTTTGGGTCCCGGTCGTATGGGTTCGTCTTGCGGCTCTTCCTCTCGACCCAGTGGTCCCAACTGCCAACCCGGCTCCGCAGCTTCAGGATCGCACTCTTAGCACCCTGGAGGATGTTGATTTACTCAGGATTAATTAAGGCCTCGACGGAGCTCTGATACTAAGCGTCCGCCATGTTGGCCCGATCAGCCACGCCCCGCCATTGACAGGACCTTTGGACTACTGAAGGCCAGATTTCGGTGTCTACACGTCTCAGGAGGTACCCTGCACTACAAACAACTAAAAGTCTGCCAGATCGTTGTTGCCTTCTGCATGCTACACAATCTAGCCCTGAGTTGTCAGATTCCATTTCTGGATGTTGAGGAGGTGGCAGCTGGACCAATGCCTGATGATGGTGACATAGATAGTGATGAGGAGGCAGATGATGAGGATGCAGCTGACACTAGAACAGAGATGATCCAACAATACTTACAATGAAATACAGGAATATGTTAATTATGTTGTATGTAAATGGTACTGCTGTCTGCCTTGTGACATTGCTCCTTCTGATGTGTGCCATGGGTGGAAGTGTTAAGTGCATCTATCCTACTGTGTGGGTTTGGGGAAACATGTTGGACATCAGGGGAGATGTTACTGTTTTAATGTCAGAGCTGTTTTTACTATGCTGTAGTCTAACATCACATCTGCAAAGACTTGGGCATGTTGTATGTTCCCTGTACTGCTATGTCAGCTGAAATAGGACTGCCAAACATATTAGTGTTATCAATATTGCTACCTATCCTCACTGTACACAGTGGACGATTATGGAACATAACTTTTACTGAGAGTGGAACTTGCCTTTGGTTGAGTTATGTCAGCTGTGAGTGATTGACCATTGGGAATGCATGTCTGGAAAATGTGGGTCTGCCATAGTAATATGTGTTAACATTACACTTGCCTATTCGCACTAGGGAGCTCAACAATGTACTGCATGTGTGTTGAGTGTGCAACATTGACTCCTATTGTGATGGTTGCCACTGTCTTGGTCTATTTGCAGGTCTGTTGGGTGGTGCTACTCTGGTTCCTTTCTTGACTGGTGGCTCCCGTGACGCAAGATATCAGAATATGTCTGCTCTACTGTCATACTCCCTGCATGTTTCTCCCCCTTCTGTCCACCTTCCAGACTTTTAATAGTCAATGTGTTAACTGTAATGACATATTGTACAACAGTAAGTCTTACTTGTAACATTAAAGACAGGTAAGCAGTAGCTGTGCTTAATGGTGTTTATTGTGATTCACAAGTGCGATGGGTGATGAGTGGGGTCATGGTGGATGATATCATCAGAGTAGTAGGACCAGCTGTAGGGAGTCCAGGTCCAGTATCCAAGGGGCCATGGGAAAATGGAGACATGGCAGTGGACAGCAACAGGGTGTCTTATTGGCACACAAGGAAGAATGTTCAGAAGAGGCTTACTTCCTGACAGTGGTTTTGGTCTTGGCATCAGGTCCTGCAGGATGTATGGATGAACAAACTTGTTTGCGTGGGAGTTCCTCAGCTACAAAGGGAGGTGTGATGGTGGTCTTCTGGTTCTCTGACAGGGCCTCTGTCCACTAGCTGCGGCAGAAGTGGATGGCTCAGTTGGTAACTGGCTAGTGGAAGGGGCCTGCTGGTGGGTGGAGGACACACGCAGCATGGTAGTAAGTTCCTTGAGCACCCCTGCAATTAGACCATGGTGACATTGTGAGCCTGCCACTGTTTCATGGCCTCCTGGTGATAGTCCATCTGCAACCTCTGGTTCTCCTCCAAGGTTGAGAGGATCTGGCCCATCTTGTCCTGGGATTGCTGGTATTCTTCCAGGACTTTGGAGATGGACTCCTGGCCAGTCATTTCCCTTAGGGGCCCCATTCCCTGGCCCACAGGTGCCCTCCCAGTGCCCCTGGACGCCTGTGCCTGTGCCTCTGGCACAGTGCGCCCACTCTCAGTTACACCAGGACCTTCATCGTCTTGGGTGTGAGGAGTTGACTCTGGTCCCTATACTGTGGTGCACACTGCTGATTGTACAGTCATTGGAATACAGGTTTTGGGATGAAGGATTGGCTGTGCTGTTGTTGACACTTGGGTGGGGGACACAGATGTGGACAGGATGGGCCTGGTGGTGGTGGTGGACTGATCAGTTGTCCCAGATGGGACAGGTAAGTCATCAAAGTCCAGACGTCCACTGGGGCCTTCATCCTGGGGATGGATGGCTGTCTCTGGCATCCTCTGCAGGGTAGCAGTGGCTGGGGTACCTGTGGATGGAAAGGGAGAGAGTTACATTGTGGAGATGTACTTCTTAGTTTCATAGTCTGATGCCTTACAATGGCTTGACTATCTTCCCAGTGATTGTTTGTGGAAGATGGATTGTGACATTTTTTCCATGTTCCACTGAGGGTAGTGGATAGTGGATAGCATTGCTGTCATTGCCATGTAGTAGTACGCAGTAGAAACATCCAGTATGTGTAGCATGTGCGATGTTTTTCCGTGCAGGTGTTCCACTGTGAGATGGGAATGGCAATATTTTCATGTGTAGGTAGTAATGCATTGTGGGAGTTGTGGTGTTTGCCTTTGTGAGTACTATCCGTGCACTAGGAAGGGACTCTGTGGGGATAGTGGGAGTCGGGTGGTGTGGCATGCAGGAGAGGGTCATTAGGTAATTGGGAGTGGTGGTGGGGTGGCAGAAGTATGAGATGGGGTGAATTGCGGAGTGATAGGGGGGTGCGGATGCATGCTGTACAGGAGTCGTTGGTGCCAGCAGAGTCCAGTTCTCCGGTTATTCCAGTCAGGCCTTCTGGATGCATGATGTCCAAGACCTTCTCCTACCACAATGTGAACTTTGGGGGAGGAGGTGGTGGTCCACCGCCATTCTTTTGATGACAATCTGGTGTTGTGAAGCCATGGAATGCACCTTCCTCTGTAGGTGGTTCCACCTCTTCCTGATGTCCTCCCTTGTGAGTGGATGGGTGCCCACTGAGTTGACTCTGTCAACTATCCTCTGCCATAACTCCATTTTCCTGGCTATGGATATTTGCTGACGTGTGCTCCCAACAGTTGTGGCTCTACCATGATGATTTCATCGACCATGACCCTCAACTCTTCATCTGTGAATCGTGGGGGCTTTTGAGGGGACATGGTGGTAGTGATGTAGTTTTGGAGGTGAATGTTGTGTGCAAGGGTGGGGTATTTGGGGCTTGATGGGGTGTAGGGGGTGCTTAGTTTGGTGTGCTGGTGTGTTGCAGCATTTATGTGCAGTTGTGATGTGGGTGTATAGTGTTGATGGTGCAGTTGTGTGGTATGTGCTGCTTGTGAAGTGTAAATGTGCCTATGGTGTATTAGTGGTAGGTGATGGGTTTGTGGCTCCTCTGTCAGTGGTTGTAGTTGCAAAGGATTGTGGGTTGTGTGGGGGGGTTTATAGTGGTGGGTGTGGGTGGGTGTAGTGTGGCTATATGTCCAATGTGGTGTTAGGTACTCGTGGAGCTGATAATTTGACCACAGTGGTTCGTACTGCCAATGGTGTTCTGTCATGCAATGACCGCTGTGCTGATTTGTGGGTCGTAATATAGAGGGCAGGATGTTGTCAGCATAGCGGGGCTGGTGGTGGGACCGTCTCTCTCCCACACTTGGTCAGCCTGACGGTGTCAGATTTGTGGCCTTTTTTGGGCAGTCTTCAGTTTGTAACTCTTAATACGGTGGTCGGGATACCGCCATCACTGCCGGTATTTTGGCAGGTGCCACCATGGCGGTCTTCCAAAAAGACCATCAAACTATTAGGCCCCTAGGGGGTTATTACAACTTTGGAGGAGGTGTTAATCCGTTCCAAAAGTGACGGTAAAGTGACGGATATACCACCAGCCGTATCACAAGTCCATTATATCCTATGGAACTCGTAATACGGCTGGTGGTATATCCGTCACTTTACCGTGACTTTTGGGACGGATTAACACCTCCTCCAAAGTTGTAATAACCCCCTAGTGTCTTGAGAAATCAACTTATGTTGACACAGATGGCATGCAGTCCTACCTAAAGTTTGTAATGAATACTAGGCACCGGTTTGTCCTTACTCACCTGAGATTGGACATGTTTCATTGCTTGACTAGCTTCCTTGATATGAACTATTTGTCTGTGACATTAATGAATTGTTCCTGTAATTTTGTTTCACTACAAAGTACAATGCATGTGGTTTTATTTTGTAAGCTGTATGCTAGCCAGAGGAAGCGTTATGTAATGCCTTTATCAAGCTCTCTCAATCTACGCCAATGTCGCCCAGCCAATTTATATTTACAGTTTCTTTCCACCCTCGAAGTATGCTGTAGTTTGTCAAATTTTCTATGTACTGTACTTAATGCCAGAGAGAGATTAAAATAATTGAATGTGCATATGACTAGAATAGATGATCAAGTGCAAGATGAAGAATGCATAACGATTTGTAAATAATATGCTTTCACTTTGCAGTTTAGTATCTGTTTTTATGGGTATATTTAAATGAACTGTATGCAACTCTTTTAATGTATGAAATTGTTTTATGATCCTTTTGAAAAGCTTCAAATAAAGCTTTAAGTATATAAAAAAAAGTTGTAAGACTGAAAATGCCACTTTTAGAAAGTTGTCATTTTCTTATTTTACCATTCTGTGGCTTTTGGCTTTCTCTGAATACACGTCTGGGGTACATGACAGCTGGGATTTGTGCATTGCCTCTAGACAGTCACACAGAAAGGGATCTGAGGTGTGTCATTCACTTCTTCATGGCCCATCACCAAGCTGATTTAAAATTTGTAAAAAAGAATGGGCGGTCTCCTGCGTTTGCTTTTTTTTTCCCCCATGGGTGGGCAATGTGCCAGAGCATATTATTTTAAGGAGGAGGGCGCACAGAGCCCCCCTCCTAGGGCCTGCTAAAGCTCCAGGGACCTGCCCCTCCCCAGGGAAACTTCTAAATAAATATAACGGTGGTCCTAGGGACCCCAAACTCCCTGGGAACTTCCATCTCCCTGGGGCTATGAATTTAAGGTATGCGGGGCAAACAACTAAGTAAATATAAGGGGGTTCCTGCAGAATTAAGTGAAGAATTAACTAGACATAGGTTCCAGAGACCACCACCAGTTATAGTTACCTTAGGGCACAAGTTATATTTACTTCAAATAACTCTACTATAAATGCTAAATTTCTAGGGTTTGTCTGTTCAAAATATGAGACTAACTAATGTCCCTATACCTTTTGGTTCATTTATCTCTCTCTCTATATATATATATATAAATCCAAATGCTCGAAAACAGAACTCGAGAGCCCAAAGGGGTGGTGCGAGTACCGGCACGAGCAAGCCGGTAATTAATATAACACAAAAGAGAAAATATATAATACTCGCACACTCAGGATTCAAGGAAAGGCAAAAATCAATTCAATCCAAACACAACGCGTTTCGGCTGACACAGCAGCCTTGGTCACGTGACTCCTGAGTGTGCGAGTATTATATATTTTCTCTTTTGTGTTATATATATATATATATATATATATATATATATATATATATATATATATATATATATATTTATATTACCTACTGGCAGTTGCCAGTATGTATTTATAGTTAGGACCTAGTTTCCATTGGAAAAGCAATTTTGGACTTGCCTATATCTTTGGTACAGTTTGAAGAATCTTCACAACATTTTCCAAGCAAAGGGCCTGATTACAATCTTTGCGGACAGGGTTACTACATCACTAATGTGACGGACAGCCCATCCGCCGTTTTACAATACCATTGTTTCTTAAGAAGATTGTAATACTGCAGATGGAATATCTGTCATGTTTGTGACGGAGTATTCCATTGGCAAGATCGTAATCAGTCCCAAAGGGTCGTATAGGGTCTTGTTGCACGGGGAAAGTTTCAGGACAATCCTTCAAATGGGGGCTGAAAAAAGAGGGGGTCAAAAAGTGTGTTTCCCATATTCATTTCCATAGAAGCTAGGTCTTGGTGTGCAGATTGTGCTATTAATTTCCATAGAAGCTAGGTCTTGGTGTGCAGATTGTGCTATTTGTAATTTGTTGTAAATTTGTTCAGTAGTTTTAGAGAAATTGAAGGTTAAAAGATATAGATATCTAGGGACACGGATCGTCCATGGATCCAACTGTCCCTGTGCTGATTTCTGATTGGCTGGCAACACTTCAACAAGGAAGTGTTGGCAGTCATTTCGGACTCAGCTTCATTCAAGTCCCCAAATAAAACATTTAAAAAAAAGAGGGTAGGGCATGCATACCCTATCCCCCTTACCTTGGTCCTGGGGTCCCCCTGGAGCCCCCCAAGGCTTAGAAATATTTTTTTCAGATCTCAGCAAAATTCACGACTGGTTCTGCGTATTTCACCAAGAATAATAAAAAAAACACAGTTTCCTGCATTTCTCAGTAATTACCCCCAGAGGGACCAGGTCCTTAGGGCATTATGGGCCTAAAAAAGGAGAGGGGCATACCAGGCTCCCCTTCTAGGCCTTTAACAAGCCCTGTGGACCACCACCTCCCCGGGGCTATGTTTACAAAGTATGCAGGTGGTTGCAGGGCCTCCCTGAGCCTCTGGGATCATCACCTCACCAGGGCAATATACCATATAATTTATAGGGGGTCCTGCGGATCCCCTGCACCCAAGGGAACACAACCTCCTGGGCCAACATGTTTAAGAAATCAGAGTGGCCAGGGCACACCAATAGCATGAATCCTGATGCTGATAATGTTCAAGAATAAGTAGAAAGTTCGTTCCCTACACTCTGCCAAAACCCCGACGCGCACGGCACGGGTTTATTCGCTCCACAAATACTTGAAGCTTATCATGGCCATCATTTGCCCATACTATTTGATTTCTCCCAAGGACTCATGACTACCGGCAGCTTGATCTATGTACCTTTCGTGTTTACATATAATGTTTTATATACATCTGAAGCCTTGACAAAGTCTTGAAGAAGAAACATGTGTTGGCTGTTTTGCTGTATGGACTTATTGTTACATTCGAACATCCTATTGTAACTTTGACCATTTATCACCATCTGGCTGCTCTGGACACATGGTCATTTTGTACAACGCAGTCTTTTGATTGAAATTTCTACTTTCTACCAGCACTTATAATAAATATCTACACATCATCTTCTAAGAACGAACTTTCTACTTATTCTTGAACATTATCAGGATCAGGATTCATGCTATTGGTGTGCCCTGGCCACTCTTCTTTCAATATTTAGGCAACCACCCACTCTTCAGTGTGTGGCCCTCCGACACCTGTGGTGGCAGGTGTTAGGGCTAACCTGGCACCCAACACCATATTGTTTAAATTTTATGACTTCTCTCGGATTTCACTATTGACATACGCTTTGCAGATGTGCAAGCACTCTCTGGCATCCGCCACCTTCTTCACATGACTTATGTTTAAGAAATCATCTGGACCCCTCCTGAGCCCTGGGGACCACCAGGTCACTGGGGCTACAATAACAATAAAGGAGGGGGTCTGTCGCATACCACTGGCTCTGGGGACCACCACCTGCCCAGGGCAAGATAGAAAACATGGAGGGGGTCAGGTGGTCCCCCCTCCTGGAGCTATACATGGCCCTGGGGCCAGCTTCTGCTACCTTCCAAGGTGCCCACCCTCAGGAGGTAGCTGTCTACTTCTGCTTGGCAGTAGCTGACAGCTCTGACCATGTGGAAGCAAAGCTCTACATTCAGCTTTAAAAATGCTCCTGCTTGCTGACAGAGGAGTTTTCATCTCTTTTTCCGCCTGATAACATGTGAGCAGGGAAAGAGAGGAAAACATTGCTCCCACACGCAGGGAGCTACTATTTGCAGCAGCTCCCTGCGGGCAGGAGCAATGATGGCTCAAGCAGGAGATGGCAGTCGGCTGGAACTGCAGGGGCCTTGAGGCTCCCCCTGCAGTCCTTATAGGTTTTAATGGGTGCCCTGGGCACCGTGGAATATAAGGCCGGGCCCTGGGGGGCGACATGGCCCTCCTCCCTTTTGAAAAAAAGTATTTAGCCTGGGGGAAGTGATAGTGCCTGGGGTCCAGGGGTCTTAGTTGCCCCCTATAATTATTTGTAAATGTCCTCTTGGAAGTGGAGGTCCCTGGGGTCTGGTGACCCGCATGCCCCCTCCATGTAGTTTTAAAACGTAGCACTGGGGAGGTGGTGGTCCCCGGGGCCTGGGGGTTCCATGCAGCCCCCTCACACATATTTTTTATGTAGCCCCGGGGACGTGGTGGTCCTGGGTCCCAAGGGTCTGTGCAGCTCCCTGAAATCATTTTTAAATGTTGTCCGGGGGAGGTGGTAGGCCCTGGGACTGGGGGGCGTGCAGCCCTCCCCATATCTTTTTTAGTGTTTTCCTGAGGAGGTTGTGGCCCCCGGTTCTGGGGGAGTCTGTGCACCTGTCCTAAGTTGTTTTATTATGTATCCCTGTAGCCCCAGGGAGGTGGTGGTCACTGGAGCCCGGGGACTCCATGCAGCCCCCCATATAATTGTTTTTATGTTGTCTTGGGACGGTGGTGGTCCCCAAGGTCTAGCAAAGAGTGGAGTAGTGTACAGTTGTTTATTTCATACTTAGAGCCAGATTATGAGTCTGGCGGTCTCAAGACCAGCAGACTTGCGGTGGTGGTCAGACTGCTGCAGCTGTGGTGGTCTGACCACCACATTACAATTCTGGTGGTTGGACTGCCAAAAGACTGCCTTTTCCGTCAGGATCTCTGATCCAGGAGGGCTGACAGCAGTCTTGGTTGTGATCTTAGTCCAGGAGAGGATGGCTGAGGCAGAGAGGGCCTTTGCCAGAGAGAGACTCGCTGTTGAGCACAGTCTGAAAGGTCTGGACTCAGCGGCACTGCCGGTGGAGTCCATTGGTTGCAGCAATGTTGAGTGCAGTGCAGGGACAATGCCCACAGACTTGGTAGCTAGGTTCCAAAAGGGGGGGGGGGGCATACATCAGTGGTTAATGGAGTATGAGGAGGCTTTAGTAGTGCACAGGATCCCTGTGAAGGATTGGGGGACTGGCCTGGGGAAATATATTTCTGAGGAGGGGAGGGATGTCCTACCGGCCCATGAAAGGATTGACAGGAAGGAGTATCTCCCTATGAAGAAGGCACTGACAAGGATGTATGGCTTCCCCCCGGACGAACACAGATTGAGGTTCAGTGGCAGTAAGAGACTGTCCCACCAGTCTTGGGGGGAGTTTGTGGAGGATTGCTTCACGGCACTGGATGGATGTGTGCAAGGTAGCACAGCAGACAATTTTGAAGGGCTGTTAAATCTGATTGTAAAAAACGCACCTGCTTTGTTTTTGTTTTTCATGGCTACACCAACACCTGGTAGAATTTGAGCTCTCTGACTCCAGGGTGCTCACAAAGGAGGCAGACCTCTGGGTGAGTGCCAGAGGGTTTGGTAAGGCATTTGAGGGTGTTCCTGAAGGGAGTGGTCTAGGTATCCCCCAACCAGGTGAGGTGGGGAAGGCTTGCAGTGTCCCTGGTAGGTTCCAGTGTAGTGGGATGGGTAAGAAATCCCATATCCAGTCTCAAAGGAGATGGAATGGGGTGGGCCAAGTCCCAGGATGCCCAAGATCCAATCCCAGAGCCTGGAGGGCTTCATAAAGGAATGCTGGGGGGGAGCCTCGCCTGTACCGTAGGGTCATCTGCTGAAAAGGACCCCATGATGTCGGGAGGACTTAGGTGGGTGGCTGATGTCAGCGTTCTGACAGTCCTACTGTCTGGTAATACCACTCCAGAGTGGAGGAGGTGGGAGGGCAGACCAAGGGCTGTGAGGGGTTTGCAGGCCCCAGTGGAGAACCTAGAGGTTCAGTTGCCAGCTCTGAAGTCAGAGCCCCCAACTAATTACTCTTGTGATACCATTTCTTGCGTGGGGGAATCCAGGCTCTGCCAGATGGGCAGAGGTCAGGAGACTAGTGCCAGCCAAATGCTAGTGCAACTCCTAGGTAAAGTGTTTTGCTTGTGGGGGTGGGCATACTCTCCAGGAAGGCCTGGCTTGCAAGACAGTGGTCCAGTTTAAGGGTACAGACCCTGGGCTGGGTGATCAGGTTCGGGGGTAAACTCTGACCTGATTGGGGGACGGTTGGCCCAATCACCCCCCTGGTGTGACTTCTAGGGGTACTCTCCCTGGTGGGGGGTGCATAACTCTATAAGTGGGGCCAGGGACGGAGAGACTCACCTCGGACCCCCGTTCAATCTAAGGGTTCAGACCCTGGGTTGGAAGGCCTAATGTAGGGTGGTGACCCTGGGCTGGTGGGAAAATTGTGCAAGATGGCTGCTCCCAGCACCCCGACAGTTCTGGATTCTGGTGGTACCACCACTAGGAGAAGTTCGCAGGACCTTAGAAGGAGTGGTAGGGAGGGGAGAGCCTCGCCCCTATGCAGCTTATGGATGCAGACCCTAGGGTGGAGGACCAGTGGCAGGGTAGAACCCCTGAGCTGGTGGGAAGTGGAGTGGAGAGAAGATGCTATGTACCTGGGGCTACAGTCCCTCATACAGAGAGGTTTCAGAGACCAGAGGCCCCTGTATTGCCTGGGGCCTGGTTCTGGAAGCTAGGGAGCCCCCACAGGTTAGCCTAGGCTTTCTGGGAAACATTGATAGAGGGATCCAACTGGTATCAGATTGGCGTAGAACTGGAACATGTACCTGCAGTTGCGGGCCAGGGTCCATGTTCTATCGCCCCAACCAGGGAAGCCCATCAAGTTGTTGATTGGTCTCCCCTTGGTTTAGGCTGGTGGGGGCTGTGTTGGACTTGGCCTTTTTTACAGGGTCATTCCCATACTTTTTGCCTTTCTCCTCATATTTTGTCTAACCTCTTTTTGTTGGCTCTAGATCTCTGAGCACGTTATCACTGCTGGTCAGTGCTAAAGTGCATGTGCTCTCCCTTCTAAATTTGTTTGATTGGCTTGCACCTAAGTGGCACATTTAGGGCCATATTTATACTTTTTGACGCAAAACTGCGCCAACGCAGTTTTGCGTCAAACATTTTACCGCCGGCTAACGCCATTTCGTAGCGCCGTGCGGGCGTCATATTTATACTTTGACGCACGGCGGAGCAATCAACAGGTGGGAGTCATTTTTTTTGCGCACATCGCGGCGTCAAGACGTAAAGGAAAACGACGTTAACGTGGCGTAAATGACTGTGGGTCGATTTACGACACTGCAACCCGGATATGCGCCGTTTTTTTTTACGCAATAGCGTCAAAAATACCCACGAACACTGCCATTTCAGCAGAGGAGAGACAAAATGGATCGCAGATGCCATTACAGACCCCAGGAAGATGACAACAGACCAGGAACCAGCCAGGACGATCCATACAAGAACCAGGACATATATAGAAAAAAAGAAAGTGTTTCTTCAGTGCAGAGGAGCAGGAAATCCTGGTTAAAGAGGTGACGGAACACCAGCACCAACTGTTTATCACCTCTAAGTTGCCAATCAGTAGGAGAGAGGCCATATGGTAACAAATTGTTGACAAGATCAACAGTGTGGCTGAAGTACGCAGGACAGTCACAGAGTGTAAGAAACGCTGGCATGACTGCAAACATAGGACAAAGGAAAAAATGGCCAGGAACAGGAAGGCAGCACTGCAGACTGGAGGTGGGAGTCCAGCACACCAGGAGGCCCTGGACCACATGGAGGAGATAGTCGCAGCCGTCATCCCTGAGGAGATCGTCACAGGGATCCAAGGACAGGACAGCGCAGACTACCACGAGACAAGGCACATGCAGGGTAAGTCGCATGGGAAATTAAAATGCACTAATGTCAACTGTGAGCAGGGGTGGGAAATACGTACTACACATTGCATGTAAGTCATCATATACATGGAGTGGCATGGGTAAAGGGGTACTGCAGGGGGGCCTGGCCTGCACAAACAGAAGCTGGGGCACAACATTACACTACACCAACAACAGTCCCATGGGGCATCCTGTCATGCCAACAATGGAGCAAAGAGAAAGCCTCGACAGGAGGGAAGGCCACTACGTCAAACTTACATCCTGGCACTCGTCAGCCAAAATATCTCCTACATTAACTAGGGCCCTATCAGCAATCCTCTAGCCAAAACAACAACTGCAATGTAATTGCAATAACAGTTGATACTACCACCTCTGATCTCTGTGCAGCTATAGTAGCCAATGGCAGTAACCTCCGCATGGAACATACGTACCTAAATTAGGGGGTGAGGATGACATCTGCAACATTCCCCTGAAACAAGACAAAGGCCCCAGTACACTCAAATGTCAATGCCCATAGTTGCCGCAAACATCAGCCAATGTAAACAGCAATAGGAGTGACACAGCACTAAGGACACACCCATGCTGCATATGTCAGGGTCCATCCTGTGCCTGGCAAACAAGGCAACATCACAAAAGTCATACTGCTCAGACAACAGCATTGAGGAGGGGATACATGGAACTGGTCACTGAAATACACCTGCACAGTCAGAGGGGGAAATAGGACACTGATACGATAATCAGGGCAATCCAATGTAACACACATGACCCAACATCAGCAGGACACATTAACAATATCAACATCCATATCACATCATAACATTGCCATGCATAGGATATGCTACATGTCAATTACATTTAAGTCAATGTGAACAATCAGGGATTGGGGCAGGTCCTCAGAGGCAATTGTGCTGCCAGGACCATCAGAACACCCACAGCCAGTGAAAGGTCTCACCATGAGAATGGATATACACGGAGGGTTGAGTATGACAAAAAGGTGGCTATTCTCTATTTGGTATAAAGCAACACCTAGAGGCAAGTAGGCAGACAAGTCTGATAACTCAATATCATACATGTGACACACAGGTGGGCCTTAGGTCTATAACAATGCCCATATGAAGGACAGCAGATACCAATACCAAACAAGATCACAAAGTGAATTCATCAAAAGGCAGGCATGTTACGTCAAAATTGTCACAACACAGACACACTAATTGTACCCTGTTTCATTGCAGAGGACGATGGATCTCCTGCCGATATGCCTGTCCCAGATTTCCCTGATGACATGGATGACGAGCCCATAAACATTCCCCAGGAGACCATCCAAAAGGTCCTTAAAACCCTCCAGACCCCAACTTCAGTCACAAGGAGGAGCACAGAACAAGCAGCCATCACAGAAGAACCACCCACCACCCCAATTGCAAGACCTGCCAGCTCCTATACAGCTGAGGACTCTGACGACACTGGCACCAGCTTTGAAAGAACTGTAGTTGGAGTACAGCGGGAGCTGGCCAAGGAGGTGCGGGTGGGGATGCAAACTATGGCAGCCAGCCTTGAGGAGGTGCGCTCGTGCATGATGTCATCTGCAGATCAGGCAGCAGCTATGCAAGCCCTAACATCCATACTGCAAGGACTACAAGAAACTGTCAAGGAATTCACCACTGAAGTAAGGGAATTGCCACAACACATCGCACCCCAAACTTTCCACTGCATGCACGAATGCAATCATGACTCCCTCAGGGCCAACCTGGCTGCCTACCATCGTGATGTGGCTGCTATTCTCAAAAACCAGCAGGCCCTCCTTGCTGCAGTTCTGCCCTTAAGACCTTCACAGGGAGCAGCAACCGGGATGTCTGACTCCACGTCTTCTAACACTGAGGTGTGTGTTGCCCCTTCACAACCAACAACAACAAGGACGAAACAGGCAACACACACATCATAAGATGAAGACATGGAACAGATCACATTCACAAGGAAGAGTACCCGGAAGCACTAATCCCTGCACCATGGCCTACTTCGACCAAGGTCCTACGTATTGTCAAATGCCAGTCTCACTACAACTATACTCAATTACTGTTCTGCTAACCACTGTATAACTTGTCAGCATTGCCAGTGAATGTCTCTCTCCTACTAATTGGCAAATCCTGTCCCTCTGCACTGTCGGTAACATCACTCCAGCATGTCAAGAGCATTATCCATACCCCTTCTGTACGATCACCATGTAAGATTTCACTAGAACGGACTCAGCAAACCTGGACAATGTACATATTGCACTACAGCACCTATCAATAAATAGCACTTGCACACCTAATTTGTCTCTGTGTAATTTGACACATCAACTGTGCAGTAGATAACACAAAAGTGCCTGTGTGACAACCATGTAGCTTGTCAATACAACTGTCCTGACATCATGTAGTCAGATACATCTGTGCAGTGGCCAGGATTGCATCATAGCCTGCCCATCCTGAGGAGAATAACTGATGAAGGGAGAAACCACACACAATCATGCTGTGTTGGACAGAATAATGCTTCATCAATAGAAATCAAAGTCAACTAATGGTGGCTGATAAATGTTGTCACCATGCAATACTAATACATTGAATTATGCAGTCTAATCTAAGCAAACACAATTAAACACAGCATCAATCAACCTTTCTGAGTAAACTTCCAAATAGGTAATCATGCTGATTTTTTGCACACATGATCTATGTCAGTAATGAAGACAAGAAGACAAGAGTGTTAACAACACCTCATCTTCAAAGATGTCCCTGAAAATCACACTGCAGTCCGACCTAAAAAATTCCCCACAATACCAAGTCTGGAAGCACACTTTGTGATGTAGAAAACATACTCATCGACACAAATCCTTTGTGATCCATGTAAACTCCAAATGGTGGTTCTATCAAATGGTGGATACTTACCAAGTTAGCACAGGGGTAGCTGCCATTTTAAACCTCTTTTTTCTTTGGTTTGTAGCATAGGACACAAATGTCATAGAACAGCAATCACCTACACTGAGGGCAAGGCCATGATCAAGTAGCAGTTAACACATAATGCAAAGGGTTAACTATATATTTATTCATAAGTAATCACACCAGAGGCAACTAAGGGAAAAGACATACCTACACTAATCTAACCTGACTACTCCTTACCCACAACTGTCGCTAACTGACCTAAGCTAAACTTACTCTAAACATATAACAAATCGATCCAAACATCAACCCCCCACCCACCATTATGAGACAGGACACATGCAGGACAACACATACTAACCTACACACATACTATACTATCCTAAACAATCATATATTTTTTTGTATATTTTTTTTTTCTAAACACACTGGAACCCCAACATTGACCCCCACCCACACACTTAATAATGAAAAGTAGAAAGAATAAGGACCTCCCACCCTCATCCCTAACACTAACTAAGCTAACAACCTATACTAACCTAACACTAATCCCCCAAGCCCACTAATCATGATAACAAGGAAAGGAGGGAGGGGAGGGATTAATGTAAATAGACCATATCAGTCCTAGAGGTTGGCCCTCCGGAGGGTCCGCCTGATGGACCTGACCCGCTTTTTGATGTAGGCCACATCCTGCCTCAGCTTGTCCACCTTCCTTATGAACTTGTCCATTTTGCAGTCCAAAGCCTGGAATGCCGCAGGGTCAATTGGAGGTGCTGCTGCTGTCTGGGTTCCGGCAGAGGTGCTCTGTGTGGGTGTTGAGCCTAGCCCACTGGACTGTCCTGCAGCTGTCATAATGCTGGGTCCTGGTAGTGCTGCAGAGACAGGGACAACTGTCCCCGCCGTTGGTGTGGACATTTGGGGAGAACCGGTGGTTGTGGTTGTGGTGGTGGTGGCTGTAGCGGGCAACGTTGGGCCACCCTGTGGTGAAGCCCACCATGCTCCGGAGGCCCGATGCGCCTGGTATTTTCGGGCCATCCGTCGGAACCCCAACTGCACCTGCAGGATGTGTCGGTACCTCATGGTCCCACTCTCAAATTCATGCCTCTGTGCGGCACTCATGTTTGCAGCTGTGAAGAGAAAGGGCAACTATTTACCATAGGAAATGCATTGTGTGGAATAGCACTAGTGGTCAATCGTAAAATACATTTACTGTAGTTGTAACAGCTCATATCACCATATAGATCATTGAAAGTCTCAGAGGAAGTACATGGGAAGCCTGATTACAAAGGTCATCTCACACATAGCATATACAATAATGCACATGATGGGTGACATCAGCCAAAACTTGTCATCATAAAAATTACAATTGCAGCCAACATTCATGCTGCACCTCCTCCGCCTATTGCCTGGACTCCATATGTCAGTGTATGTGATAACAATCACAAACCTCAAGATCTGCAATTTGTAATGGGATTCGCTAGTATAGAACTCATGTGCCATAACCAAGTGTGTAGACTAGGTTCAAAACAAAGTTTCAAATGGTCACAAGTATATGTAACATACTGGTTGCTTCAGTCCTAGGTACCCTATTCCCAAACACATGCCTGTCTTTGAGGGGGGGGCTGGGAAGAACAACCAACAATCCCAAAATCGATGCACACCTAGGAGTGTATAGAAAGCTCAACATGTTTTTGCCTCCACACACACACCACCAGTGAAGGGCTATCAACAAATTGGAGTCAGCTAAAACCTTGTCCTATCCAAGGTCCACACATGTCAAAATGTACTGACCTAGGCCAACATCACATACTTCCAGTGAGGCATATTTTTCTACAGACACAGAGGATCAAGAACACCCATTATCATGAATAGCATGTACACCTAGGCCGTTGCACTCTAGTCCCACAAACGTCTAGTACAACTTGTGGAAGTACATGCCCCCGGAAGATCCAACCTACAGTGTACTCAGTACATCGGTTACTAGGGAAGCAGCAGATTTCAGACAAGCCATTTGCAGAAGCTATCTGGTAGAATGTCAGTCTGACATGCAGACTCAGTCCGAGGCGAGTCCCAGAGCAACTCTTACATTAACTAGTGTATTCCACATGACTCACCCCATTTCCCATAGCGGGCCCTACAAGAATGGCCTACAGACCCAAAATCAGACAAATGGATAAGCATAGGTCAACTCAAAATGAAGTGATAACTGAAATCCCACTAATGGAACAGGACTAATGATTGGCCAGCGCATCAAACCTTGCAATGTGTTCAACACACAGTAGTCCATCACGCATCACCAGCAAATAGAAAAAATACCACACATGCAACACTCACTGTAGGTGTCGGGGTCCTCAAAATGAGCCACCTCTCCCACTGTGTACGGTGCAGGTCCACCTGTAAAGCATGGAAGGAAGAACATACTCAGAATCCATGCAATGACAAACAATTGCAAATACAAAGACAATGTGATAATATGACATGAGTAATGAAACACTTTCACACATGCTCATACTGCATGGAATTATTCATGCGCAACATTTACATCGGATGAGTCTCCTCCTACAGTTACACACACTACTACACACATGCAGTGGCCCGGACTGTCATGTGGTGGCAAAGATGCACCTCCATTAGTATGCAGCAACAATATAGGTGTGCATTCATCTCATCATGCGCATCCAAGAGAGACATCAAAAAGCTGGTTACTTGAGGACTGCCTGACCTGTCAAACAGCCTATGTGGTCATGACACATATGTGACTGATAGGTACATGGTACAGAGGGCCCGGTACTTTGGCAATACCTCATGTTGTTACAGTTTCATACATTGATGTGTCCAAACAATGGTGATTGGCACCAAACATAGATGTTTGCACCCTAGTCCATACCTTTGGGCTGCCATCCCTATTCTGATTTGGGCACAAGTGACAATAAATACCTGTCTAATATGTTAGCTGAGGGCACCTGAGTCCTTTAAAAATATGGTTCATGCTCAGATCTGGCATGTAACAATTACATGTAAAGGAGCACATTTATCACGACAAGGCATGGCATTTCCGTGAACATTTTACCTACACACCAACCAGACACACATGTGACATATGTGTGGGCCACATTGCTAACTTCAATTGACGTGAAGGCAGCACTCATTTTCAGCATCATGTAGGGTTTACAAATGTCAGTCTAGCTATAGCGTCAACATATGTAGGTATGATGTTTCTACATCCATACTTCACTGGCTATTGTGACCTGTAGAGTCCAGATTGCGTCATTAATGTGTTGCTTGTCTGACACAAAGGCGGCACTACATTACATTCTGCTACAAGCAACCTGTATGTGTTGAAAACATGAGCTACCTGACTGCTAGCATTTGTCATCCTTCACATAGTGCATCAATTACCCTGTATGTTTCCCTACCATTACACACAGTCAGCTACTTATCTGGCAGATTGGGTAACCATCATCACATGTCACAACACAGCTTTAAATTGTGCACATTTACATGATCTGTACTCACCAACATGGCCACCAATCCTGATTCCCAGGTGGTCCAGCAGATCTTGCTCCCTGGAGATCAGATCAGCCCAGCGGTGCTTTAATTGATGGTCATTCCTTTGGCTACCATATAGACGCACCAAGTGACGGCGCACCTTCCCCCACCGGACTTTTCGGGCCTCCGTGTGATACCCCTGTATCACCCTACCCCCAGTCTCCAGCATAAGTGGGAGGAAATGGCAAACAAGCCATAAACCCCCCCAATTCCTCCTCACCCATCCTGGAAAGCCGTGGCCTACCAGACATTTCAGCACTGAAAAAGGGGAAAAAGTTGTAAAAAAAAGGAAAAGGGGGAAATGGGGAAAGGTAGAGTGGGGAAATACAAAGAAAACCTAACAAGAAGAAGAGCCCAACTATCCCCTATATCACAGTACCCACAACAGACTCCCACAGACAATATATACAACACTGGAATTGACAAATTAATACAACACAGACTCAGACAGTATTCTACAACAAGATAATGATGACAAAAGAACAAGTGAGATGGCACACTGGACACAAAAGCACTAATACACAGGACAACACTTTGCACACAGCCACACAGTCTAGAATAATCAGAGACTGCAAAGTGAAAGTGAAAGTACACCCACTGTACAGATTCTGTAAACAGGATATCCTATTACATCACATCCTGCATAAAATGGCCGCCGTTTTTTTCCATTATGCGTCATATTTTCACGCATACAGCTTGTGCGTCATATTTTTTGACGCACAGGAGTGCAAATAATGCAGAGTTAATAAAACTTTCATTATTGGGATATAATATTAGTTTGAGGCATATTTTACAGTTCTAGAGGTGAAAATTAAGCCGCAGCAAATTATGATATCTATTTATGAAAAATATTTTTGACTCAGCATTATCTGCACTCCTGTGCGTCAAAAATTATGACGCACAAGCTGTATGCGTGGAAATATGACGCATAATGGGAAAAAACGGCGGCCATGTTATGCAGGATATTATGATATCTATTTCTGAAATATATTTTTGACTCTGCATTATCTGCACTCCTGTGCATCAAAAATTATGATGCACAAGCTGTATGCGTGGAAATATGACGCATTATGACAAATATGTATTTCATTTGTCCAAATGAGAAATTAATTTTGGCATGACCAAACGGTGCTAAGTGATAAACTTTGGGGTTAGCTATAGCAAATGTCCTTTATAGGATGTATAGAAGGTATTCACAGTGCAATAGTAATGATTGGCCAGAATGGATATTACTCATAATTGTACACATATGTAGGTAATTGCTGGTTGCTAATTTCAAAATATGAAAGAGATACCAGGATGTATTCCTTAGCAAAATTGTGTCCACATGTATCAAGCTATTCCAAATTGCATAAAGGCCAATTAGGTAGTGCAATGGTCGGCTAACAATTTTTTGGGGGTAACCATGTCCTAATTACGAGTTAATGTATCTAAAATGTGTTTCACTTTTGACATGTAGGGCACACATGCGCCTTATGCATGTGTATGCTTCACATGTGCATAAAAAAATTATATTTGGGGTGCAGCAGAGGGGGACTTAGGCCCCCAGCACCCTGGGGTTTGCTGTTCCAGACTTGCAACTTTATCCAAGGATTTCCCAAATTCAGTAATGCAAAACCATTGGCAGCAGGCCCATGGAAGCAAATTGGGTATGATTCACTGTTTGCTAATCTGTAATCCCATTTGCCCATTTGACGTTTGCCCTATTGATTCTTTGGAGAATTCTGACATACCATTTAGCATTGATTTAATAGCAAAATCTCAACGTTCCTTATGTCATGATAGCAAATAGGTTGTTGAAGTACGTGGCCCTTAATGCATTACCTGGTTTAGTGGCATGTTTCATTCTTCCTGCCAGGTTACAACTGGGACACTACTGTGGTAGGCTGCTTGCAACCATTTTGTTGATTGGATGGTACATGTACATGTGTGTGGTCCAATATTGATCCAGTGTCAACTGTTAAGGTGTATGTTGTCACTGTAACATCCACGTCTCCTCATGAGTTAGTGGCAGCTAATCGTGTATCTAATGAGTATCGTTTGTAGCTAAATGTGAGAAAAGTCATTGAGGACATGGTAACCTACACGTGGATGGTCCCACCCTGTCACTGAAGACGTGTAATGAGATTTTCAACTGGGCAACCTTGTTGTGCTGAGTGAGAGAATGTCTCAGGTGTCTGGATCCGGCATGTGTCATTGCAACATTTGTACTCAAGTTGGCCTCTGTGGATGGTAATGTATCAGGAAACATCATAGCCTCTGTGCAGAAGTAAATGGCTGGTATTCAGCACACACAACTCATCTTTATTATTTGAACAATGTAACTCAGCATGTGAACTGTCAGGGTCCTCCTATGTGTTGACTTTTCATGGACATTATCTGTGGTTGCTGGTTCGGCAGGAGGCCACGTACACCATCAAACGCTATGGTCCAGGTACACTGTCACACTTTGTACTTTAGGCATTAATGAGGCCTAGACAACGGAAGGGCCATGATTTAGCTATTCAAGGGCACTGTCACAAATATGATACAAATAACAAGCAGATGATGCAATACTATGTATTTGAGTATACATTGATGAGGCAAATGACAGATTAGTCTCTGAGGTACAAGAGGTTTTGGACAGCACGTGTGGTCCATAGGTGGACCCCAGGTATCTTTAGGGTGACCCACGGACAGGTGCCAGTCAGGCTGACAGGATGCTGGGTCAATCGGGAGCCAGCTCTTTCACAAATTACATGATCAGTGGTCTGACTAGGACTGGTCATAGGGAGGAGTGGACAGTTGACATGTCACACTGTGTATGTCCTGTGTTGTCTTGAAGGTGACACATGAACCCTGATAAAGTGTTACACAGTGACATTAGTAGCAATGCTTAATGATGTAATTGCCCAAATGCCAACATCTATGCTGTAGGAGGCATCAGCAGGGACGGGGCATGTACATTTGGGTGGTGTGCATGGAGGGGATCACTGGTGTGGCCTCCATCAGTGTCTCACGAGTCCTGTCGGATGAGATTTGCTGAAAATTAGCCTACAGTACTTTTCACACGAGAATCAATCTACAGGTGATACCAGGCCTTATAAACTCCAAGCCTGTGTATTATATGAGCTGAGTTCCATGCAGTGAGATGGTACTATGACAATGGTAGGCAAAGGAAAGGGTGTGGCACACTGGATGACTCTTGTGAGTGTGTGTGTGTAGATGAGGGAATCTCAGTGTACACATATCAGCATTCCAGGGATCTCTTCAGACAGGTGGGGCGTGACCAGCCGCATGTGTGTGTAATGTTTTTAGAAAAGGGCTGACATGTAGATGGGATGTGATGTGCTGGATGCTTGTCATATGTGTGGCACTTGTGCTGTGTATGTTCTGCTTATGTGCAACTCTAGTGACAGATAGTCATTGCAAAGATTGTAAGTAGTTGGAATTACTGCTGCCAAGAGTCTGGTAATACATTCCTGTTCCTGAAGCATAAGCATGTCAACTGCCTGATGTATGAGGCCTGTTTTCCCCTAGTTGAGTGATGGTGTTTTAGTTGTGTGCCATCTGCTGCGATGAACCATGTTTCCTACATGTATGTGTGTCATATGTGTGGTCCTCAGCAATTGCCCTTCAAAGGTGAACTGTACAGGATGTCAGTCATTTACATTGTGTGTTATTGTGACCATTGTATGATGGGTATTACATTTGTTGTGTGTTTTTCTGTGTCCTGATTGTTATATAATTATTGCTCCATGAGATGACATTCTTCTTCTGATATTTAAAGCTAAAGGTGGGCAGAAATGAATAGGCCAAACCATGATGTGGTGTTTGTTATCAGTGTTTATTTACAATAGTGCATTAAGTGGTGATGGTGATAATTATGAAAATAAATTATTTACAATCTGTTGGCGCCTACGCACTCCAGCAGCCGTGTTTGGTTGTTCCCCCTCCTGTTGCAGGCCAGCATCCTCCTCTTCCTCGTCTTCAGGCATGTATGGGTCTGGTTCGAGGAGGGGAATGTTCCTTTTTACACAAATGTTGTGCAATATTGCACATGTGAGTATGATCCCACAGACCATCTCGGGGGAATATAGTAGGCTACCACCAGTGATGTTGAGGCAGCGGAACCTTGACTTGAGGATGCCGAAGGTCCGCTCGACAATGCTGTGTGTCCTCTTATGGGCGTCGTTGTATGCCCGCTCTGCAGCGGTACTCGGGTTCCCAAATGGTGTCATTAGCCATGGCTGGATGCCATACCCCTGATCAGCTGAAAGAAAAAAAGAATGGGATCATGTTGATGTAGCTTGCATTATTGAAAAGACCGTTCATGGCAGTAGTTGTCTTGTGTTGTCTGTGACTCTTTTGTGTACTAATGTGACATCCTATACTTGTAGGCTATACCATCTGCATTGTGTTTTTACCTTGGCTGAGCACGTGTTTGTCTGCTAACAGTTTATCATCAGTATGTTTTGTGATTTTCAGTGCAGTGTGCCCTCCCTAACATTGTGAATTGTGATACAGGTGTCCTTGTGTCTTCTCTTGGGGTGAGTAGATAGTTCAATGTAGAGTTTAATTTATAAGTGTTGTTAGCACGTTCATATGAAACTACCCTGGACATCCCATACCTTTAGACTTAGGCAGTGTATTAATGTAAAGGTCATTGTGACACTTACAATTTGAAAGGTGACATTTCGGCTACCACACTCATTGACGTCTTCACATTAGGCTGTACAGTAAATTCCAATGTGTGACAGCTTCAATGGTGACTTACGAAACATGGCTAGTGATGTCAGGACCTCAGTGTGTTCCTGTCTACATGTTGCTGTTGTGGTGTATGTGTTGTGTGTCCTAGAGGGTTGCTGTGCAGTGTGTGAATAAGTAGGTTTTTGTACTTACCAACAAGTAGTCCATTGCCATACCGTCCATCCTGGAAGTGTTGGTTGATGGTGCAGTGACAGAAGATGAATGAGTCAGGTACACTCCCAGGATATTTAGCCACAATGTTTGTGAACATTCCTTGGTGATCGACTATGGCCTGCACGTTGATTGAATGTGTGTGCTTCCTGTTGAGGTAGAGGTGTTCAGTTGCAGCAGGTGGCACAAGGCGTACATGTGTGCAGTCGATTGCACCAAGGACGTGTGGGAAGCCACCTATTGCGTAGAACCCCTGTTTGGTTTCCTGCTGCTTCTGCAGTGTGTTAGGGAAGCAGATGTGGCGGGGTGTCAGGCGAATGATGGCATCCAGTACTTTTGGCAGAAATGCGGAGAATGATGGTTGTGATATTCCGCCAACCAGGGCACCAGTTGTTTGAAATGAGCCACTTGCCAGCATGTGAAGTACGGCAAGCAGCTTTGTTTCTGTTGGTATGGTGCGGGCGTCACCAAAGTTGGGGCCAACTGCTGTTCAATGTTTCACAGCAGCTGCTGGATGGCCTACCAGTTCAACCGGTACCTCTGTATGATGTCGTGTTCCCTGAGGCCCTGAAGGGTTGTTCTTGGGCGGAATATCCTCTCCTGCCTTCTGCGCTGCCTTTGGGGTCCCTGCTGGTGTTGTGGTAGCTGCTGATGTTGCTGCAGGGCTCTGCGTCTGCATGCACGCTGGAGAAGAATCACCTCCATGGCTCCCTGTTGCTGCTCTGCTGCTCTGCTGCTCTGCTGTTTGTTCTGTGTATTCTGATTAAATACAGGTGTGTTTGCCCCATTTTATCGCCTGCCCTGACCCAGGCGTTAAATTTTGGCGCAAATCGGGCTGTGCGTCATTTTCTGGCTCCGCCTCCCGTCCGTGCGTCATTTTTGCCCGGAAGCATAAATACGACGCATGGCCGTTTGCGTCGTTTTTTGGACGGGAACGCCTACCCTGCATATCATTAACGCAGGGTGGGTTGCTGCATCCAAGAAATGACGCACACAGAGGAATTGTGTTGTCCGCGGGCTCGGGCGTCAGAGTTTAAATGTGGGGCAACGTTTGCGCTGAAAATTTTTTGACGCACAATCGGCGCAAACAGAGTATAAATATGCCCCTTAATGTACCTGTATGTCCCTTGTAAAATGCTATCCCTATGCCCAAGGTCTGTAAATTAATGCTACTAGGGGGCCTGCACTCCAGCTTGTGTCACCCACAGAAGTAGTCTTTCAAACCTGTCTCAGGCCTGCTACCTCAGGGCCTGCATGCACAGTTAACTGCCATAGGGACCTGGCATCTACATTTACTTGCCAGGCCTGGAACTCCCCTTTTACTACATATAGGCCACCTCAAAGGTAGGCCTTAGCTGGCCCTATGGGCAGGGTGCTTTGTGGGTAAAAGGAAGGTCATGTGCCTGTTTGTGTGACCTGTCCTGGTAGTAACAAACAGCCTATTTGGTTTCTCACCACTTTGAGTGCTGCCTGTCTCATAGGATTGCATTGGAAATGCCCTAACATATGTCTAAGTGGTATTGTCTAATCTATGATAGGTAGCGTAGGCATGTTTGGTATGGTTGTAATGGTAGTGAGAAATGCTGCTTACTGGTGTAGGTAAATTTTTTTGTACCATTTTAGAAATGCCACTTTTAGAATGTGGGCATTTCTCTGTGCTTATGACTCATGTTTTGCAGCTTGGCTCCAATCCACGTGTGGGGCAGAGTGACAGCTGGGCATAGTGCATAACTTTCAGAAAGGCTGTACGCAGGGCCTATGCATATTGAATGGCCTTTTTGGGCTGAGAAAGGGAGAGGCAGGGCACACCTGCTTTTGTAAAGGCTGTGCTGTGGCCCCACACAAAGGGTTCACTTACCCCGCACTGATGTCTAGAGCCAGTGCTGTAGAAGAGATGGGAAACTCCTGGGACCGGTTAGTACTGGTTTGAACCCCTTCTCCCCCTTATGTGGAGGCTGTACAAAATGAGTATAGGTGCAGGGGTTCTTTCCCCTTATTTTTAGACACTAATGGACTACTGGACTGGATGTTGGATGCTGCTGGAAGCACTCACCAGGAGCCGCTTGGAGACTGCTGCTGTTGTGCTGACCTATGACCTGCTAGGCCACTGAGAGGAACTGCCACTTCTTCTTAACCATTGTGCTGGCTGCATGCTGAGGCCCTGCAACCCAGTGTCCAATTTGTTGTCTCCAGGGGTAGGGTGGTGTGCCCCCTGTTACCCTGCATTTTTCCCTTCCCCACAGCGTGGAGTGAGCGCTTTTATTTCTGTTACTTCTGTTACCTACAGTGCACAAAGAGCGCTGTTTTTCCTTAGTGTGACTGGTGTGAGGGGTGCCTACTTTCTCCATTTAGATAGGGTGGCAGAGCGAGTGGAGCATGCCCGACCCCCAGTTGTGCTGATGTTCCCCCATAGTGCTGGAGAAGTGAAGAGGAGCCTGTCAGTAGCCTCTTGAGAGCACGGACAAAGCATGCTTTGGTTGGTGCCCCTGGGGCATAAGCAGGCGCCTACTTTGGGTGCAGTTATCACTGCAGCCCGAGCCGCAATACAAGACACCAGCTCCTCAGGTAGCGCCGGGAGCGGGAAGAGGCCAAGGATACCTGCTGTTTGGGCAGGAGGGTGTAGCCTCGCAGCACAAACAGAGAGGCTAGCTATGCTGAGCTGCTTCACGCGGAGGAGAAACTTTTGGTCCCTAAAGTGGAGAGAGACAGAGTCGGTAGAAGCCACCTCTCCCTCCCCAACTTGCACTGCGGTGCCTGCTGAAGTGCAGCAGCCCTGGCCAGGATTTCTACCCGGGGGAACCGAAGGAGGGTTGCCCTCACTATTCTGTAATGAGGCAGCCCCCCTGACAGGAGTGCAGTCGCCACCCTAGGATGGACCAGGACAGTGGAGGGTGAGCCCCCTTCTTCTTTGGAGCTGTATCACTCAGGGGGAAGGATCGAAGCTGGAAGGACAGGAAGGGAAACCTCAACAGAGGTTCCCATGTCTGTCCAGCCCTCTTTTCTAGTGCCACACTGTATGTAGCAGGAGCACAAGCGGTCCAGTACTGGATGTGGTGGGTTTGGCCCCTACCGCATATCCTCTAGTAGAAAGCTCAGACGCACAGTAACCTTTGCATAGAAGGCATTGTTCGGATTCCCTGCAGATGATGCCTTTCCCTATCATACTTTTGCACTCATTGGGGCTGCACGCTGTTTTGTGATGGTTATGCTAAGGTGACATCCACATTTTCAGAGGCAGCCTTGGAGCCATTAGGAAGGTAACGGTTAGGTTCTATGCCAGGTGTGAATGTATCAGGTTATGTATATTCATGATAATGTCTTGGCCTTTGCAGTGATGGTGCATTCTTGATAATGTCCTGGCATTTTTGGTGATATGCGTTCATTATGACGTGATTTTTGGTAATAATGACAACCTGAATACTGCTTGCTGTCACCAGGCAGGTCGCTCCCCCCATCTGCCACGCAGCCCCCTGTGGGTTGAACCTCCGTTGCCACTTTTGCCGCCTGACTACTCGCTCCCTTTTTTCTATTCCCCTGAGCTTGTGCTTCTGTGCCACTTGGTTTTTCCATTCTGTGCCCCTGTGTTTTGCTTTCTGTAACCCTGTGCTCTGTTGTCCCTCTCCCGCCGTCTTTTCCCGCCGTTTTTTCCCCAGGTTTTCCCCTGGGTTTTTCCCCGGGTTTTTCCCTTGCTGCTGAGCCCCTGCTGCCCCGCCCCCTTCACTCCCATTGGCCGCCCTGCTCCCACCTCCCAGCTGCTCCTCCCTCCCTCTGCCCTCATATGGAGGCCGCGAAGCGGGCGCGCAGCGGACGCGCGCAGCGGGTGCGCCTAAGGCAAGCCCGTCTGCGCCCGTCCGCGCCTGGACCTCACCCAGCACGAGAACCCCTGGAACCCGCACCCCCCGCAACGCCAGACTGCACTACGACGCAAGCACCCTCCACGCACTCAACACCAGACGAGACCACCCCTGCTACCGGGCCACCCCGAAACGCACCCAGGGGCCTTTCACCTGCCGGAACTGCAGATTCACCAGCATCCAACCCTCCACACCACCAGCCAGAGAACCCAACCACCTCCGCTGCATCCTCCTCAACACTCGCTCCGCTCGCAAGCACGCCATCGAACTTTGGGACCTCCTAGACTCCACTGCCCCTGACGTTGCCTTCCTGACGGAGACCTGGCTGAACGCCACCTCAGCACCAGACATTGCCATAGCCATCCCACAGGGCTACAAGATCTCCCGCAGAGACCGCACCAACGGAGTGGGAGGAGGAATCGCCATCATCCACAAAGACTCCATCAAAATCTCAACGAACACCAATGACACCCTCACCACCACCGAGCACATGCACTTCCAGATCCACACCGACCCCAACACCACCCTCAGAGGAACTCTCATCTACAGACCTCCCAGACCCCGCCCACAGTTCAGTGACACCATCGCTGACCTCATCAGCACCCACGCCCTCGCTTCCACGGACTACATCCTCCTCGGGGACCTGAACTTCCACCTCGAGAACAACAACGACGCCAACTCCACCGCCCTGATCGCCAACCTCGCCAACCTCGGACTCAAACAGCTAGTAACGACACCCACTCACGGCGCTGGACACACGCTTGACCCCATCTTCTCCGCAAGCCCCCACGTCTCCTTCAACCACACCACCGAACCACACTGGACCGACCACAGATGCGTCCACTTCACCTTCAGAAAACCCACCACGCACCACCGCACCCAACAGCTACCACGCCGCTGCTGGGGCAAGGTCACCGGGGACCAACTGACTACCGCCCTCGCCCTGAGACCACCCACCGACCCCACCGACCCAGACACTGCCGCGACCATCCTCACACAGTGGATCAACGACTGCGCCAACACCCTCGCCCCTCTCAAGACCTTTACAACCAACCACACCAACAATAAAGCCGCCTGGTTCACCGAGGACCTCCAGATCTCCAAGCACACCTGTCGGAAGCTGGAGAAGAAATGGCTCCACGACCGAACACCAGACAACCACACAGCCCTCAAGAGCGCCACCCGCAGACATCACCAACTCATCAGGACCGCCAAGAAGACGGCCTTCAAGGACCGCCCAGACAACAACGCACACAACACCAAAGAGCTCTTCAGCATCGTGAAAGAACTCTCGAACCCCAGCTCCATCACCAACGACATCCCGCCATCTCAAGACCTGTGCGACTCCCTGGCCACCTTCTTCCACCGCAAGATCACCGACATCCACGACAGCTTCAACCCCGACCCCCCCTCACCCACCACCGAGCCCACCACCCTTGCGACTACCACTCGCACCAGTCACCTGACCGTCTGGTCCAGCGTCAGCGACGAAGACACCATCAAAACCATGAACTCCATCCACTCCGGATCCCCATTGGACCCCTGCCCTCACCACGTCTTCAACAAAGCCAGCGCAGCCATCGCGCCCCACCTCCGGAAAACAATCAACTGTTCCTTCGAGACAGCAACCTTCCCAGAAAGCTGGAAGCACGCCGAGATCAACGCCCTTCTGAAGAAGCCCAAGGCGGACCCCAAGGACCTCAAGAACTTCCGTCCCATCTCCCTGCTCCCTTACCCGGCAAAAGTGACCGAGAAGATTGTCAACAAACATCCTGGACCCGTCCCAATCTGGTTTTCGCAGTAACCACAGCACCGAGACCGCCCTCATCGCCGCCACTGACGACATCCGGACCCTGATGGACAAAGGAGAAACAGCTGCCCTCATCCTCCTGGACCTATCAGCAGCCTTTGACACGGTCTGCCACTGCACCCTATCAGCACGCCTCCATGACGCCGGTATCCAAGAGAAGGCCCTGGCCTGGACCACATCCTTCCTCTCCGGCAGAACCCAGAGCGTCCGCCTCCCACCCTTCCGCTCCAAAACCACTGAGATCATCTGCGGCATCCCACAGGGACCCTCCCTCAGCCCGACACTGTTCAATATCTACATGGCCCCCCTCGCCCACGTCGCACGACAACACAACCTCAAAATCATCTCCTACGCCGACGACACCCAGCTGATCATATCCCTCACCGAAGATCCCGACACCGCCAAAGCTAACCTCCACAGAGGAATGAAGGCCATAGCCGACTGGATGAAGGACAGCAGACTGAAGCTGAACTCAGACAAGACTGAGGTCCTCATTCTCGGACCCACCCCATCAGCATGGGACGACTCTTGGTGGCCCACGTCACTAGGCACAGCCCCGGAACCCACGGACCACGCACGCAACCTGGCGGTCATCCTCGACTCCACTCTCTCCATGACCAGGCAAGTCAACGCCGTCTCTGCGTCCTGCTTCAACACCCTCCGTATGCTCCGCAGGATCTTCAAATGGATCCCCCGCGACACGAGAAAAACCGTTACCCAGGCCCTCATCACCAACAGACTCGACTACGGGAACGCCCTCTACTCAGGAACTACAAACAAGCACCTGAGACGACTCAAACGCATCGAGAACGCCTCGGCCCGACTCATCCTCGATGTCCCCCGCCGCAGCCACATCACACTCCACCTGAGAGGCCTGCACTGACTCCCCATCAACAAAAGGATCACCTTCAAGCTCCTGATCCACGCACACAAAGCACTTCACAACACCGGACCCACCTACCTCAACAACCGACTCAGCTTCCACACCCCCACCCGAAGCCTCCGCTCAGCCAACCTCGCCCTCGCCACAGTCCCCCGCATCCGAAAAACCACCGCCGGCGGCAGATCCTTCTCCTACCTCGCCACCAAGACCTGGAACACTCTCCCCACCATCCTATGACAGACCCAGGACCTGCTGGCCTTCAGAAGACTCCTCAAGACCTGGCTCTTCGACCAGTAGCACCCCCCCTCCCCAGCGCCTTGAGACCCTTGCGGGTATGTAGCGCGCTTTACAAATGCAGTGATTGATTGATTGATTGATTTTGTTGCAGAACAACCAGCAATCTATATGTTTATCTGACTACTGCTTATGGTTGCAGGGTACTAATAACCTGTTTGATGTTCTGACAACTGCTTGTGTAGCATCGTATTACTGACATGTTTTTGGTCTAATGATGTTTTATGCAAGACAGTTTATTTTTACCTACCTTGGCTTTGTGTTCCCTTTGTGATATATTTTTTTGCATCACACGTTTTGTGTGTGTTATGTAAACACTTACACATTGCCTCTGGGATAAGCCTGACTGCTCATGCCAAGCTACCAAAGGGGGTGAGCAGGGGTTATCTTAGGTGTGTAACTCCCTCCCCCTGACTAGAGTGGTGGGTTCGGGCTGGCTCGGCTTCATACCCTAGCCAACCAGAAACCCCATTTCTAACAGAAACTATAACTTGTGTCCCCACAATTTTAATGAATATGTTTACAGCAAATGTTACAGCAACATTATCAGTGATGTCATGACTGCCTGCAATGTCTGGAGTAATTAGCAGTGCACTGCGAGGGCCAAGTTATAGTTAACTTAGGGCCCTGCATCCTATCCTTTATAACCACCAAATCCTTCGGCAGTGCACAGCAGGGGTTGAGTCTCAGGAGCAGTTGACATTGAAGAACCCAATCATTAAAATCACTACATGAGACATTTTGCTGAAAAACCCTTGGGTGGAGGACCAGTGGCAGGGTAGAACCCCTGAGCTGGTGGATGCAAACACCTTAATCAAGCTTTGCAGATAGCTTTTGAGGGTCACAATGCAGAGAAGAAACACTTGCACAAGAAACCTGGATGATTAGTACTTTACAGAACTGGAGCTTCAACTTGAGCACCTGCTTTGTTTACATCTGTAAGTGCTTTCTGTTTGGGGTTTAATTTCTGTGAAAATGAACATCGTACCATAATGAATCCCGCCATGAGTATTGGTCCAAAAAGACCTACCATTTTGTGCAAAATGTCAACCCAACTGGAGTACTTTCTACTGGCTAATTAGTAAGTGCAACCTCTTTGGGCAAATGTATAGTGCATCTCCTACACTACAGCTGTGTAAAGGATGTTGTTGAGGAAATGTCTTCAGTGACCGTGTGTGTCTGTAACAATGTAATTGTTCCTCTAGCGTCTTCATCAGATAACTTTACAAGGTAAAGCTGAGGGAAAACCCACTTGGATGGTTTGTACTTTATAGAAGTGCTTCTGGGGTCTGCAGGGGGAGACGCAAGCTTTATTTTCTTGACCCTTCTTTTTTAGCTTTCTTTTTGGTCTTTTTTATAATCTTTTTAGATTGTTTTGTCAGTGTGCCCTTAGGAAACACTAGTCGTTTTTCATAAACAGGATACTGTCCTAAATGAGGAGCATATTTACTTTGTGATCTGTTGTTCTCTCTCACACAAATTGCATCCACACTTAGGCCCTGATTTCCAAAAAAGTGGCATGGCGCTGCAACACAATTTGCGGCACTGTGCCACTTTTAAAATGCAGGGATGCACCATATTTACAAAAATACAGCAAACCCCTTTGTTTCCCCCTGCATTGTCGCAAAATTTAGCTTCCAGCACCAACGCAGGCATCCTTGTACCATAGTGCAAGGGAGTCTGAATTGAGGGGTGTGATTGTTTATGTACAGGAAGGTGTGCCTTCCTGCACATAAAAAATCATTTGCGGCTTTTTGCTCTTTATGTATGTGCTGCAGAACCCAGCACACATAGAAAAACCAGAAGCGATGAGGAATAAAAGTGTTCCTTCTTCTTCTGCAGTGCTAATGACACCCCTGGAGTGGCTTTAGTTTTAGGTGGTGCCACAGATTTACGATTTCTCGTAAATCTGGGGCAGCGTCAAAAGCAATGGGTGTTGCAACCCCCTCTGCTGCAGAAAACTGCGGCAAGGGGCCCATATTTACAAGGAAGTGTTAAGCCACAAAAAGTGGCTTAACTCCTTGTAAATATGGTGCAGTGAATAGCGTGACCGGAGCGTCACTAAAAGTGATGCTCTGGTGGCTCTAGGACCTTGTAAATCTGGCCCTAAATGTTTTCTCATCAAAATCAACCAGAAACAAACCAGATAATGTTCAAACTCGTGACAATGCTACATATGACATTCCTATTTTAAAAACTAACTGGAAACTGTTTTCGTCGGATTTATAAATCTTTCACAAGCAAAAAGAGTACAACACATCTTCCAATTTGCTTCATGCCATCAGCCTGATGAAACTTTATAGCTAAAAAATTCAACCTCTTCAAGGTTAGGAAAATTAATAAAATCAACAACTTTACCCATGGAACCATTCACCAATCTTTCTTCTACATTTAAAATATGTCTTAGAATTACTCAACAGTTTTTACAGACACGTAAGACCCTCTCGAGTTCATCAATCCTATATACAGAATTCTCCAAAGAGTTTAAATTATCTTGTAACTTATCATTCAGCAGAACAGTTACTCCTATTTTGCAAATACCAGTAATTTCCAAAAAGTTTTCATTCTCAAGTTTTAGTAATTCTTCATTAAATGTTGTACACTCTTGAAGTATAGGCATCAAAGAAACTGTATATTTCCCCTCTTTACAAAAGTTATATATTAGCTCTGCTGTCGTTTTCTTAGTAGTGACAGCTGGTGACATTTGAAAATGTTAGGGCACAAAAGTCTGGGTACAACTTTTATGTAGCGATTGAAGCAAGCCAGCTCAGTGGACAAACCTGGGGTCCAGACTGGGTCCTCCTCCCAAGTAAAAATTGAAAAAAGATTGACAAATGGTGCATTTGAAAGGAAATTAATTTAGTGAGAAAGCAAGGTTTATAAAGCAGCGGGAATGTACAGTCTTGGAATATTAAACACATTAAAAACTGACCCACATCTTATTGCATTAATATGTTCACCCCTTATTTTAATGTGAGAATTGTACACTGCAACAACTTTAGGTCCTTTAAAGTGTGTGCTTACCCAGTGTCTTGCACAGCATGCAGCATCAACTTTGGAAGAAAATGCTCTAATCAGGCATCAGGAAGCACCCACAGCTGGTGGCTGCAATCAGTCATACAGAAATATGTGCAGATAAATCTTTAAGTGGGATGATGAAAGTGGGTGCTCTCTAAAAGGGAACATCCAAAATAACTTTCTGTGATTCCAATAATGTGCCACCTGTATTGAATTTTGGTTTCTCTCTCAGATGTTATCTAACCAGAAAGATAACACAACTGACATACACCTAAAACCTGTCAGTATTGTTGGCTTTGTAAATGGTTGTTAGCTGTTTAAGATACATGAGTAGCAACAATGATTTGCTATAAATATTTTACATTGAAAATGTTTCAGTTCTGAAATTGTGAGAGTGTGAATTATATATTTTTGAGGACTGTAGAAGGAGTAGGGCCTTCAGGTATGTGCGCTTTATGTTAGATATGTTTGCCCTTTTTCCTCTTCTCATCTCATCCTTCTGCACATTTTCAACCTCCTCTCTCCTGTTCAGCAACCTCTTTTCACTCCCCTCTCAATGCACTTCCTAGCATCTCCCTCATTTTACCATCTGATACACTGAACTTATTCACATGTAAGCACTTTGGGCCAGATTTATGGAAAGGGGCGCTTCACCAAGTGCAGCACCACTTTCCCTGCGCCCCTTAGCACCCCCATACCACCACCATGTGTGTGCCCTATTTAGAATATGGTGCACCATGGCGCAGGGTAGCGGGCAATAGTGTCATTTTTTATGATGCTATTGATGTACTCCGCAAGAGTAGTGCCAAAATCTTGGTGCTACTCCTGCAGAGTACACAGGGGGCCATCCTAAAGAATGGAAGCCCCCTTGGGACACATTAATGTCAAAATAAATTATGTTAATGTGCCGCAAGTGGGCTATAAATAGGCCCCTTTATTTCCTTTGGCTTTTTCCTTCTAAATATTTTGATATTTGTGTACCCCTTCACACACATTTACACTGCTTTTCAGTTGTAACTGGAATATGTGACCACTGTTCTGTGTGCTCTGCATAGACTCCAACCCACTGACAGGCACTTTGTTTTACTTTCAGCCTCAGCACTCTTAATCAAAGCCCCTCATAAACACCTGCCACAAGTCAAAATGTGCACTATGTGAGAGTGTTAAAATGTACGACAGAAAATGCAGAAACTGAGACTGATGAAACAGCCAAAGTAAGAGAGGAACTAAATCGATTTTTAACACTTATTGTTTGAATATCAATCCATGTGTTTGGCATTAATGCTAAGGGCATGCCATAGGGCCAGTTTTAAAGCCATACAGCAGATAAGTGCCTTTGCTGTAAGCACATATTTTAACCTTTGTGCGTGACTCCAATATTTGAATTAATTTTGCAATGGAACAAGAACTGTGCTTGTCTTTTAGATCAATTTCGTGAGGGAACAAATACAGTAGCTCCACTTCTAAAGGAGCCAGCAATTTGCAGCACGGGCCTGGTGATTCACAGTGGGGGAGCTTAGTGTGACAAGGGGTCTCATTACAATAAAATTAGCACAAGATTAACATTCACCATTAGGAATATAAGGCACCAAGTTATACATGCTTGCATCTACTGTATGCCTGTGAATGACAAACGGCTGAATTCATGCAGGGATGAAGACTCTGAAGCCCGAAAAAGCGTCACTGGCCTATATTGGATACTGTCATAGATCACAATGGAAATGAAGGGCTTTAGAACAGTCAGCCCTGTGTAATGCGTCACAATGTAAAGTTGATTTACTAACTGGCTTCCGTCTCCTGCTTCAAAGCGAGGTGGGGCAGGCAGCCTGAGACAGACAGCCAAGACTTAAATGTATCGATTTGTTTAGAGTTACGATTGTTACAATCGTATCTCTGAACAAATTGCTATATTTATTATTATTTGCCATAAACGTGTAGGAATTTCAGAGGGACACAGTCCCTCATCCCTAAAGGAGAAACAGCCCCTGCTTCTTAGAGGAAAACAGGGCCATATTTATACTTTTTGACGCAAAACTGCGCTAACGCAGTTTTGCGTCAAAAAAATTAGCGCCGGCTAGCGCTATTCTGAAGCGCCATGCGGGCGCCGTATTTATTCAATGACGTTAGCCGGCGTTAGCCGCCGGCGCTGCCTGGTGTGCGTGAAAAAAAATGACGTACACCATGCAGCGCCGGCGTAGGGGAATATGGAGCTTGGGAGCCAAAAAATGGGGCAAGTCAGGCTGAGGCAAAAATATTGCCTCAACCCGATTTGCGCCATTTTTTTCAACTCCCAACCCCCATTGAAATGACTCCTGTCTTAGCAAAGACAGGAGTCATGCCCCCTTGCCCAATGGCCATGCCCAGGGGACTTTTGTCCCCTGGGCATGGTCATTGGGCATAGTGGCATGTAGGGGGGCACAAATCAGGCCCCCCTATGCCACAAAAAAATTTAAAAAAAATACTTACCTGAACTTACCTTAATGTCCCTGGGATGGGTCCCTCCATCCTTGGGTGTCCTCCTCGGGTGGGCAAGGGTGGCAGGGGGTGTCCCTGGGGGCATGGGAGGGCACCTCTGGGCTCCTTCCGAGCCCACAGGTCCCTTAACGCCTGCCTTGTCCAGGCGCTAAAAAACGGTGCAAAAGCGGCTGGACGTCATTTTTTTTGACCCGCCCACTCCCGGGCGTGATTTTTGCCCGGGAGTGTAAATACGGCGCACATGCCTCGGAGTCAATTTTTTAGACGGGAACGCCTACCTTGCATATCATTAACGCAAAGTAGGTGTCCACGCTAAAAAGTGACGCAAACTCCATGTACTTTGGCGCTAGACGCGTCTAACGCCAAAGTATAAATATGGAGTTAGTTTTGCGTCGGAATTGCGTCAAAAAAAACGACGCAATTCCGGCGCAAACAGAGTATAAATATGCCCCACAGTTTCTTAATAAGTCACCTTTCCAACATAATTTTTCCCTCCTCTGCTAGAACTCCTACTCCAATGTCCTTTAAAATGTTTCCATACTCCAAGTCAGAGCTTTGACGCATATTTTTAACAAGTTCCTTGTATTGAAAATATTGCCAAATGTTTACATTGCCAATACTTCCTAATGAATTTCGATACTCTTCATGAAAAGGAGTTTTAAAAACAGGCTGCCCTTTTACATGAGTAAGTTGTTTCCTCCAAACAAAATGTCATATTCCGTTTTAAGTGTCTGTTGCATTCTCAGGTGAACAAAGGCAAGCATCAGATTAGAGACCATGCTCACCTCATCAATAATTAGAAGCTTCATTTTCTTCAATATTCTTGCTACTTCATGACAAACTTCACAAGATAACTGGTATTCCAGCTTATGGTTATTTTCAACTGGTAGTCTATGAAAACTTATTCCTTTGATATTGTGTGCAGCTCATCCAGTAGGTACTGTCACACAATGTGTTTGAGTCTGTAGTTTGTTTAGGTAAGTAGAGATAACTTTGATTAAAAAACTTTTTCTGGTACCAGCCTGACCACTAATATGTAGTAGTATTGGCTTGACTGATGAGTAATTGTATAGCTTGTTCTTATGCTTGAATCCATGTTCTATTTTCTCTTTTACTTCAATATAAATCTCTTTCTGTTCATTATTGCCAATTAAACTGTTCCAGATCTATAGATTCCTGTATAGCTTGTTCCATGGCAGTTTCCACTTCATTCATAGATATTGCAGCTTTATTTTTCATAATAGGATTTCCAAGATGATCCTGACTTGAAGGTGCAGAGCTTTGGCTACTTTGAGAACAATGGTTAGCTAGCTCATCAGTAATCATTTCCTCCTGATGTATCTCATAATTTAACATTTATAAGTAGTTTTGAACATGGGACACTGAATACTATATGTGACAACATTAAAACAATCTTTATAGCAGTCATAATCCCCAAGTAATGCTAATACACTATGCCAAGATTTGAACTGTTGAAGAAGTGCTAAATAGAAACATTTTCTTTTCTCAGGTGTTTGTAGGCTACGTTTGTGATGGTTAATTAGGTTTTCTTTTCCATATTTCACTAAACGTCCATCACATCCATATACTGCATATTTCCTTTTTTCTATGTTCTCACTTACATTACTTCTGTATTTATAACTTTGAAGAATTTCATAAAGGCACTTGTCTTCTACATGTGGACTTCTTCTTGGATAGTATATAAACAACATATTGATTTTACAATGTATGTACTTTCTGGTTCAAACTCTGCAAGGTTTTTTAATTTGAGGGCAAGACTTCAATACTCTGTTTCCTGTGATAGATAGACCAAGATTTACCCAGGCAATTCCTTTTGATTTTGAGAGCAAACTTGCCAAGCTCAATCTGTCACAGGCTTCATAGGACCCTATTTCCCTATAGGAAAGCATTTTCAAACAGAAGGAATAAATGTTCTTGCTGAGAGTATTCTCTGCAGAAATTTCCCACCACAGCTCCTTTATCTCAGTTTTTCAGACTTTGTGATGCACAATGTGACATACAAGGGCACAGCGATGGAGTTGTTTGCGACAAATTATATGTCTATGTTAGCATTCCACATTTTTAGAAACACAGGATTGTAGTCATTGATATATAGGAAGCTTCAGTTTTCTTTCAGTTATATGTGTTTTTTGGTGATTACTGTGTCAGAGTATGTCTGACTAAAGTCAAAGTGCTGTTCACTCTTCCATTTGAAGTAACAGGTCTTGGAAATCCAAATCAACATCTTGTGTAAACATTTCTTTTGGACCTGTATGTACGATGACAGTACTTCCCAAATCTATGTGCATGGAAAAGTTGCTGTCTGAGACCTTTTTCACCTTTCTGTTTTGGTATGCTACATGTGACATACTGTTCTATAAAAGACAACACAGACTAATCACTTTGTGCTCCAACTTTGGGTGTATCGTTTATCTATTGTAGCATGAGAAAGTGAAGACACCTCTTGCCTGGTGTGCTTTTTGCCAAAAGAAATCACCTACTTCTTCAAGTGGAGGATTGATTTTGTTGCAGATAAAACCAAGCATAACTTGGAATATATGGTTGACATTTCTGTAAACATTTGCAGGATCTAATGTGCAAAGTTCTCCAGCTGTCTTTAAATTGATATATTTTTAGTTATAATTTGCTTCTTGTAAGAATTGAATCAGGTCATCCCATGCATACTCTGCGCAACACATTGGTGGTCTCAGGTTTCTCAGCATAGACTTCAGCTCTCCATGACAACAAAACCAATATTCGTGTGTTGCATGTTGGCATGCCATTAAATTAATCAACTTGTATTTTAAGTTTTCATCTTTTTCTTGAACTTTGTTAACAAAATCTCTGGCAGACATATTTTGAAGGTTAACTCCTATTTGTAGAATGTGATTTACTGTATACGAAAGTCCGGACAAGTCACTCTCAAATAGAAGGTGAAATGTGTATGGGATACGCTGTCTAAATCTTGGATCCTCTGAAAATAATCGTGTTGATCAGTATTCAGCTGCTGGTATTCGAATGGGTTGTTCATCATTCTGACCTCCCACTCCAGTGGGAAACAAGTGGGGAAAACAGTGAGCCTCTAAACTTTTTTCCCACACACTCATGGGAGCTCCTTTAGCTGTTTCATTTTGACAAGCTCAATAGCTTCACCAGTGACTTCTTTTGAATGTAAAGGATAGATGCTGTAGTGCTCATAAGTGTTTTCTGATCTGGATGAGCCTACCTTTTTATATTTACCGACTTGGTGGCAAAATCTCAGCATCATCAACATTTGGAACATCAGGGTCAATATAATTATCTGTGTAATAAACATAATTTTGTACCAGGTATTACGCTGCATGTTTAACTTTATTAACATCAGCCAACTTTTGCCAAATAATTTTATTCCTAGGGGTATATTTAATACTCTGATTGTGCCAGATTTGAGTAATTTTTTTACGCAAATCCGGCGCAAACTTAGCTCCATATTTATATTTTGACGCTAGACATGTCTAGCCCCGCAAATATTGGAGTTAAAGTAATTTTTTGCCTGTGGAAAACTACCTTGCGTCAATGAGATGCAAGGTAGGCGTTCCTGGGCAAAAAATGACTCAAAGACCCTAGCACCTTGTTCATCCTCCCATGCAAAAATCGTGCACGGGAGGAGGAGGGCTTCAAATAAAAGTGCTAAGCCTACTTAGCACCATTATTTAAAGCCTGGGTCATAGCAGGCGTTAGGGGACCTGTGGGCCTTTTTCCATGGTCAGAGACCATGGAAACAGCCCACAGATGCCCTTCCCTGCCCCCAAGGACACCCCCACCCACCCGCACCCACACCTGGAGGACACCTAAGGATGGGGGACCCATCCTAGGTAAGTCCAGGTAAGTATTTTTAGTTACATATTTGTTTTTTTTGCAACGTGCCATGGGGGGGGCCTAATTTGGGCCCCCCTACATGGCAATGTGCCCAATGTCCATGCCCAGGGGACTTATGTCCCCTGGGCATGGCATTTGGGCTGGAGCGCATGACTTCTGTGTTTACTTAGACAGGAGTCATGTCTATGGTGGTTGTGTGTGGAAATAATGATGCTAATCAGTTTAGAGTCATTTTTTTTACTCTAACCTGACTAGCGTCATTCTTTCATGCACAACCGCCAGTTTCCCCTATGCCTCCCCCACCCGGTTAGCATCAATAATTTTGATGCTAACTAGACCTTACTGCTGGCTAGCGTCATAGCTTAAATATGACACCCGGCTGGCGTCCAGGAATAGCGCTCGCTGGTGGTATACATTTTTGATGCAAACCTGCGCTAACGCAGGTTTGCATCAAAAAGAATAAATCAGGGCCCTAGTCCGTACACCATTTACCAGAATAATAAGTGGTTCTTCATTGTCTTTGCTTACTCCTACAATTTCTACATTTTTTTGAATTCTAATGGCAAATACACTACTCTTCCTTTAAGGCCTTTTAAGAACTATTCTGGATGCAATCTACCTGTCTTTGGTTCCAAACATATAGGTGGTCATTACAACCCTGGCGGTCGGTGTTAAAGCAGCGGTAAAACCGCCAACAGGCCAGCGGTAAACAAAATGGAATCACGACAATGGCGGAATCCACCAACATAAACAGCCACTTTAACACTCAGTCTGCCACGGCGGTACAAACACACACCGCGGCGGTAACCGCCAACAGACAGGCGGAAGACAAGGTTCCGCCGACTGTATTACAACAGTCCAATCCGCCACCTTTTCCGGGGTGGATTCACTGCGAACAAAAACACGGCGGAAACAGGACTTGGAAGGAAAAACCCTCACCTCTACACACCCCATGAGGAACCAGGACGCCATGGAACCCAAGCTTCAGATACTCCCAGCCTTTATATTCCTGCTCCTCTACCAGGAACAACAAAGACGGCGGCGAAGACCACGGTGAGTACTGCACCTACGACACAGGGGAGGGGGAGGGAAAAAAGAGTGACACACGCACGCAACACACTACACTCCCACCCCCACCCTCACCCACTACAACGCACACACAAGTACATGTTGATATATTACATTAACAACCCCCAAACCCCCCTGGAAGAATGCAAGGACAAAAGGAAATGAGTCAAACGCTTGTAATCTATTCAAATACAGTAAACAAAAATACATATATATATCTCTCGTCTATTTTACCCGAAGGGGTGAAAGCTTGTGGAACATCTTTTAAGGCGTGCGTGTGTATTAAGAAGCTCAATACACACCGCACGTCGGACTGTGATTTAAAATACACGTGGGTCTTGTGTATACGCCTAAGAATTATATAGTTTAAGACATACCCTTGCGAAGGCATAAGAAAAACACAGCCACTTTACAAATGGTCTTCCAAAAGGTCAGCATTTATTGCTATTGTTATTACTAAGTTGGGTTTAAAGCAACGGAAGAACACTGAATTTTCACTGTGTTTTGCTACATATATATATAATTTTGAACATTCAGGCAGAAAGCACTATGGCACTAGACAAAAATGTCACACGTTTAGAAGCAGCTGAGGCACTATTTAATGCAGTTGATAAAAGTGATTTAGAATCCGTGAATAAAGAAGATGGATCCAAAAACCAGTGGACATTATGCAATAAATTATGGAAAAACTGTAAAAAAGAGCAGTCAAAATGGCGGGAAGCTGTAACTCTGCAAAAATATATAGACTGTGGAAGAATTCCTAAAAGTTTAAGGACTTTCATAACACCAACTCATGAAAATCCAGATCCAGAGATGGTGGTGGAATGGATGGAAAATAATCACCAGTGCAGTATTAATATGTTAAAAATATTAGTTAAATATGCTTGGAAAGATCAATCGAGACTGAGTGACGAAATTGCAAAAATAACTAAGGATTTGAAAGAACTATGTACTGCAGATGTCTTTGAGAAAGAAATGGAAAAATGCAATGAAAAACTGCGTAAAGCCGAAGATGTATTAAAGGCAAAGAAACAACAGAAGTTTGTACGAGACCTTTAAGACTATGAAAGAGGGCAGATTCTCATCTTTGGTAGAAAATATGAAGTAATTAGGAACAGGTCAAAAGAAGATGCTTTTAGGATGAAAACTGGAGGAGATAGAAATGTAACATCAGGAGAAGTAGCAACAAATAAGCAATCAGCTGGGACCCAAGTAGCACATGATAGTGAGGGAAGTGAAAGTGATGTTTCCTCACAATCGGATTTTGGTGGAGTAAAAGACGGTGTTTTAAAGGAGTTCGACCTGATAGCCCAAGGGAGATCAATGGGCCAAATGGGCCAAATGGTACAAGGAGGAGGAGCTCAGCAAGGTCGAGGAAGAGGAAGAAGATCAAGAAGAGGCCTCAGAGAACCAAGAGATGGTTCTCAGGGGGTACAGACAAGAGGTCAACTGTTAACGAAGTAATGCAAAAAACGACGGTTGTCAACCTTTCTAGCAGACATATTTCAGAAACCGAAAGTGAAGTATTATCATTAGGACTATCGTTTTGTCCAGTTATGCCCTTCAACTATACACAGAGTCGTATTGACTTTTTTCACTTTGTGAGAAAATTAAAGTTGAAAAAATGGTTTGAAACAAAAGTTAAAGACCAAGATGTGAGTAGTACCAATAAGGCATCAAATTTGGCAATTGAAGATATTGGATTATTACATACGTTATGTGAATTAGATGAGAACACTGTGGCTGAACAGGATCCAATCTTGAATTTATCCCATATGGGTATTGAAGTTGACATGAGGTGTCCAAGCAATTTCAAATCCAAATCAACTTTTTTACCTCAAGTGAATTGTGGTGCAATAAATGTGTTTGAGAAGGGCTAATTGGTTGTTTAAAAAATGTTAGGTATATAAAGAGATGTAAGTATGATAATGTATAAAAAGAACAACGTAAAGCAATTGAGTCCTTACAAAAAGACGAGAGCATTGTAATTAAGAAATCCGATAAAGGTGGAAATATTGTAATCCTATCTAGGGAAGATTATAAAGGGGAAGGTTTAAGACAACTACAAGATAAGGAGAATTATTCAGTGGTAGATAAAAATGAAATGCTAATGGCCAAGAGGAAAGTTTTTGAGAAATTAGATGAATGGAAAGAATCAGGATTGATTGAATGGGAAGAATACCGGTTCCTAAAGATAGAATTCCCCATAACGGCAGCCATTTATTTCTTACCCAAGTTACATAAGAATGCAAAAAACCCACCGGGGAGGCCCATTGTGTCCTCTATGGGAAGTCTATTGGAAAATGTTTCTAAGTATGTAGATTACTTTTTGCGTCCCTTTGTGGAGGCCCTACCCTCTTATATTAGGGATACGAGAGATTTCCTACGTATAATTAATGGAATTGGATGGGAAAATGATTTCCTTTTATTGAGCTTAGATTTGAATAGTTTATATATGTGTATTCCACATGAAAAGGGTATTGAGGCAGTTAGATATTTTTTAAGGGCGAGGTCACTATCTTACCTTCTACATACTGAAATGTTATTAGATATGGTACTGATGTGCTTGACTTACAATTTTTTCACTTTCAATAACACTTTATACCGTCAGGACCAGGGGACTGCAATGGGAACGTGCTTTGCCCCCAGTTATGCGGGTCTATACCTGGGCTGGCGGGAAGAGCAGGTTGTCTGGAACATCACAGGTTTTGAAAACCAAGCAGTCCTGTGGGTGAGGTATATTGACAATATCTTTTGTATTTGGAAAGGAAGTAAAGAATCAGCCTTGTATTTTGTGGATGAATTGAATAACAATGATCTGAACCTTAGGTTCAGCTGTACTATTGATTCAACTGAATTGGAATTCTTGGATGTGAGAATTATGGTAGTCAACGATAAATTGGAATGTGAATTATATAGGAAAAACACCGCAGGTAATAGTCTATAACATGCTAGGAGTAGTCACCCAAGAAACTTGATAAATAGTATCCCCTATAGGGAACTATTAAGGGCTAGAAGAAATTGCAGTTTGGAAGCTTCATTTGAGAAAGAGGTTGAAATGATGACCGAAAGATTCATTGAAAGAGGCTACTCACAGGCTGTAATAGATAAAGGTGTAATGAGAGTTAGACAGACCAAAAGGGAGGTTCTTTTGGTAGAAAAGGTGGAAAATATTAAGAAAGAAAACATTAAGATAAGATTTATAACTTCATATCATGATAAAGTAAATGAAATTAAAAAAGCATTTGTAAAATTCTGGCCAGCTCTTAGGACTGATGAGCATATAGGTAAAGTATTGGATGAACACCCGGCTTTTACTTTTAGAAGAAGTAAGTCCTTGAAAGATATGCTTAGCCATAGCTTAATATCCAAGAATGAAAAAACACAATCTATTCAAGGCTTTTACACATGTGGTAAATGTAAGGCATGCAAATACAGTTCCAACTGCAAGGAGGTACTATTTCCCGGGACTAAAAAATTGTTTAAAATAAGAAAGCATGTTTCATGTATATCAGACTATTGTGTCTATGCTCTAAAATGTCCCTGTAATAAATTTTACATTGGTAGCACCATACACATAGAAAAAAAGCGTATTTTGGAACATATTAGAGCAATTAGAAATGAGGACAAATCTTATCCCGTGGCAAGACATTTCAAAGAATTTCACCATAAAAATGAAAGTAAATTACAATTTGTGGTCCTGGATAGGGTAATATTGAAAACAAGAGGTGGTAATAGGACTTTGGACTTGAGAAAACTAGAATCGAGGTTGATTATCAGCTGCAATACAAAGGAACCTACGGGTCTGAATAAGGATGAAGAACTATCAGTGCATTTACATTGACTTATTGTAAAATACAAATGTATTTAGAATTTCAGAGGTTTGAATTATGAATTATGTGTTTAAACTCAGCTGTTTATCAATTTAGTAATTAACTTAACATTTTTCTTTCCATGATTGTCAGGAAGGACGTAAAGGTTCACTTGGACTGTTTACAAATATATGGACAGAAACATGATGTTTGATTCTATTTGAAGGTGTAAATTAAATAAGAAGCAAAAGAGCTATTATATCTTCAGGGTATTGCTGGATGACCCACAAATACAAGGATGTCAATAAGATGAGTATTCTCATAAGAGGTATGACTAAGTATATAGGCAATAACTGGTTTATAATATTAGTAATTGAATAAGTATGGAGGAAATACAAATATAATTATTATTGTGTTATCTAGACATATGTATATACATACTAGGTAGATTGGATTAGCTAATTAAGTCTATTGGTAATATAACGAGGATTAAATAATACATAATAATAGTGGGATAAAGTAAGTTACACTAATTTCTAAAGCACTCATTTTGAATTTTTAATTTGTAATTTTTAATTTTCATCTTCAATGTTTAGTTATATTGGTCAGTGTAGAATTTCCAACTTTAAGATGGCTGCCATCGTTTTGGGATAGTAAATGTAGTCCATTTTTTATGTTCATTATGTTAGTTATAATGGAAAGGGAAAAGGGTTTCTGAATATCTCTCTGATCAAGGGAGCAGAGTCTCCTGAAACGCGTTGGAGAATATTTGTTTTGTCTTTTTAGTGCTTTTCTGCCTGAATAAAGAACACCGGGTGTAGCAAGTAAGTGGCTGTGACACTGTCTTCTTTTTAAAAAGTATTTTCAATGATTTATAGGGGTTCGTGACCCTGTTGCAGCCTGCCGTGCTGGACGCTTACTTTCACGAATTTCTGATGTACTATATATATATATACATATATATATATTTTTACACTATAAACAAATATATACACCAAGAATACAAGTCCAAGGTATTCCACCATCATAGTCCGTGGACCACTGGGCCCAAAATGCATGAGCGAGGTCCACACTAAATACCCATTCAAAATGGAGAGAACACTGCCGGGGCATCAGATAGAAATACAACAGGCACCTCAGGGGGAAGGGAAGGGGGGCACCTCAGCCGGATGAGTGCACGATGCCAGATCCACAATGGGGTTCCATGCCCACTGCTGTATCCTGGGGAGTGCAAAGCCACGGTCTCTCAAGTCTCTCCAGTGGGTGGGTTGCCCACTGCTGCATCCTGGGGAGTGCAAAGCCACAGTCCCTCAAGTCTCTCCAGTGGATGGGCTGCCCACTTTTTTATCCTGGGGACTGCAAAGCCACAGTCTCTCAAGTCTCTCCAGTGGGTGGTTTGCCCACTGCTGCATCCTGGGGAGTGCAAAGCCACAGTCTCTCAAGTGGATAACAGTCTTCACTGGTTCTGGAGGGGGGCTCGTGCCCAGAGTGCTTCATCCTGCCAAGGACTGAGATAGCGGATGCCTTTCTCCACTGGTTCTGGAGGGGGCTTTGTGCCCAGAGTGCTTCATCCTGCCAAGGACTGAGGTAGTGGATGTGATACTCCACTGGTTCTGGAGGGGGCTTTGTGCCCAGAGTGCTTCATCCTGCCAAGGACAGAGGTAGTGGATGTGATACTCCACTGGTTCTGGAGGGGGCTTTGTGCCCAGAGTGCTTCATCCTGCCAAGGACAGAGGTAGTGGATGTGATACTCCACTGGTTCTGGAGGGTGCTTTGTGCCCAGAGTGCTTCATCCTGCCAAGGACAGAGGTAGTGGATGCCTTTCTCCATTGGTTCTGGAGGGGGCTTTGTGCCCAGAGTGCTTCATCCTGTCAAGGACTGAGGTAGTGGATGTGATACTCCACTGGTTCTGAAGGGGGCTTTGTGCCCAGAGTGCTTCATCCTGCCAAGGACTGAGGTAGTGAATGTAAATCTCCACTGGTTCTGGAGGGGGCTTTGGCCCAGAGTGATTCATCCTGCTTGTGGCGGCCTCAGTAGCATCGGAAGCTTTTGCGCTCGTTGGCCTGCGGTGCTGGTGGCGTCGGTGTCCTGTTCAGCGGTGCTTGTGGTGGCGGTGTCCTGTTTAGCGGTGCTGGTTGCGGCGGTGTCCTGGGCAGCAGTGCTTGTGGCGCGGTGTCCTGTTCAGCAGTGCTGGTGGCGGTGGTGTCCTTGGCAGCAGTGCTGGTGGCGGCGGTGTCCTGTTCAGCGGTGCTTGTGACGGCGGTGTACTGTTCAGCGGTGCTGGTGGCGGCGGTGTCCTTGGCAGCAGTGCTTGTGGCGGCGGTGCCCTGTTCAGTGGTGCTGGTGGCGGCGGTGTCCCTGGCAGCGGTGCTGGTGGCGGCGGTGTCCTGTTCAGCGGTGCTGGTGGCGGTCTTGTCCGCCGTGCAGGTTTTCGCAGACTTGCCTGTTTTTCTGTGCCCCTTCCCCACCTTGGATGGTGGCGTAGCTGTCTTCACACTCCCAACTGTACCCCTGGGAGAGGTTTTGGTGGTAGATGTTTTGCCTCTCTCCCGCCAGGCACGTTTCATGCTTTTGAGGTGAGGGACTGTCCGTGGTCTGGCTCCTTGGCACACTGGCCGCCCTGCTGCCTGGCGCACTCCAGAAGCCGGTTACTACTGGCACCACTATTCCCGCAGATGTTGTGGCTGAGGCGCTTGGTTGGGACCTGGAAAGGCGGGCCCTAGGAGACTGAAGGGGTGGGGGAGGTGAGGGGAAGAGGTCAAGGTTGGACAGGAAAAGTTTTTTGGACACACTGGGACGGGTAGATGGAGGGAATTTGGGAGTGGAGGAAGAGGTGGTGTTTGTAGGAGGTGTACGTTTGCTGACTTTGGGTGAAGGTGCATGGGCTGGAGGCTGTCATGAGGAGGATGGCTGTTGGGTGGGTGTGTGGCTGCGTTTGTGTACCTTGGGAGGTGGACTCACAGACACACTGGGAGAGGACACAGGGGATGTGTGAATGGTAGTGGCCGTGGTGACTGCACTTGAGCGGGATGTGGTGGTAGATGTGCTGGTGATGGGGGTAGTGGCTGAAGATGCAGTGCATGCTGGGGGGAGTGGAGACGAGACTGGAAGGAGGGAGACGAGGAGGAGGGGTACACAGTGGAGGCAGTGGCTGTTGGTATGTCTGCATGTGTATGATGCTTGCGTGAGTGCCTGTTGGATGTGTGGTGCTTATGTTTGCCTGAGCATCCCTTGTGTGTTGACGTGTGTGCATGCTGGTCTGATGGTGTGCTTGGGATAGGCTGAGGTACAGGGGTTTAGGTCTGGGTGGATGATGTTGGAGGGGGAGGGTAGAGGCAGGGACAATGGCTGCCATCAGTGCTGAGGCCAGAGTCTGAAAAGCTCGCTGTTGGGCTGCCTGACCAGAATGAATGCCCTCCAGGTATGCATTGGTCTGTTGCAACTGCCTCTCTAAACCCTGGATGCCATTCAAAATGGTAGACTGCCCAACAGTGAGGGACCTGAGGAGGTCAATGGTCTCCTCACTGAGGGCAGCAGGGCTAACTGGGGCATGGGTGAGGTGCCTGGGGTGAAGGAGATGCCCACCCTCCTGGGAAAGCGCCCATGGGGCACACGCTGAGGGGCTGCTGGGAGGGCGGTGCTGGTTGGGGGGATGGCGGCTGTACCTGTAGCTGCGGTGGGCACAGAGGGGCCCGCCACCGCAAGGGAGCTCCCATCAGATGAAGAGTCCGTGTTGCTGGTTTCGGCTCCTGTCCCCGCCGTGGACCTCCCCTCGCCCTACGTCCCACTGGTGGCTTCTGACTCCATTGTGTCACCCTCCAGGGCCATGTGGGATGCAGCTCCCTCCTGCTCCAGTGTCACTGCTCCTCCGCCTGATGATGCTAATGCACTCAATAACAGGGAGACCACAAAAGAGGAGAAGACAGAAGAAAGACATGTTGAGTGCATGCAATACCACTACCTTTGGCGGACACTACAGACACAGAAACCACCCTGCACTACGCCGTTCCCTAATTAATCACAGGGACATGGGTTACAAGGCCTATGACCGATTGCTGCACACATGGAAGTCACAGGAGCCTGACTAGGTCTAGTTGGCTCTGAACCCAGGTGGAGTGCGGTGCCACAGGGCCTGCCTTAAGAAGGGACCTTGCCTACTAAAGTTGCCCTGGCCTAGGGGAACCCACAGCCCACATCCCCCACCCAGACACCAACAATGTGCGCTGAATCAGCAGAATGAGAGTGTACTCACCCCCTTGTGGCTGCTGTTATGCCCTCAAGCGCCCATCCAACTCCGGATACGCCACCGCCAGGATCCGGAACATCAGGGGGGTCATGGTGCGACGGGCACCCCTCCCACGTTGGGAGGCCATCCCAAGCTGGGCCTCCGCCGTCTTCTTGCTCCAGTGGCGAATGTCCTCCCATCTTTTCCGGCAGTGGGTGCTCCGTCTGTGGTGGACCCCAAGGGTCCGTACTTCCTTGGCGATGGCACGCCAAATATCCTTCTTCTGGTGGGCGCTGACCTACAGGAATAGTACAGGGGAAAAGGAGAAGATATAACCGTCTGCACTGTCACAGATATTGGCCCGCATCTCTACCCTTGCCATGACGCACATGCACTCACCATCGTGTCATGCACGCCTCATTTTCCCCCCTCCCTATCTTTCATCAACACCTCTCCAAACAGGCATTGCACATACAGCATGCTCACAGTGTACTCACCGGTTTGTCTGGAGGACCGTAGAGTAGTGTGTACTGGGGAAGGACCCCATACACTAGTTTCTCCAACTCCTCTGTGCTGAAGTATGGGGCACTTTCCCCAGACACACGAGCCATTGTCTCTTCCAGACTGAGGTCACAGCTGCATTTAAGCAGTGTAGGTCATCTCCTGTCGAAGATCAGATATCAAGTGATTGAACAGACAGAAAATTGCAGTGATGTCCGCAGCCGTGCGTACCGTCACCTCCGGCGTACATCATCATTGGCTCTGGGGACCCATAGGGTCCAATGTTAACCAATGCAGGATTGCACCCCGGTCTTCGACGGCCTACCGCAATGGTGTACAAAGCCAGCGCAGTTACCTCATGTCCCCTTGTCCCACATTATAGGTCAGGCAGCCGCCATATCAGGGGGCCACATGGCAATAATTTTCACTGCGTCACACCTATCTAGGCCTTGCTTAAACACTAATACAACCATATGTCGATTTTCAAACATTTTCCATAGAGCACGTCCGCTGGGGCAGGTGGGGAGATGGCGGCATCCTCCAGTGTACAGACCGCTGGTGGACCTGTCGACAATGGAGGAGCGACATGTAATTGTCACCTACAGACTTGATCCTACCACAGTCCTGGAACTGTGTGCCAAGTTGGAGCCAGACCTGATGTCAGCTATCCACCATCCCACAGGAATCCCCCCTCTAGTGCAGGTGCTGTCAGTACTCCATTTCCTATCAAGTGGGTCTTTTCAAACAACAGTGGCCATTGCATCAGGGATGTCCCAGCCTATCTTCTCCAACGTGTTGTCCAGAGTGTTGTCTGCCCTGCTGAAACACATGCGCAGATACATCGTTTTCCCTCAGGTGGAGGATTTGCCTACAGTGAAAGGTGACTTCTATGCCCTGGGACATATCCCCAACATCATAGCTGCCATTGATGGGACACAAGTGGCTTTGGTCCCCCCACGTAGGAGTGAGCAGGTGTACAGAACCCGGCAGAATTACCATTCTATGAATGTGCAGATGGTGTGTTTGGCCGACCAGTACATCTCCCATGTAAATGCCAAGATTCCTGGCTCGGTGCATGACGCTTACATTCTGTGGAATAGCTGCATCCCTTATGTGATGGGGCAACTCCAGAGGTACCGTGTGTGGCTATTAGGTGAGGACATGGACCCAATATAGGGGCATATTTATACTCTGTTTGCACCGAATTAGTGTCATTTTTTTTACTCTAATTCGGTGCAAAACTAACTCCATATTTATACTTTGGTGCTAGACCCCTCTAGCACCAAATTTATGGAGTTAAAGTCATTTTTTGAAAGTGGAGACCTACTTTGCCTTAATGAGATGCAAGGTAGGCGTTCCCGTGCAAAAAATGACTCTATGGCCTTAACGCCGTATTCAGGGGCATATTTATACTCTGCTGCATATTTATACTCTGTTTGCACCGAATTAGCGTCATTTTTTTTAACTCTAATTTGGTGCAAATCTAACTCCGTATTTATACTTTGATGCTAGACCCATCTAGCACCAAGGCCCTGATTTAAACTTTTTTTGCACCGTATTAACGTCATTTTATGATGCAAAATTGGCGCAAACTTACAAAATATTGGCCCTTATTTATACTTTTTGCTGCAAAACTGCACTAACTCAGTTTTGCACCAAAAAGTTTAGCACCGGCTTGCATCATTTCTGTGCACCAGCCGGGGACCATATTTATGGAATGGTGCCATCCGGTGCAAAGGGTAGGGTAGAGTTTAAAAAAATGACTTTAGTCGGGTGGGGCTGGCAGTATAGAAGAAGAGGGTTTAGCACCAAAAAATGGCTTTAGGCAGGTTAGAGTAAAAAAAAATGACTCTAACCAGATTAGCGTCATTTTATGGTGCTAAACCTACCATGCCACATGACTCCTGCCTTAGAAAAGGCAGGAGTCATGCCCACCACCCCAATGGCCAGCACAGAGGACAGGGGTCCCCTGGGCATGGCCATTGCACCCTGTGCCATGTATGGGGGCCCATTTCAGGGCCCCCTATGGCACTTTCAAAAATCAAATGCACTTACCTGTACTTACCTGGGATGGGGTCCCCCATCCTCGCAGTCCCTCTAGTGTGGGTGGGGGTGCCCCTAGGGCCTAGGGAGGGCACCTCTGGGCTTATTCCATGGTGTTCCACCATGGAAATAGGGCCACAGGTCCCCTAACGCCTGCCCTGACCCAGGTCTTAAAAAATGGGGCAAAGCAAGCTTTGCCTCATATTTTGACCCCCTCCTCCCTCCCTTGCACCATTTTTACATGGGAGTATAAATATGGTGTTAAGGCCATAGAGTCATTTTTTTGCACGGGAACGCCTACCTTGCATCTCATTAAGGCAAGGTAGGTTTCCACTTCCAAAAAATGACTTTAACTCCATAAATTTGGCGCTAGACGGGTCTAGCACCAAAGTATAAATATGGAGTTAGTTTTGCACTGAATTAGAGTTAAAAAAAACGGACGCTAATTCAGTGCAAACAGTGTATAAATATGCCCCTTAGCGTCAAAAAATGATGCTAATCTGGTCAGAATCATTTATTTTGACTCAAAACTGCCTAACATAATTTTTTTTTAAGCCAGCCTATCCTTTGCACCGGCTTGCACCATTCCATAAATATGGTGCCCAGCTGGTGCTAAAAAATGGTGCAAGCTGGTGCAAAACTTTTTGGGGCAAAACTGCCTTAGTGCAGTTTTGCACCAAAAAGTATAAATAAGGCCCATAGTGTGGCTTCGTGTCTGGGGATGTCCCTAAGAGTTAGTGTGTGTCTAACAGTTGTCAATCAACATTTGCAGGTGACTCTGGTTACCCCAACCTGTCATGGCTACTGACCCCAGTGAGGAATCCCAGGACAAGGGCAGAGGAACGGTACAATGAAGCCCATGGGCGAACTAGGTGGATTATAGAGAGGACCTTCGGCCTCCTGAAGGCCAGGTTCCGGTGCCTCCATATGACAGGTGGTTCCCTATTCTACTCACCAAAGAAGGTGTGCCACATCATTGTGGCCTGCTGTATGCTTTACAACTTGGCTTTGCGATGACAGGTGCCTTTTCTGCAGGAGGATGGTCCAGGTGGAGGTGTTGTGGCATCTGTGGAGCCTGTGGACAGTGAAGATAAGGAAGCAGAAGAAGAGGACATAGACAACAGGAACACAGTGATCCAACAATACTACCAGTGAGACACAGGTAAGAAGACAACACTGCCTGCTACATCTGATTTAATTCTTCTGCCTCTCATCTGTCTGTCACTTTCACCCAGTGTATGGACACTGAGTTGTCACTTTCCCTTTCGATTTCACAGATGTGGGTCCCACTGTGTGACCTCTGCTTTGTTTCCGCATGGACTAGAGCTGTGTGACATAGGTATGTTGACATTAACTTAGATATAGCATTTTTCAACAGTTAGTGCAAATACACAGTTTCGAAAGCAGAGACTGACTCCAGATAGTTTTGTGATTTAAGGGTGTTTATTTAAGTGCCAAATAGTGGAGGGGGTTGTAAAATGGTCAGGGGTGATGGTGGAGGAATGTCCATGGCAGAGTCCAGTCTATTAGTCTCACAGGTGCATTGTCCAAAGGGGCATAGGAAGTGGAGCTGGGGCAGTTTAAGTATGGACAGGGTGACAAAGTGGGGCAGAAGGATGACAATCAGGGTGGTCTCATTTCTTGGTGGGGGTCTTGGCATTGTTCTCTGTCTTTGTCCTGGATCTCAGGGACGGCTTACGGGGTGGTTCTCCAACTGCATGGGGTGGGGTTCTGGTGTCGTGGTCCTGTGGTGGAGCCTCCTGTCAACTAGCGCCGGCGGAGGTGGTGGGCAGTTCATCGCCCAGGCTAGTGTTAAGGGCCCCTTGTTGTGCCACAGTCTTCCTCCTGGTGTTGACGACTTCCTTCAGCACCCTTACAATGGTGCCCAGGGTGGAATTGATGGATTTGAGTTCCTCCCTGAACCCTAAATACTGTTCCTCCTGCAGCCGCTGGGTCTCCTGAAACTTGGCCAGTACAGTTGCCATCATCTCCTGGGAATGGTGGTAGGCTCCAATGATGTTGGAGAGGGCCTCATGGAGAGTGGGTTCCCTGGGCCTGTCCTCCCCCTGTCGCACAGCTGCCCTCCCAGTTCCCCTGTTTTCCTGGGCCCCTGTCCCCTGAACCGTGTGCCCACTACCACTGCCCCAGGTCCCTGGTGTTGTTGGGGTGGTGGGTTCCCCCCAGTGGTGGACACACTGCTGCTTGACGTGTCCTGGAGACAGAGGTATGGGCCCGCTGGGTGGGTGCTGTGCTGGTGTTTCCAGAGGGGGGAAGCTCTGTAGTGGCCTGTGCCAGTGTGAGGGGAACCGACTGTCCCGAGGTCCCAGATGTGCCGGGCTGGTCATCTAGATAAAGTTGGACAAAGCTGCTGTCATCACTGTGGGCCTCTTCTGTGGGTGGAGTGGACATGCCTGAACCCTCCTGTCCAGTGACGTTGGGTAGGGGATCTGCAGGTGTGTAAAGGCATGATTATTGCATCTTTATGTGCCATGGTGTGCAATGGGTGGGTGACCCTGTACCCCAGTGCTTCCATTCTTGTGTGGGACCCTCTGTGATAATGGTTTAGGGGGGTGCATGGGTATGTGCAGTGGCCATGCTTTGGTGATGGGTGTCCATGCTTTGGTGTTGCATTCAGGGCTTGGGTTTGGGATGTGTGGTTTGTGATAGTGGACATGTTTGAGGAGTTGGAGTGATGGGGTGAGGGCGAGGGTGGGGGTAGGTGACAGCATGCAGGTAGGGTGGGGGATATGGTAGTTTAAGGTTTGACTTACCAGAGTCCATTCCTCCAGCTACTCCTGCGAGGCCCTCAGGATGCAGTATAGCCAAGACCTGCTCCTCCCATGTTGTAAGTTCTGGGAGAAGAGGTGGGGGTTGGCCACCAGTCCTCTAAATTGAGACCACGGAATGCACCTTCCTCTGTAGGTCGTTCCACCTCTTCCTGATGTCATCCCTAGTTCTTGGGTGCTGTCCCACTGCGTTGACCCTGTCCACGATTCTTCACCATAGCTCCATCTTCCTAGCTATGGTGGTGTGCTGCACCTGTGATCCGAATAGCTGTGGCTACCCGGATAATTTCCTCCACCATGACCCTGAGCTCCTCCTCAGAAAACCTGGGGTGTCTTTGCGGTGCCATGGGGTGGTATGGGTGATGTGTGGGGTGGGGTGTGTTGTGATATGTGGGGTGATATTTAGAGGTGTGTTATGTGAGGTGCGTGGATGTTGTGTGAGTGATGGTGTTGAGTGCCTGTGGATGCTAGTGTTGTTTCTGGTGGTGTCTCTCTCTGGCCTTCTGTCACAATTGTTGTCGTAGGGGTTTGTGGGTGATGTGGGTGTGTGTTTTATATTGTATTGGGTGTATGGGAGTGGTGTGTGTATTTGTATCAGGTGTGTGTATTTTGATTTGCCCAATGTGGATGTGTTTTGTAAATGTGTGTGTATTTTGAGCGCGGCGGTGTGTACCCCCAATGGAATACCGCACTTGAAAGACCGCAGCGTGGATTCGTGGGTCGTGATAGTGTAGGTGTATTCCTGTTGGCGTGACGGTGGAGGTTTTGTTATCGCCAGTTTATCACTGACCTTTGGTGTGGCGAACTTGTGTGGGTGTCTAGATTTTGGCGGATTCCGAGCTGTGGGTCATAATGACTGTGGCAGAATTCTGCGGCGGTGTGTTGGCAGTCTTCTGCACGGCTGTAAGTGGCTTTTACCGCCACTGTTGTAATGACCCCCATAATCACTTCAAATGGATGTACATATTGTATAAGTATGAATTCATATTTTTTTAAGTCTTGCAGTTGTTCTGGAATATTCACAAGATCTAGCCCATTATACACTGCTCTAGCTGGTGTTTTGTGATCCTCTAAGTGATCATAGTAGTACTTATATATAACTTGCCGAATGGGCAAGTCAAAAGGCTCTTCTACAAATAAATAAGCAGCAAATTCTTGCCACTTTTCTCTGTTTTCCCATTCAGTTGTAGAAAATACATCTATATTCCGTGTTCGACTTTCGTAGTGAGTGCATCTACAATACCTGCACGCATAGGGGCATATTTTCAAAAACGTTGGGCATCACTCCTGATGTAACGATTTTCTTGCTTTGCCCTGCGCCACTCTAACAACACCATGTGCGTGCCGTATTCACAATATGCGCACAATGGCGCACGTTAGAACAATAGCATCAAAAATGTTGATGCTATTGTGGCTCTTTGCAGGATTAGTGCCAAAAATGATGGTGCTAATTCTGCAAAGTAAAGGGAGGCCCATAGACTAATATGGGTGTGTCATTTTAACGCATGCCTTAGGTAGGCATTAGAAATTACTCCAAAATTGAAGATTTCACTGTGCCATTTTTTTGGCCTCCCAGTACTGGAATGCTCCCTTTTGCATGCATTATGACTGGTCAAGCATAATGTGGAGCAAGGGCTTACAAAGTGGAGCAATGCAAGCATTGCACCATGTTGTAAATATGGCATGTCGTAATTGTGTACCTAACACCACAGTAGCATAAAAGAATTACGCTAATGTGGTGCAAGGAGGCACAAGGGGCTTGTACACATGCCCCATATTTTGACTTTTCAGAACAAGCTGTATTAAACTTTATAATCTCTTGTTCAAAATTCTCAGTAGCAATAGCTGTGCTCTCTTCCTCAATACCTATACCTACGAATTCTTAATTTTCCCCTCAATCCTCTTCAGGACCAAAAAACTGAAACTGCACATCTTCACAAATGTTTTCTAACTCTTGTACAGTACCATGCACAAATACCTTATTCATGTCTTTTAAACAAAATGCTGGAGCCTCAACACAGTAAAGTCTTGGTGATAAAAGGTGTTTTGGCACACTTTCTTGGATACAAATGTTAATGAAAGTACTTGTAAAATACTATGCTTTGTTACTTTGCATGAATCTAATCCTTTCAAAATTGAAATTTTTTGCTTGAGACATCTAAATAGAAAGTCACATAGAAAAGTTGATAATAAATCAATAGATTTCTGTTGAATGCTATACATAGTCCTACAATTCCATATGTAAACAGGACCCTGTCTACGTGTTCCCTGTACCTCTTCAGCATTCCATATTTCTAGGAACAATCTCCGCTTTTTCAATAGGACTCCCATCCTTCATCTCATAACATTTACCAGTTGAATCAACTACATGTACTAATGTTTTGCTTACAAATAACCTTCACCTTCAAGTCATGATCCTCTTTGAAAAGCCTATTGAAGAAAATGAAGCTGCAGTAGGTATGAATGAAGTGTAAACTTCCAAGGAGCAAGCTAGACAGGAATCTGTAGATCAGTTAGTTGGACAACTCAACAATTAACAGAAAAGATCTATATTGCAGTAAAAGAGAAAATAGAACATGGATTGCAACATGAGAACAAGCTATGCAATTGCTCATCAATACTACTATATATTAGTGGTCAGGTTAATACTGGAAAACGCTTTTTAATCAAAGTTATCTCTACTTACCTACAAAAAACTACAGAATCAAACATATCATGTGTAGTGACAGTACCTACTGGATTAGCTGCATACAATATCAAAGGAGTACCTTTACATAGACTACTAATGCTAGCAGTTGAACATGACAATAAACGGGAATACCAGTAGATATCTGGTGAAACATGTCATGAGGTAGCAAGAGAATTGAGAAAAATTAAGCTTATAATTACTGATGAGGTGAGCATGGTCTCTAATCTCATGAGAAATCAACAGATACTTAAAACAGAATATTACATTTTGTTTGGAGGAAAGCATTTGATTGTTTTTGGAGACCTTCTACAACTTACTCCTGTAAAAGAACAGCCTGTTTTCGAAACTCTTTTACATGAAGAGACTCAAAATTAATTGAGAAGGATTGGCAATATAAACATTTGGCAATATTTTCAATACAAGGAACTTGTTAAAAATATGCGTCAAATCTCTGATATATAGTTAGGAAACATTCCAAAGGACATTAGAGTAGGAGAGAAGAATGATGTTGGAAAGTCAACATAGTAAGAACTGTTTTCCCCTGAGCATGCGGCAGCAGAGCAAATGTATAACTTTTGGAAAGAGAGGAAATATATAGTTTTTTTTATGCCTAAACTTCAAGAGTGTGCAGCTTTTTATTAAGAATTACTATAACTTGAGAATGAAAATATTTTGAAAATATTTTGGAAATTACTGCTATTGACAAAATGGAACACCAAGGAATAACTATACTGCTGTATGATAAATTACAAGATAAATTAAACTCTTTGGAGAAATCTGTATTCAGGACTGCTGGGCTAGGGAACTGTTTATGTGTCTGCAAAAAACAGTAGAATAATTCTAAAACATAATTTAAATGTGGAAGAAGGATTGGTAAATGTTGCCATTGGTAAAGTTGTTGATTTCATAGATTTTTCTAACTGTGAAGAGGTTGAATTTTTTAGCTAATAAGTTTGATCAGGTTGATGGCATTAAGCAAATTGGACAATGCCTTGTACGCTTTTTGTTTGTGAAAGATTTGTATGTCCGATGAAAAACAGTTTCTAGTTTGTCTTGCGTATGCCAGAACGATCCACAAGTCTCAAAGCTTAAGTGTTGATGCTTCATTTATTAATATCGGATTAACAGTTTTTAAAGAAGAAATGTCATATGTAGCATTGTCATGAGTTTGAACATTATCTGGTTTGCTTCTGGTCGATTTTGATGAGAAGAAACTTAGTGCAGATGGAAATTGCATAAGGGAGTGCAACAGATTACTAAGGAAATATGCTCCTCAATTAGCACAGTGTCCTGTTTATTATAAATGGGTATTATGTTCTAAGTGGAACCTGACAAATCAATCTAAAAAGATTATAGAAAAAAACAAAAAGAAAGTGTTGGAAAATGGGTTATTGGTAGGGCAGGTAGGTACCTACACCTAGCAACAAGCCACTAACCTCCACATAGGTACAGTTAGGTCTCAGTAAATTAATCCCAGCTCAACCCTTGGTAGCTTGGCAACGAGCGTCAAGGCTTAACTTAGGAGACAAAGTGTAAAGCATTCAAATATCACAAAACAGTAATTAAATAAAACACAGGAAACAGTTTAAAAATCCAAAACCAATTTATAAAAATAGTTTATATTTTTATCTTTAAAATGACACAAAAACGATTAAAATCGGTTCAGGGGAACCGGAGATATGAATTTTTAAAGAATTATTACTTTTCTAGCGCTTAGAAACAAAAAGCGCCAATCGGGTCATCTGGTTGCACCTCGACCGGGGCAAAGTCAAACTTTCAGGCCGACCGCGATGGAGCCCTGCTCGGCTACAGGTCGCGGGAGGCCTCGGTTAAAAAGTTACCTTCTGACTTAGTCTTTATTTTGAAGTTTTTCTTCACCGGGACGAACCTGCCAGTTGAATCCGACCTCCTGGAGCCCTTGTCCAGATACGCGATGTGGGTTTCCTCGGTGGAGACTTTTACCTTCGGACTTAGTCGTTTTTTCGAGATGAAAATCCTTCGACCGGGGTAAACCTGGATCTTTATCCGACGTCCATGGAGCCCTTCTCGGATACGATGGCTGGGAGGTCCCGGTCAACTTTTTACGTTCGGACTTAGTCTCTTTTTTGGATGTTTTTCTTTACCGGGACGAACCACGAAGTCAGGCCGGGTCGCGGTTGAGGCAAGCCGGCTAGAATTTCCGCGGCGGGTCGGTCCCTCTCTGGAGCTTTTTTCCAAAAATTCTCAAATCTTTTCCAAACTTCTGGGGCTTCACCCAGATGTTCTTTTAAGGTTCTTTTGGGGTCCACAGCTCACCCCAAGGGTCCAGAAGTTCTGTGATGGTCCTTGGGGGGTGCGGACTTCAACTCCCAGAATGCACCTGGCGCAAACTCCTTTTTGGCCACTGGACAGTGGTCAGCTGGTCGCTTTCTTCAGGAGTTGGTGCAGGGGACTCTGGTTTAGCAATTTTTCACCTGTAGCAAACAGGGAGTCCCTCCTTGAACCAGTTGAAGCCAGGCAAAGTCCTTCTTGTGGTGAAGCCCAAGTGTGCAGCTGGTGCAGTCCTTCTGAGTGCAGGGTCCAGGTGCAGGCCAGCGGTCCAGCAGGGCAGTCCTTCTTCTTCTTTAGTTCCTTTCTTGTTGAATTCTGGAGGGGATCTGAGGTGTGGGTGCAGGTCTGCCAGTTTTATCCTTGCTCCTGGGTGAAAAGCAGGGGGGTCCTGGTTCTCCAATCAGGGACAGGGTCGTCCCCCTGTGATGACCACTTCCTGGGAAGTGTGGCACAAATCCATCCCAGAAGGCAACAGTCTCTAAAAATCCAACATGGATGAATCTGATTTTTGGAGGTTACATCTGGCTGAGCCCACTCACTGGTGTGGCTAAAAATCATAAACACACCCCTCTCCTGCCCTCTCCTAATCTAATCAAGGGGGCACCTAATTGTCTGGGGTTGCAGGATGTGGGGGTGTTGCTGGGTGCTCCAAATGTCCTTCTCTGCCTTTGAAGACCAGTTTGGCCGCCCTCCCCCTTCCTGCCTCACCATCTGCTGAGGGGAGATTCTCTCCCCCAAGCACATTCCTTTGTGTGAAGTCAGGCCACTTCACACCTCATCAAGGTAGCCTGGCAGAAGCTGCTGCAGGCTGGCCAATCAGAGCACAGCAGCAACAACAATGCAGAGCTGAAATTGGCAACTTTTTAGGTAAAGTCTAAACCTTTTACCTGAACAAGTTATATTAAATCCAACAACTGGAAGTTGTGGGATTTAATACAACAATTAATTTGATACCAAATTCTTGGTATGTAACATTTAAGGAGACTTTAAAATTTAAAATAAAGTCTGCCCATTCTAGCCTATGAAGGCCATTTACTTCAATGAGGAAAAAACGAATTTGGCTGTTTTTACCTCACCAGGGCTTATAAATCTATTTTTATAAAGTCCCTGCTTATAGTTACATGGCACCCAGCCCTAGGGGCACATAGGGCACACCTTAGGGGTGACTTATATGTAAAAATAAGGAAGTTTAAGACTTTGGAAGTACCTTTAATTCCAAAGTCGAATTTGCATATAACTTTAATTTAAAAGCAGCCAGCAAGGCAGGCTTGCTTTTAAAATGACACTGGGCACCTCAGCAGTGCACCTAGGTGTGCACCACCTATGCTGTGGTCCCTAAACCTACATGCCCTACCATATACTAGGGACTTATAGGTAGGTTAACTTAGCCAATTATAATTAGCCTAATTTGCATATCCATTTTACACAGAGCACAGGCCCTGGGACTGGTTAGCAGTACCCAGGGCACCATCAGAGTCAGGAAAACACCAGCATAAAGTGGAAAATGGGGGCAAAAAGTTAGGGGGCCTCTGCAATCAGCCCTGTTTTCTCACAGAAAGCTAAAGAAGAAAGTGTCAAGAAAATACAACTGGAAAAGGATGGAGATATTGTAGGTTACCAGTTGGATAACACTACTCGTGTAAACTGCTATGCTATTGTTGTTCTCAATGTTTTCTTCGATTTACATTTTGTAAATGCAATCCAACAAAAAACAAGGAACACATTCTGCACAGCACTATGTAACTGCCTTCAAAACTTATCTTGTGACAGACTGTAAATCATTCCCTTCAGACATTCAACAAGTGGAAGACAAATATAATGGATCTGTGGTATTTACTCTAAATGCTCAACAAGATGCACAGGAATTTAATATAGTGACTCTTGGAGTTTTAGAAGATGAAGATGTAAATATTAATGGCATATTTGGACTGAGTTATTCACAGAACCATGACTGTGAAGAACGCTCTTTTTCATCTACAACTGAAATACAATCTGAGTGATTTCTGTGCTTAACTCTGTCAGATTCTAAAAGTGTGTATTTTGATAAGTTAATAAAGAAGAGTGACCAATATATGACCTGTCCAAGTTGTAAACCAAATGCATTCTCTACATTGCTTATACAGAGAAGTGGTAAATGCATAATTGCTTCAAGGAGTCAGAGCACATGGAACAAAATTGAACACTAACAAGCTGAACAGATATCAATTTCTAGTAGAAAAATTGTACTTTGGCTATAATTTTCTATACATACCTAAATATTACATCAGGACATTATACTGTGTATTTAAAGACTCAAACTGGATGGGCAGAGTGCAATGACAGCAGTCTGCAATTAAAACCAAAACTGACTTTCAAACTTTCCTCACATGTCTCTCTGAGCATTCCTGCAGCATGATCGCATAGCGATCGTGCTGCAGGAATGCACACTAGACACCAGGAAGTTTGTTTTTATGGCCTATTTCAAATGAGGGGAGTGGCCCCTTAGGCAAGGGTCACTCCCCAAGGGATCATTATAATTTAGCCCTTTTCAGCCTACCTTGGGGGCAGATTCTGAGTTAACAGGGGGGTTTCTTTGAGGGCTCTTGCTCTCTCTTCCGCCGCCTGCTCCTCCGTGGGCTGGCCCCTGGTATGTTTCTTGGAACGTTTCCTTTGTTTCGTCGTTGTCCAGTTTGCATCCCCCCCAGCCTCCCCGCGTGGCTGGGCTACACCTTTAGCATGCATCCACGTCCAGGCATCTTCTGGTGAGGTGAACAGGTGAGTGCGTTCCTCTAAAATTACACGTAATTTGGCGGGGAACATTAGTGCATATTTTATGTCATACTCCCGGAGGCGTTGTTTGACTTGGTTAAAGGAGTTACGTTGCCTTTGTACTTCCTGGGTGAAGTCTGGATAAGCATGCACTCTCGAGTCCTCATAGCTGTATGGGCCTTTGCTGCGGAACCGTTGGAGTATGGTATCCCGATCCCTGAAATTCAGAAATCTGGCTATCAGTGGTCTCGGAGGTTGGCCCGGTGCCGGAGGGCGTCCTGGTATTCTATATGCTCTCTCCACCGAGAAAAATTTGGATGGAGAGCCATTCAAAACCTCCCTGATTAACCATTGTTCCAGCAGAAGCTCCGAGCTTTGATCCAGCGTCTTTTCAGGAAAGCCAAGAAACCGAACATTGTTGCGGCGGGATCTGCCCTCCGCCTCCTCTGTTCTTCTCTGCAGTGACTTAACTTCTGCATTCAGGCGGAGAATTTGTTTTTGATTCTCCTCGACCTTTGGGGTCAGCGCACTTATTGCCTCCTCCGTTGACTTCACTTTATCAGATAGTTTGCCGTGATCTACCCTGAGGATGTTTAAGTCTTGCGATACCGTATCTATCCTGGTTTCCAACGATGTTTTGGTGTCCATGATTGCTTGTAACACTTTCTCAAATTGTGAGGAGTGAGTCATGAGTGTGGACTCCAGCGACTGCAAGGAGGGCGTATGCTGCTGGTCTCCAGGTGCCTGACCCTGCGCGTTCCGATCCTGATTCTTTGCTGATTTAGACCTCCCGGCCATTTTGACTTGTCTATCGCGACCTGGTGCCTCCTGAACTCTGGCAATCGCTTTCGTACTCTAGGCCGCGATAGCGAATAAGGCGCGCTCTTCTCCTCAGGGCCACGCCGGTACAGGCTGCAATTTTTGCGGTCTCAGGCCTACTGGTGGATTTTTAAGTGAGTTCACGGGCAATCAGGCCAGCCAGCACCACACGAGGTCAGCAATCAGTACCCAGCTCCAGTCCCTCTTCGGCACGCAGAAGAGGAGTGGGGCCCACAGTTTTGATGACTCACGGGCTCGCTCAGTACTTTCATCGCCTCATATAACATCCGGAGTATTCAGGGGCCATTTCCCAGCCCGCACTTGTAGTAGGTTACCCCCAAGCCTGCTGTTGCTTTCCTACAGGGCCCCCTGCAGGGGGAGGCACGACACCACGCTCCTTCACTCCTCCACATCAGTCCGGGGCCCCCGTGCGCCGGCCCCCCCCGCTGCTGTCTCACGAGGCCCCCCTCACCCGGTATAGGGGGGGGGGAGGGGAGGAAGCCTCCGGCGAACGAATATTTAGCGGGGGGGCACCCAGCGCGGGACTCATCCAATGTTGGGCTTCACGCCCTCACGAGGTGGGCCGCATCAGCTCCGCGCACCCACCTCTCTGCCCGGCTCCAGGGCCTCGTCCAGCCCGGCGCGGGCAGCAAAATGGCGGGCGCGGCACTCCGGCGCGATTCACTTGCCGGCGAGTCCTCCGCGCGGCCGCCCAACGATCACGGAGCCGGCATTGGGGCGAGAACGACCCACAGGACAGGTCCCGCCACAAGAGGTGCGGGAGCGGCGCCCCCGGAGCGCCCCGCAAGTTCTTCTTGGGCGAACCCGAGAGGAGCGCCGATTCAAGCGTCTCTCCCGGTCGCCATCTTGGCTCCGCCCCCTACCTTGGGAGCAGATCATCCTATTTAAATTAGGCCCATCTGCCCCACTAAACAATTTTAAATTTAGTGTACATATAGGGAGCAGCCCCTTAGCCCAGGGACAGCTCCCATAGGGGCATATTATTTTAGGACTATTTTTATTAGGCTCATCTGCCATCAAGGGGGGCAGAACGACTTAGTCACCAGGGATTGTTGTGTGTGTGTGCTTTGTGTGGGGGTGGCCCCTTGGGCAAGGGTCACTCCAGATGGGGGGCACATTACTGTTGCTCATTTCTGCCCCCCTTGGGGGCAGATATGCCTATTTTGATTAAGCCTATCTGCCTTCAAGGGGGGGCAGAAGCCACTTAGACACCAGGGATTTGGTGTGCGTGTGTGTGATTTGTTTGGGGGGGTGGCCGCTTGGGCAAGGGTCACTCCCCTTTGGTGGAGGCATTCATTTTGGCAATTTCTGCCCCCCCTTGGGGGCAGATCCACCTATTTTTGTAAGGCATATCTGTCCCAAAGGGGGTCAGAAAGCTCACTAGACACCAGGGATTTCTTTATTTGAAAAGAGAGTGGGGTATGGCTATACGCCCATCCCAATAAATGGGGACAAATTCACGCTGCTCACTGGGGGGAAGATGAGGCAATTACCTCTATTCCACCCCCAGGGGGCAGAAAGCCCACTAGATTCCAGGGATTTTTTGTTAAATAAAACAGAGGGGTGGAGCTTCCAACCACTATAGGCATGGTTATCCCCTCATCCCAAATAAAGGGGTAACAGTCATTCATCCCCCCTGCAAACTAAAGCATCTCATCCCAATTGCAGGCAAGAGAACATTTGACTGTTCTGGGTTTTGATTTTACAAATGGGCTAAGATAGCTTGATTAACTCCCAATATTGTCCCACTTGGAATAGTGAGCCGCTACACTTTTTGTACTTTGGTACCCTTCTACCTAGAAAAACCTGCCAGACCTAGACACATCTGAAAAATAAGGCCCATATTAATACTTTTTTAGCGCCACATTTGTGTCATTTGATTACGCAAAATCAGCGCAAACTTACAAAATACAATTATATTTTGTACGTTTGTGCCGCTTTCGAGTAAAAAAATGACGCAAGCGTGGCACTAAAAAAGTATAAATATGGGCCTAAACATCTGGGTGGGTCCAGGGTGGTGTGCTTCACATGCACCCCACACCATTTTCTTACCCACAATGCCCTGCAAACCTCCAACGTTGCTTGAATTCACACATTTTCCCTACATTTTTGGGATGGAACCTTCTAGAATCCACAGGAATCCACAAAATTCCTATCACCCACCATTGTTGCATCTATAGAAATAAAAATTCTTCCCCACTTTTTTTTCCAAACTTCTATTTTGGACCAGCTTTGGTTCCCCCTCAATTTTGACTTGTTTTTTGCCCTTCCCTGTCACAGGCACTTGGCCCACCTACTTTTTGGATGTTTTCCCAAGCGATAGGCTACCCACGGAAATGGGAGTAGAAAAACCTTGATCGCTAGTGTTTAACCCCGATCCACATTACAAGGGTGGAACACACTGGGTGGGAATGTTTTTGGATAATGACAAGGTTACAGTGTTTGACAGTTCAGCAGCTTGCCCGAAGCATAGCATCTATACAAAACATGTATTCAAATATCTAAAGAAAGTGGCTGTTAGGGTCGGGTATAACAAGATGCGGGTACAGGATCCTCTAGCCATAACATCTGGAGAGACTGTATATATTCTATTAGTAAAATGTCTAAAGGTATGACGTTTAGAAATGTTCTTAATTTGTATCTAGTAAACAATGATAGTATTGTTGTGAAATATGTCAAAGAAAATGCGCAGGCTAAGTCGTGCTTTGTTGAAACAGAATACGCAATTTGTCATAAGTGTAAGGCGTGGTAAGGCATATGTGCGTGTAATGTTAAACTGCCAAGACACACATTAAAAAAATACGTTTTTTTAAAAGTTAAAATATGACTTAAGAGTGATGAAACAGTTAAAATGTGTTTATTACACATAATTTTAGTACACACAATAAGTATCCAAACATACTAATGAAAATAAATGCTGAAAAAAAGCAATCAATAAATTAACGGTTGTAAAACTATACACACAGACATTGTAAAACAAAATACAGAGGATCACAAGTATCACACATTTAACTATGATTTATTTTTTGACAATGACCTTTTAGCTGCCAAAATTAGGGGTACGGTGTTCCATGAGGGGGATAGTTGGGGAGTAGACGTTGGTTTCAAAACAAACACTGCTGGTGTACTTGGAGGGCTGTAAGTAGAATCTTTCAAACTTTCAGGCAGCATAAGGTGTTCGGTATTACCAACAAGCGTAGAAGGAACGCTGAGTTCTTCAGCGGCCTGTAGAAACTGGTCCCATCCTCTAGGCACTTTCTGGAGCAGTAGGGCTTTGGGGTGTTTGAAACCTTTGATGAGATTGTATGTATGAGACCCAACAACTGGTTGCCCTTTGTAGAGGAATTCCCCCCGTTCATCTATCACACAGGATAGATCTTTAGAAGCAGCCATTGAACTTAGTAACATTTGCGCTGCACATCTGTACCTCTGACTTACATTTTCTAAAAGTTCTTCAACAAAGATTTTTGAGGAGGGGGATGTTGGGACCACCGGCTGTTGGTGCTCTTGATCCTGAAACGTTGCATGGGTAGGGGGTGATGGATCAGAGTCTTGGGAATATAGAGTATTGTAGGTTTGTTGGAAGTTCTGAAGAACTCTGGAGTAAAGATCGGCTTTGTTGTAAGGTTTTAAATCAGTCCTGTTTAAAATGTTTTTAATTTTGGCATGTAGGCATGGTGTTCCATTTTTTCGTATATCCCATGCGTCGTTCATAGACAGCACCAGGTACATCTTTTGGACATAATCCATCAGTTCCCGGTTAGAAGGTTTGCAATTAAAGGTAGAGCTATGGCCAGGAGCACTCCTATAAAAGTGCCCAACTGTTTTACAAGTTTCTTCCTAGAAATGAGAGACGCCCTTTTATTACTAAGCTTTTTGATAAGGGCACGCCTCTTCTTCAGCATGCAGAACTGACTCTCTGATATAGGGACGTTGCCTTTTAGGGTGTTTAGGGCTATTTCTGAATGGGCTGACACTAAGTCGTCGGAAGCCGAGAAAAAGATGGCTTTTCTTGGTTGGGGGCTAGCCATCACTAGCATTTTTAGGAGTGCCAAATTATGGCATACACGTGCGGACATGGTCAGCACCTTATATTATAAGGTTTGGAAAGTAAATGTTACAAAAGTCTTTTTTGCGATTATTTTTATACGCCCGGGCTCTGGTTTTAGGGGTTTAAGCTACCGGGAGATCTGGTGGGAAAATAGCAGCACGTAGTCTGTAGTCTTCTGGAGTCTTGGGTTTTAAGTCTACCAACATGTAACCGTGAGGTTTAGCAGTGGCGTCATTAGAGGCTTCTAAGAAAAACTCAGTGTTTCCAGGGTACATCTGCTTAGCGATGATGGATACTTGTTGTTTGTCCCTGGGGTTTTTAATTAAAACAAGGTATGAGATGTTCAGAGTTATAGAACAACTGCTCTCACCCTTGTAAAACAAGTTCTGCACAATGTAACATATGCTTAGGTTACGATGGTGTGAATATTGGGTAAAAGCTTTTTCTATCTCTGGATGATCCCCACCCTCACACATGAGATCATCTACAATCACCATGTTCACGAGGTATGTAGGTAACAGTGCATAATTGCTGAGATTACCAGGTATGCCTTCTATAAATTTGATGTGCATGAACCGTAGGGATAGTGTTGTATAAAGATCTTGCCAACATGAATAAAGCCATGCAATGTTATTTGGATTTTGGGATAGAACATGGGGGGCATTTTCTAACAACTTCTTTATAAAACTTTTACGACAATTTGAAGGGCCTGCTAGAACGCAGGACAATTGATGTTGCAAACGGGTGTCCATTGTCGTGGGGATTTGAAAGTCTAATGTCCTTTTAATAACCATACAGTTGGTTTTTGTAGTCCTTAGTCTGGGCCCTTTTATCAAACACTACACATAAGATTTTATGTACAGGCTGGGTTGTGGTTTCCCACCGTTTTTTGGACTGCGCTATGCTCAGCTAATGTACAACAATTGTTTGATATTTTTCACAGGTGTCGGACATAGCGTGTTCGTTCACCAGGTCCTTAAAACTGTCATAATTGATTTTTACTGTATTGTTAACATTTAAGGTGATACCTTTCGACTTTCATACATACAGTATTGTTTGAGGTTTAAGGACCTGACGAGTTGAACTCCACTATGTGTTCGCCCTTTTGTAGTTCGCTGATCAAATCCCCTAGATACTCGCCTAATGGTGGGTCTTCATCACCTACTTTACTCACAAATATAACAGAGTCTGTATCATCATACAAACACCTGTCCAGCAGTTTGTCTAACACTCTGTAAAGCTCTAAACTGGCATGCGTGGTTGTGAAACATGCTATGAAGATGTTTATATTGTTACACGTTGTGGGACACCCTTTAGTGTACTTTCAACACAGAGCGGCTGTCTCATCATTGATAAACTCACAACTGGACACATCATAACTGGGGGCAAAAAGGTACTTAAACAACTCATCAGGATCTGTTATTATGGTTGTGTTTGACAAGTTTGTACGCTGTGCGAATTTTCCCATAATGAGTTTAGGCATAGCTTGGCTAACTGGCGGCGGCAGGGTTGACCTCGATCTATTCAGGTCTCAAGAGCATACACTTGTGAGTGTAGTAGTCATCTATGTACTTCATCAACACACCACTCTGGAAACCCCGAAGCCTCCTGTTTGTCTCTTAGAAACAGGTTTATATAGTTAGAAAAGAGCTGTGTTGTTGTCCTTTTAAAGTGCCATATTTCCACCACTTTACCATCCTGTATCCTTTCTCTAGAGCCTTTTGTACATCAATGCTACACCACATCCTGGTCAGCATCCTTTGCTCTTCAACTGTGACTACACATCATAGTCTCTTTACTTTCAGCGCATGTACGACATAGTGGGAACATCAGCTTACCGTCGACTCTGTACAGTAGTACTGGGAAGTAAAGATGGCAAGGTGGGTAGATTTGGCATTTAATGAGCCCAAAGTATTCGCCAATGGGCTTAAAGTCCCTGGATATGATGGTTGGGTGACTTACATGGTATAACTTCTGCTTCTTCACAGACGGGTACAGACTTGTGAAGGCGTAATAGTGTATTTTCTCACCAACGCCCACAGCCCTGTACATCTGTATAGCGTTTGTACGCCCCCCAAATATGGCGTTGCAGGGTTCCATAAGCTCTGGTAACTGGCGACTCTTAATGAAAGGCACAAGCTCAACAGTTGTTGTTAACATACTAAGTGAAACAACAAAACTCCCCAAGGGGAAAAAACCCAAACACCACACAATCTCAAATAATCAATCACTCAAATGATCAGTCTCAAATAAAAGAATCTGGTAATAATGATTTAATAACACAATCCTATACAATTAAAAACCCAATATGACAACAACCACAATGCAAAAAAATTTTTTATAAAAAAATCACATATAAAAAATGAAATCAATTTCTGTCACCAATACCTGTTCGATTCAGGCCTGCTCCTATAGGTCCAGTAATGTCATGTAGCTTTGAAGCGTTTCGGTGGTCTTTCAGGTCCTTTCACCACCTTCTTCAGGACTAAAAAATGTGCTTCCAACAATTATTAAACCAAATCTCCATCAAAAGCAAATCAAACAATCATGACTTATCCAAATGTTAATATGTATACTGTCCTTTGTTTCACAATAGTTTTTAAAAGTACATTTCGTTGAATCCACAAATTTGTTTAAATACTGAACCGGGATGATATATTGTCCATACGGTTCCCAACCTCAAATCGGCGTAACGGAGCTTGACTCTCGTCCGTTATGGATTTAAAAAAAAAAACATATCTAACATATCATGCTCCCAAAGGGTTCTCATGGAAAAGCCACAGTTTTTAACATATTGCGCCTTCATTAGAGTGTGTCGGTGTAGGTGCTAAAACTTGGTGCCCAACAATCTGTTAAACTCATGGGGTTTGTAACAATGAGGATAACAGTAGTAAAAATATCCATTGTATTCAAAGGCGGTTCGCACACAATTGATTATGGCATAAACGTCAAGATAATAAGGCCCCAAGCGGTATTTACCACCCTGTAATGTGTGTTGAAGGGCTATGTTTTTGATGTCTGAGATATCCATGAGCCACTGGATCGAGGGGGTTGAATAACGCTTCTGTTTACCATTATACAGGTCTGGTGGTACTAGGGCGATGCTGTACGGTTTAAAAAAACATGTGTTGTAGATAGACAGACACATGGAAGCCAGAGTAATATTCTGGAAGGGGTCTATGTTTCTACAGTCTTTGTCATCTGGGGTGTAATTGGCTTCAAAACTTTCACCTTTTTAGTCATCTCCACCACTACATCTTTGAAAAGGTTGCAGGCTTTTTGCAAGATCATTACAACGGCCTGACAGTACGCTTTCAACTCGGTTTGAAAATGAAAGTTATTTTCACCATACCATTGTCGAAAGCTCTGTTTCTCAGCAGGCATCATATACTCAACACCGTAGCTGGAGGGTGGAGGCATGGGACCCTCATAATTCTGGTTGGCCCATGTGTTGAAAAAGTGGGGGAAATATCCTTTACAACCTGTGAAACCAAGGGCTTTGGGTAACTTGCTCAATCTCATGGGTAGAAATGTAAGGTATCGATGAACCTTATTTGAAAAGGCACCGCTGTTAACAGGATCATTTTGGAGCCCTGGGTTATGAGTTCTACAGCCATCTTTTCGCCAGTCATGGTCTGTAGCATAAAGAAGGAGTCGTAAGCTTTAGGGTTATGAGCCAGCATAGAATACCCTTTGAATTTAGGCTGCATGAAAGCGGGGAGTAAGTCGCTCACACACATGTGCCCTTCAAACTGCCAGTTGTCAAAGGAAGTTAGATGATGAGCATTAACATAATTTGGCCGGTGTACACCTGTCTCCTGTGTCTATATCAAACACTATGTAGTCTTCAGTTTTGGTCTGAGGGAGCTCTTTAACCATGTAACACTTGTGCTCTGTCCCAGCCTGAAAATACACCTTACACCTGGGACATTTCATGCCTTCACATTTATGCTCATAGAGGGTTTAACGCCCGCAAGCCCTACAGTCTATATTAGGTAAGCAACGTGCACGTCTGGTGTGTATGCTCAAGCATTTGTGCGAGCGACAACACAGATTACAAGTGCAGCACTGGACCTTCTGCTCAGCGACATCAATACAACCATCCCCCTGACACATTTTACAGTGCATTTCACACTGATGAGTTGTCTGTGTGTTGTAGATATGTTCACAGTGGGGGCATACATACTTGGCTCCCAGAAAACCCTTCAGGTTCAAAATACCATAAAAGTGTTTTTTATGATGGAGAACATAAACGGTCTTGTTTTTCGCACGCTCCCCTGTTGTGAAGTACTTCCAGAAACTGTTGTGGTAAAGAGCTTTCACCGTAACGGCAAAATAGTTCTCAAAAAGCCCTAGGTCCCCAAAACCGACCATTCTGTAGCGTGGTATTTCAAAAGCCCTGTGGGCTTCAACTGCTTTTGACATAGTAGGAGCATCGGCCGTAGTTCAGTTCAACAGCAACCCCACTATGTTCGCTGCCAGACAGGTGTTGGTTGCTCCTGTGTTAAAATAGAGTAACCATTGTTGTTTCTTACCAATGATCTGGATATACATGATACTCTTTAAAGGTCGGGAAACACCATTCTCACGGCCCGCGTCAAACACATCTCTGGGAGTTCTACATGTGAACAAAGGACTGTCAATACCCTGCCCCTGCAAAGGGATGTGGAAGTAATCATTAGGAGCCACATCGTGTGACAACCATTCTATTAGTGTTTGTACAGCTTGGTGGATGACTAAAACACCATGACACAAGGAATTTATATGGCCTAGGTAAACAAACTGGAATTCCTCATAGTGTTCTGTAGCGATAAACCTTTCTATAGTACGACTGTACCTTCTCACACTTTCTAAAAACACAGGTTCTGAATCCTCAGCTTGAGGATCACTACTAATAGGTCTTGCATCTTCAGTGTCATTCTGGGGTAACAGACTAGTTTAATTTCTTTACTAGACACCTATGCTGTCTAGCTCTCCTAGCCCACTTCTGCTTATTACAAGACCACTTTTTTGTAGGTAAATACCCATAGCCTATTTGAACAGCTGGTGTTGTATTTACGGGCTCTGTGCTAGCAACTTTACGTACGGCAACCACCGCTAAAGACCCATCAGGTGTTTGGGGTACTACAGGGCTCTGAACACCTGCCCTTGAGATCATAAATCAACCGATGTTTGGGCTGCTCCCTCTGCACTTTGGCCCTGATTTACACTTTTTGGTGCAAAACTGCACTAATGCAGTTTTGCACCAAAAAGTTTAGCACCTGTTTTTGTGGACCAGCCATGCACCATATTTATGGAAAATGACGTTAGTCGGGTGGGACTAGTGGTATGGAAGAAGGGGGTTTTGCACCAAAAAATGACGTCAGGCAGGTTAGAGTAAAAAAAACATGACTCTGACCTGCCTAGAGTCTTTTTCTGATGCAAAACTATCCATACCACATGACTCCTGTCTTAGAAGGGACAGGAGTCATGCCCACCACCACATTAGCCATCACAGGGGACAAGGGTCCCCTCGGCATGACCATTGCACCCAGTGCCATTTAGGGGGGCCCATTTCAGGGCCTCCAATGGCACTTTAAAAAATAAATACTTATCTGTACTTATCTGGGATGGGGTCCCCCATCCTCTGCTCTCCCACTGGTGTAGATGGGGTGACCCTGGGGCCTGGGGCATGGGGAGGGCACCTGTGAGCTCATTCCATGGTGTTCCATCATGGAAATAGGCCCACAGGTCCCCTAACGGCTGCCCTGGCCCTGGCGTTAAAAAATGGTGCAAATCAAGCTTTGCACCATTTTTTTACCCCTCCCTCCCCCGTGCGTGATTTCTGCATGGGAGGATAAATAAGGCGCTAGGGCCTTAGAGTAATTTTTTGCACGGGAATGCCTACTGTGCATCTCATTGACGCAAAGTAGGTTTTCACGTCCAAAAAATGAGTTTACCCCCATAAATTTGGTGCTAAACAGGTCTAGTGCCAAAGCATAAATATGGAGTTAGTTTTGCACTGGATTTGCATAAAAGAAATGCCGCAGATTTGGAGCAATATAAGTATAAATATGCCCCTCAATGTCTTGAGACCTAGCGGGGATCATTTTCATCAAGGTATTGGATTTTGAGGCTTTTAAGGATTTGTTAGAGGGTTCCACCGACCTTTTGCTTTTGAGTGCGTGTAAGAACCCTAGAGCTTTATTGAGTATGTCTAGGGTTTTGTTTTCATGTTTAGACCTATGGACACCCTTCTTACAAAAAGTGGATCTTACAATCCTTAGGGGACACAGTTGCCTAGTTACGCCGATATATTGTCTGTGTCAGCCGTCACTGATTCACAAGCAATGACCACCTCCCTTCTACACCCTGCTAACCGCAGGATTAACGCTCTCTGGGCTGATCTGGAGGACCTAGTATGACCCCAACTTCCCCAGATTTGAGGTCTTGAGGTTCAGGCGTGATTTTAGTTTCCTAACGGCCTGTTGTATTTCTTTCAGATATGTTTCCAAAACCCCGTTGGGGGTCTGTGCACCATATTTTGACCCTCTGTTTGTGTCATTAGCTGTGTGGTATACATTACCCCTAGCCCCCCTGTTGTTCTGATCACTGTTAACCGCAATAAGCCCTTTTTGAATGGGTGGGTCTGGATGGGTCAAAAGAATAGGGCCCCAATGTGAACACCCTGGTACTTCAGAAGCCTGATCAGCGTTGGATGGAGTTCCAAAACTCTGATTTTGTTAACCGCTACAGCCTGTACTACTGTCAGTGTATGTTGAGGAGGAGGGTGAAGACCATTGCGCGCTGGCACTTGATGTTGGGCTGGTGGGGTCGTAAGTCCCAGGGGGTGTCATTGGTGACATCAGACATGCGGAATTTAAATGTTGGTCATAATAAATTGAGGCCTCTGATGCATCGGAAGCGCTTTGGCTAGGTGTGGCTGATTGAGACCTGGTGATTGCAACCCTTCGGTGGCCACGTTAGAAGGGTCACAGGGTGTTGCGGTGGCTTCAGAACTCTGTACCATACCCGCTAGTGCCTTGAGAAGTCCTATACACCCAGAAACTGGATCCCTGGATCTGTTTCCCGGTGTCTGTCATGTACACTGGGAGGGCTAGTCATACATTCCACTGGTACTAGGTTGTTGACAGGCCCCGTTATATTAGACTCCTCAAACATTAAGGGGCATATTTATACTCTGTTTGCGCCGAATGTGCGTCAAAATTTTTGACACACATTCGGCGCAAACCCTGCCCCATATTTATACTTTGACGTCCGATGCGGTGGGCGTCAAAGTTCCACCATGTGCGCCATTTTTTGGAAGGGGGAACCAGCCTTGCGTTAATTATATGCAAGGTAGGCGTTCCCTTCCAAAAAAAGACTCTAAGGCCTGTGCCCCATATTTATACTGTGATGTCATTTTGACGCACAGGAGGGGGCAGGCCTTAAAAAACGTCGCCCAGCCTGATGGGCGCCGTTTTTTAACGCCTGGGTCAGGGCAGGCGTTAAGGGACATGTGGGCTCGGAAGGAGCCCAGAGGTGCCCTCCCATGCCCCCAGGGACACCCCCTGCCACCCTTGCCCACCCCAGGAGGACACCCAAGGATGGAGGGACCCATCCCAGGGAAAGAAAGGTAAGTTCAGGTAGGTATTTTTTTTCGTTTTTTTTTGTGGCATAGGGGGGCCTGATTTGTGCCCCCCTACATGCCACTATGCCCAATGACCATGCCCAGGGGACATAAGTCCCCTGGGCATGGCCATTGGGCAAGGGGGCATGACTCCTGTCTTTGCTAAGACAGGAGTCATTTCAATGGGGGTTGGGCGTAAAAAAAAATGGCGCAAATCGGGTTGAGGCCAAAATTTTTCCTCAGACCTGAATTGCCCCATTTTTTGACACCCAACCTCCATTTTCCCCTACGCCGGCGCTGCCTGGTGTGAGTCATTATTTTTGACGCACACCAGGCCGGCTAGTGTCATTCAATAAATACGGCGCCCGCATGGCGCTTTGGAATGGCGTTAGCCGGCGGTAAAATTTTTGACGCACAACTGCGTTGGCTCAGTTGTGCGTCAAAAAGTATAAATATGGGCCTAAGCATTTAGAACACTGGGGGCTAGGTGGAACAGTCTGAGCCTTAACAGCATTTTTACAAGACAGTTCTAAAGACATGGCTTGTAGCTCCAGGTGCTGCAGCTTCTTCTTGCGGTTCTTTAAGGACAACCAGGTTATTTTAGGCTTTTTGCACTGATTATGTTCCCAACCATAAGTTCTACACAGTACAGGATGGTGTGGCCTGAGGCTGTAATCAAGACACTGTCAGATTGTCCAAACGACTGCACATAGGTAGTTGCTGTAGAAGTATTCACAGTACCAGGCACAGCCTTTATTACTGTTGGTGTTGTGTAGTTAAGGGCTGTACCTGGTCTATGACATATGTCTGTAGAGCCTGTGCACAGTTTGTCCTTGGGCCCTGCATTGTTCACAGATGCTGCTGGTGCCTTGGGGTTTTGAAAGGTCACAATGTTGTCCTTTACAGACAGTGCTGCCTGCTTAGCCTGATGGCAGAGCTCTTTTGTGATGACTCTATGATGTAAAGATAACAAAATACATATTAGGTGTTGCTATAGCAGCGATATCCTAGAGGTGAAAGAGGTCTGAGAAGCACTAAGGGGCATATTTATACTCCGTTTGCGCCGAATGTGCGTCAAAGATTTTGACGCAGAATCAGCGCAAACGTTGCCCCATATTTAAACCCTGACGCCCGAGTCCGCGCAAGGGAAAAATCCGCAATGTGCGCCATTTTCTGGATGCGGCAACCCGCCCTGCGTTAATGATATGCAGGGTAGGCATTCCCGTCCAAAAAACGACACACACAGCCGTGCGCCGTATTTATGCTTCTGGGCAAAAATGACTCTTGGCCGGGAGGTGGCGCAAAAAAATTACGCAAAGCCCGATTTGCGTCAAAATTTAACGCCTGGGTCAGGGCAGGCGTTGAAATGGGGCAAACACACCTGTATTTAATCAGAACACACAGAACAAACAACAGAGCAGCTGAGCAGGGAGACATGGAGGTGATTTTCATTCAGCGTGCACGTCGACGCAGAGCCCTGCAGCAACAACAGCAGCTACAACAACAACAGTAGGGACCCCAAAGGCAGCGCAGAAGGCAGGAGAGGATATTCCGCCCAAGAACAACCCTGCATGGCCTCAGGGAACACAACATCATCCAGAGGTACCGGTTGAACTGGCAGGCCATTCAGCAGCTGCTGAGAAATATTGAGCAGCAGTTGGCCCCCACTTTGGTGACACCCCACAACATCCCAACAGAAACAAAGCTGCTTGCCGTACTTCACCTGCTGGCAAGTGGCTCGTTTCAGACAACTGGTGCCCTGGTTGGTGGAATATCACAACCATCATTCTCTGCATTCCTGCCAAAAGTACTGGATGCCATCATTTGCCTGACACCCCTCCACATCTGCTTCCCTAACACACTGCAGAAGCAGCAGGAAACAAAACAGGGGTTCTACGCCATCAGTGGCTTCCCACACGTCCTTGGTGCAATCGACTGCACACACGTACGCCTTGTGCCACCTGCTGCAACAGAACACCTCTACCGCAACAGGAAGCACACACATTCAATCAATGTGCAGGCCATAGTCGATCACCAAGGATTGATCAGCAACATTGTGGCAAAATATCCTGGGAGTGTACATGACGCATTCATCTTCCGTCACTCTACCATCAACCAACACTTCCAGGATGGACGGTATGGCAATGGACTACTTGTTGGTAAGTACAAAAATCCAACTTATATACACACTGCACAGCAACCCTCTAGGACACACAACACATACACCACAATAGCAACACCTAGCCAGGAACACACTGAGGTCCTGACATCACTAGCCATGTTTCTGAAGTCACCATTGAACCTGTCGCACATTGGAATGTACTCCACAGCTTAATGTGAAGACATTAATGAGTGTGGTTGCCTAAATGTCACCTTGCAAATTGGAAGTGTCACAATAACCTGTACATTAATACATTGCATAAGTCTTAAGGTATGGGATGTCCAGGGTACTTTCATATGAACGTCTTAACTACACTTTCATGTGTTAACTCTGCATGGAACTATCATCTCACCCCCAGTGAAGACACACGGACACCTGTATCACAAGTCACAAGTCAAGGGAGGGCACACTGTTATGAAAATAAAAATACAGACTGCTGACAAACGGCTAGCTAACAAACACTTGCTCAGCCAAGGAAAAAACTCAATGCAAAACTTTTACCCTACAAGTATAGGTTGTCACATTAGTACACAAAAGAGTCACAGACAACACAAGACAACTACTGCAATCAAAGGTCTGTACAAGAGTGCTTTCTACATCTAATTGATCCCATTCTGTGTTTCTATTTCAGCTGATCAGGGGTATGGCATCCAGCCTTGGTTAATGACACCATTTGGGAACCCCACTACTGCTGCAGAGCGGGCATACAACGATGCCCATAAGAGGACACGCAGCATTGTTGAGCGGACCTTTGGGATCCTAAAGTCAAGGTTCCGCTGCCTTGACATCACTGGCGGTAGCCTACTCTATTCCCCAGAGATGGTCTGTAAGATCATACTCACTTGTGCCATATTGCACAACATTTGTGTCAAAAGGAACATTCCCCTCCTTGAACCAAACCCAGACATGCCTGAAGATGACGAAGAGGAGGATGCTGGCCTGCAACAGGAGGGGGAACAACCAAACACGGCAGCAGGAGTGCGTAGGCGCCAACAGCTTGTAAATAAAAAAAATTCATAATTTCTTATATCAACACTTATTGCACAATTGTAAATAAACACAGATAACAAACACCACATCATGCTTTGGCCTATTCATTTCTGCCCACCTTTAGTTCGAAATTGCTGAAGAAGAATGTCGTCTCATTGAGCAATATTGATATAACAATCATGACACAAAAAAAAAACATCACAAATGTATGCACAGAGGGTAGGATGTTACATCATACATTACCATCCACAGAGGCCAGCAGGAGTACAAATGTGGCAATTACACATGCCTGATCCAGACACCTGAGACAGTCTCTCACTCAGCCCAAAAATGTAGATCATTTGAAAGTCTCATCACACGTGTTCAGTGACAGGGTGGGACCGTCCATGTGTACGTGACCATGTCCTCAATGGCTTCTCTCAAGTTTTTGATATGAACAATACCCAATTGGAACAACATTAGCTGCCACTAACTCATGAGGAGACCTTGAAGTTACAGTGACAACATACACCCAGACAGGTGATAGTGGATCCACATTCGCACACACATATAAACATATGTCATCCAATCAACCAAATATTTGCAAGCTGCCCATCACAGTAGTGTCCCAGTTTGAACCTAGCAGGAAGAATTTAACATGCCACTAAACAAGGTAATGCATAAAGGGCCACATACATCAACAATCTATTTGTCTTCAGCACATGAGGAACGCTGAGATTTTGCAAACATAGTCATTGCAAAATGGTATGTCAGATTGCTCCAAATCATCAATAGTTCAAACGTCAAATGGGCAAATGAGATGAATGAATGGCTAACAGTGATTCATACCCTATGGCCTTACATTAGCCTGCTGCTGCAGGTTTTGCATAACAGAATAAATAAAAGCCATGGATACATTAGCAAATCTGGATGGGCAAGCCCTAGGGTGCTGGGGGCCTAAGTCCACCTCTACCGCCCCCCAAATATACAAGAATCATGTACTTGTGAACTAAACACATGCATAAGGAGCATGTGTGGCCTACATGTCAAAAGTCAAACACAAATCAGATACACAAAATCATAATAGGACATGGTTAGCCCCATAAAAACTGTAAGTGACTATTGCACTCCCTGTTTGGACTATAGATAAATGCATTACCATGATAATTGTGGACATATTTTTGAGAAGGAATACATCATGGTATCCCATCCATCATTTCAAAATAGCCATCAGCAATTACCCAAAATATGTGTACAAATATGGTTAATACATTTTTTTAAGGTATCATAAATATTACAGTGTGAATGCCTTCTATACATCCAATAAGGGACATGTGTCATAGCTAACCACAAATGTGTATCACATAGCACCGTTTGGCCATGACAAATTTCCTTCCCCAACTTAAAAAAATGAAGACATAATTTGCGTCAAATTTCCACGCATACAGCATGGGCGTCATAATTTTTTCACGTACAGGAGTGCACAGAATGCAGAGTCAAATATAAATTTTCATAAATGTTTCTCATATTTTGCCATGAAATTGTAATTTTCATATCATAATTTTTGACTCTGCATCCTGTGCACTCCTGTACGTGAAAAAATTATGACGCCCATGCTGTATGCGTGGAAATGTGAAGCAACATGGACAATATGGTGGACATGTCATGTACCTTATCAAATTATTAATTTTCATATCATATTTTTAGACTCTGCATTCTGTGCACTCCTATACGTGAAAAAATGATGACGCCCATGCTGTATGCGTGGAAATTTGACGCGACATGGACAATATGGTGGACATGTCATGTACCTTATTAATTTATTAATTTTCATATCATATTTTTTTACTCTGCATTCTGTGCACTTCTGTACGTGAAAAAATTATGACGCCCATGCTGTATGCGTGGAAATTTGACTTAACATGGACAATATGGTGGACATGTCATGTACCTTATTAATTTATTAATTTTCATATCATATTTTTTGACTCTGCATTCTGTGCACTCCTGTACGTGAAAAAATTATGACGCCCATACTGTATGCGTGGAAATTTGACGCAACATGGACAATATGGTGGACATGTCATGTACCTTATTAATTTATTAATTCTACACTAGAACTGTAAACTCAGCCTCACAATAATGTAAGGGAACAATGAAGAAATAAATTTTGACTCTGCATTATGTGCAATGTTATGCGTCAAAAAATATGACGCACAATGTGTATGCGTGAAAATATGACGCATAACGGGAAAATAAAAACGGCGGCCATTTTATGCAGGAAGTGATGTAATAGGATATCCTGTTTACAAAATCTGTACTGGGAGTTAACTTTCACTTTCACTTTGCAGTCTCAGATTTATCTAGACTGTGTGGTTGTGTGAAAAGTGTAGTCCTGTGTTTAACTGCTTTTGTGTCCTGTGTACCTTGTATTTTGTCTTTTTGTGATCCTAGTCTTGTTGTCTAATATTGTCTCAGTCTGTTTAGTGTACTTTTGTCCAATCCTGTATTTGTTTGTATTGTCTGTGGGAGTCTGTTCTGGGTAGTTTAACTTTGGGGTTAGTTGGGCTATTTTTCTTAAGTTTTCTTTTTCCTTCACTACTCTACCTTTCCCCATTTCCCACTTTTACTTGTTTATCTCATTTTTCTCCTTTAAATTAGTTAATATGTCAGGTAGGCCTCGGCTTGCCAGGATGGGTGAGGAGGAATTGGGGGGATTCATTTGGCTCGTTTGCCATTTCCTCCCACTCATGCTGGAGGCTGGGGGCCGTGTGATACAGGGGTATCACACGGAGGCACGTAAAGTCCGGTGGGGGAAGGTGCGCCATCACCTGGTCCGGGTGTACGGGAGCATGAGGAATGAGCATCAACTAAAGCACAGCTGGGCTGATCTCATATCCAGGGAGCAGGACCTGCTGGACCACCTGGGAATCAGGATTGGTGGCCATGTTGGTGAGTACAAATCAATTACATGTGAATAAAAGAAATCTGTGTGGGGACATGTGATGATTGTTAGCCAATCTGCTAGATAAGTAGCTGACTGTGTGTAATGATAGGGAAACCTAGGCCCATATTTATACTTTTTTAGCACCAAATTTGCGCCGCTTTTTGACGCAAAAACGGCGCAAACTTACGAAATACAATTGTATTTTGCAAGTTTGCACCGTTTCTGCGTCAAAAAATGACGCAAATGCGGCACTAAAAAAGTATAAATATGGGCCCTAATGTGTATTTGTTGCACAATGTGTAGGAAGACCAATGCTAGCAGTCAGATGGCTCATGTTTTCAACACATACCGGATGCCTGTAGCTGTATGTAATGTAGTGTTGCCTTTGTGTCAGACAAGCGACATGTTAATGCCTCTATTTGAACTCTACAGGTCATATTGGCCAGTGAGAAAGTCATGTAGAAACAACATACCTACATATGTTGACGCCATAGCTAGACAGAAAATTGTAAACCCATGATGATGCTATAAATGTGTGGTGCCTTCACGTCACATGAAGTTAGCTATGTTGTCCATACATATGTCACATGTGTGCCTGGTTGCTGTGTTTTGAAAATGTCCACCTAGCCTGTTTGATTGTGAGGGGTCATGCAGTCCTCAAGTAACCAGCTTTTGGATGTCTCTCTGGGATGCACATGATGAGATGTATGCAAGCCATTATTGTTGGGGCATACTAATGGAGGGGTATCTTTGACAACACCTGACTGTCCTGGCCACTGCATGTGTGTAGTAGGGTGTGTAACTGTAGCAGGAGACTCATCCAATGTTAATGTTGAATAAAAATTCATCCATGCAGTATGAGCATGTGGGAAAGTGTATCATTACCATGTCATATTCACACAGTGTCATAGTAACTGCAATTATTTGTCAGTGCACCGAGTCTGAGTATATTCTTCCTTTCATGCTTTACAGGTGGACCAGCACCGTACACCGTGGGAGAGGTGGCACATTTTGAGGACCCCGATACCTACAGTGAGTGTGGCCTGAGTGCTATATTTATTGTTTGCTAGTGATGCATGATGGACTACTGTGTGTTCAACAGAATTCATGATTTGATACGCTGGCCGTTCATTGGCATTGTTGCTTTAGTGGGATTTCAAATATCACTTCTGTTTCTGTAGACCAATTGTTGGAAAATGGGTTATTGGTAGGGCAGGTAGGTACCTACACCTAGCAACAAGCCACTAACCTCCACCTAGGTACAGTTAGGTCTCAGTAAATTAATCCCAGCTCAACCCTTGGTAGCTTGGCAACGAGCATCAAGGCTTAACTTAGGAGACAAAGTGTAAAGCATTCAAATATCACAAAACAGTAATCAAATAAAACACAGGAAACAGTTTAAAAATCCAAAACCAATTTATAAAAATAGTTTATATTTTTATCTTTCAAATGACACAAAAACGATTAAAATCGGTTCAGGGGAACCGGAGATATGAATTTTTAAAGAATTATTACTTTTCTAGCGCTTAGAAACAAAAAGCGCCAATCGGGTCATCTGGTTGCACCTCGACCGGGGCAAAGTCAAACTTTCAGGCCGACCGCGATGGAGCCCTGCTCGGCTACAGGTCGCGGGAGGCCTCGGTTAAAAAGTTACCTTCTGACTTAGTCTTTATTTTGAAGATTTTCTTCAGCGGGACGAACCTGCCAGTCGAATCCGACCTCCTGGAGCCCTTGTCCGGATACGCGATGCTGGATTCCTCGGTGGAGATTTTTACCTTCGGACTTAGTCGTTTTTTCGAGGTGAAAATCCTTCGACCGGGGTAAACCTGGATCTTGATCCGACGTCCATGGAGCCCTTCTCGGATACGATGGCTGGGAGGTCCCGGTCAACTTTTTACCTTAGGACTTAGGCCCTCATTCTGACCCTGGCGGATTGAATCCGCCAGGGCCGAGGGCAGCGAATGCACCGCCAACAGGCTGGCGGTGCATTCATGGGCATTCTGACCGCGGCGGTAACGCCGCGGTCAGAAACGGGAAACCAGCGGTCTCCCGCCGGTTTCCCGCTGCCCATGGGAATCCTCCATGGCGGCGCAGCAAGCTGCGCCGCCATGGGGATTCCGACCCCCTTCCCGCCAGCCTGGTTCTGGCGGTTTACACCGCCAGAACCTGGCTGGCGGGAACGGGTGTCGTGGGGCCCCTGGGGGCCCCTGCAGTGCCCATGCCAATGGCATGGGCACTGCAGGGGCCCCCTAACAGGGCCCCACATTGCTTTTCAGTGTCTGCTTAGCAGACACTGAAAAGCGCGACGGGTGCCACAGCACCCGTCGCACACCTTCCACTCCGCCGGCTCCATTCGGAGCCGGCATCCTCGTGGAAGGCGCTTTCCCGCTGGGCCGGCGGGCGATCTTTTGCAGATCGCCCGCCGGCCCAGCGGGAAAGTTGAAATGCCCCCCGCGGTCTTCTGACCGCGGGGCGGTGTTTGGGCGGTTTCCGCCCGGCGGGCGGCGTCCGCCGGCCGTCCGGGTCGGAATGAGGCCCTTAGTCTCTTTTTCTGAGATTTTTCTTTACCGGGACGAACCACCAAATCAGGCCGGGTCGCGGTTGAGGCAAGCCGGCTAGAATTTCCGCGGCGGGTTGGTCCCTCTATGGAGCTTTTTTTCAAAAATTCGCAAATCTTCTCCAAACTTCTGGGGCTTCACCCAGATGTCCTTTTAAGGTTCTTTTGGGGTCCACAGCTCACCCCAAGGGTCCAGAAGTTCTGTGATGGTCCTTGGAGGGTGCGGACTTCAACTCCCAGAATGCACCTGGCGCAAACTCCTTTTTGGCCACTGGACAGTGGTCAGCTGGTCGCTTTCTTCAGGAGTTGGTGCAGGGGACTCTGGTTAGCAATTTTTCACCTGTAGCAAACAGGGAGTCCCTCCTTGAACCAGTTGAAGCCAGGCAAAGTCCTTCTTGTGGTGAAGCCCAAGTGTGCAGCTGGTGCAGTCTTTCTGAGTGCAAGTTCCAGGTGCAGGCCAGGGGTCCAGCAGGGCAGTCCTTCTTCTCCTTTAGTTCTTTTCTTCTTGAAATCTGGCAGGGATCTGAGGTGTGGGGGCAGGTCTGCCAGTTTTATTCTTGCTCCTGGGTGAAAAGCAGGGGGGCCCTGGTTCTCCAATCAGGTACAGGGACGTCCCCCTGTGATGACCACTTCCTGGGAAGTGTGGCAAAAATCCATCCCAAAAGGCAACAGTCTCTAAAAATTCAACATGGCTGAATCTGATTTTTGGAGGTTACATCTGGCTGAGCCCACCCACTGGTGTGGCTAAAAATCATAAACACACCCCTCTCCTGCCCTCTCCTAATCTAATCAAGGGGGCACCTAGCTGTCTGGGGTTGCAGGATGTGGGGGTGTTGCTGGGTGCTCCAGATGTCCTTCTCTGCCTTTGAAGACCAGTTTGGCAGCCCTCCCCCTTCCTGCCTCACCATCTGCTGAGGGGAGATTCTCTCCCCCAAGCACATTCCTTTGTGTGAAGCCTGGCCACTTCACACCTCATCAAGGCAGCCTGGCAGAAGCTGCTGCAGGCTGGCCAATCAGAGCACAGCAGCAAAAACAATGCAGAGCTGAAATTGGCAACTTTTTAGGTAAAGTCTAAACTTTTTACCTGAACTAGTTATATTAAATCCAACAACTGGAAGTTGTAGGATTTATTACAACAATTAATTTGATTCCAAATTCATGGTATGCAACATTTAAGGAGACTTTAAAATTTAAAATAAAGTCTGCCCATTCTAGCCTATGAAGGCCATTTACTTCAATGAGGGAAAAACAAATTTGGCTGTTTTTACCTCACCAGGGCTTATAAATCTATTTTTATAAAGTCCCTGCTTATAGTTACATGGCACCCAGCCCTAGGGGCACATAGGGCACACCTTAGGGGTGACTTATATGTAAAAATAAGGTCGTTTAAGACTTTGGAAGTACCTTTAATTCCAAAGTCGAATTTGCATATAACTTTAATTTAAAAGCAGCCAGCAAGGCAGGCTTGCTTTTAAAATGACACTGGGCACCTCAGCAATACACCTAGGTGTGCACCACCTATGCTGTGGTCCCTAAACCTACATGCCCTACCATATACTAGGGACTTATAGGTAGGTTAACTTAGCCACTTATAATTAGCCTAATTTGCATATCCATTTTACACAGAGCACAGGCCCTGGGACTGGTTAGCAGTACCCAGGGCACCTTTAAAGTCAGGAAAACACCAGCAAAAAGTGGAAAATGGGGGCAAAAAGTTATGGGGCCTCTGCAATCAGCCCTGTTTTCTCACACCAATACTTAGCCATCTCTCAGATTTAGGGGCTGTAGGTCATTCCAGTTGGGCCGCTATGGGGAATGGGATGAGTCATGTGGAATACACTGGTTAATATAAGAGTTGCTCTGGGACTTGGCTTGAACTGAGTCTGCATATCAGACTGACATTCTCCCAGATAGCTTTGGCAAATGGCTTGTATGAAATGTGCAGCTTCCTAGTTGAGGACGCACTGTGTACACTGTCGGTTGGATCTTCCGGGGGCATGTACTTCCACTAGTTGAACTAGAAGTGTGTGTGACTAGAGTGCAATGGCCTAGGTGTTCAGTCGACTCATGATCATGGGTGTTCTTGCTCCTCTGTGTGTGTTGTAAAACATGCCTCAATGATAGTATGTGATGTTGGCCTGAGTCAGAGCATTTTGACATGTGTGGACCTTGGATATGACAATGTTTGGCTGACTCCAACGTGTTGCTAGCCCTTCATTGGTGTTGTGTGTGAAGGCACATACTTGTTGACCTTTCTATACACTCCTGGGTGCGCATTGAACCTGGGATTGTTGGTTGTTCTTCCCACCCCACCCTCAAAGACTGCCATGTGATTGGGGATAGGGTACCTAGGACTGTAGCAACCAGTATGTTACACGTACTTGTGACCTTTTGCAACTTTGTTTGGAACCTAGGGCCAGATGTAGCAAACAGTTTTCAAGTTGCAAACGGCAAATATCGCCCTTTGCGAGTGGCAAACGTCTGTTTGCTATGCAGAAATGCATTTTGTGAGTCGGAACCGACTCGCAAAATGCATTTCCGACTCGCAAATAGGAAGGGGTGTTCCCTTCCTAATTGCGACTCGCAGTGGTATGCAATTCCATTTGCGACCGAGTACGTGGTCGCAAAGGGAGTGGCAGTTACCATCCACTTGAAGTGGATGGTAACCCACTCGCAAACTGGAAGGGGCCCCCATAGGACCCCTTCCCCTTTGTGAGTGGACCCAAAAATATTTTGGCAGAGCAGGCAGTGGTCCAAGGGACCACTACCTGCCCTGAAAAAATCCGAAAATAAAGGTTTTGGTTTATTTTTCTAAGTGCAGCTCGTTTTCCTTTAAGGAAAATGGGCTACACTTGGGGAAAAAAACACCTGCTTTATTTAAAAGCAGTCACGGACATGGAGGTCTGCTGTTCCCAGCAGGCCTCCATCCCCGTGAGTGCCCATAGTCGCTAAGGGGGCGCAAATTGGGACCCACCTCATTGATATTAATGAGGTGGGTCTTTGCGACCCCATAGCGACTCGCAGACGGTGTCAGAGACACCGTTCAGCATAGCAAATTGAAAGTCGCAATTTTCCGTCTTCCTACATCTGGCCCCTAGTTTACACATTCGGTTATGGCCCATGGGTTCAATATTAGCAAACCACAAATTACAAATGGCATTGAGTGAGGGTTGTGATAGTTATCACATAGAGTGACATATGTAGTGAAGTCAGTATGCGGAAGAGGTTCAGCCATAATGTCAGATGCATTAGGCATTATTTGGATGAGTAGTTTAGGCTGATGTCATCCATCATGTAGAGACATGGATATGCTAGGTGTGAGATGCCCTTATGTATGCAGGCTTCACATGTACTTCCTCTGAGACTTTAAGTGAACTATGTTGTGACAATTGCTGCAACAAATACATTACAAGTAATGTACAAATAACCCATTGTGCTACTCCACCCAATGCAATTCCAAAGGTAAATATTTGCCATTTCTCTTCACAGCTGCAAACATGAGTGCTGCAGATAGACACCAATTTGAGAGGCGTGCCATGCGATACAGGCACATCCTGCAGGTGCAGTCGGGGTACCGGAGGATGGCCCGAAAATATCAATCAGATCGGGCCTCCGGGGCATGGTGGGCCTCACCACAGGGTGGGCCTACATTGCCCACAACAGCCACCAACACCACATCCACCAGGTCTCCCCAAGTGGCCCCAGCAACGTCGGGCACAGTTGACCCTGGCTCCTCATCCAGACCTGGACCCAGCCATGTTCAACAACCAGGACAGTCCAGTGGGCATTCACCTGCTGGCACAAGGTCCACCTCGGCCGGCACACAGACAGCATCAGCCCCTCCTGTGGACCCAGCCGCATTCCTGGCATTGAGCCGTAAATTGGACAAGGTGTTTAATAAGGTGGACAAGGTGAGCCAGGATGTGGCGTATATAAAAAAAAAGGGTTCGCTCCATCAGGCGGACCCTACGGAGGGCCAACCTCTAGGACATTTGCCTTGTTTTACTTTTACCCCTCCCTCCTCTTTCCTATTTTGTACTGATAGTTGGGTTTTGGGGATTAGTATTAGGTTAGTATAGGTAATTAGCTTAGTTAGTGTTAGGGAAGAGGGTGGGGGGTCCTTATTCTTTCTATCTTTATTTTTTGGGTGGGTGGGTGGGTGGGGGTCAATGTTGGGATTCCTGTTTCTTTAAAAAAAAAATACAAAATAATATATGCTTGTTTAGGATAGTATAGTATGTGTGTAGGTTAGTAAGTGTTGTCCTGCATGTGTCCTGTCTCATAATGGTGGGTGGGGGGTTGATGTTTAGATCGTTTCGTTATATGTGTAGAGTAAGTTTAGCTTAGGTTAGTTAGGGACAGTTGTGGGTTAGTAGTAGTCAGGTTAGATTAGTGTAGGTATTACTTTTCCCTTAGTTGCCTCTTGTGTGAATAAATATGAATAAATATATAGTTAACCCTTTACATGATACGTTAGGTGCTACTTTATCATGGCCTTGACATCAGTGTAGGTGAATGTTTTTGTATGACATTAGTGTCCTATGCTAGCCATCCCCAGAAAATGGAGGTTTAACATGCCAGCTACCCCTGTGATCACTTGGTAAGTATCCACCATTTGGGAGACCCACCATTGGTAGTTTTCATTGATCACCAAGGTTTTGTGTTGGTGAGTATGCATTCTACTTCACAAAGTGTGCTTACAGACTTGTTATTGTGGGTAATTTCATAGGTCGGACTGCAGTGTGATGTTCAGGGAGATCATTGTAGATGAGGTGTTGTTAACACTCTTGTCTTGCTGCCTTCATTGCTGACCTACATCATGTGTGTGCTAATTCTGCATGACTTTCCTTCATGGAAGTATACTCAGAAAGGGTGATTGATGCAGTGTTATTTGTTTATGTTTGCTTACATTTTGCAGCATAATTTCATGTTTTAGTATTGCATGGTGCCTACATATCTCAGCCACCATTAGTTGACTAGAATTGCTATAGATGGTGCATCATTCTGTCCAAAACACAATGATTGTGTGTGGTTAGTCCCTTCATCAGTTATTCTCCTCAGTATGGTAAGGCTATGATGCAATCCTGGCCACTGCACAGATGTATCAGACTACATGATGTCAGGACAGTTGTATTGACAAGCTACATGGTTGCCACACAGGCACTTTGGAGTTATGTACTGCACAGTTGAAGTGTGAAATAACTCAGAGACATATTAGGTGTGCAAGTGCTATTTATTTATAGGTGCTGTAGTGCAAAATGTCCATTGTCCATGATTGCTGGCTCCGTTCTGGTGCATTCTTACATAGTGATCCTACAGAAGGGGTGTGGATGATGCTCCTGACATGCTGGGGTGATGTCACAGACAGTGCAGAGGGACAGGAATTGGCAAATAGTAGGAGAGAGACATTCACTGGCAATGCTGACAAGTCATACAGTGGATTGCAGAACAGTCATTGAGTGTAGTTGTAGTGAGACTGGCATTTGTCAAAACGTAGGATCTTGGTCAAAGTAGGCCATGGTGCAGGGACTAGTGCTTCCGGGTACTCTTCCGTGTGAATGTGATCTGTTCCATGTCTTCTTCTTCTGATGTGTGTGTTGCCTGGTTTGTCCTTCTTGTTGTTGGTTGTGAAGGGGCAACACACACCTCATTGTTAGAAGACGTGGAGGTAGACATCCCGGGGGCTGCTCCCTGTGGAGTTATTAAGGGCAGTACTGCAGCAAGGAGGGCCTGCTGGTTTTTGAGAATGGCAGCCACGTCACGATGGTAGGCAGCCAGGTCGGCCCTGAGGGGTTCAATGTTGCATTCGTGCACACGTTGACTGGATTGCAGTTGTAGGTGTTGTGTCAACTGGATGACAGCTGTGCTGATTTCCTTCAGTGTTATGGCAAGTTCCTGCAAGAGAGATGTTCGGGCTTCCGTAGCAGCTGCCTGATCTGCAAATGACATGATGCACAAACGCACCCCCTCAAGGCTGGCTGCCATGTTTTGCATCCCCACCCGCACCTCCTTGGCCAGCTCCCGCTGGACACCAACTACAGTTCTTTCAAAGCTGGTGCCAGTGTTGTCAGAGTCCTCAGCTGTGTTGGAGCTGGCAGGTCTCACAATTGGGGTGGTGGGTGGTTCTTCTGTGATGGCTGCTTCTTCTGTGCTCCTCCTTGTGACTGAAGGTGGGGTCTGGAGGCTTTCAAGGACCTTTTGGATGGTCTCCTGGGAAATATTTATGGGCTCGTCATCCATGTCATCAGGAAAATCAGGGACAGGCATATCTGCAGGAGATCCATGTTCCTCTGTAATGAAAGAGGGTACAATTAGTGTGTCTGTGTTGTGACAATTTTGCCATAAGATGCAAGCCTTTGGATGACTTAACTTTGTGCTCTGGTTTGGTATTGGTATCTGCTGTCCTTCATATGGGCATTGTTATAGGCCTATGGCCCACCTGTGTGTCACATGTTTGATATTGAGTTATCAGACTTGTCTGCCTAATTGCCTCTAGGTGTTGCTTTGTCCAAATTTGGGAATAGCCATCTTTTTGTCCTACTCGTCCCTCCGTGTATATCTATTCTTATGGAGAGACATTTTGTTGCGTGGGCTCTCATTATCCTACATGAGATTACTGGATTTCTAGGCAGCAGGATAGCTAATGGTGTGGGGGACTGAGTCTGACCCACTTGTAAATAACTCTGTCACCCTAATTCTTTCTTATTGCTCTGGCTAACTAGCAGTGCCTCATGTCTCCCACGGCAAAGAAATGATTAGACAGCCGAGCGCATGACATCTTTGGAACTTCTCTGGGAAGTCGTGGTCACTCAGATCCAAACCAATTCTCCCTTTTCCAGTATGATCTCATATACAAATGACAAAGACCATATTGGTTTTATATGATGATTTCATAAAAGAACTGACTTTTAGATAATTAGGTGTGAGCCACAATAACCCAAACAATACAACATGGTAGAATTGAAATAGTCACCAGGAGTGTAAAACATTTGAACCAAGCTATCATGGTGCCTAACTGTTTCTACTCTCCCTCTGCTTGTTCTATTTAGAGCACAGCATGTTTAGCTTGGAGCTTGCCTGTCTGAATCACTAGGGAGACATCAGCCCTCATATCTGAGCAATGGCCTGTGATCTGGTTCAGCATCTGCAGCAAGGCGGGCAGCGTCTAGTTGTGGTTCACTGTTCGGAAACTCCCTCTTGCGTGTATTGGGACAAGGAAGTGATTTTATAACTAACATGTCATCGTGATGATAAAGTGTCCCTAAGCAGGAACGCCAAGGGGCATATTTATACTCTGTTTGCACCAGAAATGCGTCGTTTTTTTGACGCAATTCCGACGCAAATCTAACTCCATATTTATACTTTGGCGTTAGACGCGTCTAGCGCCAAAGTCCATGGAGTTTGCGTCACTTTTTAGCGTGGACACCTACTTTGCGTTAATGATATGCAAGGTAGGCGTTCCCGTCTAAAAAATTGACTCCGAGGCATGTGCACCGTATTTACACTCCCGGGCAAAAATCACGCCCGGGAGTGGGCGGGTCAAAAAAAATGACGTCCAGCCGCTTTTGCGCCGTTTTTTAGTGCCTGGACAAGGCAGGCGTTAAGGGACCTGTGGGCTCGGAAGGAGCCCAGGGGTGCCCTCCCATGCCCCCAGGGACACCCCCTGCCACCCTTGGCCACCCCAGGAGGACACCCAAGGATGGAGGGACCCATCCCAGGGACATTAAGGTAAGTTCAGGTAAGTATTTTTATTTTATTTTTTTGTGGCATAGGGGGGCCTGATTTGTGCCCCCCCTACATGCCACTATGCCCAATGACCATGCCCAGGGGACAGAAGTCCCCTGGGCATGGCCATTGGGCAATTGGGCATGACTCCTGTCTTAGCTAAGACAGGAGTCATTTCAATGGGGGTTGGGAGTCGAAAAAAATGGCGCAAATCGGGTTGAGTCGAAAAAATTGCCTCAGCCTGACTTGCCCCATTTTTTGGTGCCCAAGCTCCATATTCCCCTACGCCAGGGCTGCCTGGTGTACGTCATTTTTTTTCACGCACACCAGGCAGCGCCGGTGGCTAACGCCGGCTAACGTCATTGAATAAATACGGCGCTAATTTTTTTGACGCAAAACTGCGTTAGAGCAGTTTTGCGTCAAAAAGTATAAATATGGCCCCAAATCTGAACTCCTACCACATCTATCGGCAATGTACCAGACTGTATCCTTGACTGGAGCACAGAGTGAATATGTTCTGGAGAACTGCAGTGCTGAAGTAGGCAAAACAGTCTGATATGACTAAAAAACAACACCGTAGAACTGGCTATTTACAAAATTACTGATACGAAGCCTAATAAATAGCATTTAGTGCAAAGTGCACAGAGGCTCTAAGCTGTTAGCAAATGAGTAAAAGCTTACCACACTACACTTTGACTGGCTGTGGGTGTTGTGAATGCCCTGGCAGCACACTTGCCTCTCAGGACCTGCCCCAAACACTTTTTATTCACATTGACCTAAATGTACATGTTATGTGGCATATCCTATGCATGGCAATGTTAGGATGTGGTATGGATGTAAACATTGTTGATGTTTCGAGATGATGTTGGGTAATGTGTGTTTAATTGGATTGCCCTGTTTATCGTATCAAGGTCCTATTTGGTTCTCAGACTGTGCAGGTGTGTTTCAGTGACCAGTTGCATGTGTCCCCTCCTCAATGTTGTTGTCTGAGCAGTATTACATTAGTGATGTTGCCTTGTTAGCCAGGCACGTGAGGGACCCTGACGTATGCAGCATGTGTGTGTCCTTAGTGCTGTGTGGCTCCTATTACTATTTAATTTGGCTGATGTATGTGTCAAGTATGGACATTGGCATTTGAGTGTACTGGTGCCTTTGTCTTATTTCTATAAATAGTTGCAGATGTCATCCTCACCCCCTAAATTAGGTATGTATGTTCCATGGGGAGGTTCCTGCCATTTGCTACTATAGCTGCACAGAGATCAGAGGTGTTATTGTCAACTGTTTTCGCAGTTACATTGCAGTTGTTGTTTTGGCTACTGGATTACAGATGGGGACCTAGTTTATGTAGGATACATTTTGACTGACGAGTGCCTGGATCTAAGTTTGACGTAGTGGCCTTCCCACCTGTCGCTGCCTTCCCTTGGCTCCATTGTTGTGATTACAGGATGGCCCCATGGGACTGTTGTTGGTGCTGTATTTTGTCGTGCCCCAGCTTCAGTCTGTGCTGGCCATGCCCCCCTGCCGTGCCCCTTTACCCATGCCACTTCATATATATGCTGAGTTACATGCATTGTGTAGTAGGTATTCCCCCCCCCGGTTGCAGTTATCATTATTGTATTATGATTCCCCATGCGACTTACCCTGCATGTGTGTTGTGTCGTGGTAGTCTGCGCTGTCCTGTCCTTGAATCCCTGTGACGATCTCCTCAGGGATGACGGCTGCGACCATCTCCTCCATGTGGTCCAGGGCCTCCTGGTGTGCTGGACTCCCCCCTCCAGTATGCAGTGCTGCCTTCCTGTTCCTGGCCATTTTTTCTTTTGTCCTACGTTTGCAGTCATGCCAGCGTTTCTTACACTCGGTGACTGTTCTGCGTTCTTCAGCCACACTGTTGATCTTGTCCACAATTTGTTTCCATATGGCCTCTCTCCTACTGATAGGCAATTTAGAGGTGATGAACAATTGGTGCTGGTGTTCCGTCACCTCTTTAACCAGGATTTCCTGCTCCTCTGCACTGAAGCGACACTTTCTTTTTTTTCTGAACATGTCCTGGTTCCTGTATGGATCATCCTGGCTGGTTCCTGGTCTGCTGTCATCTTCCTGGGGTCTGTTGTGGCATCTGGGGTCCATTTTGGCTCTCCTCTGCTGAAAGGGCAGTTTCTGCGGGTAAATTTGACGCAATTGCGTCAAAATAAACAGCGCTTTCCGGGTTGCGCTGTCGTAAATCGACCCACAGTCATTTGCGTCGCATTAAAGTTGGTTTCCTTTACGACTTGACGCCGCTGTGTGCGTCACGAAATAATGACTCCCACCTGTTTGTTGCGCCGCCGTGCGTCAAAGTATAAATTTGAAACCCGCACGGCGCATCGAAATGGCGTTAGCCGGCGCTAATTTTTTTTACGCAAAACTGCGTTAGCGCAGTTTTGCGTCAAAAAGTATAAATATGGCCCTAAGAATTGAATTAATCTGGCTCTACAGTTTCTAAAAACCCACCTGCTGTGTTCCGATGTGAGGGGCCTTTCTTTATAGGTGGACATTCCTTAGCTGCTGAGGACTTCCTCTTTTGGCCCGTCTTTTGAGTGACCCCTACTACATTCTGGGTTGTTACCATGGGAGCCGCTTGGACCGCAGTGGGGCCTGGAGAGAAAAAAAAAAAAGAATAAAATGTCACATTTACAATATAATACACAGACTATACATGCTTTTTGAGGGTGCCTTTTGGGCTGTTTTTATAGAGTTTTTTTTTTAATTTTCCAGAAAAAGCTTAGGCCCATATTTATACTTTTTGACGCTAAACTGCGCTAACGCAGTTTAGCGTCAAAAAAAATTGCGCCGTCTAACGCCATTCTGAAGCGCCATGCGGGCGCCGTATTTATGGAATGGCGTTAGACGGCGCAATCAGACCGGCGCTGCCTGGTTTGCGTGGGAAAAAACCACGTAGACCAGACAGCGCCGGCGTAGGGGGAAAATGGCGTATGGGCGTCTTAAAATGGGGCAAGTCAGGTTACGTCGAAAAAATCGTCGTAACCCGACTTGCGCCATTTTTTTTCGACGCCCATCCCCCATCAACATGACTCCTATCATTGTAAAGATAGGAGTCATGCCCCCTTGCCCAATGGCCATGCCCAGGGGACTTCTGTCCCCTGGGCATGGTCATTGGGCATAGTGGCATGTAGGGGGGCACAAATCAGGCCCCCCATGCCACAAAAAATTTAAAAAAAAATACTTACCTGAACTTACCTTAATGTCCATGGGATGGGTCCCTCCGTCCTTGGGTGTCCTCCTGGGGTGGGCAAGGGTGGCAGGGGGGGTCCCTGGGGGCAGGGGAGGGCACTCTGGGCTCATTTTGAGCCCACTTGTCCCTTAACGCCATGCCTGACCCAGGCGTTAAAAAGCGGCGCAAATGCGCCGTTTTTAGCCACGCCCACTCCCGGGCGTCTCTTTTGCCCGGGAGTATAAATACCACGTAAAGGCCTGGGAGTCATTTTTTAGACGGGAACGCCTCCCTTGCATATCATTAACGCAAGGAAGGGGTTCACGCTAAAAAATGACGCACATTCCGGGAACTTTGGCGCTAGACGCCTCTAACGCCATAGTATAAATATGGCGTTAGTTGGCGTTAGTTTAGCGTCGAATTTGCGTCGAAAAAAACGACGCAAATTCGGCGCAAACGGAGTATAAATACGGCCCTTAATCCGGATACAGCATGTCTGGACGATCTTGAGCCTGGAGGATTTGTTGTAGATCACCAATCGCCAGCTGTAATTTAGCATCATAGTCTGTAAAAGCACACACACACACACACACACACACACATAGGTAACCATTAATGGTAAAATAAAAAAATAACAATCAAGACAGCCTTGTTTAGGATGGATGATGACAAGGGTCTCTGAACTATGAATCTCTTGATACATATACCTTGTTGCAGTGCATCCATTTCCTCTGGGGATAGCATTAGCTCTTGGGGATCCTGCTTGCAGAAGAGACAAAAAAGCCCTTTCAAACCCTAATGCTTTTTAAGCTATATATTCATAAGTACAGGGTGGTCACACAGATAAATAATAGTTGAAGCATTACCCCACCATGCCACACTGTAAGCCTTATTAAATAGCACGGCACATATACTTTTAGGGACATATTCTAATACTTATGTCACATTCAAGATTTGTTTTTTTGCATGCACACCTAAGAAATATATATATATATATATCTAAAAATATATATATATATATATATATTTTTTAAAACAATGTTAAGTATCCTATTAATCCATACAAACTGGTGCCACTACACAGTTTTGAAAGTCCAATCTGGAAAAAACCTATTGTTCACATATCTGAAACACCATAGCTGTTTATCAAAAAGACCACATGGTGGTGCTGATGCATAACATAAGATCTAGAGAACTCTCAATCTAACCTTTTTTTAAATGGTTCCAGAACCTTAAAAACATTAGTTACACATTACTGTGTCATTTATAGTCCATGTAATAACCCACATAATTATAAACAATATAACGCATACCACATCAAAATTTGAAAAAAAAAATACAGGTACTTGAATATATTTATTTATATGTACAGTGGATTGGCTACAGGATCCTGGAATCCATCCAAGGTTTTTACCCTCACTCTCCATGCTCTCAACCAAGTGTGGGGATGGGGCTCTCTAAGTCCCAGCCTAGAAAGTGAAGGCAGACATAGAGATCCTTGCTCCAACAAAGACGTGCATTCAACAAACACCTCAACAGCCATTGAACAACTGTATGCTGTGGAGGGACGCATAGGGCCCCAAACATCATGCTGAGAGCCCTCCCTGGATATAAGAACCCACCCCAGGTGCATGTATATGGTTTGGTGTAGACCTCAAATTGGGTCTACACAGGGCCCACCATTGAGGGGCTGTGTGACAGGGGCCAGGGTCTACTGGTCAGAGGACATGAGGCCCATGCTCGGTCTCCTCCTGATCCCCTACTGCTGTGTTTCATTTTTTGTTTTGTTTTGTTTTCTAAAACACATTGGGGCCCTTGGGCCCGTGGTGGTCCCGAGGCTCACTCCGAGGGGCCACAGGCCCTGAAAAACAGATGCAGTCTGGATCAGTGGTTCCCAGCCTGTGGTTCGGGGACCCCTGGGGGTCCCCAAAGCCTTCATAGGGGGTCTGTGAGTGCGTAGAACATTAAAAATTATTAACAAATATTGACAAATTAGGTCCCCAGCTTCCAGTAATGACTCAGGCCGGGGTCCCCGGATTCCAATGATGATTCAGTGGGGGTCCCTGGGTTCCATTAATGTTAAAGTGGCCAGTGGGAACTGGGGTCCCAAATCTTCTGCTCTGAGGCCACTGGCCCTAATACATTTTGGGGGGGTTGGATGCTCCCATCACAGCCCTACCAAGACTTCTGTAACTGGGGACGGAGACCCGAGCTGTTTCCAGCTTGCTTTCTCTTTCCCCGTTACACATTGCCTGCTAATAGGGCTGGGACAGGAACCAACAACCCATGCCCCAGCCCTACCAACACTTCTGTAATGGCGACCGAGGACCCAGGTCGCCTGTGGCCCTGGTCCTCGGCTGCCACAACACAATGCCTTGTAGGGCGGGGACGGAGACCTCCAGCCCAGCCCCGCCAACACTTCTGTAATGGATGCCGGGGGACCAGGTCCTCAAGAGACCAGGGTCCCTGACCTCCATTACATATTGCATGGCATTTGGCCCGCGGCCGGCCAGAAGTCCACGTCCCAGCCCTACCATCACTTTTGTATTGGCGGCTGGGAACCTGGGCCATAAGCAGCCCTGGTCCCGTGCCACCATTACACAATGCCTGGTAATAAGGCCGGGGTAAGGACCTCCAGCCCTGGCCCCAGCCCTACCAACACTTCTGTAATGGTGGACGGGGGACAGGGACGCATGCGGCCCGAGGTCCCGTCCGCCATTACACATTGCCTGCTAGTAGGGCTGGGCCGGTTTGGAGGTCCCCAGCCCCAGCCCTACCAACACTTCTGTAATGATGGAGGGGAACATGGTCTTATGCAGCCCTGGTCCAGTCCGACATTACTCATAGCCTGCTAATAGGGCTGGGACAGGGGACCAACACCCCAGCCCTGGCCCTACGGCACCTGGGGACCCGGGCCAAGAGCGACCCTGGTCCCCATCTGCTTTTACGCATTCTGTTAGGTCATGGGGCTTGGGGCTCTGTCCCCAAAACCCCTCAAACACTGCAGTAATGGGGCCTGGGGACACGCCCCTTATGGGCAGGTGCCCCAGTCCCACATTAAAGAGTTGCTGGTAGGGTCGAGGACAGAGACCTCCACCCTACCAACACAAATGTGATGAAGGGCTGGGGACCCGTGCGTCAAGGACTACGCATTTTTTTTTACAAACATTCAGATTTAGATAATCCTATTTAAAAAAATAAAACAAGTAATAAAAATTGTATGGGCCTAAACTATAGACATGGGGCTTAAAATCTATCTTTTTAAACTAAAAAAAAAACAATTTATTATAATGCATACCGTACTATAAATCTTTGTTTTTTTTTACTTTTTAAATACTGTACACCTCTACAAATTAAGCATAGGCTTCAAACGAACATAAATGTATGTCTCAAAATAACCTGTACAAAAACATATACATTTTGCTCTGTAAGGCATAGCTGAAAGGGCTGGGGATAATGTCAGGGTAAAACTACAATACAACATATACAAACAGGCCTTAGTTACCTACCTTAAGTAGAAGAGGGGTAGCATCACCAGTCTGCGCTCTGCCCCTCATTTCTTTCTCCTTGAGGGTTCTGGAAGCCCTGGCTCTCCACAAACTTCAAATACCTAGTTCAGAAAAAAAGAGCCCTGTGAATGTGGGGGTGTTTTGATACGGCCCTCATTGTGCTAATTATGCAGAGGTTTTGGAGAGCGTTGGGCTTTGAAACTAGACAGCTGTTTTAGGGTTGCATTCCTGGTCCACTGTTTTGTTTCAAACTTTTAATTGCATGGCCATTTCATAATTTGACCTATACCGAGCCCCTTTGAGGCCTGTTATCGGAAGTCCTGGGGCAAAATATATTTTTTAGGTTTGCAATGCCTGTCAGCCTTTGAGTCCTGTATTGTGAAGTCCTTGGGGATGCATACATCTGTTTTTAGGTTTGCATTACTGGTCCATTGTTTTGTTTCAAACTTTTAATTGCCTAGTCAGTTTATAATTTAACTGCTACTGAGGTCCCTTTGATGGCTGTCCTGGAATTTCCTTGGGGCATACATCTGTCCTAGATTTGCAATGCCTGTCGTCTTTTGAGTCCAGTCCTGGGAAGTCCTGGGGGCATACATCTGTTTTAGATTTGTAATGCCTGTCATCCTTTTGAGGCCTGTCCTGGGAACTCTTGGGCATGCATCTGTTTAGGTTAGTATTACAGGTCCATTGTTTTGTTTCAAACTTTTAAGTGCATGGTCAGTTTATAATTTAACTACTACTGAGACCCCTTTGATGGCTGTCCTCGAAAGTCCTGGGGTATATATCTGTTTTCGATTTGCAATGCCTGTCAATCTTTGAGCCCTGTATAGGAACTCTTTGGTCATGCATCTGTTTTAGGTTTGCATTACTGAGCCATTGTTTTGTTTCAAACTTTTAATTGTATGGTCAGTTTATAACTTAACTACTAATGAGACCCTTTTGATGGCTGTCCTGAACAGTCCTGGGGTATACATCTGTTTTAGATCTGCAATGCCTGTCAACCTTTGAGTCCTGTCCTGTGAAGTCCTTGGGGGGCATACATCTGTTTTAGGTTTACTTTTCTCAAATTGGTTGGCTGGCTCTAACAAAAGCAACATTTGGCCAGCCCCACTTTTTGGATTAGCCAACAATGTGGAGGTTTGGCCTTACATTTCCAATGCACCGCCCCGTGAGGAGGCACCCAAGCAACCACTATGTCCTGAATGTCTGACATGTCCAGACATGTACTCTTAGGTGCAGAAACAGGGAGCACACCAACAGGGCCCTTATTTTACACAACCCATAGACCTAGACACCGGGGCTAGGACCCTGGCACATGACTAACTCGTGACCCCATGATGTCACAACCCACGTGACACCCCTACACCTACATCAGTTCCAGGGGGGGCTCTCAGGGGGACCGGAAGTCCTGGTAACAGATGTAATGTCATTTCTGAGGGGGCAGGACAACTGTCACTTACTAGTTTGATGAGGAAAGGTATCCCCATATTCCACTTGTGGTTATTTTTTCTGTGGTTTGCTTGGAACTACAGGATGTTTGGTGTGTCTGCTTCCCATTTGTAGTGGCACCTGTGTAATGGCAGCCATGTTGGAGGAAGTATTTTGACTTGGCTGGGGAACAACATCTCCTAGGAGTTCTTACCTGTAAGGAATGGCTCGGTGAAGATGGACGAGGAGGTAATGGAAAGCATGGTCAGGTCAGTGCCACTCTAATATGTAAAGCATCCTAACCATTCCCTTGCCCAGAAGATACAGCTCCTGTGGTGCAAGAGGACACACAATCTCTTCAGGAACCTTCACAGAGGACAAATCAGGCAAAGGACAATGAATATCTGTGAGATAATGGAAATATGAGGGGCCCCTCATCACATTCTGCATTGGGAGTCATCATTTTGTACTACGCCACTGTGTCAAAGGCTAGCAGTACTATAGCCAAGACTGACCAGTGCTCATTTCGCAGTATGTATGCATCATTTCCAGGCTGGTAACCACATTGCGTAAGTATGTAAAGAGCCTCCTCCCTTAGTTACATCTAGTTCACCTGAGTTCACATCTCTTATGATCACTCACTGACTGTTAGGAATATATGCAAAGACTTTCCTTTCACCCTATTTCTACCTGGAATATTCCACAGCTAGGGCCCAGGTCCTTTTGTCTGGGTTAGTAAACAGTCCATGAAATACCTCCCATGGCCTTTATTCCAAGTGTACAGAACTTGGGATGGTTTGGAAGTATTCATGGTTTTGACCTGCCAAACTTCATCAGGGGTACCCAGGAACGTGTGAATTTTACAGCAAAACTTATTCTCGCCATTGCTGCACAAACTCCTGTTTGTGGAGCAATCAAAATTATCTCCCAAACTTGGATTCAGACCCAAAGAGAGTGTCCAGATCCAGAAATAAGTACTGTACAAAGCCTCTGATGCAAGTACTGAATGTACTATTGGTCAGACCTTTGCACTTCAGAGACTGGCGGGATATACTATGGGGTGGGAATAATGCTCACCTTCTTATTATGTTTCCTTGCAAAAAATCATCTATATTTTTTAATTGTCTTACCTATATTATGTTATATGATTGTAAGGGGCATATTTATACTCTGTTTGCACCAAATTAGTGTCATTTTTTTAACTCTAATTCAGTGCAAAACTAACTCCATATTTATACTTTGGTGCGAGACCCCTCTAGCACCAAATTTATGGAGACCTACCTTGCCTTGATGAGATGCATGGTAGGCGTTCCCGTGCAAACAATGACTCTATGGCCTTAACGCCATATTTAGGGGCATATTTATACTCTGCGGCATATCTATACTCTGTTTGCACCAAATTAGCGTCATTTTTTTTACTCTAATTCGTTGCAAATCTAACTCCATTTTATACTTTGGTGCTAGACCCGTCTAGCACCAAGGCCCTGATTTATACTTTATTTTACCCCGCATTAACGTTATTTTTTGTGACGCAAAAGTGGCGCTTTAGTCGGGTGGGCTGGCAGTATAGAAGAAGAGGGTTTAGCACCAAAGAATGGCTTTAGGCAGGTTAGAGTAAAAAAATGACTCTAACCAGATTAGCGTCATTTTATGGTGCTAAACCTCCCATGCCACATGACTTCTGCCTTAGAAAAGGCAGGAGTCATGCTCACCACCCCAATGGCCAGCACAGAGGACAGGGGTCCCCTGGGCATGGCCATTGCACCCTGTGCCATGTATGGGGGCCCATTTCAGGGCCCCCTATGGCACTTTAAAAAATAAAATGCAATCTTACCTGTACTTACCTAGGATGGGGTCCCCCATCCTCGCAGTCCCTCTAGTGTGGGTGGGGGTGCCCCTGGGGCCTGGTGAGGGCACCTGTGGGCTTATTTCATGGTGTTGTACCATGGAAATAGGCCCACAGGTCCCCTAATGCCAGCCCTGACCCAGGTCTTAAAAAATGGGGCAAAGCAAGCTTTGCCCCATTTTTTGACCCTTCCTCCCTCCCGTGCACCATTTTTGCATGGGAGTATAAATATGGCGTTAAGGCCATAGAGTCATTTTTTGCACGGGAACGCCTACCTTGCATCTCATTAAGGCAAGGTAGGTTTCCACTTCCAAATAATGACTTTAACTCCATAAATTTGGCGGGTCTAGCACCAAAGTATAAATATGGAGTTAGTTTTGCACTGAATTAGAGGTTTTTTTTTAAATGACGCTAATTCAGTGCAAACAGAGTATAAATATGCCCCTTAGCGTAAACAAATTATGCTAATCTGGTCAGAATCATTTATTTTGACTCAAACCTGCCTAACGTCATTTTTTTTTAAGATAGCCTACCCTTTGCACCGGCTTGCACCATTCCATAAATATGGTGCCCAGCTGGTGCTAAAAATGGTGTAAATGGTATAAATAAGGCCCTAAGGCTCTTATCCTCATAGCATTTACTTATGTTCCTTCCAATTTAAATCGCCAATGGGTCAGGCTTCTCTTTCCCCACCTGGGGTGTTTTTGACTCTGAGATTAACACTGTAACTGAAAGCGACAAGAAATTAATACCTTTCTTCCTTTCACTATTTTGCCCTTCCTTTCTCTATTGTTTCTGCAGTGGTTGTAGTCTCGATCCAGTATGACTTCCGTAATGAATGCCAGAGGCTCAGGGGCATCTGTGCTCCTGGAGCCCTCAAAATCATCTAGTACCACAGATTATGGAATCCTACTGAATAGATAACCTGATATAGGTAACACTGGCGTTAAACTATCCTAGCTTTCTTCATTCCTGTCTAATTTGAAACAAAGAATATTCACCCCATATCACTTTTCCTCTTACAGGTTCAGTGTGCCACAGGGGTCGAGGTTTGACCACTCCTGTTCAAAAACTACATGTGACCATTAGCTTCAGCTTCTTGGCTATAGAACTATTCATGTTCAAAGATGACACACAACTTATCTTTGACGTCTCTACAAACCAAGGCTGAGAGACATTACTGTCTTACTTTTGTCAGTCACTGGTGGAAGTCAGAAAATTATTTCAAACCGAACCCAGAAAAGACAGAATTTTCAATAACCTCCTCCTGTACAAATGTGCAAGGCCTTCACTGGCCATGGCACACGGGTCCCCGCTAAAGCTTACTAAATCCATAAGGAAACTAGGGATATAAATTAATTATAATCTTGGGACTCACATTGCCAACATTTAGAAGTCATATTTTGAAACTTGTGGGCAAATATTTTCTATTTTATTTTACCATCTCAGATCCCCAGATGTAAGTGAAATCATTCAATCTTAGCTTAACTACAGAACGCATTTCTCTTTGCTGTCCCACACAACCATACTATGTAATTGCAGTTAGTTCCGAATGTAGCAATGTGTCTTATCTGTGGTCTAAAAATTCTGTCTAAATAACACTAGCCAGAAGGCCTATATTGGCTCTCAATTCACTCGAGTGTCAGTCATTTTAAAGTTTTGACTTTACTTTTATTTCATAGCAAAAATATTTTCTTAGCATAGGTCCCGTAGGATCCTCAGATCTAATCCGACAATTATTCCTACATATCTCTAGAACTCATATCCCTAGCTATAGTTATAAGCCACAGCAAAGATTTTGAATACTCTGCCCTTTTTTGCCATTGTCAATGCTTCCTTGTAAATTCAGAAAAGCAAATAAAATCTTTCTATTCAATGTATAACATATAGACCCAGGAAATTCCTTTCATGGAGTGCCAAGAAAAATCTTTAGGAGAACACTGCTCTATACAAATATGCTTGCACTTGGACTTCTCAGGTACTTCCCCTTTAATATTTCTTCAATCTTAAATATTTTAGAATTTCAAAAATCTATTTTACAATGTAATTTAATTAGAATGCATGTGTTCACTTTTCCCCTAGCTTCCATGTGTTTAATTTCTAAGATAGTAATGTGTCAGGTTGCTCGTTTCCCTTCACGACCCATCTTTCTTCTCTCTACTCTGCCCCTCTCTTTATCTCTTTAGGACTATTACCTTTCTTAAAAAAAAAAAAATTATTTCTCCTTTTAGTGAAGTACTTGTTAAACTCTTTATAACTGTAAAGCCCATTTCGTCTTTATAAGTGAAGGGTCTGCTCCAGCAAGTGAATTGTGTACCCACGATTCGTCCTTGGATCTCAGAATCGGTTAGATGCGCTACTCCTGCTGGAGATACGGGCATCGCCAATTTCCCTCTTCTCTAGGTAAGTTATGGCTCCTCCCTCTCCTTTCATACCTCTTTCCTCTTGTCCCTCTTTCGTCTCCTTTTCTGGTTGTCAATTCCATTCCTTATGGAATGTTGACTCTCTTCTGCAGCTTTCGCAAGTCTACAGATTTTTCTGACATGACCTTCAGCCTCTGTGGCTGCCCTGGGACATCCACCTGTGATTAAGAAAACTCTTCTCCATAATATTCTTTTATCTCCTTCATTATTCTGTCATACTCCTCCCCTTTCTTCTTGTTGCTCCATGCCTTTTCTATCCATTTTCCATTGTCTTTTCTGCCTTTTAACATTTCTCAACCTTGGTATTTGCTCTACGTCTAACCTCTATTTTCCTTTATAGGTCGTGCCTGATTTTTATTTGTGTTCTGCAAAAATGTTTGGCTACCCCTTCACAGTGGTTAACAAATGTCTTCAATTGACTTGCTTTATTAAAAATGGGCACTTCTTTATCAAATATTTTCTAATTCAAGCCGCTCAACATTATCTGATCAGGCAGACAAAAAGAAGTGGGAGAAAATACATGCTTCTCAGATATATGTTAAAATAAGAAAGACAACTCTGACAACTGTGTTCAGTGGTATAGTCAACAATGAAACATCATTACATTTAAATAATTAAGATTGTCTCATACGTTAAAGAAATTAACTCTCAACTATGGTAGAGGTAACTCTGGTTACCTGTCCACTGCAATGATATCTCAGGGAACATGCTACATTCTCGCATCATTTTTTGCTAAAAAGAGAGACTATTAATCACATTATGCTATCCAGCTACACTAAAACCAACTGCTTAGTTGCTCCTCTGGTGTGGTAAACCTGCGTGGTATTTAACACCCAAAAAATATATATATATTTTTTAAAGTAGACTTCAGCCATACCCAGTGAAAAGCTTCACAATATGCTGCCTGACCACTCATGTTCTGGTTCAGTAATGAATCCTATCAAACTAAACAATTCAAAGACATAGCAGGCTTTTCAAACCCTCAGCTTCACAAATCACCATCTTCTTTTGCATATTTTGTGGTCAGGGGCACTCCGGATATGCAAATCTGTACTGCTGTTGTTTTCGGCATAGTTTTGTAGTACCGTCACCTGCCATATAACCCAACATCTGGTGCATAATTTGCAGATTTCAATAAAAAAAAAAAAAAACACAAGCCTCTACAAATCAAAAATTACTGAAAGCTCCACATGGTACAGCATATTAGCAGAAACCCCTCAGTAGCTAGTCTGTATTCAGGTGTTAACCTGGTAGAATATGTACTATAACGTTTTAAAATGACAAATCAGACAAGTCAATACAGCCAAGAATGTTTTGAATTAAGTAGCATAATTTGCCTTTTCTTTCTACATAATTTAGTCCTCCATGAATGTTGTCCTCCATGGCAGACCACTTCTATTGGCATGCATTATAGTTTATCCTTATATTGATGAAGCAAGATTTAGTAGTTTGGACTCTTGCTCTAGGCAAGACTGCTGGTTAAAGGATGACAGTACTTTTGCTTGTAGGTGACTATGCCTGTCCTACAACAAGTCACAACTGTTGTCTCAGCCTTACTGGCTCACTAGCAGCACCTCACCAGAAACACAATAGTAAAAGGTGGTAGCCTTTGCTCATGGACTTGAGAATAAGACATCTCAGGGAGTGTTGTGGTAAAACGGAGATTATCCCTTTCTCACAGACATATCATGTCTCATACAAACACAGGAAATGACAAAGATGCAGAGGTCTACATTAGATATTGTATGGGGATAATTATGCTAATCCTCAATTAGCAACAACAAAAAAAACGCTTATACAACCTCCCCGGTCTGATGGTTTGTGACCATCAATTTCTTTTTTTCAGAGATGAATTCAGAGTTTACTCTCATCCTCAGTTGAGTATTTTTTCTTTATTTTCAGGTTTTCCTTTTCTTTTAGTCTATTATATTCCATGTTAACATGGTCACTTAATTCTAGACCTTTCTTCATTTTTTTTATTCATGTCTCTGTTTTTCTTCTTCAGCAACAACACCTCTATAGCATTATAGACTGCTAATGTAGACAGAAAACAACATACTACTATTAATACAGGAACTAACATGGCTTTGAGGATTCCTCTTCCTGCTGTTTTAATCTAGTTGCCTATTTAAGAATCTTCTTTAGTGAAGCGTTGAAGTATACTGGTGGTGTCCTAAAAGTTTCAGATCAGGTTTTAGATCGGAAATACTCTTTGCATGCTCTGCAATCTTCTTAGTCCCATCAGGGATGTAAGTATACAATTCTCTATTTTAAATTTCAAAAGCTGCCCTTTTCTGTAAGTAAAATGTCTAAAGCATATCTGTTTTGAAAAACTATTGATCAAATCGTTACTTGTTACCAGATGTACTTGTTGCCAGCTGTTGAAAGCTTTCTAATATTTTCATCATTTATCAATTGTTAGAAAATGAGTCTCTAGTTGGCAGAGGATTGCACCCTGTCCAAGTAGGGACCACAGTCCTAGTCAGGGTAAGTCAGTTACATTCCCTACATTAACCTGTGCTTACCCTCTGGTAGCTTAGCACAGAGATGTCAGGCTTAACTTAAGGTGCAATGTGTGAGGTGTTTGTGCAATACACTTAAAATACATCATCTCAATGAAAGCACCACAAAAGATTCCACAACTGTTTAGGAAAAATAGAGAATATTTATCTGAGTAAAACAATACCGAAACAACAAAAATAAAATCAGTAGAAGTCTATATATGAATTTTTAATGATTAATTGTAAAATAATGCTTAGAATTCACTACCAGTTAAAAGGTTACTTGAGGTTGAGAGAGACGGTGCATATCCAAAGTTCATGGCGACCATGCTGGGGTGTATGCCAGCTACAGAACCCATATGGGGTCTGCTGAAACAGTACCGTTGATAGACCAAAGCCTTGCAGGCAAGGGCATGGTGTCTGTATTTTTCATGCAGTCGAGCCACTGCGTCATCGCCGGGCTCCATTGAAGTGAATGCTAAGGGTCATTATCAAGCCTTGTAGAGCGTTGTTGCCAAGCTGCACTGGCAGTGAATGCATTGGCAATGGTGGGGTGATGCAGCAAAAATGTACAAGCACTCTTGGTGAGGCATTGGTTTTTGCAAGAATGAGCTGCAGAATCCACATCTGAGGCCCAGGATTGGAGGAGGCACCTCAGGCAAGGAAGGTACTCACAGATGAGTCCACAGTGCCAGTGGAGTTATATGCAGCCTTTGATGGCCTTGAGACTGCAGAAGAACAGGGGCAAACCAGCAAGCCCTTGGAGTCACTTTGATTAGCAAGACGGGTCCTGTCCTTGTCCTCAGCAGGGCATAGATACGCGGGCAGCAGGACTGCTCAGCAAAGCAGAGAGGCAGTTCCTTAGAACCTTCAGACCAGCCAAAGTGGCAGTCCAGTCCTTACAGCACAGCAGTTCTTAATACAGCAGAGTTCTTCCCAGGTCCAGAAGTGTACTGATTTCAAGGGGTCAGTGCCCCAGTGCTAATACCCAAAAGTGCTTTTGATGTGGGGGATGACTTCAGAGGATCTTTTTGAAGTTCACATGTTCCCTTTCAGCCTGCCCTGGCTCCAGACTATCAGTGGCGGGTAATTAGCACTGTCTGTGGGCTCTGGCCACTACTCTTTGAAGTGTAAGTGTAAGTCCTTCCCATCCTCCCTGCCTAGGAATACCCATCATTATACAGGTGAATGCAGATACAGTTCAGTGTCCTGTGTTGTAGATGTCTCGAGGGAATGCACAAATGTAGCTGTTGCCCAGACCAGATGTGTATTGAGACAGGTTGTCAGGCACATGAAGCAGGGAGAGCAAAGAAATGCACACTTTCTAAAAGTGGCATTTCTAAAATAGTGATAATAAATCTGATGGGGCGTGGTCTAGCTGCTAAAGATGGTGGGCACATAATTGCAGCGCTCCGCTCCAGCCTACTAACATTCTGAAAATCACCCGTCCCTGGGGCCGGCAAGAAATAATTGCTGTCTGAGTCTGCGTCCCTTTGTCCCAGCCAGTGGAAATCGGGGGCTAGATCACAACCTGGGGCCCCGAGGAGAGGAAATGAGATTGTGATGCCCTGACAGCCTGTGAAACCTAATGTGTGCCATTGTTGTACCCCTCCCCAAGACTGTGAAAATGGGAGTGACATTCATGGCATATCGCCCACCATCCATGCTTAATGTGGATTTTAAACTTCTGAGCAAAATACTAGCATCCAGGCTGCTTCCCCACATGCCAACCCCTGTACATGAAGACCAAAGTGTTTTCATCCCACAGTGGAGCACGCCAGTTAACCTTCGGATGCTCCACCATGTGCTCTATCACCCTGAGGTCTTAGACCAACCAGCAACAGACATTGCTGAGAAGGCCTTTGACTCAGAAAGATGTGACTACCTGTGTAAGATGGCACTAGGAGGGGGGTGGATTGAATGGGTTACCCTACTATATGAGAAACCAACGGTGAGGGTTGAAATGGGAACTACCATCTCTGAGGAGTCCAACATCTACCGAGGTACAAGACAAGGCTGCCCATTGTCACTTCTCTTATTTGCCCTGGCTATAGAAGCCGGGCAATACATTTTTACCAGCTTGGGAAGGGTGATGGTATTAGGATAGAGGGTCTAGAACATATCATCTCCCTCTATGCCAATGTTATCTTATTGTATTTATCTAATGGTACAAAGGGGGCATTGAGAGCGCTTCATTGCTTCAACAACTTCAGCAAACTTTCAGGCCTCTGGGTCAATAAATCCAAGAACTATCTTTTCCTGTGTTGGCGAGAGGTCCCATTACCACAGGACCTTCCCGAGCAGCTCCATTGGGCGCCAGTGACTTTCAAATATCTAGGAATACATCTTTATCACCAACTTGCAGATATGAATGAGGGTAACTTCGACAAGGCACTGCGCTCCTTACGAGCTAGTGTAACTTTCTGGAGAACTTTGTGCCTGCCGCTCATGGCTAGGGTAGCGCTCTCCAAGATGGTGATGTTATCCAGGTTGCTCTATTATTTTGCTAATACCCCGGTGAAACTACCGGGGGATGGTTCAAGCAACTTGATATTTTACTCAGGGAACACATTTGGAATGGGGACAGACGTAGAGTCTCACTTCACATACAGCATAGGCCAGAGGGGCAGGGTGGCCTTGGGGTATTACTTGGCTGCCCAACTAAAATGGGTGGTGAGGTAGCTGGACGATGCCAATGACGAGATCTTAGATCAGCTGGGATTGACACCCTACCATCACACTCTTCTTGCCAAACTATTGTGCCCTGGAATTCCACTATGCCAACTGGGAGTACTACTACAGGTGGCATTGTACGGGTGGTGTAGAAGTGTGATGCGAACATGAAGAGCCCTAATTTATCCACAAATGCTGTCCTTGGTGGGCCTACCACATGGGACACCAGTTCGTTACTTTACCGAGATCAATTACAGACATGAACTCCTGCAGGATTAATAACTACGGCCGATTGATTTGAGATGGGGATTCTTGTTCCTATGGCAAACCTAGTCAACAAATTCCACCTACCCATGGATCAATTCCTGTTATACGAGGCACTGGTATGAGCATTTTTAGGATATGTGGAGAAGGGGGAGGGAAGAAATCCACAACATCCAGTACTGTGTGTCCTACTCTTGTTGGGCTCCACCAAACAACAGGTGACTTGGATATATAAAGCACTGTCTGACAGGGTGCGCTTGCCTTTAGACTCACGCAGCACCCAGTTGGAGAGGACGTTAGGCCATGCATTACAAGACAGAGACTGGGACAATATACTTATATACCCCCAGACAATATCTCACAACACTAGGTTAAAGTATAAGCAGTTCAATAATCTTCAAAGGACCTACCTCCCCCCTTCAAAGGCTCCAGGTGGTATATGGGGGGAACGCCATGCTTTGCCCGAAGTGTCAAAACACCACACACTGATTTTAAACACATGGTATGGGATTGCCTCCTTATTCATACCTTCTGGGTCGCAGTGCTACAGCGTATTGGGGACAGGATCGGGAGGGCACCTCTGTAGACCATGGAAGCATGCCTGCTGGGGAACTTCCCAAGACCTGTAAAACACAAGGTAGGTACAAGGTTCATAGACCTAGCCCTTGTCTTAGCTAACAGTAAATTATCAATGGCCTGGAGGTCCACATCAGGGATTCTAGGGGAAACCTGGGATAAAGACATCTCCACTTGCACTAGGGTGGAGGGACATATTCTGCATTGGGAGGACGCGAGAGGCATACAACGGCACCAATGGTTGAACTATGGCTAGAGATTTTAGACAGCTGGGACACCCCCCAGGGCTGGAGTCTAAGGGGGAACTGCACATTGCAGGTGATGTGAGTGGTGGAGATGGTCATAACCTGACAGAAACCTAAATCTGCCCCAGACAAACTGAAGTTAAACAGCAGAGTCGAGGCACACCCAGACGAGATCCCGAGAACGCATACACTACCTCCCTACCTTCATGCATGTACTATCCAAAGCGAGAGTAGTCAGAATATACCAGTTCTGACAACATGCCCAAAAGACCCCTTAATACTAACAACTACAGAAAGACACATACCTGCATGTTAAGTACCTTTCCTCCTACCCACCCTATCCTAACACGTAAGATTATCCCAGAGATGACTGGTTTCGTTCCTAGTTTGAGTTTAAGGTTTAAAATGATAAATGCAAAAAAGTGAATGATTACAGTCTTCTCCCCATAATCAGTATTTGCTAAGGGGAACCAAAAGATCAACCTTATCCGATGTACATGTACCAACACTGAAGGGGACAGTATAGACTTTGCACATGCGTGGGACTGTTTAGGGAGTAAGATTGAACTCTCATTACTGCAAAACTTCAAAACTTTCTCATTGTCACATCATATAGTAAATGCCTGTGAGAAGGCATGCTTTCATGGGAAGGCATCTGACCCAGCCACTGCCATGGTGGAAACCTGTCACGAAATGTTGGTGCTCAACTAACCTATGTTATACATGTAAAGCAGTCAACAGAAATAGTAATTGTGATCAGAAATGAAAAATACCAATAAAGATATCTTTAAAAAGTAATAATAAATCTGACTATATCAGCAAAGAGCATTTATCAATACCATTCCACTAATATGAAACATGATGCAGTTATTACTTTCTGATCAGGAATTACAGCTTAAATGTGTATTAAGGATTTCCCAGTGGTGGCCCATGAGACGGAGCAGGCCTCACAGTAATGAAAAATTATTTTGGGGGTTTTTGTATTAATGGGGCAGGTAAAAGTAAAAGTATATGTCATGCTTTTATTTAAAAGCACCCTGCCCTATGTGCTATTTAGGGCCTACCTCAGGAATTAATTATATGTAAGAAAAGGGGAGTTTAAGGCTTTAAATTCCAAGTCAAAGTGGCAGTGAAACTGCACACACAGGGCCTGTAGTGGCAGGCATGGGCCATATTTACAGGACTACTTAAGAGGGTAGCTCAATCAGTGTTGCAGGCCCACTATTAGCATTTAATTTACAGGCCATGGGTATCGGGAATACCACTTTACAAGGGACGTACAAGTAAATTAAATAGGCCAGTTGTGGATACACCAATGTCACAATGTTTAGAAGAGAAGCACATGAACCTTAGCACTGGTCAGTAGTGGTAAAGTACTCAGAGTCCAAAGGCCAACAAAAAGGCATGGCAAAAACAGGAGGTGAAAGAAGGAAAAACGTCTAGGGTAAAACCACACTAAGGATGCCAGGTCTAATAGTATAATTCCTACTGCTGGTAGGAGAGCACCAAATATGCCTTCCTCTAATTGTGTTTCCCCATTCGCATTACGCGAGTATCTGTGTGCAGGTGTTAATTTCAGTGCATCTAAGGTTTGGATGTGATACATTTTTTGGAAAAAGCAAACCCAAATAGCATTCTCTCCACAGATAAAATAAGCTCCAGATATAGTAGGATTGTCTTTTTGCAAAATTTGACACATCACTCCAATATTTAAAAAGCATGTTCACAATTACTGTTCCCTATAGACGTTTTTCTGCCTTGGATTAATATTTTAAACAAACACACCTTTACCTTGTGTCTCTTTTCTAACTTTAATCTAGGAATAGATAGTTTTCCTATACACATCTCCTCTTCTCCAAAGGTTCTTCAAAACATCTTCATTTTTTGTTAGCAGGACGTGCAAAATGTGTTCTCTGCTCCCTTAGCATCATGATACAAGTTTTCTCTAATGGATTCATTAAGCAAGTCAGATTATTTTCTCAAGCCTCAACAGAGTCTATTGGAAAGAAAGGTCTGAAACAATGCCAAGCTTTCTATATTTCTTTTGCCTAGCGGTGTAAATTAATGTTTTTTGTCATTGATACTTTTGAAAGAATCATGTTAAAGCTAGAATAATTGTATTAAATGTGTTGTCTATATACTAAGGTAAGCAAAATAACTCATAATGTAGCAAAAGAGAGAGGAATTTGATGAGGCCACCACCTCATCAGCCGATGAAGGTAAGTGTGCACATACATAACAGTCCTTCACATCAATAGCTTGTGTATATTCTTGAACTAACCCAGGATAATCCTCTTTCACATTATCTACAAATGAGGCTTTTAATTCAACCTCATATAGTTGAGGCTGTGATGTCATATTAGTGAATGTAGATATACATTTCTCTGGCTCTGGTGTAAAAGTTATCAGTAATAATATTGTTAAGGGAACAAAACCATTAGTAAAAACACCTAGAATAATTTTGCATCTGTTTCTGGTTAAAATATACATGTTTATCTAGGGTTACATTTTCAAAAGTGGTGAGTGTAACAGCAATGTCAATGTCTTTTATTTCATAGTGCAACAATTTTTGATTATCTTCTTTTCATTTTTCAAATTATGTCAGTTTCTTCCAGCATTATTTACAACAATCTTCCTTTAGTCTTCCTTAACCCTACTCCATGTTCTTCAAAAATGGTATCCCTAATCTTCTTCTGCTACCTCGAGCCAAGGTGCTCTTCTTAATTCTTGTGTTCAGAGCTCAGTCTATTACCACAGTTCATTTAATGAGTTTCTCAGTGACTATCTCAGCTATGAGCAGGACAACCTCAAGGTGGTTCGGCTAGTCCTTTATTCCAGTCAAGCAAATCTGCTATTAGGATGTTTAGCACTTGGCCTATGTAATAAGTCCATTCAGATGCAGAATATTTTGGATCTTCTGAGAGCTTGTGGATCTTTTTTTTGTCTGTGGAACAGCTTGAGTCTGTCTCCTCTACCTCCTCTGCAATTTTTGGTGAAATTGAATCAATTAACCCACTCGATTTTGACTTATTTTTACTGTAAGTTTTTGGCCATTCAGTGTTGTGGACATCTCTTTTAGTCCTTGATTCAGTACCTTCTTCTGGGTTTTCTTGTTGCTCTAAAGGCATTTCAATTATCACTTCAGTTTGAGTTCTTGCTTCTCCACCTTCTACACCAAGAGCTCCAAAGCCTCTCTGTGATATATCTGACAATTAGATTTCTTCACCTGTCTGCAGATCTTCACCTGTTTCTTCTTCTTGCTGTTGTGCACCACAAACTTGTGAAACTTATACAATTTGAAGTGGTTAATTAACCAGTGTTCTTGTTACTAGCTCATAGAACACTGTTTCTTCACACATGTCTCTGGTTCCCTGGTTATGCAAATCATGCACATTCTGACACATTTAACAGCAGTGTTCATGATTAAAATCACCTGGTAGGGTCATTTATACCGTGGTTCCAAACAGGAATTTATCTCATGTTTCTTGATCAGCACCCAATCACTGGGGCTGGGGTCATGGCATTGCTCTTAAGGTGCATTTGCAGTGACAGTTTCGACCTGTCGAAAGACAGAATGCACAACATCAGCCAATCCTTTGTAGTAATGAAGTACCATGTTATCTCGTATGTTCACAAGTACATTTGCAGGTACAGCAAGCAATCTCAGGGTTCTCCCTATAAGGATCTCCTGAGGGGATATCACAATCTTTCTATCAGGTGTACTTCAAAGGTTCACCAGTACCAGGGGCATAGCATCTGCCCATTTTAATGAAGTAGATGTGCAAACTTCTGCCAATCAGGTTTTAATTGTATCATTAATCTGCCCCCGAATGCCAGAGGCTTCAGGTCTATTACTGCAATGTAGCTTCTGTTCCACTTGTAATGCTGCATACAAAATCTTGATGACATCACTGTAAAAAAAAATAAGTTCCTCGATCTGCCTCCAGAGAAACTGGTATGCTGTACTTGGGTACTAGTTTTGTTTAACAGCCACAGTGAGACTGTCATTTCACTTTGTTGGGTAAGCTTCCACCCACTGGGAGAAAATGTACACTCTAACTAGAACACATCTCAGCCCATTACAAACAGGCATTTCCATGAAATCTATCTGCACTTTGTTAAATTGACCACCTGATCTCCCTACATCACTCAATGTAACTGGTGTTTGCTTCTCTACATTCATCTGTTGAAAAGTCACACAACGATGGCACAATTCTTCTGCATGAGCGCTAAATCTAGGATTGAACCAGTTCTGTCTACAGTACCTGATTATCGCATCCCTGCCCAAATATGTAGGACCGTGGAATTGTGTCATAGAAGACATTGGGTGTCTGGTAATACTGACCTTCCATCTGCTGAAACCCAAATTTAATTTGCATTCTCTCCACATCCTGCTCTGATTGAACCCTGTTGTTCTGCTTCGGTGACATTTTAATTCTTCCTGTGTACTAGCTATAGATATCAACATCGAAAAAACATTTTCCTGAGATTCTTCTGCGAATATGCCATTAAATGTACGGGCCACAATTGCACAATAGCGTGCCACTTCATCTGCATGTCTGTTGCCAACTGTGACATTATTACTGTCTCTCCTGAGTGCTGTACATTTTACAACAGCAATTTCATTTGGGAGTTGCAGAGCCTCCAAGAGCTTTCTCACATGTTCACCATTATGTACGAGTGAACCAGAGGATGTCATGAAATCTCATTGTGACAATAACGCACAGAAGTCATGGACCACACTAAAGCCATATTAACTATCTGTAAATATCATCACTCTCATTTGGGCTGTCAAGATGCAAGCTCTAGTAAGACCAAAATACTTCTGCAACTTGTGCTGAGGAATCTTCATGAAATCATGAAGCCTGCAGAGTCTCTTGTATTGTGCAGACAGCATGAATTGCTCTGATACTTACATAATTTGTTCTCGAGCATGAACCATCTAAAAAAAGGACATAAACAGGACTTATTAAAGGCTCCTCCCTTATATCTGGTCTTGGGTTGGTGCATAAATCCATGACATCAAGGCAGTCATGTTCAAATTTATCTCTTTTTCAGGCAGTGTTAGCAATGTTCTTGGACTCAAAGCCTGACATCTTTGATGCATCAACTTATCTGACACCAAAATCTGTCACTCATACTTTGTAAGCCTTGAACTGGTCATATATTGGAGTTTGGTTCTTGCAAGTAGAACCTCCCTTAAGCAAGAGACCATGACAGTTATATTGACTGCTGGTCGGATTTTAGGCAATCATGCAGTCCTATAGCTACAGGGTCTAAAGTGATAGAAATTAGGCTACATGTCTTTTTGCATCTCCATGTAACTGAGAAAGCCCAACCCTTCCTCTCACTGCAAAATAATAATGTGAAGTTTGTTGAATAATCAGGCATTCTCATTGCCAGGGAATGACAGAGACTTTCTCTCAGCTCTAGGAAAGCTTTCTGGTATTTAATGTCCCATGGAACTGGATTAGGCACATCTCTGTGTGCCAGCCTCAGTAAAGGCTTAAACATTAAGGAAATGTTGGGTGCCTACTGTTTACAGTAGCCAACCATTACTAAAAACATTCTGACTTCTCTAAGACCTTTTTGGGAGACCCATTCTTAGAATGGCATCTACTCTTTCTTGTGACACTTTTCTTGTTCTCTTTACAATGATATTTCCCAAATAGTAGACTCCTTTTTGACATTACTGTAATTTGCTCAGAGACACTTTGGGCCTATTCTAGATCTTGATGGTATTACTGCCAAGCCATGTTGGTGGTGGACTTGAGTACTCCATCAAGTTGATGGTGTTCTGCCCGCCATGATGGAGTATTCTTCTTAGCCATCAGGCTGGTGGATTCCCGTGGACCATATTTAGATTTTACAGCTCTGCAGGTGGTTCACACTGGCAGATTGCTGACAGAGGGATCCCATCACTGGACTCAATGGACATCGTACAAAGGCAGTGGCTATGGAATATAGGTAAGTCACACATACACACACACACACACACACACACACACACACACACACACACACACACTGTACCTTGGCCATATGTGTCAACCTGCACAACACACTACACAACACACCATACCCACGCCATTATCCATTGCCATTCCACTACAACACAGCCCGTACAAGCCAAAATCAAACATTGTCATACATCAATGACACGACATACACACACCATTGACACTGCACCCACACACAACACAACACAACAACAACTAAACTACACATTCAGCTACACACACACTCACACTAAAGTTCAACTACACACATCATGACAACGATCACCATACAACAACACTCACCTGAATGCTTTACACAGCAACACAAAATACAACCACACATGCACAACAACATCGGACTCATATGTATGTGGTTCACAAATGGATACAACCATATCACCCACTCTACCTCTCTCTACTTCAAAAGCCAATCCAATCATTCAAACTCCCATTACCTCAACCAGCTAATCTAATCATACAAACAAATAAACATACTGACCCACATACACAACATGCAGCACAACCTTACCAGTACAGGTCACCTTGCAATGCGCACACTTGTACATAGTTGACAAATCATAATTTCTTCAGGTCAGTTCCCTGCTGTTTCAAAGGGGAGCCACGCCCTTGCCAAACCCCCAACCAAAGTATTCTGATACCCCTCTGTACCTTTAAGATGTTTGCCTGCTTGGGGCAAAGAGGTCAGAGGGACCAAAAGGGGCCCGTGCACACGACCGAGCCGGCGTCATGTACCACCAACCAAACAGCCCAGGCTGCGTTCTCCCAAAGTTTCCTCCAACAGCACCTCCAGAACACTGGAAAGTGACCCTGACCAGGAAATGCCTCCCTCGATCCACGCTCTGAACTCCGTCTGCCCACACGCCAACACTGTGGCGGACATCCACCTTCTCATGCACGCAGGATGCCGGAAACACGTCCGGACCACCGCGCAGTCGCTTGCTCGATGCCCACATATGCCGCAAACCTCTCCAAGATGCACCAAGCCCACACCAGGTACTTTTTTTTCCCAGTCACTTCAATTTCTGTTCAGTTGACGCCTCCCAGGCTCTGTGAGCTCGCGACTGGACCATTCAGCCAGCCACCATGTTCCCCTCCGGCAATGTAAAAGTATGTATAACCTGCAGAAATTACAATTTGGAAATGGGGGTGTAATGTTAGGGGGAAAAAGCACAGACAGCTCTATTTCTCCCGGATCAATAAAAACAGCTAGAAGAAACAAAAGGAAAGCAGCTATAAGTTCTTCCCCAGTTTGTAGAGAGGTCCCTAGAGGGGGTTCTAAGATCCCCCCTTATTGCATTCTTTTTTAAAGTTTCTCCCCCGGGAGGCTACACCATAAAGGAAAGTTGTTTGTAGCATCAAAAAAGGGTTATTATGATACCAGATCCTATTGAACCTGCGATCTCGCCTACTACACAGGCTGGAGAGGAGCAGGCATCTGTTTCCCCGACTCCTCCGCCTCTGAGCCAGGAGCTCCAGATGGACATGAAGAGTCTCCTGTTGTCATTAAAAGAGGACATTTGGGGAAATTTCAGATCTCTGAGTGCAATCAAGAATAAATTAAAGAAACCTGTGAGATAATGGAAAATAAGATAGGAACTTTGATGGAGAGGATGGGTAATATGGACGTTGCGCTCGAAGAGCTGGATAAGCAAGTGGTCTCAAATAAACAGGAAATACAGCAATTAAAAACAGGAGAGAAGGCCATATATGAGAAGCTTGAGACTTTGGAGAACAGTATAAGGAGGAATAATATCAGGCTGTTAAATGTTCCGGAGGGTGTAGAAGGGGATGACATTAAAGGTTTTGTAGTAGCACTGATAAAGGAGTCAATCCTGGTTGCATGAAGTTTCAATTTGGAGGAAGATATTCAGAGAGTGCATCGGGACCCCTTTAAGAAAAATCCTGGTAGGAAAACTCAGAGAAAAATGTTGGTCAACTTTAGCTCCTATTCTATTAAGGAGAAGATCATATTAGAGGCTCTTAAGGCATACAGTTTCTCTAAAGGAGATTGGCCCTTCCGTATTCAATCTGACATCTCTAGGGCAACACAAGACAGGCAGTGTGAGTTGGGGAAAATTATGGAGGAGCTTAGGTCCACGGGGGCAACTATACAGCTCCGATTTCTAGCTGCACTTATAATTATGTGGGACAATCAGATGTACAATAATATGGTCCCAGAGGAAGTCCGCATCCTTTTGGAGCAAATGAAAGCATCTCGCTAGACACTTTCTTCTTTTGATGTTAGCTGCTCGGAGCCGAGTGAGCTTACCAGAGCTAATCTTTTGGATTATTCCAATGAGAATAGGGAGTGTTCCCCGGAGAGGTAGAGGGTTTTGGGTGCAGAGGTTTTTTTTTATTGGGATCACAGGGTTTGGGAGAATGTGGGAGAAAATTTAAAAAATAGTCCTCGTGTTTAGTTCTCAATATACTTTATATAGGGGGCTAGGGTATAGGATTTGGAGATTTCTAAAATTGACTTAACTCAGTTGAAGGTTTTATCCTGGAATGTGAACTGTCTCAGGGTCAGAGGACGTAGAGAGAAGAATTTCAAATTTGTGAGGTTGGTGGGCGAAGAGGCGGTGATCCTCCAGGAGACTCACCTGATGCAAGAGGAATGGGTTAGTATTTTAAAGCAGCTATCATGGGTGGACCATTGTGTGAGTACTAATCAGCCCTATACAGTTAAGGGCATTGCAATTTTGTTTAAAAAGTCGCAAAAGGCAGGGTTGGGTAAGGATGGGGGTTGGTGGTAGATGCAAACATATACGGGTCTTGGATAACAATAGTGGGATATTACGGCCCCAATATAGGTGACCCTGCCACTTTTCAGGGTCTTTACAACCAGTTATTATATTTTAAGTACCCAATTTTGCTGGGGGGGGAGTGGACTTTAATGTCCTCTTATATCCCATTGTGGATAAATCAACTACGAGAAATACAGAGAATACCCCTAAGTAAAAAGCCTGGGTAAAGCAGGTAATAGAGGGTCTGGATCTGGTCGACATTTGGAAGAAAGGATCAACGTTCACTTTTCATAATAAAAAATACAAGCACTACTCAAGGATTGACTTATTTTTAGTAGGTAGGAGTCTCTGTGGAAAAGTGAAGTATGTAGAACATGCCCCTGAGCATTTGTCCTATCACTCGGCGGTGAGGCTTTGTCTTTTGCTAGACAAACCAGTTGTAAGCACCAGATGGACGGTGAACCATGTTTTTTTCGGAGAAGTGGGCTATTGAGCAACTAAAACAGGACACCAAGAATTTGCCCTGACTTATGGGTCTACTACTATCCACATGGTTTGGGATGCTTATAAAGCCTATAAGGGGTCGGTTGACTAGTATGAAAATTCACAGGCACGGACAAGAGAAAAAGCCGATAAAGTATTTGGAGTCAGTGTTACAGACCTTACAATATAAGTTACACAGGTTAGCGGATCAGCAGTTATTAATTTTGGAGGATCAGATAAGGAGGGCTAAAAATGATTTAGATATGCTATTGGGGTTAAAGATCAGAAGGAAATGGGAGGATAGCAGGTATGCACAATATGAATATGGGGAAGGGTGTGGTAAACTGTTGGCCTGGAAAGCAAAAGTAGAGCTGACTAGAAACAAAATTACATCAATTATGAATAAAGATACAGGCTCTAGTTATGTAAGGGATGTTGAAATAGAACATGCCTTTACCTCCTTATTACAGGAGTTATACACAGAAGATTCTAAGGCTACAAGGGAACAAATTGTAGATTTTCTGGACCAAAGTGCAATTTCCTGCCTGGATGAAGATTTAAGACATAGGCCCTCATTACAACCTTGGCGGTTGGTGATAAAGTGGCGGTATTTACCGGCTGGCAGTAAATACCGCCAAATGATGACCACGGCGGAAAGAGCTCAGACAGACAGCCACTTTAAGACACCGACTGCCAGGGAGGAATCAATAGGAACCACGGCGGTAACAGCCTACAGCCAGGCAGAAGCCAATGTTATGCCCACTGCATTAAAACACAAGAAACCGCCATCTTTTCTGGGACGGTTCCAACAACATCAAAAGTCTGCCGGAAACAGATCTCAGAAGTAAAAGGACTCACCTGTGAAGGCTCAGGGAAGAACCACAACGCCATGGAGCCTGAGATGCACATATTCCCAATGTTGATTTACGTCCTGCTCCAACGGTGGCGAAGATGATCACAGTGAGTACAGCCGCATAGCACACAGGTGAGGGGGGAGAAAAAAGAGAGCGACACACACACACACATGCAACACCCCCAACATCATACACACAAGCAGATGCAGTAACATCACCTATTTACCCCGTACCCCTCAGGAATAATGCAAGGACATCTCTACTAGATAAAAGTGAGTGTAATAAGATACAATATTAGTAATACATGTATCCAAATCAAAATGTATATGCATATTTATAAATGAAGGGACACTGCCCAGTCCTCATGGTTGCTGGGCCACAGGGCCACATTATAAAGTCCAAGGTCCCACTTCACTCCTGCAGCAACACGGAGAGAACACTGCAGGGCCCTCAGGTCGAAAATAGGCAGGCCCCTCAGGGGGACGGGGAACGGGGGGCACCTCAGTCTGCAGATGGTACAATGCCACTGGTCCTGGAGGGGACAACATGCCCTGTGCTTTGTCCTGGGGAGTGTAAGGCCACAGTCTCTCAAGTGGATGGCTTCTCCACTGGTTCTGGAGGGGGCATCGTGCCCAGTGAGCTTCATCCTGGGGAGGATGGGGTGAGTGGATGGCATCTTCACTGGTTCTGGAGGGGGCATCGTGCCACGTGAGCTTCATCCTGGGGAAGATGGGGTGAGTGGATGGCATCTCCACTGGTTCTGGAAGGGGCATCGTGCGCAGTGATCTTAATCCTGGGGAGGATGGGGTGAGTGGATGGCATCTCCACTGGTTCTGGAGGGGGCACCATGTCCTGTGATGCAGATCTTGGGGAGTGCAGTCACAGTCTCTCAGCTGGGTGTCATACCCACAGGATTTGCAGGGGGCAGGCCGCACAACAGCCCATGAAGGCAGGTTTACAGAATGTCTGGCAGCAGTGACGGCTATTCAGTGGTGGTAGTGGTGGTGCTGCTGCTGGTAGTGGTAGGGGGAGGCTCCAGCTCATCCCCTGCAGCCTCTGACGGCTGCCCACTGATGCTGATGCTGCTGGTGGTGGTTGTGGAGGGAGGCTCCAGCCCATCCCCTGCAGCCTTGGACGGCTGCCCACTGGTGCTACTGCTGCTGGTAGTGGTGCTGGTGCTGCTGGCAGAGCTGGTGGTGGTGGTGGGGGGAGGCTCCAGCCCATCTCCTGCAGCCTCTGACGGCTGCCCACTGGTGCTGCTGCTGGTGGTGGTTGTGGGGGGAGGCTCCAGCCCATCCCCTGCAGCCTCGGATGGCTGCCCACTGGTGCTACAGCTGGTGGTGGCGGTGCTGCTGGCAGAGCTGGTGGTGGTGATGGGCGGAGGCTCCAGCTCATCCCCTGCAGCCTCAGACGACTGCCCACTGTTGCTGCTGCTGATGCTAGTTGTGGGGGAGAGGCCCCAGCCCATCCCCTGCAGTCTTGGATGGCTGCACCACCATGGTTGGTGGTGTGGGCTCCGACAGAGTCCCAGCACCAGGCCCCTTGCCCTTCCTGCCAGCAGCTGGGGATGGCTCCTTGCTCCTTTTGGCAGCAGCTGGGGGTGGCTGATTGCCTTTCCTTGCTGCAGCTGGGGGTGGCTCATTGCCCTTCCTTCCTGCAGCGGGAGTGGCTCCTTGCCCTTCCTTCCTGCAGCTGGAGCTGGCTCCTTGCCCTTCCTTCCTGCAGCTGGGCTGGAGCTGGCTCCTTGCCCTTCCTTCCTGCAGCTGGGGCTGGCTCCTTGCCCTTCCTTGAAGCACTTGGGGCAGGCACCTTTTCCCACCTGGAGTTGCTGAGGACACTACTGTGCCCGTGGACTAGGTGACTTAGGTGCTTGCCTGGGTTTTGACCACCCTAGCCTGACGTGAAAGACGGGGGAGGAGGGGTAAGGGAGAGGTCAACAGTGGAGAGGAAAAGCTTCTTAGGGACCTTGGGGCAGGAAGAGGGAGAAGGTCTCGGAGTGGAGGAAGAGTGAGTGGTTGTAGGAGGTGTCAGTCTGCTGTGTTGGGGTGCAGGTGCATGGGCTGGATGCTGTTGTGAGGTGCGTGGCTGTTGGGTGTCTGAGTGCTTGCGTTTGTGTACTTTGGGAGGAGGGGGAACAGACACAGTGGGAGAGGACACAGGGGACGCATGCATGGATGTGGGGGTGGTGACTGCCAGTGAGGAGTGTGTTGTGATAGGTGTGCTGGTGATGGTAGTAGTGGATGAGGATGTAGTGCATGCAGGTGTGAGTGGAGACGCAACAGGGAGGGAGGTGGAGGACAAGGAGGAGGGGGCCACAGTGGAGGCAGTGGATGTTGGTATGTCTGCATCTGAATGGTGTATGTGTGAGTGCCTGTGGGATTAAGTGTAGAGCTTGTGTTTGCCATGTCCACTCTTGTGTGTTGTGCTGTGTGCATGCTTGTCTGCCTGTGTGCTTGGGATAGGTTGGGGTTGAGGGGAATGGGACTGGGAAGAGGAAGTTGGAGGGGGGAGGCTAGAAACAGGGACAATGGCTGCCATCAGAGAGGAGGACAGAGCCTGGATTGATCTCTGTTGGGCCGCCAAGCCAGTGTGAATGCCCTCCAGAAAGGCATTGGACTGTTGCATATGGGATGCCAGCCCCTGGATGGCATTCACAATCGTTGATTGCCCAACAGAGAGGGATCTCAGGAGGTCAATAGCCTCCTCACTCAGGGCAGTAGGGCTAACTGGGGCAGGGCCTGAGGTGCCTGGGGTGAAGTGGATGCCCACCCTCCTGGGTGAGCGGGCACAGGCAACTCGCTGAAGGGCTGCTGGGAGGGGGGTGCTGGTACGGGGGTGGTGGCTGTAGCTGGGGTGGGCATAGAGGTGTCTGCCACCACCAGGGATCTTCCATCAGAGGAGGTATCTGTGTTGAAACTGTCACCTCCAGTCTCCACTGTGCTGCTCACCTCGCCCTCCTTCCCACTGGTGCCCTGACTGCCCGCGGACTCTGCCTCCTGGGTCCTGTGGGATGCAGCTCCCTCCGTCGCCGGTGCCTCTGCTCCACTACCAGATGATGCTAATGCACAGAAGGACAGGCTGACAAAACAAAAAGGGGGGGGAGACAAAGGATACACTTGGTCAAAGGCGGCACCAAGACCACCGTTGGCGTACACAACACATTCGCACACAAGGAACAACCCTACGCACTAGGCAATGCACTACCAGTTACAATGCTAGTCACCGGGCCATGGGTAGGGACAGACACCGCCAACTGCAGCATACCTGGGACCCACACACCCCTGCCCAGTAATGGATGCCTACTAGCTAGGTTGGAGGAATTTCACATCAGAACACTGCCAAACATGGGACCTACTCTGCAATTTCAGGCCCCACAGACCCACATCCCCCACCCGGATACCACCCCACCAGGCGTAAGTAGTTAGTCAGTCAGTCAAAATTCCTTTATTTGGCAAAATGACATTAAAGTACAAAATCATTTCACATAAGAATAAGAGACAAAGATTTAAAACATTTATAACAAAGCATTGTTCACATAGACCTTGTATATGACTAAATATGATAGCTAAAATCGGTTTATCCAAAGATTGTACCTAAAAGAGAATATAACAGAAAATAAGCAGGACAAAGACAAAATTTTTATCTTAAACTATTCCAGATTAAGATTAGTCTATGACTACTTCCACCGGTTCGTATCATTTTCTAATGGCAATAGCGATTCTGATCAAATTTAAAACAGCATAACAGGTTTGTATAGATGCCAATTTTTGAACATAAAACAGTGCGTCCTTGTGAGAAATACCTCATGATTTACGTAAAAGAGGTAATATAAAAGTATATCTAGAAACAGAATAAAGTGGGCATAATAAAAAAAGTGAGCTATACTTTGTTTAGAAACAGCGTCACAAGGACAATTTGGAAGCACTTTTTGCCATATACATTGCTTTAGAAAGGCCACTCTAAAATGTATCAAATTCAGTCTGAATAAAACCAAGTGAGAGTAAAATGTGGAGCACGAAAATCATGTTAAATAAGATTCCATTGATCTTGTACTTGAAATCTGGACATAGGGTTCAAACGTTTTTAATGTCAAAGCCCCATGGAATCTAAGGTTTGATATTTTTAAGCAATAGCTTTGCATTAGGAGGCAGGCCCTTTTGATGAGTGAACATATTTTCCAAACCTAAGCTCCGAAACGAGATTTGCAAAAATGTAAGCCAGGGAATTCTGTGAGAATTGGCCAATTGTATGCAGTCGGCCATACAAACTTGAGCCAGTCTGGCTGCTGGGTTTGACCAAATTTGTAATTAAAGCAAGAGTGAGGCAACAGCAGTTAAGTCCTCAATATGTCGTAATCCCAGTTCCTCATGACAGATGATGTTTATAACATTCTTAGGTACCATCAATTATCTGTGCAAAAATTGGTTTTCAACCCGGTGGAGCGAGTCTGCTTTGGTCTGTCCCCACAGACCCGCCGCATATGTGGCTGCTGATACACATTTGGAATTATAGAGCATAACAATCTGATGGACTGGTCTGTGGCCTAATTTACGAGCAAAACGAAATATCGCTTCCAGGTTTCTCACCATTTGTTGGGTCTTAATAATAAGGTGGGGATTCCATGACATAGAAGAGCTGACATGCAGGCCGAAGTAACAAAAGTATTTTACTTTATTTATAATGTTCCCTCCCATATTGAAAAGTTTAGATCTTGTATTTCGGGGGCCGCAAGTCATAGCATATGAATTTGTAAAGTTTACTTTCAAGTTTAAGTCTTGCATAAAATTTAAAAATAGGTCCAGCAAGCTTTGCAGACCATTTGCTGTGCGGACAATTAAAACCACATCATCGGCATACAGAAGGACCGGGAGCTGTCTCAAGTCCATCCTAGGGAAATCCTTTCCATTTTTTACTAAAAAAACATAAAGACCGTTTATATATAACAGAAACAAAAAAGGTGCTAAAATGCAGCCCTGTCTCACTCCTCGCATAGATGGAAAGGGGGAAGACCTCTCTGTGCTGCCCATACTGCACTGAGACCATTAGGTCAGTGTATAGGCGTTTGATTAGGTCCAGCAACTTCCAATCAACCTCCAGAGATTACATGATCAGCCAAAGCTTCCCCCTATTCACCAAATCAAAAGCACTTGATAGATCAGTGAAAGCCAGGTGAATAGATTCTTTCCTAACAGTAACATATTTGCTAAGCATGAGGTGCAGATTTAATGCTTGTTCGATTGTACCTAGACTAGGTCTAAAACCATATTGGATTGGGGAGAGGATCTCTGCCTCCGCCGCCCATTCCTCCAACCGTGTCAGAATCACACTCCCCAATATCTTGGCAGTAGAATCTATAAGAGATATAGGCCTATAACAGATTGGATCTTGCCTGTTACCCTTTTTAACAATGGGAATAATTATGGCCAGTTTCCAGGAAGAGGGAATATTGCTTTTAACTACACTCCTTAATACATTTGTAACCAAAGGGCCCCAAAGGTCCGGCATAGACTTAAAGAGATCGACAGGGACCCCATCTGGGCCAAGTGCTTTACCTGGTCTCAGTCGATTAATTGCTGTGTTTACCTTCTGTAACTCAAAGGATACGCCAATGATATTCAAATTAGGTTCCGTAGGGCTCTGGTCATTACATTCACCCCCCTCAAATTAATTCCACACTGGAAGACACTCAAAAAATGGTTCACCCAGACCTCTTCTGATATCAAGCAGTCATCATCTTTATTGGCATATTCCGTAAAATAAGGATGGTTGATCAGCTTCCAAAATTGTGCAGAGTCCTTCAATTCGGTGGCTGCCAAAAGCTCGTCCCATGCTCTAGATCTAATTTTGGATTTCCTTGCTGCCATAGCTGCCTTATATTGTTCACTTGCTGATCTAACTAAGTCACGAGAAAGGGAAATAAATCTAAGGGCTTTTTTTTAGTTCTTTGTCGGCTGCAGTACAGGCAGAGTTAAACCATCAACAGGTCACAGGGCCCGATGGGTCCTGTCACTCATAAGTGCCTCTGAAACAGCATAACTTAAATGTTCAAATTCCAAAACTAGGCAACCATGGGGAGGATGTTACGACAAACATAAATTAACAGTCTACAAATTTCGATTGATTATTTTCTGATTGAAAGTCTCAGGGTCCACACTTTCCCATTTCAAACGGATACCAGAGTTTTTTTTAAGAAAAGGTTTCTCTCTGTTAGTTAAAGCTGGGTTACTATTAAAAGTTAGGTTAATACATAAGGGATTATGATCACTAGCACAATGGCGTATAATCTTAAAATCAGTTATTAAGTGAAAGTCAAGGGAGATGATCAGGATTAAGTCAATTATACTCCCTTTGTGATTCCCTGTAAATGTTGGTATCATTTGGGTATGTGCGGGAGCCTTCTCCCTTGCAAATACAAGATCATATTTATAGATGAGAGTGTTTAAGACTTCGCCTTGCTGAGAGTGAATAAAATGGGTTAGCAGTTCTCTACCCTCTATGAAATTACTGCACGGGTATGAAACTTCCTGATTACACAATGTCATGTTAAAATCTCCAGTCCATATAATAACTAACTCATTATCCTAGAGCTTATCAAAGGAATCAAGAAAATCTGATACCTCCTCAAGGCTTCCCTTCAGAAGGTCCCACAGGATATTGTTATAAAAATGTATTAACAGCAAGCCTCTACTACCTCAATCAGTAATAAAATAATCATAAAGTATGATGAGGTCCAGATTAGAGATGCCTCCATCTTGGGCAATTGTAAAGAAACAAGAACCAAAAGATCCCCACTTGCCCTTCCCGCTGAGGAGGGGGTTGTAGGTTGGTATAAAGAGGAATAGCCATCCAAATAGAAAGGGTCCACTAACCAGGACTCCTGCATGCAAATGATATCATTAGTGAAAATAAAATACCGCCATTCTGTGTTCTTAGCCTTCGACTGAAGCCCCACAACATTCCAACTAATTAATGTTAGAGATTTGGAGCCCGGCCCTACCACCATTTCCTCATCAACAGAAACAGCTACCAAGGGATAAGGGGGGTATCTGTCTTATCTAACCCAGTTTGTGGGGCTGGAGTATCAGACCCAACACTCTGCACTGACCCATCCAAGACCCCTCCTGTGAGCCCAACCTCAACCGCATGTCAATCATTTTCAACTAAGAAAATCAGGTCCTGGTGACAGCTGGTGGAGAGGTTGTTAGACTGGATATAACTGTTGGCTAACACTGCTTTTTTAATTACACTGAACAGATTTTGACCAAGGAGGCAGAAGAGTTGGATCATAAAAATGACTTATGACATGGATAAATCTGAAGTCCTTTTTCTTTCCTATTCTAATAGAACAAATCAGTCAACAAACATTTGACTAGTCCAGGGTTAGCAAAATTAATCACAACACAGTCACCCTCATGTACTTTCTTTGATGGTCCGACCCAGTTCACTCTGCGTGCCATAAGAATCTTATTATTGAGATCTCCTTGGTAACTGGATTTACCAGGTGTAAGTAGTAATGAAGGGCAGTGTACTCACCCCCTTGTTGCTGCTATGATGCCCCCAAGCTCCCATTCAGTTCCCGAAAGGCCACTGCCAGTAGGCGGGCCATCAGGGGGGTCAGGGTTTATTGGGCACCCCTTCATCGTTGGGAGGCCATCCCCAGCTGGGCCTCCCCTGACTTCCGTGCCCAGCGTGAAAGGTCCTCCCGCCGTTTGGGACAGTGGGTGCTCCGCCTGCCGCCTGCCGTAGACCCCCATGGTCCGCACGTCCTTGGTGATGGCACGCCATATACCCTTCTTTTAATGGGCGCTGACCTGCAGAGGAAATAGACACAGGGAAAGGTATTAGTCAGACCTTCCTGCCTGTTACACTCATGGCCCACCATGCCCCTTCCCATCCCCATTAGCACAGACATGCCCCAGCATACCTGCTGCACGCTGCCCAGGGCCATCCACCAACCCCCCTACACCAGGCCTTCACACACAGCACTCCATGCATTCATGCCCCATGCATCGTACTCACAGTGTACTCACCTGTTGGTTTGGAGGGCCATACAGAAGTCGGTACTGGGGTAGGGCCCTTTCCCTAGTCACACGAGCCATGGTAGGTTCCAGACATAGGTCACAGAAGCGCATGCAGTGTAGGTCCTCTCCTGTTGAAGGTCAGGTAGCAAGTGAGTGAACAGATAGAAAATGGCGGTGACGTCTGTGGCGGTGCATACCGTCACCGCTGGCGTACATCACCATTGGCCACTGTACCCCATAGGGCCCAATGATAACCAATGAGAAGTTGCACAGCGGTTCACAACCGCGTTCCGTAATGGCGCATAACTTCACCTGAATGACCTCATTTCCATCTGTCCCTCCATACAGGACAGATGGACGCCATTTCAGGGGGTGGGGGCAGGCCATGGATCCCCCATCACAGTTCACAATTTCACATTCTGGACATATGCCACCAAAATATTGTAACAATCACTGTACTGTAGTGGTTACAATGTACAGATAATGACCAACTGCTCACTCTTTTGCCCCATAGATTGCAGCCCCTGAGGATGAATAGGAGATGGAAACATCCCCCTGTGTACAGACCCCTTGTGGACTTGGCAACAATGGAGGGCAGGCACATTATCCTCACCTACAGACTTGACAGGGCCACAATCACAGAGCTGTGTGCCCAATTGGAGCCTGACCTGATATCTGCTATCCGTCACCCCAGCGGGATCCCACCTCTTGTGCAAGTGCTATCAGTGCTCCATTTCTTGGCAACGTGTTCTTTCCAAGTGACAGTGAGCTTGGCAGCAGAAATGCCACAGCCAATGTTCTCAATAGTGCTGACCAGATTGTTGTCTGTCCTGATTAAACACATGTGCAGCTACATCGTTTTCCCCCAGGGGGAGGATGTGGGCACAGTGAAGGCTGACTTCTATGCAATGGACATATCCCTAACATCATTAGTGCTATTGATGGGACACACATTGCATTCCCCCCGCAGAAATGAACAGGTCTTCAGAAACCGAAAAAGTTATCACTCGATGAATGTGCAGATGGTGTGTTTGGTGGACCAGTACATCTCCCATGTCAATGCTATGTATCCTGGGTCGGTGCATGATGCTTTTATCCTGAGGAAGAGCAGCATCCCAAATGTGATGGCCAACTCCAGAGGCATGGGGTGTGGCTAATAGGTGAGCCCTGGTTCCCACCCAGTGGATGTTAGTGTATGGGTATGGGGTGGGACATAAGGGTTAGTGTGTGGCTAACAGTTGTCCCTCGATATTTGCAGGTGACTCAGGTTACTCAAACCTATCATGGCTACTGACCCCTGTGAGGAATCCCAGGACAAGGGCTGAGGAACGTTACAATGAGGCACATGGGCAAACAAGAAGGATTACTGAACGCACCTTTGGCCTCCTGAAAGCCAGGTTTCAGTGTCTCCATCTAACAAGTGGATCCCTGTGCTACTCACCCAAGAAGGTCTGCCAGATAATCGGCATGCTGCATGTTGCATAGCCGTGCCTTGAGATGCCATGTGCCTTTTCTGCAGGAGGAGGAGGCTGGAGATGTGTGTGTGGCTGCAGTTGACCCTGTGGACAGTGAAGATGAGGATGAGGACAACAGAAGTGCAGTCATTCATCAATGCTTCCAATGACACACAGGTGAGACAGTGTTATTTCATATTTCATTGACAGATTGATGTGTGACATTGTCATTGGCAGGCTGTGAATTCCCACTTCCATGCCCACTCACTGTACCCATTGGCATATCTTTTTGCAGATGTTGGTGCCCCACTATTTCTCCTGGTGTGTTCACTGAAGCCAACTACAGGTATTTCTTATGTCAACATTACTGTAAAGTTGAATTGCAATGTTTAAAGCTTGTTAAAAGAATATACACTTACATTATTTGACATACTTCATACTTGTATTGTTTCAAAGTGTGTTTATTGCAGTGCTCTGACAAAAATCAGGAAGTGCTATGGGCTGGGGTGAGGATGGAGGAAAGTCCAGGGTAGAGCTCATTCTACATGTAGCACAGGTACATTGTCCCAGGGGGCATAGGAAGGGGAGCAATGGCAGTTTGAAGTGGACAGGGTGACAGAGTGGGACACAAGGGTGACAATCAGGAGAGTCTTATTTCCTGGCAGGAGTCTTGGCAATAGTCTCTGGCTTCTGCCTGGATCGCAGGGAACATTTGGGGGGTGGTTCTCCTTCTACAGCGGGAGGGGTGCTGGTGGCCTGTTGGCCCTGTGGCAGGGCCTTCTATCCACTAGCGGAGGTGGAGGGCTGTTCAGTAGTGTGGCTAGCGGCAGGGGCCCACTGGTGTGCCACTGCCTTCCTCATACTGTTGGCCATGTCTGCCAGCACTACTGCAATGGAGACCAGGGTGGTGTTAATGGACTTCAAGTCCTCCCTGATCCCCAGGTACCGTCCCTCCTGCAGCCACATGTTCTCCTGCATCTTGTCCAGGATCTAACCCAGCTTATGCTGGGAATGTTGGTATGCTCCCAGGATCGTAGTGAGTGCCTCCTGGAGAGTTGGTTCCCTGGGCCTGTCCTCCCCCTGGCGCACAGCTGTCCTCCCAGCTTCCCTGTTGTCCTGTGTCTCTGTCCCCTGAACCATGTGCCCACTGACCCCAGATCCCTGATTGTCCTGGGTTTGTGCGGTACCCTGGGGTCTTGTAGTGATGGACACACTGCTGATTGACATATCCTGGGGACAGAGGTATGGGCCCGCTGGGTGGGTGCTGTGTGGGTGTTTCCTTAGAGGGAGGCTCTGTGGTGGTGTGAGGCTGTGCCTGGGTAACCGACTGTCAGGAGGTCCCTGATGGCCCAGGTTGGTCATCCAGATCCAGGCGACCAGAGCTGCTGTGATCACTGTGGGCCTCTTCTGTGGGGAGACTGGATGTTGCTGGCACCTCTTCTCTGGTGACATTGGCTGGGATACCTGTGGGGATGTAAATGCAGTGTTATTGTTTCTGTGTGTGACATATTGTGCATGGGAGGGTTGCCCTCTATGGTTGTTATTGCCCTGGCAGCTTTGCCTTGTGTGAGCTGTTATTTGGTGGGCTTGCTGATTGTCTCTAGTGTGCATGCTGTAGTGATAGGTGTCCATGCAGGGATATGAGTGGTCTCCATGCATTTGTGTGGCATGTAGGTCTATGTATTGGGATGAGTGGGTTGTGATGGTAGGGTGTGTGAGAAGTGGTGGAGTGAGAGTAAGGGTGGGGATATGTGATGGCATGCAGGTTGGGGGGAGTGATAGTAATAGCGAGTTGACTACTAGAATCCAGTCCTCCTCCTACTCCTGCCAGGCCCTCAGGATGCAGTATTGCCAAGACTTACTACTCCCATGTTGTTAGTTGTGGGGGAGGAGGTGGGGGTCCACCGCCAGTCCTTCGTACTGCGAGCTGGTGTCTTGCGACAATGGAACCTACCTTCCCCCGTAGGTCGTTACAACTCTTCCTGATGTCATCCCTTCTTCTGGAATGCTGTCCTACGGCATTGGCCCTGTCCACGATTCTCCGTCATAGCTCCATCTTCCTAGCAATGGATATCTGCTGCACCTGTGATCCAAATACCTGTGGCTCTACCTGGATAATTTCCTTCACCATGACCTTAGCTCCTCCTTAGAGAATCTGGGGTGTCATTGTGGTGCCATGGGTATAGTGTGAGTGTTGTGGGTGAGGATGTGTAGGGTGATGTGTTGGGTGTGTGATGAAGGTGCGTGGGTGGTGTATAGGTGATGGTGGTATGTGGCTCTGGTTGTGTGGGTGCTCTTACTGTCTCTCTATGCTGGCAATTATTGTTATTCGTAAAGGGTTGTGGGTAATGTGGGTGTGTGTTTTATAGTGGTGTGGGTGTGGTGTGTGTATGGATGTCAGGTGTGTTAGTTTAAATTGTCCAATGTGGTGCTGTTTTGTTAGTGTGTGTGTATGTACTGCCAATGGTTTACCGCCATTGAATGTCCGCTGTGGTGATTCGTGGGTCATAATGTTGTAGGCGTTGTTCTGTTGGCGTAACGGTGTGGGTTTTGATACGCCATCACTAACCTTTGGGCTGGCGGATTTGTGTGTGTGGCTGTATAGTGATGGATTAGTGTGTGTGTGTCATAATATGGTTAGCCGATATCCGCCGCGGCGGCAGTATGTTGGCTGCAGTCAGCATGGAGGTAAGTGGGATTTACTGCCAATGTCATAATGAGGGCCATAATCTGGAAGTTAAGATAGATACAAGGGAATTGAATGAGGCTATTCGGAGTTTAAAAGGGGGTAAAGCTCCTGGACCTAACAGCTTACCTAATGAGCTTTATATTCTACTCAAGGAGGAGCTAACTCCATTCTTGTTGGAATTAGTTAATAATCTCTTCGTTGTCGGTGGAGACCTGCCTATGTCTTGGGATCAGGCTATTATTACTTTAATTTTGAAACCAGACAAGAGCCCATCCTATTGTGAGTCTTACAGACTAATTTCCTTATTAAACTCTGAATATAAGATCTACAGACATATATTATCAAAAAGATTAGAGAAGATGGTTGCTTCATTGGTCCATGAGGACCAGAAAGGTTTTATTAAAGGTAGATAGCTTTTTGAGTTAACGCATGATTTATTAGGTGCTATTGATTTGGCCACCCAGGAGAACTTACCATTGGCAGTGCTCAATTTATGACGCCACCAAAGCATTTGATGGGGTGAGCGGGCCTTTTCTGCACATAGTTATTGATCAACATAAGTTCGGAGATACCTTTTCTAGAACAATTAGGTCATTATATAAGAACCCTGTGGCTAAAGTGTTGATTAATGGCAATCTCTCCCAGCAAGTTAGAATTGGAAGGGGCACTCACAAAGGCTGTCCACTTTCTCCTTTGTTGTTTGATTTGTATGTTGAGCCTTTGGTGAGTGGGATTAGACAGAATACAAGTATTTTACCTTTCCAATGTAAGGGTTGGGAGAAGAAAGTTGCACTCTATGCAGATGATCTAATGATATATACAAGGGACTTAGGTGTCTCATTAGCAAACATTTTACTATCTCTGAAGGAGTTTGGCAGGGTGTCAGGGTATCTGACAAACCAGCAAAAAAATGAGATAATGTGCAGGAGTATTATTTATATCAGCTCGTTAATTGAAAAGGAAATAAGGTATTTGGGGGTGCAGGTTTTGGCCAACTTGGATGATGTTCCTTGGGTTAATTTTAATAAGGCACTTGTCGCCACTAAGAAACTTTTGAGAGTATGGGCGGCTCTTCCCCTGTCTTTTATTGGGCGGTTGAATATTTTGAAGATGAGTGTTTTACCTTAGTTCATGTTTTTGTTTAATGTGAACCCCTTAGAATTTAGACAGGTCTGGTTTCAAAAGCTACAAGGGGTACCAACGTCATTTGTTTGTGCAACTAGAGGGGCTCACATTGCATGGAAGAAATTATGTGAGAGGAAAAGACATGGAGGGATAGCGAGTCCCGACTTTTATAAGTATTATTTAGCTTTTCAGGTGAAAAATGTGAGAAGATTATTTAATGAATGCTCTAGTTTTACCCCTATGGTTAGGGCTATGATCAGCTACCTCCAGGAAGCAGGGGAGTATTTTCTTTTTAAATTTGACCCCCCAAAGTACTTCAAGAAGATAAGGCTGAAGTGTCTGGGGGTGGCTTGCAGGATATGGTTCCAGGTTCAGAAGGTATTAGAGATTCCTTACTATAGTAATCTGGCCCCTGTTTGGGGGTCACCAGGTACCCCAGAATGTCTTCAAGACAAACTATCTCTTCCCTTAAAAGAGAAGGGGCTGGTGAAGTGGGGTCAACTTTTGGAGAACCATGCTTTGCTGCCTTGGTCAGTTCTTAGCGAGCAGTTGGGAGGTGCCTTTTAAAAATTCAAGTATTATCAATTGGCAAGTTGGCTAAGTGTGCAACCGAAGGAAGGCGCGGGCAGGAGAAAAACATCTGGGAAGAGAGATTGGTACAGAGACATATCCCTTGCAAGGAGGTCGCCATATGGTACTGGATTTTGATTGAAGCTGGGGAGGAATCACCTCTGTTGCCAGAGAAGAAGTGGGGAGAGGATTTGCCATCACAGGATGTCACTACTCTCTGGCAAGTATCACTGTCTATGCTTTGGGGTTTGGTGAAATCTGCCCCTTTAACGAAACAACATTTGTTTATTTTGCACAGGGAGTATTGGACGGCGAAGAAGTTGGCTGCTTTGGGGAGACTTAAGAAGAATTGTCCTCTTTGCAGTGAGGAGGGAGCAGATGATATCCATATATTTTGGCAGTGTCTAATGCTTCATCAGTGTTGGCATAATGTGGGTAAGGAAATCATGCAGGCAATAAGTGCTAAAGTCAAGGTAAGCCTGCCATTCGTAATATTTGCAGTAGTCAATGGAGTAGAGATGATTTGTAAACTACGTTACAATCAGAAACTTTACTATTTGTTCTAATTCACTTGGCGCCCCGGGAGATTTGCATAAAGTTGACCCCCCCCGTTGGCCCCAACAATACATGACTGGAAAAGATCAGTTACAAACTTGTGTTGTCTTGAAAAAAGTACATCCGAAAGGAAAAGAGATATATTCTGGACACTCTGGGAAAAGAGGCACGCAACCCCAAATGGGCTTATGTAGGGGTTGTCCAATGATTAAGAGTCTACAAGGCCTTCCTCTGGAGGTAGGCTAAGCTAGGTAGCTACCTGACCACTTACAGAGGATTGGAGAAATGGGTTTTTGCTTTGCCTTGCGTGGCTTGGGCACAGAGGAGGCGGTTTCTAACAGGATCTGCCCTAGCTGCACCCTTAGCCGTTGCGAACTCACAATGAGGACAAAACAGTTGAAAAGTATGATTGTACAGTCATTGTGGTGCCAGCATTTGTTTGGCAATGAATACTGACACCATATTGATATGTGTGTATGTGTGGAATATGTGCCTTGTGCCACTGTATCCCCATTCATTTGTAACACAATTGTGTTTCCAACATATGCATGTCACGGTAATTTAAAAGAATTACTGTCACATGTATATGCATGCAGTGGTCCTAAATTCACATGAAGTGCCCACTCAACATACCCTGGAAATGCAGGTTCCCCAACTTTGAGTCTGGTGATGGGGGGGGTCGTGTTTGCTCCATGGGTCAGGGGAAACTGTGCCAGCAGGTCTTACTAAGTCATGTCCAGTCAAAATTGGAAGAAGAAGCGAGGGAAAGGTATGTTTTTACCTCTTCCCCACTGATGGACCTGGCCCTTTTACAGTATCATTCCCCAGACTTTTTGCTTTTTTGCCTCCTTAGTTTTCTGACCTTTGTTGGCTGACATTTTGACTCTGAGCACTTTTTCACTGCTAACCAGGGCTAAAGTGCATGTGCTCTCTCTTACAAATTTGGTATGATTGTATTATACCTGATCGCCATATTTAATTTACCTATAAGTCCCTTGTAAAGTGGTATCCCTATACCCAGGGCCTGTAAATTAAATGCTACTAGTAGGCCTGCAGCGCTGCTTGCGCCACCCACTGAAGTAGCCTGTCAAACCTATCTAAGGCCTGCTAGAGCAGAGCCTGTGTGCGCAGTTTCCTGCCACAGGGACCTGACATCTAAATTTACTTGCCAGGCCCAGAACTCCCCTTTTACTACATGTAAGTCACCCTTAAGGTAAGCCCTTGCTAGCCCTTTGGGCAGGGTGCCATGTATGTAGAAGGCAGGACATGTGCCATGTTGCGTGGCCTGTCCTGGTAGTGACAAACAGCCTAACTTGGTGTCTCACTGCTGTGAGTGTTGCCTCCTCATAGGATTGCATTGGAGATGCCCTGCCTTATGTGAAAGGGGTATTGTCTGATTTATGAGGGGTAGCGTAGGCATGTTTGGTATGGTTGTGACCGTGGTAAGAAATGCTGCTTACTGGTGTAGGTGTATTTTTTATTACTATCACAGAAATACCACTTCTAGAAAGTGCACAGTTATCTGTGCTTATGACTTTGGTGTTTTGTAGCTTGTCTCCAATCAACGTCTGGGCAGACTGACAGTTGGGGCTTTGTGCATACTTCTCAGACAGCCTGAACACAGGGAGGGTGGAGGTGACACAGAGGTGCATCTACATATTGTAAAGCCTTCCTGGGCTGAGAGAAGGGAGAGGCAGGGCACACCTGCATTTGTGAAGACTGTGCCCTGGCCTCACACAATAGGGTCGTTAACCCCCCACTGATGTTTGGAGCCTGTGCTGAAAGGAGAGAGGGGGCACTCCCAGAACCAGTTGTAACTGGCTGGAACCTCCTCTCCCTACCATTGTAAAACACTGTAAGAACTGACTATAAGTACAGGGGAATTTTCCCCACAATTTGAACATTCTTGGAACTTGAAACTGGACACAGAACGCTGATGAATGGACTCACCAGGAAACCACCTTGGACTGCTGCTGCTATGCTAATCTGTGACCTGCCTGGTCACTAGAAGGACTGTCACCATCTGCAACCCTTGTTCTGGCCTGTAGCTGGGCCCACCAGCCTATGCTCCCTTGTATTCTGGTTGCTCCCAGGGGCAGGGTGCTGTGCCCCTGACCCCTGTAAGGATCCCTGTAGGTCTTGAAAAAGCGCTCTCTTGGAACTGCAGACCAGGTATCACCGCCGCAGCCTGGGCTTTTAACTTTGCCTCCAGCGCTCTGAAAAGCACTTTCCTTCTGCCCAAGGACACCGCCGCTGCCCGGGTCGCAAAAATCACCGTAGCGCTTTGAAACATGCTTTATTTCTGCCCCCAGAAATCACCGCCAGAAATCACCGCCACAGCCCGGATTGCTGGGCTCTCCAGGTCCGCGCTAAGCTAAGTGCCCCCGGGGCACGAAGATACATCAACTGGAGCAGGCGCACTCCTAACGGCGCCCCCGGGGCACGGTCTGCTCCCAGCTGCCTCCTCTTTCCCTGGAAGCGTCCCAGCGGGCGGGAACAGCTTCCAAACACTTGCGCACCACTTCGGGTGCAAGCGAGTGCCTCCTTGCCCCCCCGGAGGGGTCCGACCTCACCAGGATCATCCTGTAGGACGCGGGTAAGGTGCGGGGAGTGCCCCTTTTCCAGTCTCTGCCCAAGGAGCAGGACGCTCCTGTATTTTGGCAGCTTTTCTCTACGCCAAAATCGGGAAGGGAGACCTCGCCGGAGGTCCCTTCCCATTTTCATCCTGCAATTGTTGCTGGGCCACACCTGGCCCCCACCCCACAGACAGGGTGTGAGGAGGCCGAGGCAGGCCCCCACCACAAAGTAGGCCCTGTTTTGTGCACAGGAGTGCCGGAGGCCCCCGTGTTCATCGTTAGGCACTGGAAGTGCCTCTTCTACCAAAATCTAGGTACTCCTTAGGAAATCTAGGCCCTAGGAGCCTAATACAGACTTGTAGATGCTTACTATTTCCTACCTGGTGACTGGTTATACATATATGTGCTAATGTTCCTTTTATGGGCATGTCTAACTGATATGTATTTACATGACTTGTGGTATATTCTCTAATGTTCCTTTTATGGGTGTTTAGGGATTGTTCATGACAAGTGCATATACCTTTTACCATAATTCCTGACTAATGCTTATGTTGCAGAATCCTGAGTACTTACGTGTTCTAATGTGCCAACTGCATATTCCTGAAGGGTATTAGTAACTTGTGTAACATTCTGACAACTGCTAAGGTAGCAGGGTATTATTCATGTGTAATGTTGGTCTAATTATGTTTTGTGCAATACAGATTATTTTTACATAGCTCAGTGTTGTGTTTATGTTGTGGTGTATATTTTGCGTCACGTGTGTTGTGTGTTGTGAAAACGCTTTACACATTGCCTCCAGGTTAAGCCTGACTGCTCATGCCAAGCTACCAAGGGGGTGAGCAGGGGTTATCTTGGACGTGTAACCCCCTAGCCCTGACTCGAATGGGTAAGTTCTGTCTGGCTGAGGTGCATACCCTAGCCAACCAGAAACCCAATTTCTAATACCCACCCACCCACCCCCAATTTGCCTACTCAAGTGTGAAGGTCGGATTACCACATTTGACTTGGCAGTAATGCACATCCAAATCTGCACGGCAGGAAAGGTGTCAAGAGCCCCACCGGCTGCCACTATTCCCTATGGCGCTGTTGACGTGGGTGGAGTTTCTTAGCACAGACATCAGGACAAATGCAGTCTATTGCCTATGGGATCACCAGCAACTAATTCAGACAGGTGGACTGTCATGGAAGCAGAAACCGACAGCAGGACCATTATTGCCAAGATCTAAATCAGGCCCTTTATGTCCATTCTCAGCCAGATGATTTAACAAAGCAATGATGTCATGTTTCACAGGATTCTTTTGTGCTTGATGCCTCTAGTACGTCATCAATATATTGAACAAGGGCTAAATTACAGGGCATAGTCAATGTCTCCAAGTTTTTTCCTTAGAATTTGATTGGAGATTGAAAGACTCTCTGTATACTCTTGTGGGACTCAACATCTTGCTAAAACGTTCTCTCGAAACACAAATGAAAATAGGAATTATCTATTCTAGTGTCATGAAACTGAGAGGAAAGCTTGACAAAGATCCACAACAGTGAACCATTCTGCTGTACATATAATATGATGAAGAATGGGTGGCTGGATTCAGTGCCACATGACAGCATGGGATTACAATATCATTAACTTTTTGTAAATCCGGAACTAACCTAAATTTTCTATTTGGGTTTTGTAATCCCATAATCAGTAAGTCACATGGACTCCCGATTATCTCTCCTGGTGCTACTTTTTATAACACATCCTCAATCATTGGTGGTATTCTTGCTAATATTTCTGGAGTCATGTGATGGAGTGGTGTTTTGGGAACATTTTGTTAACTATTATTCAGACTAACTCTACTCCTTCAATTATTCCGACACCCTTTCCTGGTTCTTTTCATAGAACCACACTGCATCTTGTTAAGCTAGTTTGAACGCAACATCTTTATCATTGGTCTAATTCAAACCCATTTGTAGTACAATAAATTTAGCAACTTAACTTGCAAAACAGGCCACATCTTAAAAGATTTACAGGACTTGAGTCCCAAACAACAAACTGGTGATCCTCCTCAAAGGAACCCATTTTTACAGGGACTTTTTTTGAAACTCGATTTGTAATATGCTTCTTTGTAACACCTACAACTTAGATCTTCTTTCCTGGGAGTGGTAGGTCTGGAACCTCTGCGGTTCTAAGAGTGGAATGGATAGCTTCAGTGTCAATAAGGAATGACACTTGGTGGCCATTTAGCTCATCTTCTACAAATGGTCCACACTGGTCTAGCTCTAAGACTGTGCCAAACATGCAGTCTACCTCCACTCTCAGGCAGTGTGATGTGTCTCAATCCTAGCTCTCATTATTGAACATAGAAAACTGTTGAAATGTGTTCTGATTTTGAACCTATAATGCATTTTAATTTACATGGGCATCTGATACTGATTTAATTTAAGATTACCCATATTCTGTTGCACCATACGGGATTGTGTGGCTATCAGCATGTGGAATTGGTTTTGCACTAACTTGCATCTGCTCTACAGGTACATTTTGCATTCACATCTGGTTTCCTGGCTGCATTTGATTATTGTGTTGTGTAGCCATTTTAAGTATAGCTCCATACACGTTAGTTTAACATACTAGGCCACTGTGCACTTTGTCCTAGATAAAAGTTTATCCGGCTTCGCATCGTTATTTTAAAATAACCAGTTTTTACGGTCTTGTTTTAATTTCTTCTATCAAACTGTTTAGCTTAGTTCAGCACTGTGTTCTCAAACAATGCATTCTTGATTGCCCTGTGCTTTAGTCAAGGCTACAGTCTGGTGCATTGCCGGTAAACGTGGTAGAAGTTTAGTCTTCAACATTCGTAAAAAATACACATCCTTTCGTAGGGACATTTTCCTAGAATATCTGTTGTGTAAGATATAAAAACACTTTCTAGTCCTAGTACACATCAAGAGGGAGATTCCAGCCAGGGAACCACAACTGTATGCTGAATGCCTTGTTGCAGATGCTGATGCAGATAACAGGCCTTTGCTCAGGTATGAGGGTTGATGTCCTCCCGGGGGAACCTGAAAGGCAGGCTTAGAGCTTAACATGCTGTGCTCGAAATATAACTTAGAGAGAGAATAATTTAGCAGCACTATGATAGCCATATTCTTGTGTTTCACTCTCATTGTTACTATTTTAATATTACTGTGTTGTGTAGTTCTGGTTATTGTAGCTCACGCTTTGCTATCCAAATTGCAGTTGTTTTATTAAACCAATCTTTAAAACTTACACTGCCTTTATTGTCATTTATATATGAGACTGCACTGTGTATGAGAGAACCGGTTGTGACCTGAGTGACCACGACTTCCCTGAGAAGTACCAAAATGTCATGCGCTCGGCTGCCCAATCATCTCTACCATTCAGGAGAGATGAGGTGCTGCTAGTTAGCCAGAGTAGAAGCCCGGATTCAGAGTGACAAGCGTCATCCACCGTGGGTCAGACTCAGTCCCCCACACCGTGGACGATCTTGCTGCTCAAAATCCAGTAGTCTCATTAGGATAATGAGAGCCTACGCGACAATTGTTTTTTGTTTTTTCTGTCTCTATTGAGCCTACATTCAAGCTTCCACTGGCCTATCTTGCTATAAAGATGACAAGGAGTCTTTTTCTGCAATGTTGCAGCAAGCAGGATCAATTGGAACTCCTCGACCTCTACTCTGTGAAATAACCACATTTCCTTAAAAACCCTGAACCTAGCTCTTCAACTGAAGCTCAGAGGACTAAGCCCCCAGCACCTTGAGTTGTGCTTTATAAACCCCAATTTGATTTGGTTTATTTGACAATTTAGTTACTCTGTCATGTATAGTTGTAGCTTGTCTTGTCATTTCTTTGCATATAAAGATGAATTATTTTTCTTTAAATGGATTCACATGTTCTAGATCCAAACATTCTTTAAATATTTGTTACAATTCTACTTCTTGTTTGTAATATTTGATAGTTTTTCCCTTTTTGCATCTCGACTGTTAGATAGACTCTGCTCTTTTAGTTTTGGCATTTTCTCTGGCAGTCTCAATATGTTCTGGTGCCACAATTCCACCTTCCAACACGTTTGTCTTGCCCTGCATTGGTTGTGTAGTAAAGACAATTCTCCCTCCTTCCCTAAGTGCCTGAATGGTCTGTGGTGGTGTTCATACAACGATTTGAGAGTTCTGGGAAGTTGGAATAAACTACATTTCTGACTAAAGGAGCTCACACCTCTGTCAGTTGTGCTGTTACAACTCTAGCAACGGGTGCTGGTACAGTCACAATGGATGTAGTCACATTAGCAAGCACTACTGCTTGTACAGGGTAAACTCAACAGTCATGATATTAGGAATAACAGGCTGTGAAGCAGGCTGTGCCATAAAAGGTTGCGCTACAGCAGGTTGAGTTACAACAGGCTATGTTATTGTTAATGGGCTCTCAATCTGATATGTGTTTGGATCAATAGGAGCACTAGTCACTGTCACATGATTAGCTGATGTCCCATCACTGCTCATCCTAGCTATGTCTGCTCTAGGACTAACATAAGGTAGTGGACGTGCAGACAACAATTCATCTAAGACATCATCACCTGAATCAGTATCAGTATCTGATTTAGTTTCATCTTTGTCTCTTTTTCCCCTTTCATGTGTTTCCTTTCATGCTTTTCATGTATTTCTGACTATTTGTTTTTCTACAGTTTGTAATTGTAGGGCATAGTCTTGCTCCCTTTTCTATATTTTCCTTCACGGAATTGCATCTGTATAATTTCACTTTGCCCTTTTTGTTCATCTCTGATACCTTTTTCTACCTCTGTTACGAGTCATTTCCTCACATGCACTTTGTGCTTCAAGTTGTGTGGGTCTAGGAGGAGGCTGCATTTCACAAAGTGTTTCTCATAATCTGTCAATAATTCTTAAATGTCATGTTTTTCATGTTTTTCTGACTTCGTTTTTCTTGTTTGTAATTCCAGGGTATAGTCTAGTTCCCGCTACTGCATATTTTCTCCATCTCTACTGTTGCTCATCCCACATCACATCTGTATAATTTCTTATTGCCCCTTTTGTTTGTCTCTGATACCTTTCTCCATCTGTGTTGCAAGCCATTTTCTCCCATGCACTTAATGCTTCAAATTGTGTAGGGCTAGTAGGAGGTTGAATTTCACAAAGAGCTTCTGGTAATCTGTCATTCATTCTCAAATTAAATGTACCCCATCTAGGAAAGCTCAGTGGACCATCTTTTGCAGTGATCTTGCACCACTGATGAAGCCGTACACATGTGTGTTACTCTTCCTCAATTATCCTATGGTAAGCAGGTGTACCCCCAGGAGATGTTTCTTCTCCTGACCGAACAGGAATATTCACATCTCCACTCATTAAACTTCAAATAGTGCTGAAAAATGTCATGATTTCAAATTCAATTTAACAAAGCAAACAAATGAAATACCAATTTTCAATGTTTTGCTTCAGTTCCGTAATGTCAAATTTAAATAAGACCATCTTCCAACCCCAACGCAGCTCAGTGTACGTGGCTCAGTGTACCAACAACCAAGCAGAGCATAACTCACTACACAACTCTGCTAATCTAAGTGCAGCTTTTCACACCTACTGATCAATACCATCACGGCACAATATGACACAACAACTCTCTCCTTATAGCACCTCACCCCCCTTTACAATTTCTTTGTATTTACATAAACATCAATTCCACTAAAGTAAGCAGCATAAAATACAAATCTTTCTCTGGTTCCTCTAAAGAAACAAAAGAGTAACTCGGCAAACATCATTTTCAGGATTTTTACTCTTTCAGACTTTTCAGTAAAAAAGAGACACATACCAAAGAAATGTTGACCTGCAGGAAATCCCCAAATAAATGCATTGTCACCTATGGGCATCAGTTTCACCACACTGACCAATCTTAGTGCATTCACAACCATTTATTACTATCCCTATTTTAAAGGTGCATTGAAAAACATCTTATGACCGACACCAAAACCATATATCAACCCTTATTTATCTATCCCACAATCTTGGACTACTTCTTAGTCCAATAATGTCTTTGGGGGTCAATATGACCTCGGCAGTCTTTTCAAAAGACCGCTGAGGCCGCGGGAGACAGAATACCGCCATTGCCGGCGGTATTTCTGTCTCCCTATTATGACATTTCCGCTGGGCCAGCGGACGGTAACAGTGTTACCGTCCGCTGGCCCAGTGGAAATGTCACATCAACATTGCTGCCGGCTCGTAATAGAGCCGGCGGCAATGCTGATGTGCAGCGGGTGCAGTAGCACCTGTCGCGCATTTCACTGCCCGAAATTCCTGGCCAAGTGCATGGGCAGTGCAGGGGCCGCCAGGTGCACCCCAAGCCCCTTTACCGCCGGCCTTTCCATGGCGGTGTGTACCGTCATGGACAGGCCGGCGGTCGGGGACTCATAATCCCCAGGTCAGCGGTGCATGCACCACTGCCCTGGGGATTATGACCGCCAGGCGGAATTCTGGCGGCAAAGTGGAGGGGCCGGCGGTATGGCCGTGGCTTTTCCGCCATGGTCATTATTGCTGGCGGAACACCGCCAGCCTGTTGGCGGTGTTACCGCCAACATACCGCCAGCCGCCAGGGTCGTAATGACCCCCTTTATCTCTTCTGCAAAAGCGCATAACCATCAGCAATTCATAATCACATTTTCATGAGCTTTAATAATATTTTCCATGTGTATGCATACCTCACAATACAGATACTCTAAACAAATCAACAATGATCAATAATCAACAGTCATTTTCGAAGCATCCCCCAACTGATGCTCACACCTCCAAATCTGCACTCTATAAATCTTCAAGCTCAGGCTTTTTTGGGCATTTTACATGGCCATTTATCTATCTCTGGGCACTTTATAATTTTTACAACACTTCCTTTCTCTGATCTAAAACCATCCTCTTGCAACTAACTTTGGTGGAGCGAGGACTATAGGGAACTTTAACAGTTAAAAGATTAATGTACTTAGAAACATGAAGTTCCCAAACCCCACTGGGCCCAAGAGGTGAGACCTTGGAAGTACGACAAAATTAGACAAAGCTGCAATACAATCAACAGGTTGTCAGCATTGTTTATTGCCATTCAGTTTTGTAGGAGTCAATAATTAGATTATTGGTATAGTTTCAAACCCTTTTATTTAAATGTAGTTAAATTCTTTATTAGCGTATGATATGATTTTCAGTACAAATACAGACCAAAGCATGAAGTGCGTCCCATAAATGTTATCCCTAGTCTATTCTACATAAAATGAAAAGGAGTATCAGAAGAACCTATAAAGATGTCAACGATTGACAGCCTCGTGAAAGCATAGAAGCTGTACTAGAACTTCCCATGAAGAGAGGTTTAAGAAACTCAGTAGAGTCTCAGAACAGAATAAATTTAAAATTAAAATCCAAAGTATTTCCCAGCAAGAACCTGAGAAACATCAGCAAAGAGTCTGAGTCAGAATGCTTCTGAGTTGAACTGCTCTCAAGAAAGTCTGCAAAACGTACTCTCAAACGTTTTGGGAAAGCCTTCTCTAACCTCTAGTCTAGCAACATGCATTTATACAATTTCAAAATGTAACATTCTGCAAGTCTTGTGAAGATAGTTCAGTGTCTCAACCAAATGGATGATGATGTCCTCATGGGTACAGGACAGCTGCCCTCAATTTAGCAAGGTTAATAAAGAGCATACTAAACACAAGATACATCTAACTGCAACACAACACAATTATCAATTGGGATTCATGCTTTCAGAGCTTGCTTCCATAAGACAAAACAAGGGAAGGTAAGTGCAACACATAACGCCATGAAATGATTCCCTTTACCATACGCTTCTATTGACAGACTCTACTAATAAAGAAACAACTTTATAAGATTAATTTAACATTTCAATACATTATTATATTATACGCAGGTCGAATGGGAAAGCAATCTAAACCCCAACACAATCCCTATTCATACTTTTGTTTCAAGAATGCATTTGCGCCATGAAATAATATACACTTATGACTGTGTCACGGGTCAGAGCAAAACAAAGAAGATAGGAAAGAAAGAGAAAAATGCATTTGTCACTGTCTTAAGCTAAATACACCTCTTCATGAAAAACTTGGGGCCAGATGTAGCATAGTCCGAGTTTGCGACTCGAAAATTGCGAGTCGCAAACACGGATGCAGGATGGTGTCCCTGTCACCATCTGTGAATCGCAAGGGGGTCGCAAAGGCCCACCTCATTAACATTATGCCACAAACAGCGTTTTTTCCTGTTTGCGTCATGCAAAAAGCTTCATAAATCTGGCCCTTGGTGTGCAAAGCCACATTTTAAACAGCATTAGGTTGAGGCTTATACAATGTACCGCACGGGTTAATTATGAAAATCCTTTATTAGAAAAAAACACTTTAATAATAGTTTTTCAGGATTAAGGCAATTGTCTTTGCAGGTTTTTGTGCTGATTGTGTTATGGGTATGGCTGTGCTTGTTAAATCACATCATTGCCATTTGTCTCTAGCATGCAATATTTGTAGAAATAATTTTAGGCAAAGACTTAAATATGTTTTTGCACCAGTGACATGACAGCATCTTATTGGCCTGCAGGTTTATCCACATCAGTACACTGCATAAACAGTCACATGTTAACAGAAGTTAAAGGACCTTTCCTACACATTTCCTGCATTTTTAACTACAAAGTACATTTTCTTCCATTTTACCACTATCTGTCTGTTTTTCCATAGCTTCAATTGGACTCTTCCATGCAAATAGATGTTCTTAAACCCAAAACTACATCCCATTTAACTGAATGGCATTTCTCCCACTCAACACCTTCTTTGTAATGCTTTTTTCTTGGCACGCTTTGAAGTTGAAGAACAGCACCTTGATGCTCACTCATACAGCATAAATGCCTTAGCCTCCATCTGGCATGTGATGTAATGTTGGGAAAGCTTATGGGAAAGACAGGACCGCCGACCTGATGATTACCAGCCTTGTTGAATATTATGGGGGTCATTAATACCCTGGCGGTCGCAGACCGCCAGGGCTAAAGTGGCGTACGTACCGCCAACAGGCTGGCAGTACGGAGACCCATATTATGACTGCTGTGGTAGCGCCGCGGTCGCACCGCCGGGGCCGGCGGTTTCCCGCCGTTTTAGCCCCGGCGGTGATAATCCGCCAGGGCAGCGCTGCAAGCAGCGCTGCCCTGGGGATTATGACTCCCCTACCGCCAGCCTGTTTCTGGTGGTTTGCACCGCCAGGAAGAGGCAGGCGGTAAGGGGAGTCCTGGGGCATGGGCAGTGCAGGGGCCCCCTAACAGGGCCCCGTGAAGCTTTTCACTGTCTGCATAGCAGACAGTGAAAAGTGCGATGGGTGCTACTGCACCTGTCGCACGGCCGCAACACCGCCGGCTCCATTAGGAGCCGGCTCCTATGTTGCGGCCGCATCCCCGCTGGGCCAGCGGGCGTAAACTAGGTTTGCGCCTGCCGGCCCAGCGGGAATGTTGTAATGGGGACCGCGGGAATGTGGCCGCATTGGCGGCCGCATGGCGGTTACAGCTTGGCGGGCGGCGGTAGCCGGCCACCAATGTTGTAATGACCCCCTATGTGTGTTGGGGACAAGCTGCAGCACTGACCTAACAGATCTCATGGACAAGTTTTTGGTATTGTGACTTTGACTAACCTTGCTCTTGGTAAAGAGTCCTCACTAAGCGCCTGATTTAGAATTTGGTTGAGGGTGCTCTGTCAGTATGGGAGAGTACTTTAAACCCACTGTACCGATGGTCCGCCGCCACACAAATCTAGAGTTGTCTGGACAACTCTACACATTAGCAAGGACAGCTGTGAGGGTGATTTTTGTCAATGTTGTAAAAGTTTGACAGTCAGCTCCATCAAACATCACAGCCGCCTGACAAACGTTGAAACAATTAATTTTTTTTTTAAAACAAACTCCCACAGTGGCAGGTTGTTTTTCAAAAAATTACAACTAATGGCCCCAATACCACTGGAGTTGTGTCCCATGGTTTAGGGGTTATTTCTTTTTTTACTTTCCCTCAAAGTTTTACCTGGTGGTGACGAATAACCCCAAAAAAACACATAGCACTGTCTACTCTAAATCAGATGGACAGTGTTATACGTAAACCTCCAACGTCCCAAGGCCCTGATTTGTACTTTTTTTGCACCGCATTAATGCAAATTTTTGACGCAAAAGTGGCGCAAACTTACAAAATATTGGCCCTTATTTATACCTTTAGCTGCAAAAGTGAACTAACTCAGTTTTGAACCAAAAAGTTTAGCACCGGCTTGCACCATTTTTGTGCACCAGCCGGGCACCATATTTATGGAATGGGTAGGCTAGAGTAAAAAAATATCACTTTAGTCCGGTGTGGCTGGCAGTATAGAAGAATAGGATTTAGCACCAAAAATGACTTTGGGCAGTTTAGAGTAAAAAAATTACTCTAACCAGATTAGCGTCATTTTATGGTGCTAAACCTACCATGCCACATGACTCCTGCCTTAGAAAAGGCAGGAGTCATGCCCACCGCCCCAATGGCAAGCACAGAGGAAAAGGGTCCCCTGGGCATGGCCATTGCACACTGTGCCATGTATGGGGGCGCATTTCAGGGCCCCCTATGGCACTTTCAAAAACAAAATGCAATCTTACCTGTACTTACCTGGGATGGGGTCCCTCATCCTCTGCAGTCCCTCTGGTGTGGGTGGGGGTGACCCTGGGGCCTAGGGAGGGAACCTGTGGGCTTATTCTATGGTGTTCCACCATGGAAATAGGCCCACAGGTCCCCTAACGCCTGCCCTGACCCAGGCATTAAAAAAAGGGGCAAAGCAAGCTTTGCCCCATTTTTTTACTCCTCCTCCCTCCCTTGCACCATTTTTGCATGGGAGTATAAATATGCCGTTAAGGCCATAGAGTCATTTTTTGCACTGGAACGCCTACATTGCATCTCATTAAGGCAAGGTAGGTTTCCACTTCCAAAAAATGACTTTAACTCCATAAATTTGGTGCTAGACGGGTCTAGCACCAAAGTATATATATGGAGTTAGTTTTGTACCGAATTAGAGTAAAACAAAATGACGCTAATTCAGTGAAAGCAGAGTATAAATATGCCCCTTAGCATCAAAAAATTACGCTAATGTGGTTAGAGTCATTTATTTTGACTCTAACCTGCCTAACGTAATTTTTTACGCTAGCCTACCATTTGCACTGGCTTGTACCATTCCATAAATATGGTGCCCAGCTGGTGCTAAACAATGGTGCAAGCCGGTGCAAAACCTTTTGGTGCAAAACTGCGTTAGTGCAGTTTTGCACCAAAAAGTATAAATAAGGCCCTTAATGTCTGCAAGCCTGTAAAAAAGGCATCTCAGTTGGAAAGAAGTACCCTTTATGTCAAACTCTAAGTCAGGCCATACTTTACTTCCACAAAGGTGAAACCGAAACGGATGTTTATAAAATTATTGACTTGTGTATTCTACGGGTAAGTTTGGATTGTATCACATAGCGCACTACAAAACTGGTTACAGGTGTCTGCTTCTATCTTCCACCAATTGTTTACATGGTCTGGTGTCATTTTTTAAATGATTTTGAAGACAAGTACACATCTGATTTTTAATTTGTAATACTGTTTTCAGAATATTGTAATTCATTTTATAACATTACATATACTTTCTACACTAACTTCCATACTTGATTACAAATCCATTAAAGGTGGCATGGACATATGAAGTGATCTTCCAAAGCAATCTGATCGATATCTGGAACAAGTATCCTAGTTTTGAAATGTTATGGATGTTTGGACATATTTTTTGGTAGTTCGAGTGTATTAATTGCAAGGTGGTGGAAATGGTCTCCCCTTTCTTATGCTAGTGATCGAAAATGGTCTCCCCTTCTTCATTCTAGGGATCAGTGCAATGCATCAATGCTTTTTAACCCCAATTGCATTCCTAAACCATAAAAAGGTTATAGGCCTATCAAAAATGGGACTGATAAGCAAAGTGCAAACTGCCTGTGATGTCTGTGAAATCATAGCTGAGAGCATCCGGCACAAAGTACTGCTCACCATAGTGTTATTCTAGTTTTATTCCATATTTATCCCCTTTAGTGACTAGGCCTGGAATATAAAATATAAGATAGAGGTCTTTTGTCCCTCAAATGTATCAATCTCTGTATTAGTAGCCATTCACCAAAAGACACAAAAGGATGCCTGTATCACGCATATAGTAAGCAGGGCAATTTTTAACACCTTATGAATGGTGACTTTGCCCGGTGACTAACAGCAACGAATCGAGGTCGGGCAGCACTGCAATTCTATTAAAAAATCACATCGACTACTGAACACTGGACATCAGTTCCCTAGTATCTGAGGCTATAAAATGCACCTGTTGTATTCTTGCTGACTTAGAGGCTGTGCAATTGAAGCAAGGTTAATATTTTCCATTAAAATGACATCATTTTCATAAACCTCAGATGCTTCTTTGGAGCTCGAGAGCTGGCTTTTATTGTTTCACAAGATATTGTAAGGAGTCAAACTGGATCTTCTGTTTTAATTTTCAAAACAGCTGTCAAAATCGTTCCAATTTTTTTCTGTTTTGCATGAAAAATCTTCCCCTTGCTAAGCTATAAGTAGAATGCAGATTCTCACATACAACACTTTTCTTGCATATTTTAAAGTTGTCATATGAAAAATAATAACGTCGCATGGTGTTCCATTTAAACCTAATTAGCATCAGTAAATGCCCAGAGGAATTACAATTCGAAATGATGTGGTCCCCTGAGAAGAAAAATCTGAATTAAAGGCATATGTGCTGTTTATATCAGGACAGAAATAGCAAATCATAATAGCAGATGTATACTATAACCTCTGTTCATTATCGATGTGCAACGATTTAAAAAAAAAAATTAAGCAAGGATGCGTCACAGAGTAAGAAACACTTAAACAACTGTTGCTACCTTTCTTACTGAAATCGCACAAGGCATCAGAAGTAGCAATAATGACAAAGGCTGACTAAGTTATAGGACGTTTTTTTGAAGAATTAATGGGTGTTAGAAATTGGGTATCTGGTAGGCAGATGTTTACACCCTGTCCAAGCAGGAATCACAATCCAACACAGGTAAGTCAGATACAGACCGTAAATTCACCTGTGCTCACCCTCTACTAGCTTGGCATTGAGGAGATTGGCTTACCTTATGAGGCAATGTGTAAAGTATTTGTGCAACACCTAAAGCAGTAATGACAACACCACACACAAACGACCAACACGGTTAGAGAAATGGAGCTTAATTTAATGGACAAAACAAGTCCAAAATAACAGAAATTCAATAAGTAGAAGAGAAGATATGAATTTTTAAAGAATATCTGCAAATATAGTCCCAGATTTACAAGAATTTGTTGCACCCTCCCACTACCAACTAACGACACCATGGGTGCGCAGTATTTACAATAAGGAGCACCATGGCGCCTGTTAGGCCAATAGCATCAAAATTGCTCACGCTATTGTGGTGCTTTGCTGCACTAGCATAAAAAATGTTGACGCTAGTGCATCAATGTGCATCCTTTTAATGCCTGCTTTGAGCAGGCGTTGAAAATGGCGCAATAAATGGCGAAATTAAATCTTGTAGATTTTATTGCACCATTTTTGCTGGCCTCCTAACAGCAGAATGCCCCCTTGCATGCATTATGCCTGGCAGAGGCATAATGTGTCTCAAGGGGTCGCAAAGTGGAGCAATGCATGCATTGCGCCACTTTGTAAATACGGCAAAGTGATTTTTGCCTTGTTGAGCCAAATTAGCATACAAAAATGATGCTAATGTGGCGCAAGGAGGCGGTAGGGCCCTGAAAATCTGACCGATAGTGTTAAAAGGATAAAGACTCAACCGGGGCTATCTGTTCGGGGTGGACTCGGTGAAAACTGAAAAGTCAGGCTGACCGCCATGGAACACAGGTTGGATACAGGGACCTGCCCTGTACTGCTAAAGTCAGTACCTTGGTTCAGGATTGTGTCAGCACCAGGGAAGGATGAAAGGAGCGATGCTAGGTGCATCTGGGTATATGCATCATCGTCAATCGTGGCAGTGTAGGAGAACTGCGCAACCGGGGATGCATTGCTGCCAAATCCCTTAAGTGATGCACAGTCGTCGAGCAACACAGCTGGCAATGCGATGTATACTGAAATGGCGAAGCATCAGTGTCGAAGGAGATGCGTTGGTGCCGACCATGCAAAGACAGTGATACATTGATTTTACAGTTGCAGCACTTTAGACCCGCTTCGAAGGGCCCAGGACTGGATTGGCACCACTTGCAGCAAGCAAAGTCCAGGTGTTATTTCAGGATGGAGTGAAGTCTTTGATGTTCATGATATTTCAGAACAGGAGGCAAGTCAGCAAGCCCTTGGAGTAACTTCGGTTCTGAGGATGTAGAGATGCAACTCCAGTCCTTCTCACTCTCAGGCAAAGAGGGCAGCAGCAGCCGAATAGGCAGAGTAGAGCAGGAGTCTAGCAAACTCCATCAGAGTACAGCAGAATGAGAGTCATTTCAGCAGCACAGCAGTCCTTCTTCCTGGTAGAATGACCTCAGGTCCAGATGTGTACTGATCTGTTGGGAATCAGAAGCCTAGTTCTTATACTTAGTGGTGCCTTTGAAGAGAAGGAGACTTCTGAGAGAGGCCTTTGAAGTGCATAGGGTCCCTGCCCTTTCCGTCATGGCTCCAGACTCACCATAGGGGGGATATTTGTGGGGCCAGGCACAGGCCATTCAGGTGTGTCTGCTCCTCCCTCTCATCCTGCCCACTATATCATACTCCCCAACCTAGGAGCATGCAAAGAACCACACCACAAATGGAGCCCTGTAGCAGATATCTTTGTTCCTCAGCATGTAATCACACACACTGCCATTGGATTACATCATAACCCTTAATAATCACACTGTAACATCTCCCAGCGATTTATGTAATTCCTCTATTGAGTCTGCTAGAACCGCGAGGGTCCTAGCGCACATAGTTTCACAACACTTCATCTTCTCCTTGTTAAATAAAAATTGCAAACACCAGTTACATTACATTTCTTCAACAGGTCATTGAGGTGCTCGCACTAATCGGCCACATCGTATGGTATGAGGTACTTGAGATACATTCTGGTTGTGCACAAATGCCACCATTTCTGTTGCTTGATCTGTACTGTTAGGTGGGGTCGCCTCATTCATAATTGCAGCAGCTGGCAAACATTGAAGTAGGTGATTAAAGTGGGACGAGTCCCATGTAATGAACTGTCCAGGACGATGTGCTATCACCATGTGCCCTTTGCACATCACCACCCTCAGAGAAACAAAAGCAAATTGAGTCCCTCTCAACGAAGACTGTTTCCTGAGCCTGTTGATGTCAAATGACATGTTTTCATTTTGCACTTTCAAGAAGTGTTTGTGACACAAACCTTGTCGACATTCAAATGTTGGTCCACTGTGTACTGTGGCAGTTTGGTTCCAATGGCTTTCCCACATATCAAGGTGACAGGACTCTCACCAGTTGTGGAGTGAGGAGTTGGATAACAGGCATGGAGGACTTGACACAGGGCCTGGTTTAACTTGATTCCCTCCAGTGATGTTTGTTGAATGACCCTTTTGTTACACAACACCATTTGCTTGGGGCCACAAAGGTGTACTCTTTTGATGCTTGACATTTAGTCTGACCAGAAGCTCCTTGAATTCTTTGCTATTGAACGGTGGACCATTGTCAGATTTGGGAATGGTGGATGTACCCCATGCAGCAAAGATGTCGTCCAACCACTCGATGACCTTTTCATGGGTTGGTGATGTTAGCTCCTCTACTAAAGGAATATTCATCAATTACTATCATGAGATGATGTTAATTTCCTAAGGACTCAAATAAATCAATGGCAAATATTTCACAAACCTGTGCAGGAAGGTCAGACATTGTCAATGGACGCTGTGTCGCTTTTGAGGAAAGGCAGTTGCAAAGATGACACTCTTTTAGTTCCCTTGCAACTTGCTCATCTAAGCGTGGGGATCACACTCGAGGCCTCATTATGAATGTGGCGGTCTTCAGACAGCCACATTAAAACTCTGATGGCCAGACCACCAGGGAACCACCAGGATCCATGATCCCAGCAGCCTGGCAGTGGCGCAGATCACAATCCACCAGGACAATGCCATGAAAAGGTTGGCCGAGAACAGGTGAAGGGGGCCACAAGGGGCTCCTGCCCAGCAGCCTCGCAGTGTGCACTGTCTGCTCTGTTGGCGACAGCATTGCCACTGGCTTGATTACGAACCTGAGACAATGCTGTAGCCTGTTTCCCGCTAGGCCAGCAGGCAGAAAGGGAGGTTTCTGCCCACTGACCTATTAAGAAATAGCTCCGGAGGGGTGGTCACCACGAAGGCGATGGTCGCCCTGTAGGGAGTTTGGTGGACCGGCTTTCCTGTCTGCCAAACTCTTAACTAGCCCCTTGGTATCTTACGGCTATTTTAGTGGCTACAATGCCACTATGTTCTTCATGGGCTAGGTCAATTACTTGCTGTCTTAGGCTCTCAGGTATGACAATTCTTGAGCCTTTCAACACAGCACCTTCCTTGTTCACAGACAATTCATCCTGTACATTTCTGAATTTTTTTAATTCAACATCATCAGCAATAGGTTGAGTGCCTCTTCTCCACAATTGAGTTGAAATGAGGACAAGGGTGATCCTATTGCCAATAACAGCAGCAATACTCTGTTCAATGGACAGGGCTGCTGCTGTGCTCGACCTCACAATTAAGTTAACGTACACCTTTTAGATGTCACACTTTGATGATGTAGTGAAAATTAATCAGCAGGATTCTGATCTTTACCCGGCTTGTGGAAAATGTCATAGTCCTACTCTTGCAGTTACACTCCTCACCTCTTCATATGAGGGGGCATCTTGGCTTTCCGGTTTCTAAAAATAGTGAGCAACATTTGGTGGTCTGTAATCATAGTGAAACATTTCCTGTACAGAAACATATGAAAATGTTTGAAGGCCCATCATACAGCCAAACTCTCCTTCTCTAGCTGAGAAACGGCACTTACTGTGTCGGACGGGATTCGATTGGCATGGGCCACAATGTGTCTCTGAGCATTTGGATGACCATTATGTTGAGCAAGGATTGCCTCCAGCCTCACCGAGCTTGCATTTGCATACTGTGATCTCACTTTATAACTCAGGGGTCAAAATAGGCCATCTCAGTTGCATTCCCAAATACATGTTTTAGTCTTTTGAAGCTTTGATCACATTTAGCAGGCCACTGGAAAGGGACATTTCGTTTTGTCAATTCTCTTAATGGGTACTCACTGTAGAAAATGTCAAATGTTCCTTGATTAATAACTGTTCGTACCTAAGAAGGATCGCAGCATGGTGACATCTTATGGGGGGCAAGTAGTTGACAGTGCTAGCACTTTATCTGGGTCAGGAGTCATTCCCCCATCAGACAATATGTGCCCAAAGAACTTAAGTTTGGACTTGTAAAATGCACACTTTGCTGCGTTCAGAGTGGGACCTGCATCACTAAGAAAGCGGCACACTTGTGCAAGATTCTTGTCATGTTCCTCTTGCGTTGCTCCAAATACCAGTATGTCATCACTATAATTAAAAGAATGCTTGACAGATTGAATTTGAATTTAATGCAATATTTATGCAGCTGACAGCACTCCAAAACTCAACCTTTTGCATTTGAACAAACCAACATGAGTCAGAAAAGTAGTGATCTAACTGCAAGACTCTTCCAACTCGAGTTGATGGTATCCCTTGTTCAGGTCAGGATAGGAGAATGCTTTGGTACTGTTCAGTTGCATGATCATGTTCACTTTGTGGACCAGGATCTTTCTCTCTTGATTGCTTTCTTGGCCTGGCGCATTTCAACACAGTCCTCTGTTCTTTTTTGGCACCACCACCACTATGAGGAAAACCCATGCTGCAGGAGTGGTGGAGCACTCAATAATGTCATGCTTCAACATGATTTCTAGTTCTTTCTCAACAACTCCTTGCAAGTAAAAAGCAACTCAACAGTGACGCTGGGCTACGAAGCTGCTCAACAGTGGGCAACAAGGCAAATGTTCTCATTATTGCGAAATTGCTCTTTCATTGTCTTGAGCCTTTCTTGGTCATGCAACAATAATGGAAACTGACTTTCAATTTTAGATTCAGTGTGAAGGTTGCAATTGAGAGATATCAGTCCTGTTCCATCAGCAGTGGTAAAGCTGAGTATTCATGTACTAGACAAAGGCCCTCATTCTGACCCTGGCGGTCGGTGATAAAGCGGCGGCCAAGCCGCCAACAGGCCGGCGGTCTAAAATATGCAATTCTGACCCTGGCGGGAACCGCCAACACAGCCCGCCAATTTAACACTCCGACCGCCACGGCGGTACAAACAAACAGCGCGGCGGTTCCCGCCAACAGCCAGGCGGCAGACAATGTACCGCCCACCCTATTATGACCCACCAATCTGCCACCTTTTCCGGGGCGGGAGCACCGCCGATAAGAACACGGCGGAAACAGACTACGAACGGGAAAACTCTCACCTCTACGCACTCCACGCGAGATTCCGGCAGTATGGAACCAGAGTTGCAGGTCATCCCCGCACTCCTATTCCTGCTCATATACCAGGAGCACGCCCGGCGGCGCGGAAGACATCGGTGAGTACTGCACCTACGACACAGGGGAGGGAAAAGATTACCGGCACACACCCACCCACCCACACCCACTACAACACACACATCAATGCATTCCCACAGATCACTGTCACAACCCACAAACCACCCCCTCCGAAATAATGCAAAGACCAAAAGAAGAGATCATAAACGGGCAGATATATTGAAATATGTACACCAGTAATCCCAATAAATAAATAAACTATGTACAAAATATATACAGCTACTAAATGTAGTCCAACCACTGTCCGTGGATCACAGGGGTCCTGTGCAAAGGGGCAAGGCCCAGTCCCACGACAAGAACTCCACGGAGAGAACACTGCAGGGGCATCAGAAAGAAAATAGGACAGGCACCTCAGGGGGAAGGGAAGGGGGGGCACCTCAGCCACTTGAGTACACGACGCCAGATCCACGAGGGGACTCCATGACCACTGGGCCATCCTGGGGAGAGCAAAGCCACAGTCCATACAGTCCATACAGTGGGTGGCCTGCCCACTGGGCCATCCTGGGGAGAGCAAAGCCACAGTCCAAACAGTCCATACAGTGGGTGGCCTGCCCACTGGGCCATCCTGGGGAGAGCAAAGCCACAGTCCAAACAGTCCATACAGTGGGTGGCCTGCCCACTGGGCCATCCTGGGGAGAGCAAAGCCACAGTCCAAACAGTCCATACAGTGGGTGGCCTGCCCACTGGGCCATCCTGGGAGAGCAAAGCCACAGTCCATACAGTCCATACAGTGGGTGGCCTGCCCACTGGGCCATCCTGGGGAGACCAAAGCCACAGTCCATACAGTCCATACAGTGGGTGGCCTGCCCACTGGGCCATGCTGGGGAGAGCAAAGCCACAGTCCATACAGTCCATACAGTGGGTGGCCTGCCCACTGGGCCATCCTGGGGAGAGCAAAGCCACAGTCCATACAGTGGGTGGCCTGCCCACTGGGCCATCCTGGGGAGAGCAAAGCCACAGTCCATACAGTCCATAACAGACCCCACTGCCACTGGAGGAGGCAAGTTGGCCAGAGGACATCCTGCAGCCCTGCCCGAGATAGATCCTGCCCTGCCACGTCTGCCAAAGGGCCAGCGGTTCTTGCCTTGAAGGGCCCAGTTCAGCGGTTCTTGAGACGGCGGGGCCCAGTTCAGCGGTTCTTGAGACGGCGGGGCCCAGCGGAGCGGTGCGTGAGACGGCGGGGCCCAGCGGAGCGGTTCTTGAGACGGCGGGGCCCAGCGGAGCGGTGCTTGAGACTGCGGGGCCCAGTTCAGCGGTCCTTGCCCTGAAGGGCCCAGTTCAGCGGTTCTTGAGACGGCGGGGCCCAGTTCAGCGGTCCTTGCCCTGAAGGGCCCAGTTCAGCGGTTCTTGAGACGGCGGGGCCCAGTTCAGCAGTTCTTGAGACGGCGGGGCCCAGCGGAGCGGTGCTTGAGACTGCGGGGCCCAGTTCAGCGGTCCTTGCCCTGAAGGGCCCAGTTCAGCGGTTCTTGAGACGGCGGGGCCCAGTTCAGCGGTCCTTGCCCTGAAGGGTCCAGTTCAGCGGTTCTTGAGACGGCGGGGCCCAGTTCAGCGGTTCTTGAGACGGCGGGCCCAGTTCAGCGGTCCTTGCCCTGAAGGGCCCAGTTCAGCGGTTCTTGAGACGGCGGGGCCCAGTTCAGCGGTTCTTGAGACGGCGGGGCCCAGTTCAGCGGTTCTTGAGACGGCGGGGCCCAGTTCAGCGGTTCTTGAGACGGCGGGGCCCAGTTCAGCGGTTCTTGAGACGGCGGGGCCCAGTTCAGCAGTTCTTGAGACGGCGGGCCCAGTTCAGCGCTCCTTGCCTTGAATGGCCCAGTTCAGCGGTTCTTGAGACGGCGGGGCCCAGTTCAGCGGTCCTTGCCTTGAAGGGCCCAGTTCAGCGGTTCTTGAGACGGCGGCCGGTCTATGGCCAACTGCTAATTGCCTGGTGGTGCCCTCCTGGGCAGCGGGGATGGTGCTCCTTCACTGCCCACCTGGGCTGTGGGTGGTGGGGCCCTCCTGGCCAGCTGGGCTGGGTCCTCCCTGGGCAGCGGCTATGGGGGTGGTGGGCTCTCCCGGGGCAGCTGTGCCGGTTCCTCCCGGGGCAGCGGCTATGGGGGTTGTGGGCTCCTCCTGGGCAGCAGGCCTGCTGCCTGACCTCTCCGACTTGCTGCCCTTGCCCTCCTTAGTCGTGGGCCTGTGGCCCTTTCCTCCCTTTGGAGCTGTGGCTGGTGACTGTCTCTGGGTGGTGTCCGGGGGGGATGTAGAAGGCGGGCTCCTGCGGCGACCCTTCCGCCTTCTGCTCCTCTTCCCAGGGGGTGGGCTGGCTGTCCCCTTGCTGCTGGGCGAAGATCCAGACATGCGGGCTGGCGGGCTCCAATACCCCTGCACCCTTGTCAAGGGGGCTGCAGGGCTGGTGGTGGCTGAGGTGCTCTTCTTACCCCGACGAGAAGGAGGGGGGGGCTCAGGGTCAGGAAAGAAGTTAGTAGTGGCGAGGAAGAGCTTCTTGGGACAATGGAGAGTGGTAGGTACAGTGGGAATGGGAGTGGAGGGAGAGGATGTGGTTGTAGGTGAGTCACGTTTGCTGTCTTTGGGTGCAGGTGCAGGAGGGATAGGCTGTCGTGAGGTGGATGGCTGTTGGGTGGGTGGGTGGCTGCGTTTGTGTGGTGTGGAAGAGGGGGTGACAGACACAGTGGGAGAGGACACAGGGGACGTGTAAATGGCAGTGGGGGTGGTGACTGCACGTGTGCGGACTGGAGTGGAGGGTGTGCTGGTGATGGAAACACTGGCTGATGGTGAGGTGAATGGAGGTGTGAGTGTAGACGTCACAGGGAGGGAGGAGGGAGACGAGGAGGTGGGGGTCACAGAGGTGGTAGTGACTGTTGGCATGTCTGCATCGGAATGTTGCGTGTGTGAATGTCTGCGTGATCTGTGGTGCTTATGTTTGGATGAGCTTCTCTTGGGTGTTGAGGTGTGTGCAGGCTGGTCTGATGGTGTGGGTGGGACAGGCAGAGGAACAGGAGACTGGGAGGAGGGAGTTAGTAGAGGCAGGCAGGAGACAGGGACAATGGCTGCCGTCAGTGCTGAGGCCAGAGCCTGGAACGATCGCTGATGGGCAGCCTGACCCGAATGAATGCCCTCCAGGTACGCATTGCTGCGATGAACCTCCCTCTCCACCCCCTGGATGGCATTCAAAAGGGTAGTCTGCCCAACAATGAGCGTTCGGAGGAGGTCAATGACCTCCTCACTGAGGGCAGCGGGGGTAACAGGGGCAGGGCCTGAGGTGCCTGGGGCGAAGGAGATGCCCGGCTTCCTGGCAGAGCGGGCACGGGGCGAACGCTGAGGGGCTGCTGGGAGGGCGGAGATGGTGCGCTGGGTGGCGGTTGTACCTGTAATGGCGGGGGGCACGGATGGTGCCACCCCCGCAAGGGAGCCCCCTTCCGAGGACGTGTCCGTGTCGCTGCAGGGTCCAGTCGTCCCCGTCGTGGAGCTCCCCTCGCCCTCCGTCTCACTGGTCCAGTCTGACTCTGTGGCATGGCCCTCCTGGGCCATGTGAGATGCAGCTCCCTCCTGCCCCGATGCCACTTCTCCTCCGCCTGATGATGCTGATGCACACAAGCACAGAAAGACAAACAAAAAGGGGGGGGGAGAGAGAAATAAAGGGATATTGAGTACATGGATCTCCGGTACAGTTAGCGGACATGACAGACACAGATGCCCCCTGCACTAAGTTGCGCACTTGGGGTCCGCTACGCATTCCGTGGAACATGCCCTACACGCCTAGAGTTGACAACTGCACCCATGGATGACACGGCCCAGGGATGGCTGTACTGACAAACTACTGAGGGTGGTGGCTGGGGACACAGGGGCTTACGGGGGGTGCCCAGCCTACAGATATCGCCCTGGCCTAGGGGGACCCCCAGCCCTCCTCCCCCACCCAGACACCTCCACTGCGCGACAACAGAGTAGATAATGCTTGTACTCACCCCCTTGTGTCTGCTGTGCTGCCCTCACGCGCCCATCCAATTCAGGGTAGGCCACCGCCAGGATCCGGAACATCAGGGGGCTCAGTTGACGGCAGGCACCCCGCCTACGTTGGGAGGCCATCCCCAGCAGAGACTCGGCGGTCTTCTTGGTCCCGCGGCGGATGTCCTCCCACCTCTTGCGGCAGTGGGTGCCCCGTCGATGGTGGACCCCCAGGGTCCGGACTTCCTTGGCGATGGCACGCCAAATCCCGATCTTCTCATGGGCGCGGACCTATGTGACACGTACAGGGAGGGAGAAATACCACGTTCAAGTTTCTCAGCATTTTCCTTTCCAGTGGCCCAACGCCCCCCATCCCCGCCAGGCCCCCCGCCATGCCCCCCGCCAGGCCCAACATGCCCCCCATCCCCGCCAGGCCCCCGCCAGGCCCAACATGCCCCCCATCCCCGCCAGGCCCCCCGCCATGCCCCCCGCCAGGCCCAACATGCCCCCCATCCCCGCCAGGCCCCCCGCCAGACCCCCGCCAGGCCCAACATGCCCCCCATCCCCGCCAGGCCCCCCGCCATGCCCCCCGCCAGGCCCAAAATGCCCCCCATCCCCGCCAGGCCCCCCGCCAGGCCCCCCGCCAGGCCCAACATGCCCCCCATCCCCGCCAGGCCCCCCGCCATGCCCCCCGCCAGGCCCAACATGCCCCCCATCCCCGCCAGGCCCCCCGCCAGGCCCCCCGCCAGGCCCAACATGCCCCCCATCCCCGCCAGGCCCCCCGCCAGGCCCAACATGCCCCCCATCCCCGCCAGGCCCCCCGCCATGCCCCCCGCCAGGCCCAACATGCCCCCCATCCCCGCCAGGCCCCCCGCCAAGCCCAACATGCCCCCCATCCCCGCCAGGCCCCCGCCAGGCCCAACATGCCCCCCATCCCCGCCAGGCCCCCCGCCAGGCCCCCAAGCCAGCCAGTGGCCCCAAATCCATATTGAATTAAACTCACTTGTTGGTCTGGAGGACCGTAGAGTAGCGCATACTGGGGGAGGACCCCATCCACAAGTTTCTCCAACTCCTCTCCATTGAAGGCAGGGGCCCTTTCCCCAGGCGCAGCAGCCATTGTCCCTTCCAGACCGAGGTCACAGCAACACTTGCAGTATAGGTCCTCTCCTGTGAAAGTTCAAGTCGCAAGTGGATAAGTAGATAGAAAATGGCGGTCACGTCCGCGGCGGTGCGTACCGCGGCGGTGCGTCCCGCCACCGCCGGCGCCCTTCGCCATTGGCTCCTGAAACCCATAGGCTTCAATGTTAACCAATGCGGCTTCGCGCCGCGGTCTTCGCCCGCCGCCCGCCGCGGTGTGCCACGCCAGCGCATTGACCTCACATCCCATTGTCACACTTCACAGGTCAGGCAGCCGCCATTTCCAGGGCCCACATGGCTCTATTTCAACTGCGTCACACAGGCCTAGGCCTTGCATAGCCACTCAGACACGCCATTCACTGCATAGAGAATCGTATACTGTGCTAGCTGTGAGTACGTACCTGTGGGTTGCTTGACTGTGTGCTCCATGTTGTCCTTCCTAGGCACCGTCCGCTGGGTTGGGCGAGGAGACGGATGAATCCTCCCGTGTACCGACCGCTGGTGGACCTGTCGACAATGGAAGAACGCCACATTATCCTGACCTACCGTCTTAACCGTGCCACTATCCATGAACTGTGTGCCCAGCTGGAGCCCGACCTGATGTCCCCCATCCGCCAACCCACAGGGATTCCCCCTCTGGTGCAGGTCATGTCAGTACTCCATTTCTTGGCAAGTGGGTCATTTCAGACAACCGTGGGAATTGCTTCTGGGATGTCTCAGCCCATGTTTTCGAAGGTGTTATCCAGAGTGTTGTCTGCCCTGATGAAATCCGTGAGGAGCTACATCATTTTCCCTGAGGTGGGCGAATTGGCTACAGTGAAGGGTGATTTCTACGCCCTTGGACATATTCCCAACGTAATTGGTGCCATTGATGGGACCCATGTGGCTTTGGTTCCCCCAAGAGACAGGGAGCAGGTGTACAGGAACAGAAAAAATTACCATTCAATGAACATCCAGGTGGTGTGTTTGGCTGACCAGTACATCTCGCATGTAAATGCCAAATTCCCAGGGTCAGTGCATGACGCCTACATCCTCAGGAATAGCAGCATCCCTTACGTGATGGAACAGCTACAGAGACACCGTGTATGGCTAGTGGGGGACTCTGGGTACCCCAACCTGTCGTGGCTACTGACCCCAGTAAAGAATCCCCGGACCAGGGCAGAGGAACGGTACAATGAGGCCCATGGGCGTACTAGGAGGGTGATCGAACGCACCTTTGGCCTCCTAAAGGCCAGGTTTAGGTGCCTGCATATGACAGGTGGATCCCTAATGTACTCACCTAAGAAGGTGTGTCACATCATCGTGGCCTGCTGTATGCTTCACAACCTGGCTTTGCGCCGCCAGGTGCCTTTCCTGCAGGAGGATGGTCGAGACGGTGGTGTTGTGGCAGCGGTGGAACCTGAGGAGAGTGACGAGGAGGAAGACGACGGGGCTGAAACAGACAACAGGGACAGAATCATTGAACAGTACTTCCAATAGGACACAGGTAACATTTCTAAGATAATTTAGTAAATGTTAACTACTCTCCTGCATCTCTGCTGCCTGTCTATTTGCCCCAGTGTATGATGACTGAGTTTTGGCTTTTCCCTCCCTATTTCAGATCTGGGGTCCCCACTACGAGTCCTGTGCTTCGTTTCCCCATGGACTACAGCTTTGTGGCAGCTGTTTGTTGACTTCACCATGTACAAGGACATATTTGCACTGTCATGTCAATTACAATCTATTGAAATCACAGCCAGACTCCAGATATTTTGGTGCAAAATAGGTGTTTATTGAAGTGCTCAAAATGGGATGGGTGGTTTCAAGTGGGTGGGGGCTATGGTGAAGGAATGTCCATGGCAGAGTCCAGAGTAACAGTCACACAGGTGCATTGTCCAGAGGCCTGTGGAGAGATGGAGCATGGGCAGTTCAAGGATGGACAGGGTGACAATGTGGGACAGTGGGATGACATCAGGTGGTATCCATTGCTGGCGGGGGTCTTGACATCCTACTCTGTCTTCTTGCGAGATCTCAGGGCCCTCTTGCGGGGTGGTTCTTCTCCTGCAGGAGGTGGGGGTCTGGTGGGCTGCTGCTGTGCGGGGGCCTCCTGTCCACTAGCGCCGGCGGAGGTGGTTGGCTGTTCTTGGTCCAGGCTAGTGGCAGGGGCCCTTGGGTGTTGTTGAGTGTCCGCCCTGTTGTTGACGAGGTCCTGCAGCAGCCCTACCATGGTAACCAGGGTGGTGTTGATGGCTCTGATGTCCTCCCTGTACCCCCGATAGTGTTCCTCCTGCAGTACCTGGATCTCCTGGAACCGGGCCAGTACCGTCGCCATCGTCTCCTGGGAGCGGTTGTATGCTCCCATGATGGTGGTGAGGACCTCGTGGAGAGTGGGTTCCCTGGGCCTCTCCTCCCCCCCCTGTCGCACAGCTGCCCTCCGAGTTCCCCTGTTTCCCTGGGCCTCTGCCCCCTGGCCGGTGTGCCCACTACCACTGCCCCCAGGTCCCTGTTGTTGTTGGGGTGGTGGGTTATCCTGGGTGCCCTGTAGTGGTAGACACACCGCAGATTGACGCGCCCTGGAGACAGAGGCATGGGCCCGCTGGGTGGGAGCTGTGCTGGTGTTCCCAGAGGGGTTTGGGTCTGTAGTGGCCTGGGCCTGTGTGAGGGGAACCGACTGTCCAGAGGTCCCCGATGGTCCGGGCTGGTCATCGGTGTCCAGGTCGACAGAGCTGCTGTCATCGCTGACGGCCTCTTGGGTGGGGGGTGTGGAGAATTCTGGCCCCTCCGCCGCGGTGTGTTGACGGTCGGGTCCTGCAGGGGTATAGAGGTATGGTTATAGTTTCAATGTGTGGCATATGGGTGTATCTGTGGGTTCTCGTGTCCCCAAGTGCTGGCATTCGTGTGTGGGGGCTTTGGTGAGGGTGGCTTGTGGGGGGGATGTGTATATGCATTGGGCATGCTTTGGTGATGGGTGTCCATGCTTAGTGGACGCATGCAGGCCTAGGTTTTGGGATGTGTGGGTTGTGATGGTGAGACATTGGCGGGGAATAGGTGTGCTGGGGGTGGGGGTGAGGATGGTGGTGGGGGTGAGGATGGTGGTGGGGGTGGGGGTGAGGGTGGGGTTCGAGGATGGGGGTGAGGGTGGGGTTCGAGGATGGGGGTGAGGTTTGGGGTCTGATTTGGCATGCAGGTGGGGGGGAAGCAGTATTGAAGCTTCAACTTACCAGTATCCATTCCTCCGCCGACTCCTGCGAGGCCGTCAGGATGCAGGATGTTCAAGACTTCCTCCTCCCATGATGTGAATTGTGGGGGTTGAGGTGGGGGTCCTCCGCCAGTCTTCTGCACGGCGATGTTGTGCCTGGATACCATGGAACGCACCTTCCCCCGTAGGTCGTTCCATCGCTTCCTGATGTCTTCCCGATTTCTGGGGTGCTGTCCCACTGCGTTGACCCTGTCGACAATCCTCTGCCATAGCTCCGTCCTCCGGGCAATGCTGGTGTATTGTATCTGTGTGCCGAACAGCTGGGGCTCTACCCGAACGATTTCCTCCACCATGACCCTGAGTTCTTCGTCTGTGAAGCGGGGTTGTCTTTGGGGTGCCATGGGGTGGTGTGTATGATGTGTGGGGTGGAGTATGTGTATTTAAGTGAGTTGAGTGTGGTGGTGTGTGTTGTTTTGTGTGTGGATAGTGTGTGGGTGATGGTGTTGAGTGGCTGTGGCTGTTATTTTTTGGATGCTGGTGTCTCGCTCTTGCCTTCTTTACGAATTTTTTAGCGTAGGGGTTTGTGGGTGATGTGGGTGGGTGTTTTATATTGTATTGTGTGTGTGGGAGTGGTGTGTGTATGTGTATCAGGTGTGTGGGATTCAAATCGTCCAATGTGGCTGAGTTTTGTTCGTTTGTGTGTATTCTGACCGCGGCGGTGTGTCCCGCCAATGGAATACCGCGTTTGAATGACCGCCGCGTGGATTCGTGGGTCGTAATGGGATGGGCGTATTTCTGTTGGCGTGGCGGTGGAGGTTTGGTCACCTCCACCTTTCCGCCGACCGCTGGTCTGGCGGTCTGTTGTGGCGGTCGGATTTTCGGAGGTTTGCCTTCTGCGGGTCAGAATGACTGTGGCGGGTTTCCGCGACCGCGGCGGGATTATGGAGGATTTCTGACCGGCGGTAGGCGCCTTTTACCGCCGAGGTCAGAATGACCACCAAAGTTCCTTGAAGAACGTGAATTGGTGCCAGCACTGATACTTCTCTATGTCACCTTGCTGCTATGAATGACCCTTGACTCTGCAATGGTTTGGAGGTGTATACCTTCATGTCTGATGGGTTGAGGCATTGCACAGGAGATAGGCTATTCAACTTCTCAACTAGTATGATGATAATTGACACTCCACTATGTCTATGATAAAGGTTATAGGGCAACCATTGGCTTTTATTGTAATTTTGGGGCAGTGTCCAAATAAATTCATTTGTTTCATTTGATAGTTTACCTATGTCTTTTGTTCTTTCTTGCAAGCAGCCATATCGACATGTGCCTGTCGTTCCTTGGTTGCCATTATCATCACACATCCACCTTCTTCACTGGAGCTTGATAATAACATTGAAGAGCCTTTATAGGATGAACCTGTCAATGATCGACTTTATCTGGTTTTTATTTGTTGTAACTGGTGCTGCTTTTTGGCCATGTGGGTCTGGTGAGAAGGCTTCTGTAGCCTTCTGCCATCCACTTTCTCTTCTCAATGTGATGTATTTGGTTTCTATTTTGTTTGTATACCTTTATGAAGTGGCTTTCTTTCCCAAAACCTTTCCATGTCTGTCCTATGGCGGGACATTTACCTTCATGGGGGAATAAAAACCCACATTAGAAACTCAACTTTTTCTTCTTTGAAGTTGTCGATTTGCGTGCATCTACTCTGTCCTTCTGCTTGCTTTTCATGACCAATGCTGATTTATTTTTGGATGTTCCAGCTTCCATATCAGCAGCTTGGCGATCTGCTCTTTCATTGGCTTTTGCAGCCAGTAATATTTTCTCCAGACTGAGCGTCTTTCTCAACATGTGTTTTCTGCAAGAGTCTGAAAAGCAGCCATCAGTGAATCTGAGGAGTATGGCCTCTTATAGATTAAATCCATTAAGCTTGCAGTGTTTGATGAGCACCAGGAGTCTCTCTACAAACTCATCCATCTTTTAACCAGCTTGGTGTCTCACTTGATTGAAAAGTTACCTTTCATAGTCGACATTCAGCATTGGATTGAAGTTGTAACCCAATGCTTCTTTGATCTGAAGGAGCGATACTGCATCAGTCTGTGAGACTTTCTTCCGCACTTTTATTCTGTCACCAGAAAATGTATTTAAATACTTAGGGGCAGATTTATGGAAAGTGGCGCTGCACCGAGTGCAATGCCACTTTCCCTAAGCCCCCTAGAATCCCTCTACCACCACCATGTGTGCGCTGTGTTTCAAAAACGGCGCACATGCCTTGGGGTAGGGGGCAATAGCGTCATTAATCATGATGATATTGATGTAAAAATATTGGTGCTACTCCTGCAGAGTACATAGGGCCCCATTCTAAAGAATGGACAGCCCTTTAAACGCCTGCTATTGAGCAGGCGATAAAAGTGCAGTAAAAATGGCGTATCTCATAGATTTCCTTACACCATTTTTCTGGCTCCCCTAACAGAAGAACGCAACCTTTGCATACATTATGCATGTTGCAGGCATAATGTAGCGCTAAGGGTTACAGAGTGTCGCAATGCATGCATTGCACCACCCTGTAAATAAGGCATGTGGATTTCGGCCACGTTGGGCCATATTAACGTAAAAAACCATGATGTTATTGTGGCGCAAGGTGGCGCTAGGGCACTATAAATATGCCCCTTAATGATTTTCTTTTCATGTTTTTCTTTTAGGGCAACTTTTAAGACATCAAGGCCCGTATTTATACTCCGTTTGCGCCGAATTTGCGTCGTTTTTTTCGACGCAAATTCGGCGCAAAACTAACGCCATATTTATACTTTGGCGTTAGACGCGTCTAGCGCCAAAGTATTGGCAAAGAGCGTCATTTTTTAGCGTGAACGCCTTCCTTGCGTTAATGAGATGCAAGGAAGGCGTTCCCGTCTAAAAAAATGACGGCGACGCAAATGCGTCGTATTTATACTCCCGGGCAAAAATCACGTCCGGGAGGTGGTGGGTCAAAAAACCCCGCATTTGCGCCACATTTTAACGCCTGGGTCAGGGTAGGCGTTAAGGGGCCTGTGGGCTCAAAATGAGCCCACAGGTGCCCTCCCCTGCCCCCAGGGACCCCCCCTGCCACCCCTGCCCACCCCAAGAGGACACCCAAGGATGGAGGGACCCACCCCAGGGACATTCAGGTAAGTTCACGTAAGTATAATTTTTGTTATTTTTCAATTTTTTTTGGGTGGCATAGGGGGGCCTTATTTGTGCCCCCCTACATGCCACTATGCCCAATGACCATGCCCAGGGGACAGAAGTCCCCTGGGCATGGCCATTGGGCAAGGGGGCATGACTCCTGTCTTTACTAAGACAGGAGTCATTTAAATGGCGTCTGGGCGTCGAAAAAATGGCGCTAATCGGGTTAATACGATTTTTTAGCGTCAACCCGACTTGCGCCATTTTAAGACGCCCTAGCGCCATTTTCCCCCTACGCCGGCGCTGCCTGATCTACGTGGTTTTTTTCCACGCACACCAGGCAGCGCCGGTCTGCTTGCGCCGGCTAACGTCATTCCATAAATACGGCGCCCGCATGGCGCTTCGGAATGGCGTTAGACGGCGCTAAATTTTTTGACGCTAAACTGCGTTAGCGCAGTTTAGCGTCAAAAAGTATAAATACGGGCCCAAGGCCCGTATTTATACTCCGTTTGGGCCGAATTTGCGTCGTTTTTTTCGACGCAAATTCGGCGCAAAACTAACTCCATATTTATACTTTGGCGTTAGACGCGTCTAGCGCCAAAGTATTGGCAAAGAGCGTCATTTTTTTGCGTGAACGCCTTCCTTGCGTTAATGAGATGCAAGGAAGGCGTTCCCGTCTAAAAAAATGACGGCGACGCAAATGCGTCGTATTTATACTCCCGGGCAAAAATCACGCCCGGGAGGTGGCGGGTCAAACCCCGCATTTGCGCCACATTTTAAAGCCTGGGTCAGGGTAGGCGTTAAGGGGCCTGTGGGCTCAAAATGAGCCCACAGGTGCCCTCCCCTGCCCCCAGGGACCCCCCCTGCCACCCCTGCCCACCCCAGGAGGACACCCAAGGATGGAGGGACCCACCCCAGGGACATTCAGGTAAGTTCACGTAAGTATAATTTTTGTTATTTTTCAAATTTTTTTGGGTGGCATAGGGGGGCCTTATTTGTGCCCCCCTACATGCCACTATGCCCAATGACCATGCCCAGGGGACAGAAGTCCCCTGGGCATGGCCATTGGGCAAGGGGGCATGACTGCTGTCTTTACTAAGACAGGAGTCATTTAAATGGCGTCTGGGCGTCGAACAAATGCCGCTAATCGGGTTAAGACGATTTTTTAGCGTCAACCCGACTTGCGCCATTTTAAGACGCCCTAGCGCCATTTTCCCCCTACGCAGGCGCTGCCTGGTCTACGTGGTTTTTTTCCACGCACACCAGGCAGCGCCGGTCTGCTTGCGCCGGCTAACGCCATTCCATAAATACGGCGCCCGCATGGCGCTTCGGAATGGCGTTAGACGGCGCTAAATTTTTTGACGCTAAACTGCGTTAGCGCAGTTTAGCGTCAAAAAGTATAAATACGGGCCCAAACATCTTAATTTATGTGGTGCGTGTTGTGACAATATTTAGCATTTTGGTGGTGTTGATGTAGTGGTTTCAGAAACACAGTTGCATTGTGCTTCTAGCTCTTTTCTGCAACCATTGAAAAAATTCGCTATTTCGATGGCTTTTGGTGCACTGGATGTCACTTGCTGCTGTGCACACATCAGCTTTACAACCAGTCTTGGGTCATCACGCCCAATTTGAGGGCGTGTGGCACTTTCTTCACTCTTTCCAGTAAGTATGTTAGTACTTATGTACCAGGTAATCACAGCCTTTAGCATTTGCTGTGCATGAATAATGACTCTGTGTTATTGCACAACACAGTATTTCTTCTTTCAACCTTCTGAACAGATTCTGGTGGGATTTTTGAATGGCCTCCTCCGCAGGGACTTTCACTTCTTTCAGGGCTGTATATAGGCTGGAGCTGAGCTTCGACTGCACACAGACTAACTTGATTTGGGCACACCTGGCATGCACACGCATTGCAAACTGTCAGGGAGATCAGTCTCATTTCTTGGGGTAACAGATTACCTGCTGATTGCCAGTTGTAGCAACCTCCCCAGCCCATGAGCATGCCAAGAACCACACCACACATGCAGCTCTGTAGCAGACGTCTTAATTCCTCAGCATACAATTACAGGCTGATCTCTCATTATATTATAACCAATAATAAACACACCCTAACACCTCCCAGCAAGTTAACTAAATTCCTCTATTGAGTCTGCCTAGAACCACAAGGGACCTAATGCACATAGGCCCTAATTAGGACATTGGCGGTCCAGGTCCGCCACGCTGGTGGTGGCAGTAACACCTCCAACAGCGTGGCAGTGCTGGACTGCCAGATTATGAACACAGCAGTGAACAGGCTGCAAAGCAGCCAGTTCACCGCTTGTATCGCCTGGGTGGTTGGACAGCCGATGGTATTTGTAGCCTCCTTTCCATCAGAGATTTCCTGGCGGCAACCCCGCCAGGAAATCCCTGGCGGAAAGGATAAGGGCAACAGGAATTTACATTCCATTCGCCAGTATGCAACTCCCTCCAGCCCCCCCCCCACACAGCCATGGTCCCCCCATCGATTCACACACTCACACAGACAGTCACAATCACACACATACACGCACACAAACACCACCCCCCTCCAATCACACAAACGCACACCCCCATGCATGCACACACACCACTCATCACCCCCCTTCCCCTATCTGACGGGCGCTTACCTGTTCTCAGTTGGTCGTCTGGGAGGAGACAGGATCCTTGGGGCCTGCTCAGCCGCCAGTGCCCCGCCACCACAACACCACCACGCTTATTACCAACTCGTGATAGGCGTGGTGGTGTTGTAATGATGTGGTAATGCAAGCGGAGCAGCCACCACTGTACTGCCAGTATGGCTGCTGGTGGCTCTCTGCCCGAATTCTGGCAGAGAGCCACCAGCAGACATAATATGGCGGTCTTGTGGCTGGCAGAACTTCGCCGCCGCAGTTATAACACCCCCGAAGTCAAAATGAGGGCCACAGTCTCACAACACTACATCCAGGATGGCCCATCAACACGCAGATGACCACTCAGTCACATCTAAGCTCCTTTTGTGTGTGGCTTCCTGGAGGGAATGCACAAGAACCCAGCTGTTACCCCCCCATATGTGTACTCAGCGACAGGCAAAAGGCACTAGATGATTTTAAGTAAGAAAATGATGATAACTTTCAAAAAGTAGCATTTTCGGAATTACAATTTAATATCCGACTTTACCATACAATTTTATTTTAAATTGTGATTACAGAGACACCAAACATGGGGGGGTGCCATCTCTTCCCAATTGGAAATTACATTTAAAAATGTAATATGGCAATCCCTATGTTAGTCTATGGGACAGATAGTCCTTGCAGTGGTGAAAAACAAATGTAAGAGTTTTCACTACCTGCACATGTAAAACGTAAACGTACATGCCCATCTTTTTAAATACACTGCACCCTGACCTTGGAGCAGTCCAGGGCCTACCTAGATGTGACTTATACATATTAAAAAGGAAGATATGGGCCTGGCAAGAGGGTTAACTTACCAGATCGATGTGGCAGTTTAGAATTGCATACACATGCTTTGCAAGTTTTAGACATGTTTGAAGGGCTTCTGAAGCGGGTGACACAGTCACTGCGGCAGCCTCACTAGTAGCATTTAATTTACAGGCCCTGGGCACAGGTAGTTCACTTTACTAGGGACTTGTAAGTAAAGTAAATATGTCAGTTGTGGATAAGCCAGTGTTATCATGTTTTAAGCAGAGAGCACGTGCACTTTAGCACTGATTAGCAGTGGTAAGGTGTCCAGAATCCTAAAGCCAATAAAAACAAATTCTGCAAAGAAGAAAGTCATAGGGTTTGGGGATGACCCTACAGAAAGGGCCTGGTCCAACAAAAGGGCTAGACATAATGGCTCTCATTATGACATTGGCGATAAATCCTGCCCACCGCCACAGTGACGGCTGCCCTGCTGTGGCGAATATCCATTCTTCATATTGTGACACCCACCCTCCAATATGACAGAATACAGCCACATACACGAGCCCAAAGGTCAGTGCTAAAGTGGCGGTACCAACACCCATAGCATTACGCCAACAAAACAACACCCACCACATCATGACCCATGAATCACCACAGCAGACATTCAACGGCGGTAAACCGTTGGCGGTACATACCACCGTGCTCAGAATAGATATCCACATACAAAACAACAGTACATTGGCCAGTCTTAAAAACACACACCTTACTTACAATTACTGCCAGGAGATTGACACAAACAGCACAAAGACAATTAGACCCACACACCACATACACCCAGACATCCCTCACGCACCCCACATCACACTCCACCACCACATTAATCAATACACTCTCACTACACATACCACACAACGCCCATGTCCCTACTAAGGCACCCCATTTCAACGATAAGGAATTAAGGGTCATGGTGGAGGAAATAGTCAAGGTAGAGCCACAGCTGTTTGGAGCACAGGTACAGCAAATATCCATTGCCAGGAGGATGGAGCTCTGGCGGAGAATTGTGGACAGGGTGAACGCCGTGGTACAGCATCCAAGAACAAGGAATGACATCAGGAAGAGGAGGAACCACCTACGAAGGAAGGTACGTTCCGTGGCAGCAAGGCACAAGATTACCATACAGAGGACTGCAGGTGGACCTCCACCTCCTCTCCCACAGCTCACAGCATGGGAGGGGCAAGTCTTGGGGCGTTGCCAAGCTGCCAAATATGGCGGATGCGAGCTTTTAGAGCTCCGCACAGCGTCCGGATAATCCGACTCAAATTAGGGTGGGCGGGGGGGCATCCCACTCCCCCAAGACTCGAAACGAAGCAGGTGAGGCTTGATGAACCGAAAGTGCTGTGAACGGCCCCACGGCACCCCACAGAGGTGAATCGGCGCTGAGGCCACGAAGGCCACGCTGGAAGCTGGAGCCCTGGGCCCTGGGCCCCGGCGCTAGAGGAGCGAGGAACTCCTTAAATATGTGCAGAAGTGGCCTTGCGACTCCGCGAGTCACACCCGACCACTGAACCGTGAACTGGAGCGGCTGCAAGAAGGGGGCGGCGCGTGCCACGGGACCCCTCCGACTGCACGGACTCCACCCGGAGCCCGGGAGTTAGATTGGGCCCTGGGGATCTGGGTTGCTGGACCTGCTGGCGGTGGATTCCCTGGCGCCCTACAACAACTGGATAGCGCTACGCCCTCGAGGACCAGAAGAAGAAGAAGAAACCAAAGCGGCCCTTTACCTACGCGGGCCGCACCCGACCCTAAGGCGCGAGTCGACGTGGCTCCCGATCACGAGGACAACGCTCGAGAGCCCGAGATCGGAGCGGAGCGACAAGGTGATAAAGAACAGAAACCTGAGAGCAGCAGGATAATGACATTCCGCCCCGAGAACCGCACTGGAGGCGAGTGATTCGAATGCTTGAGGAACCGGTGGCCCACTAGGATAAAGAGGCACCCGAGCCGTGACCGGTCTAAGAGACACAGAGGTTTCCAGGTGAGAAGCGGCTTGCGCCGAGTGAATGAATGTGTCCGCACGGGCTGCGATCTGATGTTTGGAGTCGGAACGGGGTACCCGGGGAAGAGGGGACACTTGGAGCAGCCTGGGCATCCTGGGCCTGGGCTGAAGACCCCCCCGAACTGCACATGAGAGGCAGATACAAGCTTGGGAAATCCGTGAGGACGAGCGTCCCATCACAAAACCACCATATAAAAGGACCAGATCGCGAAGCAAGCCAAGCCAAAGGCAAAAACAAGTAATGTAGTTTTGGGCCAAAACATGGGCCTAAAAACCCCCTGGGGACCAGTGAAACCTATGCTGCCAACACCTTGCGCAAAAAGAAGAACCCCCCCCGGGCACCCGGGCGCCTCAAAGTGATAAACAAGCAAAACCTCCTGTGAACTCAAGGGAGTCATTCGACCTCCACTCGCATTAACACCAAAACGCAGCCGCCTTATTCAGACTGCGCAACCACATAAAACATTAACTGCAAACAACCGGGTTCCAGGTGATCGTACAGAGTGAACCACCTAACCGGGCAGCTCGTGCTGTCGCAGGGGGGCTGTCATCCCCTAGACAAGCGGGCCTGTCTATGCCCTTCCAGCATCCGGTGAACAGAAACTCCATCAAAGATCACAGTGCAAACTAACGAACATGGACGCGCAAACCTTTACGCTGGAAATGTCACAAACTGCGACTCCTTATTAGGTAAGCCACCAGGGGAGAATATTATCACGGAGCGGTGGAGGCGTGACTCGGAACAGAACTGTGTGATCCCGTTGGCAAACTAGTTACCTAACCCCCCCTTGCCAGCCTAGATGAAACTAAACTAGAGCGCAAAGCTTATACGGTGTCCGACAAAATGGTCATCAACGACCTGAGACTAAGCAGAACCTTCATTCCTCCCTCCTCAACTAAACGGGACCATGGCCGGAACGGGCCAACTGCGCTCAGGAGCTGGAACTGGGAAAACATAAGACTCACCAAGACAGCCAAAAACTTGACGCAGTGCTGGCAGCGGTGGAAAGCATCGGAGACTCACTAGAACGCGCCCGTACGTCACTGGAAGCCAAAATTTATAAAGTAGCGGGTGACCTTGTCCTTCTCCACGCGGACCATCGCAATCTCACAGATAGAACCAAGGAGATTGAGGCCACAGTAAACAAACTAATGCCCACGACTACCCAATTGAAGGCAGGGTGGAAAGCATCGGAGACTCACTAGAACGCGCCCGTACGTCACTGGAAGCCAAAATTGATAAAGTAGCGGGTGACCTTGTCCTTCTCCACGCGGACCATCGCAATCTCACAGATAGAACCAAGGAGATTGAGGCCACAGTAAACAAACTAATGCCCACGACTACCCAATTGAAGGCAGGACTAGAAGACATGCAGGCCAGGGTCACAGAACTAGAATGCTGAGTCGAAGACGCAAAAGGCCGCTCTAGAAGAAACAACATCCGGGTAGTGAATCTACCAGAAGGCACCGAAGACCATGACCCTGTGACCTACTCCGAGAGCTGGCTGCGGGGATTGGTACCGGAGGGCGAACTAACTCCTTTCTTCTCTGTGGAACGTGCACATTGCATCCCGGCCCGGCCAAGGCCGCTGGGCAACACTCCACGCCCATTCTTCATTCGCCTACTCCACTACGCAGATAGGGACATCATACTAAGAGCGGTGAGAGCCGGCCCACCCCCCCAAATAGACAACGTGCAGATCTTGCTATTTCCTGATTATACCTTAGCAGTACAAAGATATAGAGCCTCCTACTTGCCCTTGAAGCGCAAGCTGCGCTCCCTAGGCCTGACTTACTCTCTGTTATTTCCCGCCAAGCTATGTGTTGTGGCAGGAGGAAAAACACACTTCTTCTCCACCCCGGAGGCAGCATGGGAATGGCTTGAGACATCTGGGCTGTCACCTGGTGGAGCATCAGAACAAGCAGGACCACCACCTAGACCCAGGCGCAGCCGCATCAGGAGGGATCGGAGGAGAAACTCGATCCGCACTTACTTAACTAAATGTGTTCCAGACTTAGAACAACTAATTCAGGAGAGAAGAGAAGCGATTCACACAGCAGCAACGATAAGTGCATCACCCCCACCTTCGGGATCCGATACAGAACTTTCTCAACCAAACAGTGACCGCCCCCTCACGCCGGATCAGCTACTGGAGCCAGATCATGCGGGAGGCCCCTCCGTAACACCGGCAACTGCTGACAAAGTATTTTTTTTAAAAAGGGGGAAAAAAAGAAACTTAGAACAATACTTAGAAATTATGCACAGCAGGAGTCACCAAGCCAATGATACTCGTACTGGCGTAATCTAAGAGATGTGGGACATTTGGCCTACTCCCTGAACACACACAATAGCCAATAACCAGTAATATAAGCATCGAGTCCCTGGCCTCCAGCCCCTGGACACCAGACCCGGGGGATGGGGAGCCCCCCTTACATACCCCCTATCTTCTCACTTTTATCTGCCACATCCGGACCAGAAAAGGTGCACGTCCGAGACAATCCCCCCTCTCCTCTTTTTGGTCTAATATTGACCTACCCCCAAGCTCCTACCAGTGGAGACAAATAATGTTCAGGTGTGTGTTGACACATTGTCGTTTCTGTTGGTTAGTTTGGGCGGTGACCTGTTGTCTATCTGCTCCAATGGCATTAGTTATGTTTTGGTCTTGCCGGCCGACACTCACTGAATCCTTTACACCTAGCGGAAATTGGGAAAATAATGACGAGTTCCGACTTGAAGGGACAAGGCAGGGAGTTATATCAGACAGTCCAGAATTTCCAGTATGGCCACATACACAACAATCACCTGGAACGTGAGAGGTATCCACACCCCCAAACGGCGATACGCTATTTACTCCTATCTCAAACGTCACTCTGTTCACATAGCTCTCCTACAGGAGACACACATAACGAGCCTCGAGATCCCCCGACTGCGCCGGCGCTGGAGAGGACAATTATATGCGACAGGGCACTCAGCATACGCTAAAGGTGCGCTAATTTGGATTAGAGCTGGCACCCCCTTTAAGGTAGAGGAGCAGATCGTAGACCCACAGGGCAGATTTGTGCTAGTTAGAGGAAAACTAGCAGGTCATATAGTTGTACTGGGATCAATATATGCCCCGAACACAGATCAAACCACTTTCCTTCACGGGCTTTCCCACCAATTGGCGGGTTGGAGTGGCCTTCCATGGCTTCTTGGAGGGGCCTACAATAGTGTAATTGATGTGACAATGGACCGCTCCTACCCCCCGCTGCCTACATCGCCAGTGGTAGCGGCCTCAAAGGGCCTGGTGAACTGGACCCAACAATGGCAACTGGTAGATGTGTGGAGAGAGCGACATAAGATGGACAGGGTTTACTCCTTTTACTCTGCAACACACTCCCTGCACATACGCCTAGACAGAATACTCTGCACCATGAATCTCGCCATGATAGTGGTGGATTCGGAATATCTAGGGCGCACGCACTCTGATCACAATCTCCTAATTGCACGTTTGTGCTGGGGTTCCCCCTGCGCTGCTATTCCTACATGGAGGTTGAGGCCGGAGTTGCTGGAAGATTCCGCTTTCCGAGCATCATTAAGCATTGTAATCCCGGAATGACAAAATGACAGCACAGCCTCCTCGGGTTTGATAGAATGGGACGCATTTAAGGTCTTCATACAAGGACACTGTCTGGGCACTCAATGCAGCCTGCGCCGCTCTGTTGAACGGGAACTGACCAAAATAGAGCGGGATCTAATACAACCAGAGAGCGAAGCAACCAACAACCAGCCTGATCACTCGAGATTGCCAGCAATGCGCGCTGGACATCTATCACTACTAGAGCGTCTGCGTTGTTTGAATTACTCCGCACACTCTGCAAGAACTCACACATCTGCTGATAAGGCAGGCAAGCTCCTGGCCTGGCTGATTCGACAGGACTACAAGAGGAAACCAATATTGGAAATCCTCTCACAAACAGGGGAACTACTATACACGCCACAGGAGATACAAACCGAATTTGCAAGGCACCACGAGGCACTTTATGCCTCGAGGGCAACCTCTGACAACAACTCCAGCTTAGAATTCCTCACCGGAGTAGTTCCACCACACATAGAGTATGAACAAGCCGAAGCCCTTGAAGCGCCCCTAGACCTCGAAGAAATTGTAAACTTTGCACTTGTATAGCGCACTACTCACCCGTTAGGGTCTCAAGGCGCTGTACTCATACCACTATGGAACCCCTCCTGGCTTTTCACTGTGAGGTGCCCACTCCTGGGCACCCCCAGAGTGAAGCCAGGCATCCAAGCGCTGTTGGGGTCGTTGTGGATATTAAGCAAGCTATTGCCCAGAGTTGCAGAGTGGGACCCATTAATTAGATTAGGCACCGAGGCGAGAATTATCTGGTCCAAGGGAATTGAGCCCAAGACCTGCCGAAGCAGGACTTGAACCCTTGTCTGGAGCCAGATCTCTGCTTCAGGGTCTGCCGCTTTAACCATTGTTCCACACTTCTCCACAATTCGATCTAGTATCCGCGAGCTCGCATCTGGCAAAACACCAGGCTCAGACGGACTCCCAGTCGACTTTTATAAAGCCTTTGCGGTGCAGCTGGCACCCAAATTACTTAAACTCTACAAGACAGCTGAGCGAGAAGGCCATCTTTCAGCCACTCAGAGAGAGGCACTGATGGTCTCCCTTCCTAAACCTGGAGGTAACCCGGTAGACATGGGTTCATATAGACCATTGGCAATGTTCAATACCGATTATAAAATATTAGCCAAATTACTGGCGACGCGCCTTGCACCGGCTGTACCAGGCCTGATACACTCGGACCAGAATGGATTCGTCCCGGTCAGAGATACCTCCCACAACATTAGAAGGTTATTCCGAGCTATGCAATATGCGAAACGGGACTGGCCACAAGCGGGCTGTCTCGTTTTAGACCTGGAAAAGGCCTTTGACTCCTTGGAATGGCCCTATCTGTTCGGAGTCCTTCGACAATTCGGTGCGGGACCATTCTTCACTCGCTTGACTAAGTTATTATATACCAGACCACTAATCCGAGTGAAACTGGGGTCTGAAATATCAGAACCAATTCGAGTAGGCAGGGGTATGAGGCAGGGTTGCCCCCTTTCACCACTGCTGTTCTCACTTGCCATGGAGCCCCTGGCAATAGCCATGAGCAGAGCGGGGGATGGCTGGGGTATTCTGTTAGGGGATGATACGCACATAATCTCACTATATGCTGATCACCTTCTTTTATACTTCCGAGACATTACGCGAATCCCTCCTGAGGCTGGTTTACTTCTACAACAATTCGGCCTCTCATCTGGCCTGAGAGTCAACTGGTCTAAATCCTGCCTCTTCCCATTCGACCTGGGACTCCCTGACCCAGGACTTATTATTGCCGGAAATCCCATCCCATGGCAACCCCATACATTCAGATACCTGGGTATTCAAATATACCACCGTGAGGAAGACATATTTGAGGGCAACCTTGTAAGAGCCGTGTCCTCTGTTAAATCCCAAATGGTCTTCTGGAAAACATTACCTTTGTCAGTAGCAGGCAGGATAGCACTCCTGAAAATGGTGGTCCTGCCCCGACTTCTATACTTCTTCTCTAATCTTCCGCACTATGTTCCTCGTGGTTTCTTCAGGGCTCTGGAGACGGGACTGCGGGAATTCATTTGGAACAATGGCCGCTGTAGGGTTGCCTTAAAGAAACTGTACCTGCCACCAGATAAGGGTGGACTAGCAGTCCCTAACCTGGAACAATACTACCTAGCGGCTCAACTTCAATGGATAGCCAGATGGTTGGCAGATCTTCAGCGTGTAGACACAGCATCAGAGAGCAGACCCTGGACACTCCCACAGATACAACATTTATTTCACCCACTCACACAGACACAAACACCCGACAACTCTTTCTGAGAGTGGCTCACAAATGCTTTTGTCGCTCACTTCGCCTTACAAATACACAGCTTCCCTTTGCACCGGCCTTGGCGTTATTAGGCACACCAAGAGGTCCCAGAATCACGTCAGAATCCGAACTACACGCATGGCACGAAATAGAAATAGACACACTGGGAGACCTGTACGAAGACTCCCAACTGCTCCCCTTTGCCAGGCTTCAAGAAATGGGGCTACCACCAGGCCAATTCTTATTGCATCTCTCCCTGATAGAGGCAATGAGAACCAAATGGGGCGAGATCTCTGTGGCCCCTCCCACTCACTTATTGATTCAATACTTACAGGTTGTGGGCCGAGGGCACCATTTAATTAGCTGGCTAACAGATGCTTTGAGATCCCAAACCGCTCTTGACAACGAAGCGCTACGTATAGCATGGGAAACAGACTCAGGCGTGTCAATCGCAATACCATGATGGAAAGCTGCCCTTTCAGGCCACCTTAACGTGCCTCACAAATCCCGATTCCGCTTAATCCAATACTACATAGTGAATAGGGCATACCTCACACCGGCTCGAGTGAATAGATACTTTGCTCGCACAGATGCAGCCTGCCCCAGATGCCAGGAAATCGGAGCAGACTTGCTACACATGCTCTGGCCCTCTCCTACCTTGAGCTCCTACTGGAGAGCAGTAAAGGAAAGCCTATCCAACTGTATAGCACTACAAATACCCTTTACCTGGGAAGCGTGCATATTAGGTTTATTTCCCAAAAGCAAGCAACATAGAGCAGAAGTACGCTTCGCAGACCTAGGACTTATAGTAGCAAATCGATTAGTGACTCGCAGATGGAATTCACCTGACCCGCCACCGACACAGGCCTGGAAACGATCTCTCGAGGTGTGGGTGGGAGCCGAAGGTACAGCGCTGGCACGGGAAGAGGTTTTGGGGTTGAGACAGTTTCCATTGTCTGCTAGCTGGGAGGGAATGTTACTGCGGCTGCATGATGATGGAATGCACCCATCAGAAGAGGGAGTGGAGTAATGCAGGTAGACGTCCCCATGACAAGAAAAACAATGCATGGGGGAACTGAATAAGTAAAGTTAGCCAGATATACCCTGACACTGGAATTAAAAATGACAATGCCTGCTTAACCTGACACCTGACCCAACCTCCTACTAATAAACTGTCCTGTAAAAATGTAATCCCATTCCGACTGGAAATAATCACATAAGTGTATTCTACATAAGTGTCCATTGCCGGCAATTGTTGAATGTTAATCTTTTTCTCCCTTATTGTTCTGCCCCTTCCCCCTTACTCTCAAATTAGCATTTATACATAGCTCATGATCCCTTTCCGTTTTCTCCTCTTTGTACCTAATCAGACTACTCCAATTGAACATACATACTAGAAATAACTTTAAATCAACATACGCTATACGAGCACGCTGATAAACATCAGATTCCCTATGGAACTCTCACTCCTGCAAATCTATAAAGGGTTGACAAAGCTAAAACACAACAAGTAACAGGTACAACATGGTACGATAACTTTGGATGTCATAACAACGGAAATGTATAACTGAATAACTGCAAATGTATATCAAGTGATATGTTGCAGCAATGCATAATATATACAATACTAGCTATGTAACGATTTAAGAACACATGTTATATTGTATGAAGCGTAAACAAATGTAGAAACATGAAGCAAAGTAAAGTTGAAAATACCAATAAACAAATTTGTGAAAAAAAATAAATGGGAGGAGCAAGTCTTGCCATTACTGCATCCTGACAGACTTGCTGGAGTAGCCTGAGGACTGGACGCTGGTGAGTCAATATTTATTACTTATTAATCCCCCATACCTGCATGCCATCACACCCCCTCACCCTCACTCCCATCACTCCACTCCATGCCAAATCCTGCATGCCATACCAATTCATGGACAGCCCTCCCAGCCCTGCAGGGACACCAATCACTAAAGCATGCACAGCATGCACAGCATAGGGAACTAACAATTCCACAATACATCACCATACACAAACAAAGGTGGCAGGGCAACAGCAACGGTAGAGGGGAAGCTAGGGATGTACAATATGTCACAGATTTGAAGCATAACACATCACTTACATCCCCACAGGTGCACCAGCCAATCCCAGCGGAGAGGAGGTGCCACGACTATCCAGTCCCTCAACAGAAGATGCCCCCAGTGATGACAGTAACTCTGGACTTCAGGATCTGGACCAACAACCTGGCCCATCAGGAACCAATGGACAGTCGGTTACCCCAGCCCACTCACAGTCCACCACAGAGCCTCTCCATCATTATCCAGTGACACAGCACCCACCCAACATACCCACACCTCTGTCCCCAGGACACGTCAATCAGCAGTGCGCCCACCTAAACAGAGACTCCAGTCCACAACTCGCCCCTAAGACAATCAGGGACCTGGGGTCAATGCCAGTGGGCACACCTATCTGGGGACCGAGACACAGGGCAACACGGACACTGGGAGGACTGCTATGCGCCAGGAGGAGGACAGCCCAGGGAACCGACTCTCCAGGAGCCACTCACTGATATCTGGGGAGCCTACCAACATTACCAGGACACGATGGGCCAGATCCTTGACAACATGCAAGAGAAGAGGTGGCTGCAGAGGGAACAGTATCAGGGTATTAGGAAGAACTTGCAGGCCATCAACACCACCTTGATCTAACTAGCAGGGGGGCTGGTGGATATGCCCAACATCATGGGGGAAGCAACAACACACCAGCGGGCCCCTACCACTAGCAGGTCCATTGACCAGACCTCCACTTTCACTGCAGCTAGTGGGCAGGAGGCCCCGCCACAGGACCCACAGGCCACCAGCACCCCTCTCCCTGAAGAAGATGAAACACCCCACAAACATTCCCTGCGACCCAGACAGAAGCCAGAGACACTTGCCAAGACCACCGCCAGGAAATCAGATGCTCCTAATTGTCCCCCTTGTGTCCCACACTGTCACCTTGTCCTCTTTGATCTGCCTTTGCACCCCTTCCAATAACCCCATTGACACTGGACCTGTGCTAAAAACAGACTGGAACAATACCCTGGACTTTCCTCCATCATCACCCCATTCCATTGCACTTTTCCCTCAATTTCATAGCACTACAATAAACACCCTTGAACACAACTTGACTACTAGTATTTTATGTGTTGAAAATGTGCATTTATGGAAACAGTCACATCTAGGTCAAATGATCTGAATGCTGTAAGAGCATAAAATAATGACCTGTAGCTGTCTGTTGTCATCACATCAGTACACAGTTGTTTTCTCACCAACATCTGTAAAATGACAAGTCATAGGTAACAGTAAGTTGAGATGCAATGGACGTTAATGCCATCATGCTACAGCCACACAGAAAACATCAAAAGTCAGAGGAATGGTCAGTTGCACTGACTCACCTGTGTGTCATTGGACGTATTGACATATAACTGATGTTTGGTTGTCCTCATCCTCTGTCTCCTCATCCTCACTGTCCTCAGGGTCCACTGCTGCCACAGGGGCATCTCCAGTCTCCTCCTCCTACAGAAAAGGTACATGCTGTCTGAGGGCCAACTTGTGCAACATGCAGCATGCCACTACTATCTGGCAGACCTTCCTGGGTGAGTAGCACAGGGATCTACCTGTCAGATGGGGGCACCAGAACCAGGCCTTCAGGAGGCCGAAGGTGCTCTCGATGATCCTTCTGGTTCAGACATGTGCCTCATTATAACATTCCTCAGTCCCTGTCCTGGCATTCCTCACAGGGGTCAGCAGCCATGATAGATTTGGGTAGCCAGAGTCACCTGCAAGTATTGAGGGACAACATTTAGCCTCACACAATGCTATGGGGATTACACCTGAAGGCATACACTAACATACAGTGGGTGGGTACCATGGCTCACCTATGAGCCACACCCTGTGCCTCTGTAGTTGGGCCATCACATTTGGGATGCTGCTATTCCTCATGACAAAGGTGTCATGCACTGACCCAGGATACTTAGAAGTGATGTTGGAGATGTACTGGTCCACCAGGCACACCATTTGCACATTCAGACCCATATTTATACTCTGCTTGCGCCAGATTTGCGTAATTTCTTTTAACGAAAATTTGGTGCAAAACTTACACAATTTTTATACTTTGACCCTAGACCCCGCTAACGTGAAAATATCTCAGCGTGCGTCATTTTGTGTATGCATGAAACCACCTTGCGTTAATTACATGCAAGGTAGGCGTTCCCGTCCAAAAAATGACTTAAACACCCGTGTGGCATATTTATCCAACCGCGCAAAAATTCTGCATGGCTGAGACGCGGAGTCAGAAAATAGCACACAGCCCGATTTGCGGCAAAAATTAACACCTGGGTCATGGCAGGTGTTAAAATGGGGCAAACACACTAGTACTTAAGGAAAAAACACAGAAGCAACATCAGAGCTCCAAAAGGAAGACATGGAGGTGCTATTCATCCAGCATGCACAAAGACGCAGAGCACAGGACCAACACCAGCAGCTTCCACCACACCAACAGGGACCCCAAAGGCAACGCCAAAGGCAGGAGAGGATATTCCGGACCAGGACAACCCTTGAGGGTCTCAGGGAACATGACATCATCCAGAGGTACAGACTAAACTGGCAAGCCATACAGCAGCTGCTGCGCAACATTGAGCCACAGTTGGCACTCAGCTTGCAGACACCCCACATCATTCCACCAGAGACCAAGCTGATAGCTGTCCTCCACATGTTGGCAAGTGGCTGTTTTCAAACCACTGGTGCCCTGGTTGCCGGGATCTCACAGCCCTCATTCTCTGCCTTCCTACCCAAGGTACTGGATGCCATCATATCCTTCACACCCCGTCACATCAGCTTTCCCAACACACAGCAGAAACAGCAGGAGACCACACAGGGCTTTTACCAAATCAATGGCTTCCCAAACGTGCTTGGTGCCATTGACTGCACACATGTACGGATTATGCCACCTGCTGCAACTGAGCATCTATACCACAACAGGAAGCACACACACTCCATCAATGTGCAGGCCATTGTGGATCAGCAGGGGTTGATCACCAACATTGTGGCAAAGTATCCTGGGAGTGTACATGATTCATTCATCTTCCGCCACTGCTCCATAAATCAACACTTCCAGGATGGACGATATGGATTTGGCCTACTTGTTGGTAAGTACAGAAAACTAGTGATATACACACTGCACAGCAACCCTTTAGGACACACAACACATAAATCACTACATTGACACGCGGCTAGGAAGACACTGAGGTTGTGAAACAGGTAGTCATGTTTGATATCCTGACCCAATGGGATACACATCTATTGACAAATGACAGATGCAAATAACAACAGATGCCACTCCAGACCCACAAGGGACCAATTTAAAACCACACAGTGAAAATGTCATGGCCTTAACTGGCAGTACAAATTGGAAGATTAATCTTCCAGTATCACATCAATAACCCTCAATCACACACCCTTCCAAGCAATACGTACTGCATAAGGGGTGTGTTATGTGTTTCGCTGCAGGTCAAACACCATGAGACACATAGCATGATGATGACTCTAATGAAGGGTACATGGGATCATTGAGGCAGTACTAACATCTCACATCACTCCTGGGGTGACATTGCCCACTACCAATAAGGAAGTAGACTGTGCTATGAACACATATTGATGTGACACTAATAAAAAGTGCACACTGCTACACATACTGATTGAGACAATTACACATATACACAACAGATGTACAGGCATATGGACCTTCTGACACTTAAACCTTCACGCCCACAACCAAGTTAGCCAGCTCACCTGGACCAGGTTCACTAGTTTAGCTACACGTTTGCACATGAACCAACTCAGTGAGGGCACAAAAATAGGTTTGCATTGAACTTGTCACACAGGGGATATTTGTGCATTATCAATTGTCAACACTTCAGTGCTGCAAACCTATGGAGATGTGTTGTACATTGTCACCTAGCCAAATTATAGGGACTCACTGTTGTTTTTCACATGCTTTTACATATGTTGAATTGGATGGGATGTTCAGGCCATATATATATAGTGCAACCGTGTTACCACCACAGTTGAATCAGTTCTGTGTGTGGAATTATCATGTCACCTCCAGTGAAGGCACATGGACATTTCTTTCACATGAAATAATGCATGGGAGATACACAATGAACTGCAAGTTTACAAATATACTGCTGATATCAGGTCAATCAGCCAAACACCAATTTTGATAATTAAACAACCCAATGCAGAAAGAACATCCTAGAAGCCTTGGATCCCACACAATAACACAAACACAGATGAGTCACAGACGGCACAAGATAACAACTACCATGCAAAGTGATAATCAAGGTGCAAGCAGCATCCAAATATTTATACCCATTTTCTCTTTCGGCTGATCAGGGGTATGGGATCCAGCTATGGATCATGACGCCGTTTGCAAACCCAAGCACTGCAGCAGAGCGTGCCTATAATGAGGCACATAGGAGGACATGCACCGTAGTTGAGAGGACTTTTGGCATCTTGAAGTCAAGATTCAGGTGCCTGGACATCACCAGAGGCAGCCTCCTATACTCTCCTGAAATGGTGTGCAAGATCATTTTGACCTGTGCCATCCTGCACAGCATTTGTGTATGGAGGAACATTCCCCTCTATGAACCAGACCCACAAATGCCTGAAGAGGAGGAATAGGAGGATGCTGTTCATCAACATGAGGGGGACCATCCAAACACTGCAGCAGGATTGCATCTGAGACAACACATTGTACAAAACTTCTTTTAACTATAGTCACCATCACCACTTTCTTACCATATGTCATGAAACACCTCACTTCATCACTCAATCATGCTCTGGGTAATTATTGATGCATCACATGATCCCTAGGAATCTTAGCCTCATGGAGCATTGCAGAAATACAGATTAGGATATTGAAAAAGCCACATCACATTTGATGGGTATGAATGTACAACCAACATCACACGCAGTGGAAATGACATATGTCCAGTATATTTCACATGTGAAGGTCAAAATCAGAGGACCACATCTCGGAGACACATCCATGTTGCCAACACACAACTAAGACACCATTAATCATAAGGTTAAATAGTGTTTCATACATGAGGCAGTGGATGTGCTGTTGCATAGGTAACAGGAATGTATGACCAGACCCTTGACAGCAATAAGTGTGACATCAGCTATCTCTTCAAGGAGCATGTGTGACAAGAAGTCCATCTAAGCTGAAAATGGATAGCACGAGTGCCCCAGGTATGACAAGCATTGCTTACAAGAATGCCCTGCGCATGCCATCCCAGGTAATAAGTCCTGCCACTGCCAAGTCTCTCCCCACCCTTCTCTAGGGGGCCCTGTAAATGGACTATTTGTACTCTGATAACCTTCATCTACACACACCCAGACTCCCATTCTGACTCCTGTGTGCTTCACTCTTTAGAATGGCATGCCATAGTCATAGTTAATCTGTCTGTATGTGTGAGAAGGTAGCCTCTTTCTAGCCTTGTTACCCCCACTTTTGGCCTGTTGGTGAGTGTATGTCAGGATGTTTGTCACTGTTTTCACTGTCTCACTGGGATCCTGATAGCCAGGCCTCAGTGCTCATAGTGAAAACACTATGTTTTCAGTATGTTTGTTATGTGTCACTGGGATCCTGCTGGTCAGGACCCCAGTGCTCATAGGTTTGTGGCCTATATGTATGTGTCACTGGGACCCTGTCACACAGGGCCCCAGTGCTCATAGGTGTGCATGTATATGTTCCCTGTGTGGTGCCTAACTGTCTCACTGAGGCTCTGCTAACCAGAACCTCAGTGGTTATGCTCTCTCATTACTTTTAAATTGTCACTAACAGGCTAGTGACCATTTTTACCAATTTACATTGGCTTACTGGAACACCCTTATAATTCCCTAGTATATGGTACTGAGGTACCCAGGGTATTGGGGTTCCAGGAGACCCCTATGGGCTGCAGCATTTCTTTTGCCACCCATAGGGAGCTCTGACAATTCTTACACAGGCCTGCCACTGCAGCCTGAGTGAAATAACGTCCACGTTATTTCACAGCCATTTTACACTGCACTTAAGTAACTTATAAGTCACCTATATGTCTAACCTTTACCTGGTAAAGGTTAGGTGCAAAGTTACTTAGTGTGAGGGCACCCTGGCACTAGCCAAGGTGCCCCCACATTGTTCAGAGCCAATTCACTGAACTTTGTGAGTGCGGGGACACCATTACACGCGTGCACTACATATAGGTCACTACCTATATGTAGCTTCACCATGGTAACTCCGAATATGGCCATGTAACATGTCTATGATCATGGAATTGCCCCCTCTATGCCATCCTGGCATTATTGGTACAATTCCATGATCCCAGTGGTCTGTAGCACAGACCCTGGTACTGCCAGACTGCCCTTCCTGGGGTTTCTCTGCAGCTGCTGCTGCTGCCAACCCCTCAGACAGGCAGCTGCCCTCCTGGGGTCCAGCCAGGCCTGGCCCAGGATGGCAGAACAAAGAACTTCCTCTGAGAGAGGGTGTGACACCCTCTCCCTTTGGAAAATGGTGTGAAGGCAGGGGAGGAGTAGCCTCCCCCAGCCTCTGGAAATGCTTTGTTGGGCACAGATGTGCCCAATTCTGCATAAGCCAGTCTACACCGGTTCAGGGACCCCTTAGCCCCTGCTCTGGCGCGAAACTGGACAAAGGAAAGGGGAGTGACCACTCCCCTGACCTGCACCTCCCCTGGGAGGTGTCCAGAGCTCCTCCAGTGTGCTCCAGACCTCTGCCATCTTGGAAACAGAGGTGCTGCTGGCACACTGGACTGCTCTGAGTGGCCAGTGCCACCAGGTGACGTCAGAGACTCCTTGTGATAGGCTCCTTCAGGTGTTAGTAGCCTTTCCTCTCTCCTAGGTAGCCAAACCCTCTTTTCTGGCTATTTAGGGTCTCTGTCTCTGGGGAAACTTCAGATAACGAATGCATGAGCTCAGCCGAGTTCCTCTGCATCTCCCTCTTCACTTTCTGATAAGGAATCGACCGCTGACCGCGCTGGAAGCCTGCAAACCTGCAACATAGTAGCAAAGACGACTACTGCAACTCTGTAACGCTGATCCTGCCGCCTTCTCGACTGTTTTCCTGCTTGTGCATGCTGTGGGGGTAGCCTGCCTCCTCTCTGCACCAGAAGCTCCGAAGAAATCTCCCGTGGGTCGACGGAATCTTCCCCCTGCAACCGCAGGCACCAAAAAGCTGCATCTCCGGTCCCTTGGGTCTCCTCTCAGCACGACGAGCGAGGTCCCTCGAATCCAGCGACACCGTCCAAGTGACCCCCACAGTCCAGTGACTCTTCAGCCCAAGTTTGGTGGAGGTAAGTCCTTGCCTCACCTCGCTGGGCTGCATTGCTGGGAACCGCGACTTTGCAAGCTTCTCCGGCCCCTGTGCACTTCCGGCGGAAATCCTGTGTGCACAGCCAAGCCTGGGTCCACGGCACTCTAACCTGCATTGCACGACTTTCTAAGTTGGTCTCCGGCGACGTGGGACTCCTTTGTGCAACTTCGGCGAGCACCGTTTCACGCATCCTCGTAGTGCCTGTTTCTGGCACTTCTCCGGGTGCTACCTGCTTCAGTGAGGGCTCTTTGTCTTGCTCGACGTCCCCTCTCTCCGCAGGTGCAATTTGCGACCTTCTGGTCCCTCCTGGGCCCCAGCAGCGTCCAAAAACGCCAAACGCACGATTTGCGTGTAGCAAGGCTTGTTGGCGTCCATCCGGCGGGAAAACACTTCTGCACGACTCTCCAAGGCGTGGGGGATCCATCCTCCAAAGGGGAAGTCTCTAGCCCTTGTCGTTCCTGCAGTATTCACAGTTCTTCAGCCTAGTAAGAGCTTCTTTGCACCAACCGCTGGCATTTCTTGGGCATCTGCCCATCTCCGAGCTGCTTGTGACTTTTGGACTTGGTCCCCTTGTTCCACAGGTACCCTCAGACAGGAATCCATCGTTGTTGCATTGCTGATTTGTGTTTTCCTTGCATTTTCCCTCTAACACGACTATTTTGTCCTTAGGGGAACTTTAGTGCACTTTGCACTCACTTTTCAGGGTCTTGGGGAGGGTTATTTTTCTAACTCTCACTATTTTCTAATAGTCCCAGCGACCCTCTACAAGGTCACATAGGTTTGGGGTCCATTCGTGGTTCGCATTCCACTTCTGGAGTATATGGTTTGTGTTGCCCCTATCCCTATGTTTCCCCATTGCATCCTATTGTAACTATACATTGTTTGCACTGTTTTCTAAGACTATACTGCATATTTTTGCTATTGTGTATATATATCTTGTGTATATTTCCTATCCTCTCACTGAGGGTACACTCTAAGATACTTTGGCATATTGTCATAAAAATAAAGTACCTTTATTTTTAGTATAACTGTGTATTGTGTTTTCTTATGATATTGTGCATATGACACTAAGTGGTACTGTAGTAGCTTCACACGTCTCCTAGTTCAGCCTGAGCTGCTTTGCTAAGCTACCATTATCTATCAGCCTAAGCTGCTAGACACCCTATACACTAATAAGGGATAACTGGGCCTGGTGCAAGGTGCAAGTACCCCTTGGTACTCACTACAAGCCAGTCCAGCCTCCTACATTGGTTGTGCAGTGGTGGGATAAGTGCTTGAGACTACTTACCACTCTTGTCATTGTACTTTTCATAAGAGAAAAATATACAAAACAAGGTCAGTGTATATACACATAGCCAAAAAGTTTTGCATTTCCTCTTTTCACTCTTTTCTAAGTGCTGAAAAGTACTTCTAAACTTTCAAAAAGTTCTTAAAAGTTTAAAAAGTTTTTTTTTTCTGTCTTTCCAAAAAGTTCTGAAAACTTTTTTCTCTTTTGCTATCACTTTAACTCTCTCTAAAAAATGTCTGGCACAGGCCAAAAAGTTGAACTGTCCAAACTTGCATATGATCACCTTAGCTGGAAAGGAGCAAGGAGTCTCTGCATAGAGAGAGGTTTGAGTGTAGGGAAGAATCCTTCCTTAGAACTGTTAATTAATATGCTTAGAGTACAGGATAAGGCCATAAGTGCCCAATCTGTAGAAAAAGTAGCTAATGGTTCTCAATCTGATCCAGGGACTCCCCCAGGAAAAGGTTCAGGAAAGAAACTTCTCAGCCTGCCCATTACTAGACAGTCTAGCATAGTTGGTACAGAGGTTGAATCACATCATACTGATGATGTGCTCTCACATTATGCTGGTAGCCAAGCTGTTAGGGTGCCCTTGGTAAGGGACAGGTCTCCTTCTGTTCATTCCCATCATACCTCTGTATCTAGAAATGTCCCTCCCACCCACCCTGATGACAGATTGTTAGAAAGGGAGCTCAATAGATTGAGAGTGGAACAAACCAGACTGAAGCTCAAGAAGCAACAGCTGGATTTGGATAGACAGTCTTTTGAATTAGAGAAGGAAAGACAGAAGTTGGGTTTAGATACCCATGGTGGCAGCAGCAGTATTCCCCATAGTCATCCTGCAAAAGAGCATGATTCCAGGAATCTGCACAAGATAGTTCCCCCTTATAAGGAGGGGGATGACATTAACAAGTGGTTTGCTGCACTTGAGAGGGCCTGTGCTGTACAGGATGTCCCTCAAAAGCAGTGGGCTGCTATCCTATGGCTATCATTTAGTGGAAAAGGTAGGGATAGGCTCCTTACTGTGAAAGAAAATGATGGCAATAATTTTACAGTTCTTAAGAATGCACTCCTGGATGGTTATGGCTTAACCACTGAACAGTACAGGATAAAGTTCAGAGAGACCAAAAAGGAGTCTTCACAAGACTGGGTTGATTTCATTGACCAGGCAGTGAAGGCCTTGGAGGGGTGGTTACATGGCAGTAAAGTTACTGATTATGAAAGCCTGTATAACACAATCCTGAGAGAGCATATACTTAATAATTGTGTGTCTGATTTGTTGCACCAGTACCTGGTAGACTCTGATCTGACCTCTCCCCAAGAATTGGGAAAGAAGGCAGACAAATGGGTCAGAACAAGGGTGAACAGAAAAGTTCATACAGGGGGTGACAAAGATGGCAATAAGAAGAAAGATGGTGAAAAATCTCAAGATAAGCATGGGGATAAGGGTAAAACCAAAGATCCCACTTCAAATCTTAAACACTCTTCAGAGGGTGGGGATAAAACAAATTCTTCCTCTTCTTCCCAACCTGCACACATTAAAAAGCCTTGGTGCTTTGTGTGTAAAAATAGAGGCCATAGGCCAGGGGATAAGTCCTGTCCAGGTAAACCCCCTGAGCCTACCACCACTAATACATCAAGCTCTAGTGCCCCTAGCAGTAGTGGTACTAGTGGTGGGACTGCTGGCAACAGTCAAGCAAAGGGTGTAGTTGGGTTCACTTATGGGTCCATAGTGGAAACTGATGTAATCAGTCCCAAGACAGTTTCTGTCACACCTAGTGGCATTGGCCTTGCCACACTGGCTGCTTGTCCCCTTACAATGGATAAGTACAGGCAGACAGTTTCAATAAATGGTGTTGAGGCCTTGGCCTACAGGGACACAGGTGCCAGTTTCACTTTGGTGACTGAAAACCTAGTGCCTCCTGAACAACACATCATTGGACAACAGTATAAGATTATTGATGTCCATAACTCCACTAAGTTTCTTCCCTTAGCTATAATTCAGTTTAGTTGGGGTGGAGTTACTGGCCCTAAGCAGGTGGTGGTATCACCTAGCTTACCTGTAGACTGTCTCTTAGGTAATGACCTAGAGGCCTCAGGTTGGGCTGATGTAGAGTTTTATGCCCATGCAGCCATGCTGGGCATCCCTGAGGAATTGTTCCCTCTCATTTCAAGTGAAATGAAAAAGCAAAGGAGAGAAGGCCTGAAAACTCAGGATCCCTCTCCATCAACAGGTAAAAAGGGTATCACAGTATCCCCTAACCACCCTACCATTCAGGATACTATTCCTGTGGTGGGAGAAACCTCTCCTGGGGTGGCACCTGTTCCAAGGGAATCATCAGCTGGCAAAGCTGGACTCCCTGAGGTGGAAGTACCTCTCTGTGGGATAACTAACATTGGTGAGAAAAAGAGCACCATTTTAGTTAACATGGAGCATCCCTCCAACCCTCCCAGAGAAACTTTAGTGCAGAAACTCTGCACTGCCTCACAACACTTAGGACAGCATCCCTGCCCTAGTGTGGAGCTGATAGGACAGCATCCCTGCCCTGCTCCAACTCAAGAGAAACAGCATCCCTGTTCTCTCTTCCAGCCAGATGGACAAAGTTTTTGCCCAGCTATGGCTTTTCTGAGACAGCATCCCTGTCTGGCATTTCCATCACTACAAATAGGTTCAGTGGACAATTCCCACTGCTCTAAACTAAAACTTACTGATAGAAACTCTGAAAATACATCTTCACATTGTTGCTTAGCTAAAAAACTTCAAACAGGGTGGTTTACATCCCCACAGGGAAGTAACCATATAGTGGATGATAAAGGGAGTAACCAGTCTATTGCAGAGCTACTCTCTACTTATCACCACTTAGACAATAAAGTCTCAACTGGCCAAGGTTAGCCTTATTGTCCTTCGTTTGGGGGGGGGTTGTGTGAGAAGGTAGCCTCTTTCTAGCCTTGTTACCCCCACTTTTGGCCTGTTGGTGAGTGTATGTCAGGATGTTTGTCACTGTTTTCACTGTCTCACTGGGATCCTGATAGCCAGGCCTCAGTGCTCATAGTGAAAACACTATGTTTTCAGTATGTTTGTTATGTGTCACTGGGATCCTGCTGGTCAGGACCCCAGTGCTCATAGGTTTGTGGCCTATATGTATGTGTCACTGGGACCCTGTCACACAGGGCCCCAGTGCTCATAGGTGTGCATGTATATGTTCCCTGTGTGGTGCCTAACTGTCTCACTGAGGCTCTGCTAACCAGAACCTCAGTGGTTATGCTCTCTCATTACTTTTAAATTGTCACTAACAGGCTAGTGACCATTTTTACCAATTTACATTGGCTTACTGGAACACCCTTATAATTCCCTAGTATATGGTACTGAGGTACCCAGGGTATTGGGGTTCCAGGAGACCCCTATGGGCTGCAGCATTTCTTTTGCCACCCATAGGGAGCTCTGACAATTCTTACACAGGCCTGCCACTGCAGCCTGAGTGAAATAACGTCCACGTTATTTCACAGCCATTTTACACTGCACTTAAGTAACTTATAAGTCACCTATATGTCTAACCTTTACCTGGTAAAGGTTAGGTGCAAAGTTACTTAGTGTGAGGGCACCCTGGCACTAGCCAAGGTGCCCCCACATTGTTCAGAGCCAATTCACTGAACTTTGTGAGTGCGGGGACACCATTACACGCGTGCACTACATATAGGTCACTACCTATATGTAGCTTCACCATGGTAACTCCGAATATGGCCATGTAACATGTCTATGATCATGGAATTGCCCCCTCTATGCCATCCTGGCATTATTGGTACAATTCCATGATCCCAGTGGTCTGTAGCACAGACCCTGGTACTGCCAGACTGCCCTTCCTGGGGTTTCTCTGCAGCTGCTGCTGCTGCCAACCCCTCAGACAGGCAGCTGCCCTCCTGGGGTCCAGCCAGGCCTGGCCCAGGATGGCAGAACAAAGAACTTCCTCTGAGAGAGGGTGTGACACCCTCTCCCTTTGGAAAATGGTGTGAAGGCAGGGGAGGAGTAGCCTCCCCCAGCCTCTGGAAATGCTTTGTTGGGCACAGATGTGCCCAATTCTGCATAAGCCAGTCTACACCGGTTCAGGGACCCCTTAGCCCCTGCTCTGGCGCGAAACTGGACAAAGGAAAGGGGAGTGACCACTCCCCTGACCTGCACCTCCCCTGGGAGGTGTCCAGAGCTCCTCCAGTGTGCTCCAGACCTCTGCCATCTTGGAAACAGAGGTGCTGCTGGCACACTGGACTGCTCTGAGTGGCCAGTGCCACCAGGTGACGTCAGAGACTCCTTGTGATAGGCTCCTTCAGGTGTTAGTAGCCTTTCCTCTCTCCTAGGTAGCCAAACCCTCTTTTCTGGCTATTTAGGGTCTCTGTCTCTGGGGAAACTTCAGATAACGAATGCATGAGCTCAGCCGAGTTCCTCTGCATCTCCCTCTTCACCTTCTGATAAGGAATCGACCGCTGACCGCGCTGGAAGCCTGCAAACCTGCAACATAGTAGCAAAGACGACTACTGCAACTCTGTAACGCTGATCCTGCCGCCTTCTCGACTGTTTTCCTGCTTGTGCATGCTGTGGGGGTAGCCTGCCTCCTCTCTGCACCAGAAGCTCCGAAGAAATCTCCCGTGGGTCGACGGAATCTTCCCCCTGCAACCGCAGGCACCAAAAAGCTGCATCTCCGGTCCCTTGGGTCTCCTCTCAGCACGACGAGCGAGGTCCCTCGAATCCAGCGACACCGTCCAAGTGACCCCCACAGTCCAGTGACTCTTCAGCCCAAGTTTGGTGGAGGTAAGTCCTTGCCTCACCTCGCTGGGCTGCATTGCTGGGAACCGCGACTTTGCAAGCTTCTCCGGCCCCTGTGCACTTCCGGCGGAAATCCTGTGTGCACAGCCAAGCCTGGGTCCACGGCACTCTAACCTGCATTGCACGACTTTCTAAGTTGGTCTCCGGCGACGTGGGACTCCTTTGTGCAACTTCGGCGAGCACCGTTTCACGCATCCTTGTAGTGCCTGTTTCTGGCACTTCTCCGGGTGCTACCTGCTTCAGTGAGGGCTCTTTGTCTTGCTCGACGTCCCCTCTCTCCGCAGGTGCAATTTGCGACCTTCTGGTCCCTCCTGGGCCCCAGCAGCGTCCAAAAACGCCAAACGCACGATTTGCGTGTAGCAAGGCTTGTTGGCGTCCATCCGGCGGGAAAACACTTCTGTACGACTCTCCAAGGCGTGGGGGATCCATCCTCCAAAGGGGAAGTCTCTAGCCCTTGTCGTTCCTGCAGTATTCACAGTTCTTCAGCCTAGTAAGAGCTTCTTTGCACCAACCGCTGGCATTTCTTGGGCATCTGCCCATCTCCGAGCTGCTTGTGACTTTTGGACTTGGTCCCCTTGTTCCACAGGTACCCTCAGACAGGAATCCATCGTTGTTGCATTGCTGATTTGTGTTTTCCTTGCATTTTCCCTCTAACACGACTATTTTGTCCTTAGGGGAACTTTAGTGCACTTTGCACTCACTTTTCAGGGTCTTGGGGAGGGTTATTTTTCTAACTCTCACTATTTTCTAATAGTCCCAGCGACCCTCTACAAGGTCACATAGGTTTGGGGTCCATTCGTGGTTCGCATTCCACTTCTGGAGTATATGGTTTGTGTTGCCCCTATCCCTATGTTTCCCCATTGCATCCTATTGTAACTATACATTGTTTGCACTGTTTTCTAAGACTATACTGCATATTTTTGCTATTGTGTATATATATCTTGTGTATATTTCCTATCCTCTCACTGAGGGTACACTCTAAGATACTTTGGCATATTGTCATAAAAATAAAGTACCTTTATTTTTAGTATAACTGTGTATTGTGTTTTCTTATGATATTGTGCATATGACACTAAGTGGTACTGTAGTAGCTTCACACGTCTCCTAGTTCAGCCTGAGCTGCTTTGCTAAGCTACCATTATCTATCAGCCTAAGCTGCTAGACACCCTATACACTAATAAGGGATAACTGGGCCTGGTGCAAGGTGCAAGTACCCCTTGGTACTCACTACAAGCCAGTCCAGCCTCCTACAGTATGGACTTCAGGTCCGATAATGCACTGCCTGGTAGTCAGTAGGACCTGTAATCACCTGTCTATTGCTTCCCATGTGAAAGGTACTGTTGGCCCTTTGAACTTGATTCACACCTACAGGAGTTGTGAGAGACTGAAACTGCACACACCTGTGAGCACTACCAAGCAGACCACCCATTTGCACCTGCACTGCCAATGCTGCTGCCTGGAACTGCTTAGAAGCTGCCATTTTATGAATATCCCTGTTGTGCATTGCCGTATAAATCACTTGTGTAACAAAGCCCTTGAGGTATTGTGTAACGTTGCAGCCCACAGCACAAGTACAGTTTTCTGTTCACACAGTTTTGTCCAAGATTTTCCCAGTCAGAGTCTGCTCACTGTGTATTTGCCTAGTTCATGTTTGTTCCTGACAGAGCCTGCATCCTGTTAGCCTGACTGGTTCCTGTCTTTGCGTTACCATAGAGGTTCCCTGTGGCTACATTTGTCTCATAGTTGCTTTACATGCCCTCTCTTTCCTCATGGGGTATTGTGTCTGGTAGGCCTACGATGAATACGCAAATAGATTGTATGGTGTAATCAGTTAACTTATTGTATCATGGTCTGGGACATGTATTCAAATAGCCTAATCCAGCCCCCATCCCTTGTCTGGGGGTCATGTATTCATGAGTGACAAAAAGTGACAGTGTACTATGGCTGTATGCATGGATTTTGTAGGGTGCCTCCACCACAACAAACAAGGGTTGCTAATGTGTATGAAAGGACAAAACATGTTTGTACCCTGACCGTCCACACACAGATTCACATTGGCGCAACCTAGTGATGGTGCTTGTGTGGTGACAAGCTGTGAGATTAATCAGCACAGAGGCACTGATGTTCCCTCTTGCAGTGGGAATTTTAGAGGCCACCCTGTGTACAAATGTTGGTATGAAACCTGCCTGTTTCATATTACTGATCCATAAAGTTTGTGAGCACACCAAGGTTGCCCTGTTGTCAGCCTCATAAAACTTCTGCAGTGCCATAGCTGGACTATCCCCATGTGTGTCGTCAAATTCTCTTTGGCTTTCGGTCACTTCTGCTTTGAAGTATACTCTGTTAATTCAGGGAATGGCTCCACAGACTCATGACTAGACCTATATCTAACTATGACAACATGGGGACCAATAGTGACACAGGGTACACATGGCCACACACTTGACCTGGACACGTTGGCATGGGTGAACAGTGTCAATTTAGTATTTGCATTTGTGTTCCATCCTGCATTCAAATCCCAATTGAGCTGTCACATTGGCAGCTACACCAAAGCTAGTTCTCTGCCATCCATGACACCCACCACTCAAGGTTACAATGGTTCCCAATGTGTTGTTAAGTTTGGTTGTATGTTCTCAATCTGTCATAGTGGGCACTGTGGTAAGTCTGCCTGCAGCCAGATGTCCATGTGAACTCTGATAAGGTGAGTGATGGTATAATCTTAAGTACTATAGTATACATAACTCACACCTATCATTTCTTACATTGTACTGCCAGGTTACCTTTTTGTCCATACACTCGTACATATCCATTCCTGCTGTATGGTGTGTGTGATGAAATTCTAGAGTCAAATATCACATACCTAAAGATTGTCTAGAAGAAAGATTTGAAGACATTGATTTCCTGCTTAGACATCCCTTGAAGCAGACTTATTCTGTCCAACACAGCATTATACTGTAATTTTTCTAGTTACTTCAGAAATAACCCTCAGGAAGGGCAGATGATGGTACAATCCAGTCCCCAGTGCATAGTTAACAGCTCACAATCTTTCAAGGCAGTTGTATTGACATTCTATGGCCATTGTCATGAGATAGAAATCACTAATCTCCTACATGATTGATGTGTCACAATACACAGAGGCAAAGTGGTTGTGTAAGTTGCTATTCAATTTTAAATGCTGTTGCGCTATATTTACATAGTCCAGGATTGTGAGTCCATTAGTGTGATGCATTCGATTGTGATACTACACAGGTACTGTTGGACTTTTGGCCTTACGCAGGGTCATCCCCAGTCTTTTTGCCTCCTTCCTCCTGGATTCTCTGACCTTTCGCTGTTGGCTCTAGGACTCTGAGCACTTTATCACTGCTGACCAGTGCTAAAGTGCAGGTGCTCTCCCATCTAAAGTTGGTATGATTGGCTTATACCTAATTGGCATATTTAATTTATGTAGGAAAGTACCATCTTGTCTGGCATGTTACCCCCATTTTTCACTGTATATATGTTGTTTTAGTTGTATGTGTCACTGGGACCCTGCCAGCCAGGGCGCCAGTACTCATAAGTGTGCCCTGAATGTGTTACCTGTGTTATGACTAACTGTCTCACTGAGGCTCTGATATCCAGAAGCTCAGTGGTTATTCTCTCTCATTTCTTTCCAAATTGTCACTAACAGGCTAGTGACCAATTTCACCAATTTACATTGGCATACTGGAACACCCTTATAATTCCCTAGTATATGGTACTGAGGTACCCAGGGTATTGGGGTTCCAGGAGATCCCTATGGGCTGCAGCATTTCTTTTGCCACCCATAGGGAGCTCTGACAATTCTTACACAGGCCTGCCACTGCAGCCTGAGTGAAATAACATCCATGTTATTTCACAGCCATTTACCACTGCACTTAAGTAACTTATAAGTCACCTATATGTCTAACCTTTACCTGGTAAAGGTTAGGTGCAAAGTTACTAGCACTAGCCAAGGTGCCCCCACATTGTTCGGGGCAAATTCCCCGGACTTTGTGAGTGCGGGGACACCATTACACGCGTGCACTACACATAGGTCAATACCTATGTGTAGCTTCACAATGGTAACTCTGAATATGGCCATGTAACATGTCTATGATCATGGAATTTCCCCCTCTATGCCATCCTGGCATTGTTGGCACAATTCCATGATCCCACGGGTCTGTAGCACAGACCCGGGTACTGCCAAACTGCCTTTTCAGGGGTTTGACTGCAGCTGCTGCTGCTGCCAACCCCTCAGACAGGTTTCTGCCCATCTGGGGTCCAGCCAGGCTTGGCCCAGGATGGCAGAACAAAGGACTTCCTCAGAGAGAGGGTGTTACACCCTCTCCCTTTGGAAAAAGGTGTTAAGGCAGGGGAGGAGTAGCCTCCCCCAGCCTCTGGAAATGCTTTCATGGGCACAGATGGTGCCCATTTCTGCATAAGCCAGTCTACACCGGTTCAGGGACCCCTCAGCCCTGCTCTGGCGCGAAACTGGACAAAGGAAAGGGGAGTGACCACTCCCCTGACCTGCACCTTCCCTGGGAGGTGCCCAGAGCTCCTCCAGTGTGCTCCAGACCTCTGCCATCTTGGAAACAGAGGTGCTGCTGGCACACTGAACTGCTCTGAGTGGCCAGGGCCAGCAGGTGACGTCAGAGACTCCTTCTGATAGGCTCCTTCAGGTGTTGCTAGCCCATCTTCTCTCCTAAGTAGCCAAACCCTCTTTTCTGGCTATTTAGGGTCTCTGCTTTGGGGATTTCTTTAGATAACGAATGCAAGAGCTCATCCGAGTTCCTCTGCATCTCTCTCTTCACCTTCTGCCAAGGAATCGATGGCTGACTGCGCTGGAAGCCTGCAAAACTGCAACAAAGTAGCGAAGACGACTACTGCAACTCTGTAACGCTGATCCTGCCGCCTTCTCAACTGTTTTCCTGGTGGTGCATGCTGTGGGGGTAGTCTGCCTCCTCTCTGCACTAGAAGCTCCGAAGAAATCTCCCGTGGGTCGACGGAATCTTCCCCCTGCAACCGCACGCACCAAAGAACTGCATCACCGGTCCTCTGGGTCTCCTCTCAGCACAACGAGCGAGGTCCCTTGAATCCAGCAACTCTGTCCAAGTGACTCCCACAGTCCAGTGACTCTTCAGTCCAAGTTTGGTGGAGGTAAGTCCTTGCCTCCCCACGCCAGACTGCATTGCTGGGAACCGCGTGTTTTGCAGCTACTCCGGCTCCTGTGCACTTTCCGAGGGAATCCTTTGTGCACAGCCAAGCCTGGGTCCACGGCACTCTAACCTGCATTGCATGACCTCCTGAGTTGTCTTCCGGCGGCGTGGGACTCCTTTGTGCAACTTCGGGGGAGCACCGTTTCACTCCACTTTGTAGTGCCTGTTCTGGCACTTCTGCAGGTGCTGTCTGCTTCTGAGAGGGCTCCTTGTCTTGCTGGGTGCCCCCTCTGTCCCCTGACACAATTGGCGACATCCTGGTCTCTCCTGGGCTACAGCAGCACCCAAAAACCCTAAAAGCACAACTTGAAACTAGCAAGGCTTGTTTGCGGTCTTTCTTCAGGAAAACACTTCTGCACAACTCTTCACGATGTGGGACATCCATCCTCCAAAGGGGAAGTTTATAGCCCTTGTCGTTCCTGCAGAACCCTCAGCTTCTACTGCCTAGTAGCAGCTTCTTTGCACCCACAGCTGGCATTTCCTGGGCATCTGCCCACTCTCGACTTGATCGTGACTTTTGGACTTGGTCCCCTTGTTCCACAGGTGCCCTCATCTGGAAATCCATCGTTGTTGCATTGATGGTTTTGGTCTTTCCTGCAGAATTCCCCTATCACGACTTCTGTGCTCTTTGGGGAACTTTAGTGCACTTTGCACTCACTTTTCAGGGTCTTGGGGTGGGCTACTTTTCTAACCCTCACTGTTTTCTTACAGTCCCAGCGACCCTCTACAAGGTCACATAGGTTTGGGGTCCATTCGTGGTTCGCATTCCACTTTTGGAGTATATGGTTTGTGTTGCCCCTATCCCTATGTGTCCCCATTGCATCCTATTGTAACTATACATTGTTTGCACTGTTTTCTAATAGTATACTGCATATTTTTGGTATTGTGTACATATATATTGTGTATATTTGCTATCCTCATACTGAGGGTACTCACTGAGATACTTTGGCATATTGTCATAAAAATAAAGTACCTTTATTTTTAGTATATCTGTGTATTGTGTTTTCTTATGATATTGTGCATATGACACTAGTGATACTGTAGGAGCTTCACTCGTCTCCTAATTCAGCCTAAGCTGCTCTGCTAAGCTACCATTATCTATCAGCGTAAGCTGCTAGACACCCTATACACTAATAAGGGATACCTGGGCCTGGTGCAAGGTGTAAGTACCCCTTGGTACTCACTACAAGCCAGTCCAGCCTCCTACATTGGTTGTGCAGCGGTGGGATAAGTACTTTGCAACTACTTACCACTTTTGTCATTGTACTTTTCATAAGAGAAAAATATACAAAACAAGTTCAGTGTATGTACAAATCACCAAAAGGTTTGCTTTTCTTCTCTCACTTCTTTTCTAAGTGCTGAAAAGTACCTCTAAAACTTTCAAAAAGTTCTTAAAAAGTTTTACAAGTTTTTTTTCCTGTTCTTTAAAAAGTTCTAAAAACGTTTTATCACTTTTTCTATCACTTAAACACTTTCTAAAATGTCTGGCACAGGCCAAACTGTTGATCTGTCCAAACTTGCTTATGATCACCTTAGCTGGAAAGGAGCAAGGAGTCTCTTCATAGAAAGAGGTTTAAGTGTAGGGAAGAATCCCTCTAGAGAACTGTTGGTTAATATGCTTGTTGAACAGGATAAGGCCAGAGGTGCCACTTCTGTTGAGAAAGTAGCTGATGGTTCCCAATCTGACCCTGGGGCACCCCTAGCAAAAGATTTAGAAAGGAAACTTTCTAGCCTGCCCATTATCAGACAACCTAGCATAGCTGGTACTGATGTAGAGTCACACCATACTGATAGTGTTGTCTCACATCTCAGTAAGAGTATTCCTTCTCATCATAGTAGAAGTGATGTTTCTGTTAGCCAAGCTGTTAGGGTGCCATCTGTTAGGGACAGGTCTCCTTCTGTTCATTCTCACCATACTTCTGTTTCAAGGCATGTCCCACCCACCCACCCTGATGACAGAGTGTTAGAAAGGGAGCTCAATAGATTGAGAGTGGAACAAACCAGGCTGAAGCTCAAGAAGCAACAGCTGGAATTGGATAGGCAGTCCTTAGAAGTGGAAAGAGAAAGACAGAAAATGGGTTTAGAAACCCATGGTGGCAGCAGCAGTATTCCCCATAGTCATCCTGCAAAAGAGCATGATTCTAGGAATCTGCACAAGATAGTTCCCCCTTATAAGGAGGGGGATGACATTAACAAGTGGTTTGCTGCACTTGAGAGGGCCTGTGTTGTACAGGATGTCCCTCAAAGTTAGTGGGCTGCTATCCTATGGCTATCATTTAGTGGAAAGGGTAGGGATAGGCTCCTTACTGTGAAAGAAAGTGAAGCCAATGATTTCAAAGTTCTTAAGAATGCACTCCTAGATGGTTATGGCTTAACCACTGAACAGTACAGGATAAAGTTCAGAGAAACCAAAAAGGAGTCTTCACAAGACTGGGTAGACTTTGTTGACCATTCAGTGAAGGCCTTGGAGGGGTGGTTACATGGCAGTAAAGTTACTGATTATGAAAGCCTGTATAACTTAATTGTGAGAGAGCAGATTCTTAATAACAGTGTGTCTGATTTGTTGCACCAGTACCTGGTGGACTCTGATCTGACCTCTCCCCAAGAATTGGGAAAGAAGGCAGACAAATGGGTCAGAACAAGGGTGAACAGAAAAGTTCATACAGGGGGTGACAAAGATGGCAAGAAGAAGGATGGTAAGTCTTCTGACAAGGGTGGGGACAAATCTAAAAATGAGTCTTCATCAGGCCCACAAAAACACTCTGGTGGGGTGGGGGGCAAATCTTCTTCAAATCAAACCAAAGAAAAGAAACCATGGTGCTATTTATGTAAAATAAAAGGCCATTGGACAACAGATCCCAGTAGTCCAAAGAAAAGCACAAAGCCTCCTACCACTACAACCCCTGCTGCTACACCTAGTGCCCCTAGTAATAGCAATGGTGGTGGGAGCAAACCTACTAATAGCCAATCCAAGGGAGTAGCTGGGCTCACTTTTGGTAACTTAGTTGGGGTTGGTCTTCTTAGGGAGACCACAGAGGCTGTGTTAGTCTCTGAGGGGGCTATTGATTTAGCCACCTTAGTTGCTTGTCCCCTTAACATGGATAAGTACAAGAAACTACCCCTAATAAATGGTGTTGAGGTGCAGGCCTACAGGGACACAGGTGCCAGTGTTACAATGGTAATAGAGAAACTGGTCCACCCTGAACAACACCTACTTGGTCATCAGTACCAAGTAACCGATGCTCACAACAACACACTTAGCCACCCCATGGCTGTTGTAAATCTCAACTGGAGGGGGGGGGGTTAATGGTCCAAAGAAAGTTGTGGTTGCCTCAGATTTACCTGTAGACTGTCTACTAGGGAATGATTTAGAGACATCAGCTTGGTCAGATGTGGAGTTGGAGGCCCATGCAGCAATGCTGGGCATTCCAGGGCATATTTTTGCTTTAACCAGGGCTCAGGCCAAAAAGCAAAAAGGATAGGGTAACTTGGATCCTGGAAGAATGGACCAAGTGGTCCCTAAAGCTAGGGCTAGTAGAAGTAAAGCACTACCTACTATCCCTCCCTCTACAGTGGATTCTACTTCTGAGGAAGAAGAATTTCCAGCCTGTGCAGAACGTACACAAGAGGAGCTGGAAGCAGACACTGCTGAGCTTTTGGGTGAAGGGGGGCCTGCCAGGGAGGAGCTGAGTGTGGCACAGCATACCTGTCCCACACTAGAGGGTCTAAGGCAGCAAGCTGTCAAACAAGCAAATGGGGATGTCAGTGACTCTCACAGAGTTTACTGGGAGGACAACCTCTTGTACACTGAAGCAAGGGATCCAAAACCTGGAGCTGCCAGGAGATTGGTGATTCCTTAGGAGTACAGAAAGTTCCTCCTAACTCTAGCCCACGACATTCCATTAGCTGGACATTTGGGGCAAATGAAAACTTGGGACAGGCTTGTTCCCTTGTTTCATTGGCCTAGAATGTCAGAGGACACAAAGGAATTTTGTAAGTCCTGTGAAACCTGTCAAGCCAGTGGCAAGACAGGTGGCACTCCAAAGGCACCCCTTATCCCACTGCCTGTGGTTGGGGTTCTCTTTGAAAGGGTAGGGGTTGACATAGTTGGCCCCCTTGACCCTCCTACTGCTTCAGGCAATAGGTTTATCTTGGTGGTAGTGGACCATGCCACCAGATATCCTGAAGCAATTCCTCTAAGGACCACTACAGCTCCTGCAGTGGCAAAGGCCCTCCTGGGAATATTTTCCAGGGTGGGCTTCCCAAAAGAGGTGGTATCAGACAGGGAAAGCAATTTCATGTCTGCTTACTTAAAGGCCATGTGGAAGGAGTGTGGTGTGACATACAAGTTCACTACACCCTATCATCCACAAACAAATGGACTGGTGGAGAGATTTAACAAAACTCTCAAAGGCATGATTATGGGACTCCCTGAAAAACTCCGCAGGAGATGGGATATCCTGTTACCTTGCCTCCTTTTTGCTTACAGGGAGGTACCCCAAAAAGGAGTGGGCTTTAGCCCCTTTGAACTCCTATTTGGACACCCTGTGAGAGGTCCTCTAACACTTGTTAAGGAGGGTTGGGAACAACCTTTAAAAGCTCCAAAGCAAGACATAGTGGACTATGTACTTGGCCTAAGATCAAGGATGGCTGAGTACATGAAAAAGGCCAGTAAAAACCTTCAGGCCAGCCAAGAGCTCCAAAAGCAATGGCATGACCAGAAGGCTGTTTTGGTTCAGTACCAACCAGGACAGAAAGTGTGGGTCTTGGAGCCTGTGGCCCCAAGAGCACTCCAAGATAAATGGAGTGGACCCCACATAATTGTTGAGAAGAAGGGTGAAGTCACCTACTTAGTTGACTTCGGCACTGCCTTTGCTGTGGTCTAGGCACTGAAGAAGTTGAGGCCATACCTGTTTGGCACTCACTTCATTGTTCAGACAGACCACAAACCTCTACTTTGCAGCCCCTCTTAATAACCTCACCTCTAAGAAAATGCTTAAAAAGGTATTGTGGACAGCTAGCTGTCAGAAAGCTTTTGAGGAGCTGAAGCAGGCCATGTGCTCTGCACCTGTCCTGAAAAGCCCCTGTTACCTCCAAAAAATTCATTGTCCAAACTGATGCATCTGAATTAGGGGTAGGGGCAGTCTTATCACAACTTAATTCTGAGGGCCAGGATCAACCTGTTGCTTTTATCAGCAGGAGGTTGACCCCTAGAGAAAAGCGTTGGTCTGCCATAGAGAGGGAGGCCTTTGCTGTGGTCTAGGCACTGAAGAAGTTGAGGCCATACCTGTTTGGCACTCACTTCATTGTTCAGACAGACCACAAACCTCTACTTTGGCTAAAACAAATGAAAGGTGAAAATCCTAAATTGTTGAGGTGGTCCATATCCCTACAGGAAATGGACTATACAGTGGAACATAGACCTGGGAGTACCCACTCCAATGCAGATGGACTCTCCAGATATTTCCACTTCGACAATGAAGACCCATCAGGTAATGACTAGTCTTATTGTCCTTCGTTTGGGGAGGGGTTTTGTAGGAAAGTACCATCTTGCCTGGCATGTTACCCCCATTTTTCACTATATATATGTTGTTTTAGTTGTATGTGTCACTGGGACCCTGCCAGCCAGGGCCCCAGTGCTCATAAGTGTGCCCTGAATGTGTTACCTGTGTTATGACTAACTGTCTCACTGAGGCTCTGCTATCCAGAACCTCAGTGGTTATGCTCTCTCATTTCTTTCCAAATTGTCACTAACAGGCTAGTGACCAATTTCACCAATTTACATTGGCATACTGGAACACCCTTATAATTCCCTAGTATATGGTACTGAGGTACCCAGGGTATTGGGGTTCCAGGAGATCCCTATGGGCTGCAGCATTTCTTTTGCCACCCATAGGGAGCTCTGACAATTCCTACACAGGCCTGCCACTGCAGCCTGAGTGAAATAACGTCCACGTTATTTCACAGCCATTTACCACTGCACTTCAGTAACTTATAAGTCACCTATATGTCTAACCTTTACCTGGTAACGGTTAGGTGCAAAGTTACTTAGTGTGTGGGCACCCTGGCACTAGCCAAGGTGCCCCCACATTGTTCAGGGCAAATTCCCCGGACTTTGTGAGTGCGGGGACACCATTATACGCGTGCACTACACATAGGTCAATACCTATGTGTAGCTTCACAATGGTAACTACAAATATGGCCATGTAACATGTCTATGATCATGGAATTGCCCCCTCTATGCCATCCTGGCATTGTTGGCACAATCCCATGATCCCATGGGTCTGTAGCACAGACCCGGGTACTGCCAAACTGCCTTTTCAGGGGTTTCACTGCAGCTGCTGCTGCTGCCAACCCCTCAGACAGGTTTCTGCCCTCCTGGGGTCCAGCCAGGCTTGGCCCAGGATGGCAGAACAAAGGACTTCCTCAGAGAGAGGGTGTTACACCCTCTCCCTTTGGAAAAAGGTGTTAAGGCAGGGGAGGAGTAGCCTCCCCCAGCCTCTGGAAATGCTTTCATGGGCACAGATGGTGCCCATTTCTGCATAAGCCAGTCTACACCAGTTCAGGGACCCCTCAGCCCTGCTCTGGCGCGAAACTGGACAAAGGAAAGGGGAGTGACCACTCCCCTGACCTGCACCTCCCCTGGGAGGTGCCCAGAGCTCCTCCAGTGTGCTCCAGACCTCTGCCATCTTGGAAACAGAGGTGCTGCTGGCACACTGGACTGCTCTGAGTGGCCAGGGCCAGCAGGTGACGTCGGAGACTCCTTCTGATAGGCTTCTTCAGGTGTTGCTAGCCTATCTTCTCTCCTAAGTAGCCAAAACCTCTTTTCTGGCTATTTAGGGTCTCTGCTTTGGGGATTTCCTTAGATAACGAATGCAAGAGCTCATCCGAGTTCCTCTGCATCTCTCTCTTCACCTTCTGCCAAGGAATCGACGGCTGACCGCGCTGGAATCCTGCAAAACTGCAACAAAGTAGCGAAGACGACTACTGCAACTCTGTAACGCTGATCCTGCCGCCTTCTCGACTGTTTTCCTGGTGGTGCATGCTGTGGGGGTAGTCTGCCTCCTCTCTGCACTAGAAGCTCCGAAGAAATCTCCTGTGGGTCGACGGAATCTTCCCCCTGCAACCGCAGGCACCAAAGAACTGCATCACCGGTCCTCTGGGTCTCCTCTCAGCACGACGAGCGAGGTCCCTTGAATCCAGCAACTCTGTCCAAGTGCCTCCCACAGTCCAGTGACTCTTCAGTCCAAGTTTGGTGGAGGTAAGTCCTTGCCTCCCCACGCCAGACTGCATTGCTGGGAACCGCGTGTTTTACAGCTACTCCGGCTCCTGTGCACTTTCCGAGGGAATCCTTTGTGCACAGCCAAGCCTGGGTCCACGGCACTCTAACCTGCATTGCACGACCTCCTGAGTAGTCCTCCGGTGGTGTGGGACTCCTTTGTGCAACTTCGGGTGAGCACCATTTCACTCCACTTTGTAGTGCCTGTTCTGGCACTTCTGCAGGCGCTGTCTGCTTCTGAGAGGGCTCCTTGTCTTGCTGGGCGCCCCTTCTGTCCCCTGACGCAATTGGCGACATCCTGGTCCCTCCTGAGCCACAGCAGCACCCAAAAACCCTAACCGCATGACTTGCAACTAGCAAGGCTTGTTTGCAGTCTATCTTGAGGAAAACACTTCTGCACGACTCTTCACGATGTAGGACATCCATCCTCCAAAGGGGAAGTGTATAGCCCTTGTCGTTCCTGCAGAATCCTCAGCTTCTACTGCCTAGTAGCAGCTTCTTTGTACCCACAGCTGGCATTTCCTGGGCATCTGCCCACTCTCGACTTGATCGTGACTTTTGGACTTGGTCCCCTTGTTCCACAGGTACACTCGTCTGGAAATCCATCGTTGTTGCATTGCTGGTTTTGGTCTTTCCTTCAGAATTCCCCTATCACGACTTCTGTGCTCCTTGGGGAACTTTAGTGCACTTTGCACTCACTTTTCAGGGTCTTGGGGTGGGCTATTTTTCTAACCCTCACTGTTTTCTTACAGTCCCAGCGACCCTCTACAAGGTCACATAGGTTTGGGGTCCATTCGTGGTTCGCATTCCACTTTTGGAGTATATGGTTTGTGTTGCCCCTATCCCTATGTGTCCCCATTGCATCCTATTGTAACTATACATTGTTTGCACTGTTTTCTAATAGTATACTGCATATTTTTGGTATTGTGTACATATATCTTGTGTATATTTGCATCTAAACTTACTTGCCAGGCCCAGAACTCCCCTTTTACTACATGTAAGTCACCCCTAAGGTACGCCCTAGCTAGCCCTATTGGCAGGGTGCCACATATGTAGAAAGGCAGGACATGTGCCAAGTTGCGTGGCCTGTCCTGGTAGTGACAAACAGCCTAACTGGTGTCTCATTGCTGTGAGTGCTGCCTTCTCATAGGATTGCATTAGAAATGCCCTGCCTTATGTGTAAGGGGTATTGTCTGATTTATGAGGGGTAGTGTAGGCGTGTTTGGTATGGTGGTGATGGTGATAATAAATGCTGCTTACTGGTGTGGGTGTATTTTTTATTACTATCACAGAAATGCCACTTCTAGAAAGTGCGCATTTATCTGTGCTTATGACTCTGGTGTATTGCAGCTTGACACCAATCCACGTCTGGGCAGAGTGACAGTTGGGGCTTTGTGCATACTTTTCAGACAGCCTGTACACAGGGAGGGTGGAGGTGTCACAGAGGTGCATCTGCATAATGAATAGTCTTCCTGGGCTGAGAGAAGGGAGAGGCAGGGCACACCTACATTTGTAAAGGCTGTGCCCTGGCCTCACACAATAGGGTTGTTAACCCCCCACTGATGTTTGGAGCCTGTGCTGAAAGGAGAGAGGGGGCACTCCCAGAACCAATTGTAACTGGCTGGAACCTCTTCTCCCTACCATTGTGAAACACTGTAAGAACTGACTATAAGTACAGGGGAACTTTCCCCACAATTTGGAGACTCTTGAAACATCTTGAAACTGGACACAGAAAAGCTGGAAGAACTCACCAGGAACCACCATGGACTAATGCTGCTGGGCTGAACTGTGACCTACTTGGTCACTGCAGAGGACTTTCCCCTTGCTGCAAATTCCTTCAGCTGGCCTGTTGTTGGGCCCTCCGCCTGTGGGTCTTTTCTGGTGGGCTTGGTTCCCCAGGGGCAGGGTGCTGTGGCCCCTGACCCCTGCATTTTCACCCTGAGGCACGGGGTGCTCCTCAGGGGATTTCTTTGGCGCTGGAGCGCGCTTTCCCCTTGCTGGGGCTTCGTGCTGCTGACCGTGTGTTTTCCTTTTTGTTTTTGCCAGAGGGGGATCACCGCCGCAGCCGGGCCCCGTGGGTCACTGAAGCGCGTTGGAGCGCGCTGCAGTTTCGGCCTCAGGGCTTGCCGACAGACAGAGGTGCTGGCACGCTCCTCCTCGTGCCCCTGGGGCACATGAAATATCTTTGGCTTTCAACTCGGAGCACAAGTGCTCCTGTCGTGCCCCCGGGGAGAAGCGCGCTCCGTGGCGCGCCCCTGGGGCACTGGCAGGCACCGACTTTGGTGCCTGCCTCTTCTCCGACGGCCGGACGGGCTGCACCGACAACTGGACGCCGGGCGGGGGGAAGGAAACCTCATCGGAGGTTCCCTCTGGCCCCAACAAGGCCGTCCTGCTGTTTCTTGGGCCGCTGGTGAGGTGGGAGCCTTACCAGAGGCCCCCTGTGCCGCCGGTCCTTGGCGTGGCCCTTGTGGGGGCCAGCTTGAATCTTTTTGGTTCCCCCCTTCGTGGAGGGCCAGTCAATGCCCAGGGGGGGTCCTACAAGGTTTGCGGGTCCCAGGAGGGGCCCGCCCTCGAATCAGAGGGGGTGCGTGGCACCCCCTCGCCCATAAAAAGTAGTGGGCGACCTTGGCCCCCCCGTGAGGGCCGGTGGAGGCCCATTCATGGACAACAGGAGGTGCATGTCGCCCTCCTCTGACCCCAGGAGATCAGGGAGACCCCGTTTTGTGCAGAAGAGCGCCGGGGGCCCCATTGTTTGTTCTAGGCACTGGAAGTGCCTCTTCATCTCTCACAGGTATTCCCTAAAGGACCAGTATATAGAACCTAAGTTCTTACTATAGACTTTGCGTATTTATATATTGCCTACCTGCGTTTGATGTTTTTACATATGTGTATGCAAATGTTCCTGTTATGGGCATGACATGCTAATATGTTTTTCTAACTTGCCATATGTTTTCTAATGTTCCTACTATGGGCGTTTTATGATATTCTTATGACAAGTGTTCTAATGTGATAACGTGCTTCCTGACTACTGCTTATGTTGCAGAATACTGAGTAACCTGTGTGTTATGTGTGACTACTGCTAGTCTGCAGAGTAACTAATGTGTAACGCTCTGACAACTGCTAAGGTAGCAGAATAGTACTGATATGTGATGTTTGGTCTGATAATTGCATTGTGTACAATACAGTATATTTTCATTTACTCTGGTGTTGTGTTTCCTTTGTGGTGGGGATATTGCGTCACATGTGTTGTGTGTGTTGTGCAGACGCTTTACACATTGCCTCCGGGTTAAGCCTGACTGCTCATGCCAAGCTACCAAGGGGGTGAGCAGCGGTTATCTTGGACGTGTAACTCCCTTGCCCTGATTAGAGTGGGTAAGTTCTGCCTGGCTGAGGTGCATACCCTAGCCAACCAGAAACCCCATTTCTAACAGGTACAATGGGACATATCATTGGACATGCTGGGGTGAAGTGTCATACAGTGCAGAGGAACATGAATTGCCAATGAGGTAGTGAAAGACAATCACAGAGCATAGTGTCAAGGTAAACAGTGGGCTGGGGAACAGTGCATGTGAGCAGCTGTTGCAAGACTGGCATGTTACGAAGCACAGTACCTTGGATGTAAGTGCCCATTTGGCATGGACTTGTGCTACCGGGTACTCTTACGGGTGAAGGTGATCTGTTCCACGTCTTCATCTTCTGATGTGTGTGCCGTCTCCTCTGCCCTTGGTGGTGGTGGGTTTGAAGAGGCAACACACACTTCAGTGTTTGAAGATGTGGAGTCAGAAATCCCGGTAGCTGCCAACTGTGGGGCTATTAAGGGCAGTACTGCAGCAAGGAGGAGCTGCTGGTTCTTAAGTTTAGCAGCTACATCACTGTGGTAGGCAGCCAGGTCGGCCCTGAGGGGGTCAATATTGCATTTGTGCATCCACTGAAAGGTTTGGTGTGCGAGGTGTAACTCCCTTACTGCTGTGCTGATTTCCTTCACTTTGTTGAAGTTTTTGCAAGATAGATGTTCACCCTTGCATGGCTGCTGCCTGTTCTGCAGATGACATCATGCACAAATGCACCCCCTCTGGGCTTGCTGCGATATTTTGCCACCCCACCGCACCTCCTTGGCCAGCTCCCGCTGTACTCCATCTACAGTCCTCTTAAAGCTGGTGCCAGTGTTGTCAGAGTCCTCAGCTGGGTTGGAGCTGGCAGATTGTACATTTGGGGTGGTGGGTGGGTCCTCTGTGATTGCTGCTACTTCTGTGCTCCTCCTTGTAATTGAAGGTGGGGTCTGGAGGGTTCCAAGGACATCTTGGAGGGTCTGCTGGCTGATGCTTGTCAGCTCGTCATCCATGTCATCAGGGAAGTCCAGGGCAGGCATATCCCCAGGAGAGCCATCGTCCTCTGCAATGAGATATTGTACAATTACTGTGTCTGTGTTGTGGCATTTGTAATGTGACATGCCTGACTTCCTATTAGTTGCACATTGTGATGTTATTTCCTGTTCATTGTTACTGTCATTGATATTTGCATTCTCCCAGGCCTACGCCCCACCTGCATGTCACATGTAGTGTGGGCAGTTTGGGGAAATGTCTGCGTCACATCCTCTAGGTGTAGGTTCTGTAAAATTGTATGTTGACACCTTATTGTCCTACTCAAGCCTCTATCTACTTCCATTATCGTGGTGTGGCCTTGCACTGGCTGTGGGTGTTCTGATGGCACTTGCACCACATTTAACATTCTGGAACTGACCCAGTCTCTGATATTTCACATCCACCTATATGTTGCTGAGATCTAGCATATACTATGTATAGCATTGGCATGGCAAGATACGGGTGTCACCATTGGTAGTGTGACTGCTGATGTTGGGGAATGTGTGCTAAATTGGATTGCACTGATGGTCCTAGCAGTGTTCCATTTCCTCTTATGACTGTGCGGGTGTGTTTCACTAGCTAGACACGTATGTCCTCCCCCTCAATGCTGTTGTTTTAGCACTATGACACTTGACATGTTTCATGGTAGCATTGCAGCTATTGTAACACAGGCACACGGTAGACCCAGGCATGAGCAGCATGGGTATGACATTACTCCTGTATACCTCACAATTTTAATTACAATACTTGATGATTGTAGCGCCTATAGACATGAGCTTTTGACAGGATTTGTACAGTTTTATTAATTACAGATGATTGATAACATTGTCATCTTGAGCCATCTATTTTGGGTGTGTTTGAACCGTGGGCACATAATGCCATTGGCTACTTGACCTACACACACAGCAGAGGTGGTAGTGTCAACAGTTGTCAATGGTAAATACCACTTGCAGATATGGCCTGAGACTGGAAATTGAGCCCTAGTTCATGTAGCGACAATACCAGCTGTCGTGTGACAGCAGGCTAGTTTTACGTTGTACCCTACCCTCCTGTACTGGCTTTGCCTTTCCAACATCCTTGGCATGGCAGAGTACCCCCATGCAAAGGTTGTTGGTGTAGTGTTGTGCTGTGCCCCTGGTTTTCCCTGCACAGCCCATGCACCCGTGCCGTGCCCCTTTGCCCTTTCCACTACCTGATTATCATGGCTCACATGCATTGTGTAGTCGGTATGTGCCCCCCGCTTGCAGTTAACAATTAGGCATTTTTGTTCCCCATGCCACTTACCCTGCATCTGTGTTGTATCTTGGTAGTCTGCGCTGTTCTGTCCTTGAATCCCTGTGACGATCTCCTCAGGGATGACGGCTACCGCCATCTTCTCCATGTGGTCCAGGGCCTCCTGCGGTGCTGGACTCCCACCTCCAGTCTGCAGTGCTGCCTTCCTGTTCCTGACCATCTTTTCCTTGGTCCTGCATTTGCAGTCATGCCAGCGTTTCTTGCACTCGTTGACTGTTCTCCATACTTCTGCCACACTGTTGATCTTATCGACAATTTGTTGCCAAATTGCCTCTCTACTCCCAATTGCAATTTAGGGGTGACAAAAAGTTGATGTTGGTGTTCTGTCACCTCTTTCACCAGTATTTCCTGCTCCTCTGCACTGAACCGGAACTTCCTTTTCTTCTTCTCCTTCTCCTGGTTCTTGTCTGGGTCCTGCTGGCTGGTTCCTGATTGGATGTAGTCTTCCTGGGGTCTCTCATGACTTCTGGGATCCATTTTGGAGCTCCTTTGCACATTTTGCTGTGTTTGCGCCTCTTTTTGACGCTATTGTGGCATTTACGGTTTGTGACGTCATAAACTGGATTAAAGTCATTTTCGCTGCATTAGCGGCATTTTTCTTTACGACGTCGCGCAATGATTTGAGTAAAAAAAAAGTGACTATAACCCGTGGTTTGCACCACAGATCGTCAAAGTATAAATTTGATGCCCGGGTGGCGCAAAGAAATGGTGTTAGCAGGCGGTAAACCTTTTGACGCAAAACTGCATCGCACAGTTTTGCGTAAAAAAATATAAATATGGCCCTCAGTGAGTGGAAACTCTTCCGATTCCTGAACACCTGTTCATTCTGGCGGGGGGGGACTAACGCAGTATGTGCCCTGTCAATCGCCCCAACAATATTGGGGCTATGTCCCATTGCATAGAATCCTGCCTTCCCAGTGGCCAGATTTTCCACCTGAGGTAAAGCTATGTAGCTGCACATGTGTTTCACCAGGGCAGACAAAACTCTTGCCTGCACAATTGAAAACATTGGCTGTACCATTCCTGCTGCCAAGCCCACTGTCACTTGGAGTGAACCAGTTGCCTAGAAATGTAGCACTAATAGCACTTGCACAAGAGGGGGGATCCCAGTTGGATGACAGATAGCAGATTTCACTGGTTCCAATTGAGCACACAGCTCTGTGATTATGGCCCTTTCCAGTCTATGGGTCAGTATAATGTGCCTGTCTTCCAGTGTAACTAAGTCCACAAGGGGTCTGTACACAGGGGTTTGTCTCCTCCTATTCATCCGCAGTGGTAGGTATCTAAGGGACTCAAGAGTGAGTAGGCTGTCACAATTTGAACAATGGAACCACAACCTCAGTGTACATAGTGCATGTGTGTGATGGGACAGTGGGAATGGTGAGGTATGTGCTATTCTAGTCTGTGACGCAGTTAAGGTTGACATGATCCTGGTTCACCTACAGAAAATGTTGACAGCCTGTCCTGTATGGAGGGACAGGTGGAAGTGAGGTAACTCCGCTGACGTTGGGTGTCGTGGCCAAAGGCAGTCTTGCACCACCCTGCTATTCCTTAATGAATAATATGGGGGTCTATGGAGTACAGTGGCCAATGGGGATCAGCGCTGGAGGTGGCGGTGTACACCGTCGTGGACGTGACCGCCATTTTCCATCAGATTCCTCACTTGTTTCCTGACCTTCAACAGGAGAACACCTACACTGCGTGTGCTGCTGTGACCTGTGTTTGGAACCTACCATGGCCTGTGTGACCAGGGAAAAGGCCCCTGCCTTCACTGCGGAGGAGTTGCAGTGATTGGTGGATGGGGTCCTACCCCAGTACAGACTGCTGTATGGGCCTTCAGACCAACAGGTGAGTACACCTCGGACACGATGCACGTGTGAAGGATACATGGAGATGTGTGTGCAATAATCGTGTCATTGTCATCGGGGGGGATGTTTTGTGGTGGTGTACATGGTGTGCACCAGGTGATTTGTGTGCCAATGGTGATGGAAATGGGACTGGTGGGCCATATGTGTGACAGCCTGGATTGTATGTGTGATGGTGTCCTCCTGTCTGTATTACCTCTGCAGGTCAGCGCCCATCAAAAGAAGGGATTATGGCGTGCCATCGCCAAGAATGTGCGGACCCTGGGGGTCTGTGGCAGGCAGAGCACCCACTGTCGGAAATGGTAGCAGGACTAGAGACGCTGGGCACCAAAGACTGCAGAGGCCGAGCTGGTGATGGCCTCCCAAAGAGGAAGGGGTAATCGTCAGAACCTGACCCTCCTGATGGCCCACATACTGGCTGTGGCCTACCCAGAGCTAGATGGGCAGTTGAGGGCATAATAGCAGCCACAAGGGAGTGAGTACAGTGGGCATTACTACAATAATTGGTAGGTGGCATGGGATCTGCATGGTGGGTATGAGTTAGTGGGTGCCCCTTAAAGCCAGGTCAGACATTGCAGTGTGACCCAGCTCAAGGGTAATGGGTGTCTGGGAAATGCAGGTAACCTAGCTTGTTAGCATTCCATGTCAGTCAGGGCTTTGTGGGTACCAGGATGGGTGCAGTTGGCAGTATGTGGCCCTCATCTTGCTGTGGCATCTAGCCCAATCACTGGCAGTGCAATGCATAGTGCTCAACCTTGACCCCTGTTTGTGATGGTGCTGTGTATGGCAATATGCCATCTGTGGTGTTGATGCAGTAATTGACGCAGTGTTTCCTTTCTCTCTCTCCCTCCCTTTTTTATTCTGTCATCCTGTCCATGTGTGCATTAGCATCATCTGGCAGAGAAGCAGGGGCACCGGCGACAGAGGGAGATGCATCCCACAGGACCCTGGAGGCAGAGTCCACAGATGCTGAGGGAACCAGTGGGACAGAGGGGGAGGGGAGCACCACAGCAGAGACAGGAGGTGACAACACAGACTCAGATACCTCCTCTGATGGAAGCTTCCTGGTGGTGGTGATGCCTCTGTGACCACCCCAGCTGCAGGTACAGCCGCCACTCCCCGTACCAGCACTGCCCTCCCAGTAGCCCCTCAGTAGGTTGCCCGTGCCCGCTCACCCAGGACGGTGGGCATCTTCTTTGTCCCAGGCAGCTCAGGCCCTACCCTACAGTGAGCCCTGAGTGAGGAAGCTATTAACCTTCTGAGATCCATCTCTGTAGGGCAGTCAACCATTGTGAATGCCATCCAGGAGCTAGCATCCCAGATGCGGCAATGCAATGCATTCCTGGGGGGCATCCAAGGTGGATTGGCAGCCCAACAGAGATCGATTCAGGCTCTGGCCTCCTTTCTGATGGCAACCATTGTACCTGTTCCTACTGCCCCCCTCCAACTACCACTTCCCTGTCCCATTCTCCTGAACCCCAGCCCATCCCATGCACACATACAGATGAGCATGCACACAAGACAACACAAAAGAGTGGCACAGTCAAACATAGGCACCACACATCATCAGCACTAGCATTCACGCAAACAACAGTCAATTGCAGACATAACCACATCCACTGCCTCCACTGTCTCTCCCTTTTCCTCCTCCTCCACCTCCCTCACAGTCACGTTCACACTCACACCTGCATGCACTGCATCAACATCCACCACCAGCATCACCACACCAAGTAACACACACACCTCACTAGCAGACACCTCCACTACATCCATCCACGCGCCCCCTGTGTCCTCTCTCACCCAGTCTGTCCCCCCTCCTAAAGGACACAAACGCAAGCACTCAGACACCCAACAGCCATCCACCTCACTTCAGCACACTGCCCATGCACCTGCACCCAAGTCCAGTAGACATACACCTCCAACAGTCACTCCCTCAACCTCCACTCCCATCCCTCGTCCCGCCCCTTTGTCCCTAAGAAGCTTTCCCCCCCCCCCCCTAAGAGCATGGTCCAGAGCAGGGTCGCAATGATGCAGCCCAGCAACTCAGCCAAACAGTCCACGCAGATAGTGGTGGGACAACATAGTCGTGGTGGCAAGTCAGTGAAGGATCCCACTCCACCAGCCAGGAAGGTTAAGGATCCCACACCTCCTGCCATGAAGGAGAAGGAGCCTGCACCTCCTGCCATGAATTGGAAGAAGCCCTCAACCCCTGCCAGGAAGGATAAGGATCCAACACCTCCTGCTGTTTTGTAGCCATTTTAGTTATAGCTCCACGCACAATATTTTAGCACACTAAGGGACATATTTATACTTTGTTTGCGTTGAATTAGCGCCATTTGTTTTACGCTAATTCGAAAGAAACCTAACTCCATATTTATACTTTGACACTATACCCATCTAGCGCCAAAGTTATGAGCACCATTTTTCTACCGTGAAAACCTACCTTGCATCAATGAGATGCAAGGTAGGCGTTCCTGGGCAAAAAATGACTCGAAGGCCCTAGCGCTTTATTTATCCTCCATGCAAAAATCACGCATGGGAGGAGAAGGGCCTTAAATAATGGTGCTAAGCTTGCAGCCGTTAGGGGAATTGTGGACTCATTTCCATGGTCAGAAGCTTTGGAAGAAGCCCACAGGTGCCCTTCTCTGCCTCCAGGGACACCCCCACCCACCCTAAACCACACCTGGAGGACACCTAAAGATGGGAGGACCCATCCTAGGTAACTACAGGTAGGTATTTTTCATTTTTATTTCACAGTGCCACAGGGGGCTTAACTTGGGCCACCCTGCATGGCACTGTGCCCAATGGCAATGCCCAGGGGAAATAAGTCCCCTGGGCATTACCATTGGGCTGGGGGGCATGACTCCTGTCTTTACTTAGACAGGAGTCATGTCCAGGGGGTTGTGCGTCAAAAAAATGACAATAGTCAAGTTAGAGTAATTTTTTTGACTCTAACCTGACTAGCGCCATTCTTTGACGCACAACCTCCTATTTCCCCTACACCTCCCCCACCCGGTTAGTGTCATTTATTTTGACGCTAACCGGGCCTTACTGCTGGCTAGTGGCATTCCTTAAATATGACGCCGGCTGGCGTCCAGGAACGGTACTAGCCGGCTGTATACTTTTTAACGCGAACCTGCGCCAAAGCAGGTTTGCGGCAAAAAGTATAAATATGGGACTAAACCTGCCGCTGTGCACTTTAACATAGATATATTCAGCTTTGTTTATTATTTTAATAATAGCCACATTTGCAGTCATGTTTTATTTCTCTCTATCTTGCTGTTCTTTGGCTAGGTCAGCATTGAGTTCTTAAACAAGACATTTCTTTTACTCTGTACTTTTCTGAAAGCTGCAGTAAGATAGGTTGCTGGTAAACGTGTCTCTGGTATTCATAGAAACATGCACATCCTTACATAGGGAAATTTTCTTAGAACATCATCTGTTTTATATTAAAAACACTTCTCTGTCCCATTCACGTTAGAGGGAGATTCCAGCCAGATGATCACAACTGTATGCTGTTTGCTGAACACTTTGCTACAGCTGCTTATGCCAACTTCAGGCCTTTTGCTCAGGTATGGGGGATGATGTTTTCCATGGGGAACTGGAAGGGCAGAACTAAAGCGCAAAAGGTTACAGGGTGGCGAAATGCATGCATTGTGCCACCTTGTAAATAAATTGCGGGGATTATGGGCTTGTTGGGCCACATTAACATCAGAATAAATTATGTTAATGTGGAGCAAGATGGCGTAGGGGTCCATAACTATGCCTCTGAGTGACCACGATTTCCCTGAGGAGTCAATTGTGCCATGCGCTTGGCTCCTCAATCACCCCTGCTCTAGGGTGGAGATGAGGCACTGCTAGTTAGCCCAAGCAAAACCAGATTAGGCCGACAGGTGTCACCTGTAGTAGGTTCAGACTCAGTCACCCACACCGCAGGTGATTCTGCCGTTCAAATCCAGTAGTCTATTTAGAATAATAAGAGCCTATGTTTGGTCAGGCTCTAATTTTTGGGTCCTCCTGAGTATCTCTGTCTCACTACAAAAAGACACTTCAGTACTATATACGGAGACGTCCGTGGTATTGAGGATTTTCCTCCTCAGCTAAGTAGGGAGTACCTGATAACGCTATAGGTTGTTCAAGCTTAAACTCTAAAAGGATAATCCCAATTTGATGTGCTAAACTTACCATTCATTATGACAAATCCACAACAGGTAGGAATTGCAGTCAATATGCGACCACCCCTTACTGCACATATACTGGAACATGGCATAACAGCCCAGGGGAGTCCAGTCACATTTATTGTTGAGGATCACCCAGCCTAAACAACAGAACTTTTTTATTCTTGGGTCACATTTCCAGCAGCTGATGGGAACACCAATACATTTCATCACTAGACACCTGCAAATATACCTGTACAGTACAGAGCATATACAAATCTAGAAGTACCTCTATCTTATCAAGAACACAATAATTGGCTTGATGGCACCCTACCCTATACAAATTTACACGTTAGGCTAGGCCCTCTAAGTAATGATGGTCCTACATGGCCTTTATTGGCCACGTATACATCTCGTCCTTCAGAAGAAAATTTAACCGCAGATGAAGTCTGCCGCTTATACGCAGAGCTAACGGCAATATATAGACGATTAGTACAGCTTGTAATGCAAACATTAAAGACAAACCCAGCGCATGCTGCTGCGGCGCAACCACATGCAGTAACGGCAGGTATCAATCCTGCGACTGTACATTCGGTCATAGGTGAAGTACCCGTCAAACAAGAAGAAATTCTGTTTTGGTTAGCTCAAAAAATAAATCCACTAGAAGCAGTATTTTCCCATACAGGACCTCAGGATAAACACAGAATACTAACTATGTGCTTGCCATTTGGGATGGTTCCCACTATAGATAACTATAATACATAGGGCACAGTATTTGCCACGCTCTATACTACAGCACACGGTACACTGACACTTGATAGTTTACTGGAAGTGTTGAAACAAATACAAGATGAATACCGGGCTGCCCGGCACCTGGAACTGGGGATGCAATTAATGGACAACTTTGCCACGGTATCCTCAATTATATTAAGTAACCTTAAAAAGGAAGCGGTTGCACTAGCGGTGCACATACGGCTCCGGGATGTTCCTCCACAGGATCAAGAACGCAAGCTACTAAAGATTATTAAGAAGACCTACGCTAGTATTGGTCGAGATAGTCTGGGTGTCAGACCAACAAAACCACAATTTCAAGGTAAATCTAATAAAGATTCTACCAAGCAAGCTCCTGAGGGTACTAAGAAACGCTGGGATAAAAAACAACAAACACCTAAAAAAGAAAGGGTAGAATCTCTGCAAACGGAGACCCCACAGAATAGATATAGGGGGTCATTACGACCTTGGCGGGAAAAGGCGCTTACCGCCATGCAGAAGACCGCCAATACACCGCCGCGGTGGCGGGAGACCGCCACAGCTATTATGACGCACATTACGGAATCCGCCGAAATCCAGACACTCACACAATACCGCCACACCAAAGGTCAGCGATAAACATGCGGAAACAAATCCTCCACCTCCACACCAACAGAAACACACCCATGCTATTACGACACACGAATCCACGCGGCGGTCTTTCAACCGCGGTATTCCATTGGCGGCACACACCGCCGCGCTCAAAATACACACACATCTCCAAAACACCGCCACATTGGACAATTCCAAATATACACACACCTGATACACATACACATACCACTCCCACACACCCAACACTATATAAAACACACACCCACATCACCCACAAACCCCTATGACCAAAAATTAGAGACGAAGGCCAGAGAGAGACAGCACAGAATAGAGAACCCCATCACACAGAGGCACACTACACCATCACCCACACAACATCCACGCACAAAACACCACATACCACTACACTCACCACACTCATCAACACATACACCGCCCCACACATCACACACACCACCCCATGTCACGCCAAAGACACCCCCGCTTCTCCGAGGAGGAGCTCAGGGTCATGGTGGAGGAAATCGTACGGGTAGAGCCACAGCTATTTGGCTCACAGGTACAGTACACATCCATAGCCAGGAAGATGGAGCTATGGCAAAGAATAGTGGACAGGGTCAACGCTGTGGGACAGCACCCAAGAAATAGGGAGGACATCAGGAAGAGGTGGAACGACCTACGGGGAAGGTGCGTTCCACGGTATCCAGGCACCAAATCGCGGTACAGCGGACTGGCGGCGGACCCCCACCTCCTCCCCCACAACTAACAACATGGGAGGAGCAAGTCTTGTCCATCTTGCATCCTGAGGGCCTCGCAGGAGTCGTTGGAGGGACGGACACTGGTAAGTCAAATCTCAACTATCATATCCCCCACCCTACCTGCATGCTATCACACACCCCCACCCTCACACCCTCCACTAACACCCAAACTCCTCACTAATGTACCCATAACACCAACCACCAATCCCAACCCCAAGACCTGCATGACACAACTAAGCATGGATACCCATCACTAAAGCATGCCCACTGCACAGACCCAGAACACCCCCCAACCATCACCACACAAGCTCCCACACAGGAATGCTAGCACTGGGGTACACGCACACCAAAACATTGCACATCATGAAACACACACATGCAATAATCCTGTACTCATACCCCCGCAGGAACCCGAAGGAATGTCACCACACCAGAGGGTCCAGAAAACACCACTCCACCCCCAGAAGAGTCCCACAGTGACGACAGCAGCCCTGCCCTACTGGATCTTGATGACCAGCCCGGACCATCGTGGGCCTCAGGACAGTCGGTTCCCCTTGCCCAGCCACAGCCCAACACCGAGCTTCCACCCTCTGGTAACACCAGCACAGCACCCACACAGCGGACCCATACCTCCCTACCCAGGACAGGTCAATCAGCGGTGTGTCCACCACTACAGGGCACCCAGGCTAACCCACCACCCCAACAACAACAGGGACCTGGGGGCAGTGGTAGTGGGCACACGGTCCAGGGGACGGAGGCACAGGAACATAGGGGAACTGGGAGGGCTGCTGTGCGACAGAGGGAGGACAGGCCAAGGGAACCTACTCTCAACGAGGCCCTCTCCTCCATCATGGGAGCATACCACCACTCCCAGGAGACGATGGCAACAGTCCTGGACAAGTTGCAGGAGACCCTGCGTCTGCAGGAGGAGCAGTATTTGGGGTTCAGGAAGGAGCTCAGGACCATAGGCTCCGCCCTGGGCACCATCGTAGAGGTGCTGACGGACATTCAAAAGACCTTGAGGGACACCGTGGCACTCCAAGGGGCCCCTGACACTAGCCAGGACGACGAACTGCCCACCACCTCCACCGGCGCTAGTGGACAGGACGCCCCGCAACTGGACCAACACACCAGCACCCCACCCCCTCCAGATGGAGAACCACCACAAAAGCGGTCCCTGAGATCCAGGAACAGGACAGAGCAAGATGGCAAGACCCCCGCCAGGAAATAAGACTACCCTGATTGTCCCCCCACTGTCCCACTTTGTTACCCTGTCCACATTGGAACTGCCCCAGCTCAACTTTCAATGGCCAGATGTGCAATGTACCTGTGAGACTAATAGACTGGACTCTGCCATGGACATTCTTCCACCATGACCTATCCCCATTTCACAACCCCCCCTACATTTTTATGCACTTAAATAAACACCCTTGAAACCTTAATAATATTGGAGTCAGTCAATGATTGTGAACTTTGTATTGTCAATTACAGTGGTAAAAAAATTTACCCATTGGAAGGCCAATATACCAATGTCACACATCACAAGCCTTTCAAGGGTGCAAGCTGTTGACACGTAGGTTACCACATTACTGAAACTGAAATGGAAGGGGACAACTCAGTTAACAAATAGGGAGTGAAATGTAGGTACAGGATAGAGGTAGACGTGTGAAATTTAAAATTATGTTCAACATGAAAATGTACTCACCTGTGTCTCACTGGAAATATTGCTGTATAACTGACTCCCTGTTGTCGTTTTCATCTTCATCAGCTTCATCCTCATCACTGTCCACAGGCTCCACAGGCTCACCCGCTGTAACAACACCGTCATCTGGATCATCCTCCTGCAGAAAAGGCACCTGGCGTCGCGATGCCAAGTTATGGAGCATGGAGCAGGCGATGATGATGTCGCACACCTTCTTCGGTGAGTAGAATAGGGACCCACCTGTCATATGGAGGCACCTGAACCTGGCCTTCAGGAGGCCGAAGGTCCGCTCGATCACCCTCCTAGCCCGGCCATGGGCCTCATTGTACCGTTCCTCTGCCCTGGTCCTGGGATTCCTCACTGGGGTCAGTAGCCATGACAGGTTGGGGTAACCAGAGTCCCCCAATAGCCATACACGGTGCCTCTGGAGTTGACCCATCATATCAGGGATGCTGCTATTCCTCAGGATGTAGGCGTCATGCACTGAGCCAGGGAACATTGCATTTACCTGCGAGATGTACTGGTCTGCCAAACAGACCATCTGGACATTCATCGAATGATAACTCTTCCTGTTCCTGTACACCTGTTCATTCCTGCAGGGGGGACCAGAGCTACATGGGTCACTTCAATGACACCTATGACGTTGGGGATATGTCCAAGGGCATAGAAGTCACCTTTCACTGTAGGCAAATCCGCCACCTCAGGGAAAATGATGTATCTCCTTACGTGTTTCAGCAGGGCAGACAACACTCTGGACAACACGTTGGAAAACATAGGCTGGGACATCCCTGATGCCATGGCCACTGTTGTCTGAAATGACCCACTTGCAAGGAAATGGAGCCATGACAGCACCTGCACGTCAGGGGGGATTCCAGTCGGATGCCGGATTGGTGACATTAGGTCTGGCTCCAACTGGGTACATAGTTCCTGGATTGTGGAACGGTCAAACCGGTAGGTCACGATGACATGTCGCTCTTCCATTGTCAACAGGTCCACCAACGGTCGGTACACCGGCGGGTTCCGCCATCTTCCAATATGTCCCAACTGACGGTGCCTAAGAAGGACAACAGCGAAGAAACTGTCAGCATTCCTCCAGGTATGTACCCATAGTCACACACAAGACTACAACAGACAATTAACCCATCCGGGAAAGGTTTTGAGTGTAGGCCTCGGTATGTGTGACACAGTAGTAATTGAAGCCATGTGGGCCCCTGAAATGGCAGCTGCCTGACCTCTAAACTGGGACAATGGAATTGTGGGGTAACTGCGCTGGCGTTGGACACCGTCGCGGTAGGCGGCCGTAGAGCATGGCGCAATGCTGCATTGGTTAACATTGGATCCTATGGGTCCCAGGAGCCAATGAACAGGTGCGCTGGCGGTGACGATGTGCACCGCCGCGAATGTCACCGCCGCGGACGTCACCACCATTTTCTATCTCTTCAATCACTAGATACCTGACCTTCGAAGGAGAGGACCTACACTGCTAGTGCTGCTGTGACCTCGGTCTGGAAGCGACGATGGCTGCTGCGTCTGGGGAAAGGGCCCCTGCATTCAATGCACAGGAGTTGGAGAAACTTGTGGATGGGGTCCTCCCCCAGTATACGCTACTCTACGGTCCTCCAGACCAACAGGTTAGTACACAGGGAGCACGTTGTATGGTCTAGGCCTGGCTGGAGAGGGCTGGGTGGATGAGGGAAGGGGGCAGAGTACATAGAACAGTCATGCATGGGGATGAATGGGCCACAGGGATAGAGTTGGGAGGGGGCCAATTACAACGACGGTGCAGTAGGTAATGACTGTTCCTCTTTCCTTGTGGATGTCATGTAGGTCAGCCCCCACCAGAAGAGGGACATTTGGCGTGCCATCGCCAAGGAAGTCCGGACCCTGGGGGCCCACCATAGACGGGGCACCCACTGCCGGAAGAGATGGGAGGACATTCGCTTCTGCAACAAGAACACGGCGGAGGCTCAGCTGGGGATGGCCTCCCAACGTGGGAGGGGTGCCCATCGCACCATGACCCCCCTGATGGTCCGAATCCTGGCGGTGGCCTACCCGGAGTTGGATGGGCGCTTAAGGACATCACAGCAGACACAAGGGGGTGAGTACAACCTCATCCTATGGACTTTGCGTGCAGTGGAGCTGTCTGGGTGGGGGTGGTGGGCTGTGGGTGTCCCTAGGCCAGGGCGAGTTAGGTAGGCAAGGCCCCTCCGTTATGTAGGCCATGTGGCAATCTACCCCAGCTCAAAAAAAAGGCAAATTGATGTATAGTTGCCCCTTTGCCATCCATGTGGGCAGATTTCTACCATTGCCATGTAGGCCATATCCCAGAAATAGCATGTGCAGAGGTCAGGAGCACGGCATAATGCATGGGGCTGCTGCATCTGTCTTGTCCGCCAACGGTAGCGATATGCCATGCACTAAAACTCTCTTTCTTCTGTCTCCCCCCTTTTTCTGCTCTCCCTGTCCTTCTGTACATCAGCATCAACAGGCGGAGGTACAGTGGCACCGGAGAACGAGGGAGCTGCATCCCACATGGCCATGGAGGGCCACACCACAGACTCTGAATTCACCAGTGGGACGGAGGGCGAGGGGAGCTTCACGTCGGCCACAGGATCACCAACCAGCGACACGGACTCGTCCGGCGATGGGAGCTCCCCTGTGGTGGCGCCACCATCTGTGCGCCCCACTTCTACAGGTACAGCCGCCACCTCCCCTACCAGTGTCGCGCCGCGCCGCGCGGCGCGGGCCGAGCGTTCGGCACAAGCCGCGCGTTCGGCTCGGGCCGCGCTTCGCGTCTTTAAGACGCGGCGCGCCCCGAGCCTTTCCTGCACCCTACGAGGCCCCAAGGCTTACTTGGGGCCTCGCTCTGCTCTCTCCCTCCGTTTTGTTGGGGTCTCCTGACCCCTCTTACCTGTTTGGGCTCCTTTTCTTCTTCTTCTGTCTTCTTTCTTTTTGGGTCTGTTTTTTGCACTTTCCTTTATGCCTTTTGCCCTTCCCAGGTTACCCTTGTTTTCCCAGCATTCCTCCTTCCCTATTCTCTATGGTTTCTACTCCATTCTATTCTATCTACTTTTCCCTATCTAAGATGGTGTCCTTTTTCTTCCTGTGGGTCACTTCCTGTTTTATGGTATTTAAGGGTGGTGTTTTCTTCTCCTCTTTGCGCTGCAACACTCTCTGTTCAGTTAGTGTCCTCGCTCCTGATTTCCTAGCCTTTGGTTCTGGATTTCGCCATTTCTGTGTATTACGTCAGTTCTTTTTGATTCCTGTTCCTCTGTTCTTGTTTCAGGAATCCTCTGTGAATCTTCTTTGGAGGTTTTTTCCTCTTCTTCTGAAGGGTTTTTTTCCCTCTGGCGCTACTTTCTTACGGTCACGGTCTGTCCTTGGCGTTCCTTTGCCTACAGCACTGTGGCTACCAGAAAGAGTCGCCCCTTTTTGGGCCAAAGTCGAACTCTCAAGATCCACGCCTCAAGATCTGCAAACTCCAGGCGCAAGCAGCACGTGAGTCGTGACAACCAGCACCGCCCTCCCAGCAGCCCCTCAGCGTTCGCCCCGTGCCCGCTCACTCAGGAGGGTGGGCATCCCCTTCGCCCCAGGCACCTCAGGCCCTGCCCCAGTCACCCCTGCTGCCCTCAGTGAGGAGGCCATTGACCTCCTCAGGTCACTCACTGTTGGGCAGTCTACCATTGTGAATGCCATCCAGGGTGTAGAACGAGAGTTGAAACACGGTAATGCATTCCTGGAAGGCATTCATTATGGTCAGGCTGTCCTTCAGCGAACCCTGCAATCTCTGGCCTCAGCACTGATGGCATCCATTGTCCCTGTGTCCAGCCTCCCCCCTCCAACTTCCTCCACCCAGACCCAATCCCCTGTACCCCAGCCCATCCCAAGCACACCTACAGACCAGCATGCACACAAGTCAACACACACAAGTAGCTCAAGCAAACATAGGCACCACACACACCACAGGCACTCACACAAGCATCAGACCCATACAGATACAGAAACATCCACTGTCTCCACTGTGTCCCCCTCCTCCTCTTCTCCCTCCTCCCTCCCAGTGTCGTCTACACACACACCTGCATGCACCACATCTACAGGCACTAGTACTCGCACCAGGACACCCAGCACCACAAGCCGCTCACCTGCACTCACCACCTCCACTGCCATATACACGTCCCCTGTGTCCTCTCCCAGTGTGTCTGTGACGCCCCCTCCCAAAGTACACAAACGCCGGCAATCACTCACCCAACATCCATCCACCTCACGACAGCCTCCAGTACCTGCACCCAAAACAGCTAAAGTGACACCTCCTACAACCACCTCCTCTTCCTCCACTCCCAGAGACCCTCCAGCTACCCATCCCAGTGTACGTCAGAAACTGTCCCTATGTCAAATTGACCTTTTTGACCCCCCCCTCCAATTCATCAGTCCCGTCGTAGCGCCTCAGCCAAAAAGCCTCCAGTACCAGTGGTGCGTGTTCCACGTTTTTGGAGTGCCCTGTCCACCAGGGCAGGCAGTAGGACCCGGAGCCAAGGCACTGTCAGCCCACCACCTGTAAAGGCTCTGAAATTGGAGAGTGGACGACAGGACCGTGTCAAGACTCCTGGTGGGACAAAAAGTGAAATGGGATCCAAGGCGATTGGTGAGTCAGCTGTAACTCCAAAGAAGGTGGGGAAGGTCCTGCAGAAGTCTCCCCAACCTGTTGTGAGCGTCACAGGGAAGAAGTGCGCCATCATTTCCGGCGGTCCTGACACAACTGCCAGCACCGTCGTTACTGGTCCAGAGACCACCGCCAGAGTCACAGCCCAGGAGGGCCCAAGTATCGTCACTGGTCCAGAGACCACCGCGGGAGTCATTGCCCAGGAGGGCCCAAGTATCGTCACTGGTTAGGAGACCACTGCCGGAGTCATTGCCCAGGAGGGCCCAAGTATCGTCACTGGTCAGGAGACCACCGCCGGAGTCATTGCACAGGAGGGCCCAAGTATCGTCACTGGTCAGGAGACCACCGCCGGAGTCTTTCCCAGGAGGGCCCAAGTATCGTCACTGGTCAGGAGACCACCGCCGGACTCATTGCCCAGGAGGGCTCAAGTATCGTTACTGGTCCAGAGACCACCGCCAGAGTCACAGCCCAGGGGGGCTCAAGTATCGTTACTGGTCCAGAGACCACCGCCAAAGTCACAGCCCAGGAGGGCTCAAGTATCGTTACTGGTCCAGAGACCACCGCCACCGCCGGAGTCACAGCCCAGGAGGGTCCAGGATCCCACAGCCCTGCTGGGCAATGATGGAACGTCATGCCACACACCAATGTCCAGTGTGGAGATCGTCATGCCACACACCAATGTCCAGTGTGGAGTTCGTCATGCCACACACCAATGTCCGTACCAGAACCGCCATGGCAAAGCACCGTTGAACAGGCCAAAGACTGCCATGGTGAAGACCGCTGAACAGAGCAAAGACCGCCATGGTGAAGACCGATGAACAGGGCAAAGACCGCCATGGCAAAGCACCGCTGAACAGGCCAAAGCCTGCCATGGTGAAGACCGCTGAACAGAGCAAAGACTGCCATGGTGAAGACCGCTGAACAGAGCAAAGACCGCCATGGTGAAGACCGCTGAACAGGCCAAAGACTGCCATGGTGAAGACCGCTGAACAGAGCAAAGACTGCCATGGCCATGGTGAAGACCGCTGAACAGAGCAAAGACCGCCATGGTGAAGACCGCTGAACAGAGCAAAGACCGCCATGGTGAAGACCGCTGAACAGGGCAAAGACCGCCATGGCAAAGCACCGCTGAACAGGCCAAGGACTGCCATGGTGAAGACCGCTGAACAGAGCAAAGACCGCCATGGGGAAGACCGCTGAACAGGCCAGAGACTGCCATGGTGAAGACCGCTGAACAGAGCAAAGACCGCTGAACAGAGCAAAGACCGCCATGGTGAAGACCGCTGAACAGAGCAAAGACTGCCATGGTGAAGACCGCTGAACAGAGCAATGACCGCCATGGTGAAGACCGCTGAACAGGCCAAAGACTGCCATGGTGAAGACCGCTGAACAGAGCAAAGACTGCCATGGTGAAGACCGCTGAACAGAGCAAAGACCGCCATGGCAAAGCACCGCTGAACAGGCCAAAGACTGCCATGGTGAAGACCGCTGAACAGAGCAAAGACCGCCATGGTGAAGACCGCTGAACAGAGCAAAGACATCCATGGTGAAGACTGCTGAACAGGGCAAAGACCGCCATGGCAAAGCACCGCTGAACAGGCCAAAGACTGCCATGGTGAAGACCGCTGAACAGAGCAAAGACCGCCATGGTGAAGACTGCTGAACAGGGCAAAGACCGTGTGGGTATGAATAGTCAGGCACATCAGGCATCGTTCTCCCATATGCAGCTGGGACAGTGAAAGGACATGTACTTTCACGGGGAGACTCATCCAGTCTGGGCACCAGTCCCACCCAGTACCAGTAGAGAACTGCATCTACTTGCGAAGATGTGGCTTTGCACTCCCCAGATGGCTCAGTGGGCAAACCACCCACTGTAGAGACTTGAGAGACTGTGGCTTTGCACTCCCCAGGATTAAACAGTGGGCAAGGCACCCACTGTAGAGACTTGAGAGACTGTGGCTTTGCACTCCCCAGGATTGAACAGTGGGCAACCCACCCACTGTATAGACTTGTGAGACTGCGGCTTTGCACTCCCCAGGATGGTACAGTGGGCAAGCCACCCACTGTAGAGACTTGAGAGACTGTGGCTTTGCACTCCCCAGGATGGCATACATGGGCATGTAGCCCCGTCGTGGATCTAGCTTCGCATTCATCTGGCTGAGGTGCCCCCCCTTCCCTTCCCTCTGAGGTGCCTGTATTGTTTCAATCTGATGCCCCAGCAGTGTTCTCTCGGATTTTGGTCAGGTATCTATTGTGGGCCTCGCCCATGCATTTTTGGACTGTTTGTGAACGGACATTGTTGTGTACATATCTGCACTACTTCTTGTATTGTATATTTACTTTTGACAGATTTTCTGATATATATCAGTATATTTTTGTATGACTAGTATATTGGCACAATACAAAGTTTGACCGCAATTCGCTCTGTCTTTGCATTCTTCCGGGGGGATTGTGGGTTGTTACTGTGATTTTTGTGACTTCATTGGTGTGTATGTTGTCTAATGCGAGGGTGGGGATGGGGGTGTTTGGTGGGTGTCCCCCTAACTTTTGCCTCCCCCCTCCCCTGTGTCATAGGTGCAGTACTCACTGGTATCTTCTGCGCCTACGTCGCTGTTGGTCGTAGATGAGCAGGAATACAAGGGCAGGGAGTATTTGTAGTTCCGGCTCCATGGTGTCCTTGTTCCTCGTGGGATGTGTTGAGGTGAGCGTTTTCCCATAGCAAAAGCTGTTTCCGCCGTGTTTTTATCCACGGTGAATCCGCCCCGGAAAAGGTGGCGGATTGGTGTGATGTGATAGTGTGGGCGGTACATTGTCTACCGCCTGTCTGTTGGCGGTGTCCGCCACGCTGTTTGTCTGTACCGCCGTGGCGGGCGGTGTGTTAAAGTGGCTGTCTTAGTTGGCGGTTTCCACCAGGGTCGTAATTCCCTTTTTTTGTCCGCCGGCCTGTTTGCGGTATTACCGCACCTTTCACACCGTCCGCCAGGGTTGTAATGACCACCATAATCTCGGAAATAGAGATAATATAAAAATGCCTGACAGATAGCAATATACTGATACACGCCAATTTTGTTCCTTTCAGGACTCACCGTAAAAAAACGCAGTGAGAGAGATGGGCGGTCAGCGTGAAGAACTGAGTACGTGAAACAGAGACAGGAATACCAACGCTCTACAGAAGTTTCTGTTAAAAAAGCAGAGGAACTTCCCCAACAAAAACCTCAATTCAAAAAGAAAAACAGTGGCAGCAGTTGCAGTTCCACATGCCACTCAAGAAGAGGGGTCTATTGAAGAACAAGAAGTGGGCATTAGCACTATTAAACAGCGCAAGAGAGGTCACAATAGTTCGTCTGAATCTTCTAGAGCATCTAGAGGTAAAAGCAACTGATGACTTCCTAAAAGTAGAGACTGCGGACATGCGTGGCTCAACACCTGATAGGGTGTACAAATTAATGGTACAGTTAGAAGAAGACATTGAGCGCACAATCAACGCAATCTTTTGAGACCGCGTCGTAAACATATATGATATTCTATTGGCCAAAAGGGATTGGCCACCTGAATTTGTCCATACCTGCCCATATGGGGAATATGTTATCAAACCTTCTTTCTCACCCCTGGTTCCGGAGGAGCTCGCAGAATCCTACACCATCGACTGGGCATTGGCACAGGCACCCACGTTGTTTCGCAGTCATGTGGGATTGGACAGGGATTCCCCCATCATGTAATCCCTATTAAAAATCAACCCCAATATCCAATAAAACATGATGCAAAAGCACCCTTGAGGTAAACCCTCACACAACTGGAGTGCCAGGGCATAATTGAACCCTGTGTCTCACCTATGAATAATCCATTATTCCCAGTAGCCAAACCGGACCATTTGTACAGAATGACCTTAGACTACAGACATTTAAGCAGTCATACACGCACATACACTATAGAAAACTCCCATAGCACAGCACACATGAACAACATAGTGTGCAAAAAATACAAAACAACACTGGACATTTCAAATGGTTTCTTCTGCCAAAATATAGTGCCTAAGTTGTAGAGACGTAACAAGTTTCAGCGCACTAGACTCTCAGAAAAAATGTGGTTGTTTACCACAGGGGTACAAGAACAGTCCAGGACTGTTTGCAGCAAGTATGACTTCAATATTGCAAGATATTGACCCAGAAGCATTGTCCTTTGTAGATGATATCTATCTCATGGATGATGAATTACTGCAACATGTAAGATGGGTAGCCTACATTGTTGTGGGATTTGCTGAATTCGGCTACAAATTCAATTTAAAAAACAACAAAAATAGCCTTCCTTTGCATCCTGTTTTGGGGATATGAGCTTTTGAGTGAAGGAAAGAGCCTAGCACCACAATTCTTGGTGAAATGCACCCTCCAAATATGATTGAAAAACTCCAATCCCTGTTGGGTTTCCTATATTTTGGCAGAACTTACATTCCATCACGCATAAAACCTTTATATGACTTAATACTTCCTGACTTTTCAAGTAAATTTTGGACAGGCGAACACACGTGCATTCGCAGAGATTTACAAACAGACATGCTCAGGAGTCGACACAGTACAGCCCTCACCTCCAGCAGAGGCTGTCAGGGTGAAACCACCACCACCACCAGTGGTCATGGGGCCCTCACTGCCAGATGAGGAAGAGCAGCCTACTCCTCCTGCAGAGGCTGTCCAGGAGGCACCTTTATCTGTTGAGACAGTGCAGCCCTCACCTCCAGCAGAGGCTGCCCAGGTGGCACCTTCACCTGCTGACACAGAGCAGCCTTCACCTCCAGGTGACACAGTGAAGCCCTCACCACCAGCAGAAGCCATGTAAGCCACACTCCAGGGACTACTGTACAAGGAGCCCCCTCCAGAAGCAGTGGGCATGTTCCCCACCTGAGAGACTGTGGCCTTGCAACCCTTTGCTCCTCCAGAACCAGTGGGAAAGTCACCCACTCCAGAGACTGTGGCCTTGCCCTCCCCAGCACAGAGAAATGGGCATGGAGTCCCCTCCAGAACCAGTGGGCCTGTCCCCGTATCCGGCTGAAGTACCTCCCACCCCCATCCCTCTGAGGTGCCTGCCCATATGCAAACTGATGCCCCCGCTGAGTTCTATCCGAATGAAGTCAGGATTCGAGTTGGGCCTTGGACTGTGCCCTGTGGCTATGTGGGCCCTTAGTACTTTGGACTGGACATTGGCTCTTTGTGTAAATTTGTACGTATGTGTTTTTCATACAATTGGTTCTTTTGGTGGCTGTTCACAATCAATACACTCTCATTACAGTATTCTTGTTGTCCTTGCACTATTATTCCGTGTGTCGTGTGCCATTGTTTTTCATCTGCAGCTGGTTATGTGAATGTCGGGTGTGTGTCATGCATGTGTGTGTGTGTCACTCTCCTTTTCCTCCCTCCCTTCTTGTGTGCTAGGTGGCTGTACTCACCATCATCATCTTCGTCTGTGTTCCAGGTGAAGCATGGCGTATATGAGCATCGGGAAGACTTGCAGTTCTGGTTCCATGGTGACGTTGTTTTTCCCTGTGTCTCCGATGGTGAGTCTTTGGTCTTCTGTTTTCTGCTTCCGCCAGGCTTTTGATAGCTGTGGTACCGCCGCGGAAATTGTGGTGGTTTCCTGGGTCATAATATGATGGGCGGTAATTAGTCTTCCACCTGGATGTTGATGGGTACCACTGTGGTCAGTGTTGTGAACGTCCTGGAGGTTGGTGTGGTATATTGGCTGTCTATGGGAGTTATCGCAGCCATGGTTATAATTTGGCGGTAATTACTGCCAGCCTGCTGGCGGTATTACCGCCACTTTTTCACTCACTGCCAATGTCATAATGAGGGCCAATGTCTAACAAGCGACCGACTCTGTCCCAAACTGCTTCCATCTGACAGGCAGGTAGGTTGGGAAAGAGTCTGATCTATCATCATTCCACTTTACCCCAATAACAGTTGGGCTCAATCAAAACAGAAATTCCTAAACCAGTTTTAGAAACACAACTTATCAATAGCAGGCATAACAATTTCCACTAGACAGCTTTACCCCTCCTGTACAGTGTAGACTCTGTTGACTGTATTATGCAAGGTTCAGTAGGGATACATTAAGGGCCTGATTTCTACTTTTTAGTGCCGCATTTGCGTCAGTTTTTGACGCAAGAGCGGCACAAACGCAAAATACAATTGTATTTTGTAAGTTTGCGCCGCTTTTGCATCAAAAACTGACGCAAATGCAGCGCTAAAAAAGTATAAATATGGGCCTATGTTTTTTCAACTGCTTTACAGGAATGCAGAGCTTGTATGACTCTTTCAGTCATATGGATCTTGCCAGTTCCAAATCTGTGCCTGTGGGCATCCAAGGAGTGTGCTCTCATTTACCGGGGAGTGAGCTCCATGCAAAACAAGAAATATTTTTCCTTTGCACTCTTGCCATTTTACAGAAGAAAGAGAAGGGGTAAAGAAGCACAGTCATTTTGCAAACCGAGGGCATCTCTTGTGAGCAAGCTATTGCGTTACAGGGACCCCTTCCTCCAGCAGCCTTCAGTCACACACTGCACCATCTGTGAGGTGATGAATGATCAGCTGGTCAGCCTCCACTAAAAATTGGAGCCACAGTTTTAAATAATGACACTATCTGCAGCTCATTGTTTGTGCCTGGGCTAATGACAAAGCATTATCTATTGTAATAAGGCACCCTGTCCACGTCTGCACCAGGTTGACTCAATTAAGAGTGCACAAAGTGACAAACCAGGACAATGAGCATAATTCGTACCCTGACCATGCCCTGTTATCTCTTGACTAGGAATACAGATGATTCAATGGCATATAGATCCTAAGACAACATCAATACATAGTATAATATGTTACTCCGTCAACAAGTGATGAGTACAGAGCTGGGACGCTATGCAACTGTGAGCTTCCGATGTTTTCAGATTTAATTGATTCAAACTCTCTCCTATGACAAATTGTGGTGATAATTTCTCATTTTTGAACACTGCTTATGTTTTCAGGAGCATGATATTCCAGATTTGGTGACATGACGCCACGCCTATTAGCACCTTTTGAACATTTTCTAGCAGTGCATAAACGTCCTACAAAGAACGTTTTAGTTTTCCTTTTTTCATTATTCTTTTTTGTACATTGTCCATGGTGATTGATGCCTTAAACTGTACATGACTCTCCTTCCTGCCTGTCCAAATCACTGTCCTTCTTTGACCCGTAGTTTACATTTTCACAAATACCACAATTTGGAACGTTTGTTCTTGGAACCTGCTGAACAGAAGGAAAGAACTGGGGAATGGCGATGGGAATTCTAATGCATAAAAATACTAAAAGAAAAGAAGTCGTGCGGCAATTGCCCTCTATATGACCTTTAAAGAGTTCAAACAGCAAAGACAATTGTAAACGGCAAATAATAGCTGTGACAAATGTTCAGCAAAATGTTACGCTGGTTAGTCTGGGTGAATATCTTAGTGAGTATGCATTTGTGTTTAGTCGTGGCTGCATTACGTAGTCTATTGTGGCATTTCAAGAACACACTCAAGGGCTTTGGGGAAATTATTTGTGTTCCTAATCGATAGAGTAGTGTTTTGGTTCATTGTAATTTGGAATTAAATCTATGATCTATAGTACATGGAAGCTTTTTCAGAAATCTCATTTGTTGGATATTTTCCAGTTGTCCCTGCGATAGTCAAGGGTTTGCGGATATTTGCTTATGCTCAGTTTCACAGAATACTGACAAACATATCCCAATTGTTGGTGTGGCTGCAGGGTAAAAACAACCTACGTGCTATCCTACGCCCACTGCATCACTGCTTTGTCCACCAAAACCTGTGAACATTCCTTTAAAGTTCCTGTTCTTCACATGAGCTGTACTTTTTAAATGCCTATTGCACTACTGCTAGAATGTATACTTATATCCACGAACTTGCTGACAAACCAGAAATATCTTTTGTACTTTACAAAAAAATGTTTTTATTGTTTCTGTGTAGGCGGCTGTCTTAATGGTCAGCACTTCCCTGAAGTGTAAAACTGTAACCACAGCATGATCTAAAATACAATATAGAGTGTGACAAAGAGAACTTTATCTCGTAAAAGATACAATAGAAATAGCATGAGAAAAGATTGGTCAGTACTTTTGACTTATATACTGGTAGAGTTCATTTATACATGAGGAGAATTTGTGTCTGAGAAGGAGCCACGCAGCAATTTTTTGTTGCATGATTAAACAACCCTGGTTGAACAAGAAGGTTGTTTTATGGTATAATGCATTTTAATTCAGTAACTTTAAATGACTTAGTAGATCTTCTTTCCATTAGGCTAATACACCACGGTAGGGAACCTGACTGAAATTACAGGGTGCATGAGATTAATACCACATCAGGTTAATCTTACCTTGGTCAGACCTCTGCAGGAAGCACTAAATAAGAAAAGTCACTATGATGGATGACTGCAGATTAGGCTACATGACTGCTGAGTCTCAATTGTGCCTGCAAGCACTAAGGGCTGTCACATTCCACAGCAAGCTATCAACTTGGGGCATATTTAAGAGCACCAGAGCAATTTTAACGCCACATTAGCGTCATTTCTTATGCTAATGTGGTGTTAGAAGGCCAAAAATGCCACACCATATTTACAAAGTAGTGCAGTGCATGCATTACGCCACTTTGTAACCCTTTGCGCTACATTATGCCTGTGCCAGGCATAATCTATGCAAAGGGGGTGTTCCCCCATTAGGGGGGGGAACAGAAATGGCACAAGCTAATCTGCTCAAAGCAGGCATTAAAAGGAAGCTTCCATTGTTTACAATGGGCCTCTGGGGGCTTTGCAGTATTAGTGTCAGAATTTTTTACTTTAATCCTGCAAAGCCCAGGACTAGCATCATAAATTCTGACGCTACTCTCCTAAATACTGCTTTGGTGCGCTGTATTTTAAACAAGGCACACACATGGCGACATTAGGGAGGTGCTAAGGGGTGCCACTTTTCTTAAATATTCCCCTTGGTCTTTTGCCGTTGGTTTGGCCAGGCCACAGTTGCTGGCACACATATCTTCAGTGTTCTAGCTTGACCTTCTGTACAGTTGTTCATGTCTTCACTTTGCAGTGTACCTGTTAGCATTGATCTGTTTGGCGATTCTGTGCTGCCTTGTTTTGCTTTCCTTCTCAGTCTAATCTGCTCTAGGCAATATGGCACTGATTTATGCCAAAGTGGCGTAGAGCAGTGCTGGGCCAAAAATAGCAGCGCCACGCTGTGCCACTTTTGAAATGCAGGGATGCGCCGTATTTACAGGAATACGGCGCACCCCTATGTTCCTGCCTGCGCAAGCGCTGAAATAAGCTGCCTAAAATCAACGCAGGCATCCTTGCACCAAAGGTGTCTGCGTTGAGGGTATAGATTGTTTGTGTGCAGGAAGGTGTTCCTTCCTGCACATAAACAATCTATAATGGAAATTTGGCACTTCTATATTTGGAATGATTGTTTATGTCCAGGAGGGGACACTTTCCTGCACATAAACAATCATCCATGGCATTTTGCTTCTTCAATGTGTGCTGCAAAATGCAGTGCACATAGAGAAAACAAAAAATAAGGAGGAATAAAAGCCGTCCTCATTTGCCATGCTAACGCCACACCTGGGGTTACCACAGATTAACAATTACTCATAAATCCGAGGCAGAGTCAAAAGCAATGGGTATTGTGGTGTAATGCCCACTGTAACACCCATTACAAGCCGCTCTGATGGTTCCGGGGTATCACCCTTCATCAGCCAGACTGCGACAGAGGGATCCATATTTACAAGGAGGAGTACTGCCACAAAAAGTGGAAACTGATTTAGCCTTAAGAAATTGATTATTTATCGTTTAATTTAGTTATCAATTTGCCACTTTGATGAGTTAAATGTCCTTCTGTGTGGCAAAGTGGTAGTATCAAATTGAGAACGTGTACTTTCAGTATTTGCAAACTAGAAATATCGTTAGTATTTAGCAACCAGAGAAAATATGTATTGTTCATGTAGACTGCCATTAATGTGATTGATGTTTTACTGAAACACAAAAAAGTACATGAGATAAAGTAAAATTTCTATTGTGGCAGAGAAATAGCTGGTAAAAGGACGAGGGGCCTGTAGGCTTGTTCTTTTGGCTTACAGCCAGATTGAATTCATTTGCATTCATAATGGAGCTGGATTTCAAATTGCCAATGCATGACAAGTTTTTTTCGGTGATTCAGCTACATAGCACAGTGTTAACATGCATGATTAAGTAATTTTGTTTGGCCAAGAATGCGGCATATTTTGAAATATATGTTATAATTCACAAACTTTGAATGCACTCATTCATAAGCATAGACACAGACACGTTTTTCAACAGGAATTAAATATGTATTTTCTGATTATTTCTGACTCTTTCTTCCGTTTTACTCAAAATAAATCGATTTTGAATCCATTTCACTTCCCTGCAGGGAGATGCAAAATACATTAGCATAACAGAGAAAGATAGTAATACAAAGAAAAAAGAAATGCCCAAAAAGTGACTCCTTTGGAGGATCTGAGTAAACATTTGAGTACAACATATTCATTTTATATAGAACAGCTTCCAGGCCTATAAATACATACCCATATGTATAAACAAAGGATACCCAAAAAACATTCTTCCTGTTCCAAAATATTACAATTTTAAATTTAAATAAGTAGTAAGCAACATGGGGAATAAATATAGAAGACAGATGTGGAAAGAGAAGTCTGGATGTAGGTGGACCTCCCTTTTAAGATGTATTGAGGATTGCGATCAGTGCTTAATTTGTAAATAAAAAGGTGCCGGTGCCCAAAGCCCTCCTTTTAACCCCTTTGCTGCCAGGCCTTTTCCCCCTCAGGTGCCAAGCCTCTTTTTTTGGCTATTTGGGGCAGGGCACGCTTAGGTCATCATAACGTTTTGTCCACATAAGCTACCCACGCCAAATTTGCGTCCTTTTTTTCCAACATCCTAGGGATTCTAGAAGTACCCAGACTTTGTGAGTTCCCCTGTAGGAGACCAAGAAATTAGCCAAAATACAGTCAAAATGTCATTTTTTAAAAAACAATTGGAAAAAAGGGCTGAAGAAGAAGGCTTGTGGTTTTTCCCTGAAATTGGCATCAACAAAGGGTTTGCAGTGCTAAAATCACCAGCTTCCCAGCTTTCAGGAACAGGCAGACTTGAATCAGAAAACCCAATTTTTCAACACAATTTTGGCATTTTACTGTGACATATCCCCATTTTACGATTTTTTGTGCTTTCAACCTCCTTCAAGTCAGTGATGGAAATGGGTGTGAAACCAGTGCTGGATCCCAGAAACACAGTTCTGAGAAGTAGACGAAATTCTGAATTCAGCAATGGGTAATTTGTGTAGATCCTACAAGGGTTTCCTACAGAAAATAACAACTGAAATAAAAAAATATTGAAATTGAGATGAAAAAAACAGCCATTTTTCTCTAAGTAACTTTTTCCTGCAATGTCATATTTTTGAGAGCAACAAACCATTACGTCTGCTGGACTCTTCTGGTTGTGGGGATATATAGATCTTGTAGGTTCATCAAGAATCCTAGGTACCCAGAGCAAATAAATGAGCTGCACCTTGCAGTGGGTTTTCATTCTATACTGGGTAAACAGCAATTCATTTGCTGAAATATAAAGAGTGAAAAATAGGTATCAAGAAAACCTTTGTTTTCCAAAATGGGCACAGGATAAGGTGTTGAGGAGCAGTGGTTATTTGCACATATCTGAATTCTGGGGTGCCCATACTAGCATGTGAATTACAGGGCATTTCTCAAATAGAAGTCTTTTTTGCACACTGTCTTATATTTGGAAGGAAAAAATGTAGAGAAAGACAAGAGGCATTAACATTTGTTTTGCTATTCTATGTTCCCCCAAGTCACTTGTGTGGGTAGGCCTAGCACCCGTGACAGGAAGTGCCCCAAAACACAACGTGGACACATCAAATTTTCCCAAAGAAAACAGAGGTGTTTTTTGCAAAGTGCCTACCTGTGGATTTTTGCCTCTACCTCAGCCGGCACCTAGGGAAACCTCCCAAACCTGTGCATTTTTTAAAACTAGAGACATAGGGGAACTTAAGGTGGGGTGATTTGTGGGACTCTCACCAGGTTCTGTTACCCAGAATCCTTTGCAAACCTCAAAAAGTGGCTAAAAAACACGTTTTCCTCACATTTCAGTGACAGAACGTTCTGGAATCTGAGAGGAGCCACAAATTTCCTTCCACCCAGCGTTCCCCCAAGTCTCCCAATAGAAATTGTGCCTCACTTGTGTAGGTAGGCCTAGTGCCCGCCACAGGAAATGCCCCAAAACACAAAGTGGACACATCACATTTTCTCAAAGAAAACAGAGGTGTTTTTTGCAAAGTGCCAACCTGTGGATTTTGGCCTCTAGCTCAGCCGCCACCTAGGGAAACCTACCAAACCTGTGCATTTTTGAAAAAAAGAGACCTAGGGAAATCCAAGATGGGGTGACTTGTGGGGCTCTCACCAGGTTTTGTTACCCAGAATCTTTTGCAAACCTCAAAATGTGGCTTAAAAAACACTTTTTCCTCACATTTCGGTGAAAGAAAGTTCTTGAATCTGAGATGAGCCACAAATTTCCTTCCACCCAGCGTTCCCCCAAGTCTCCCGATAAAAATGGTACCTCACTTGTGTGGGTAGGCCTAGTGCCCGCGACAGGACATGCCCCAAAACACTATCTGGACACATCAACATTATCAAAGAGAAAACTACCTGTTTTTGCAGTGTGGGCACCTGCGTTTTTGGTCATGGGCTCAGCAGACATCTAGGGAAACCTACCAAAGCCAGACATTTGTGAAAACTAGACACCCAAGGGATTCAAGGGAGGTGTGACTTGTGTGGATCCCCCAATGTTTTCTTACCCAGAATCCTCAGCAAACCTCAAATTTAGCTAAGAAAATAAATTTTTTTCCACATTTCTGTGTGGGATCACAGCACCGGGACAAATTCCCCTTAGTCTCCCGGTAAAAATGATACCTCACTTGTGTAGGTGGGCCAAGTGTTTGTGACAGGGAAAATCCAAAAAACATGTCAAAATTGAGGGGGAACCAAAGTGGGTCCAAAAGGGCAGTTTGAAACAAAACATTTTTAGGCTGACAAGTGCAGCAGAAATGGTATCGGTATAAATGAGACAATGCTGAGTGGTAGGAATTTTGTGGATTCCTGCAGATTCTGGAATGTTCCATCACAAAAATGTGGGAAAAATGTGTGCTTTCCAGCAAAGTTGCAGGTTTGCAGGGCATTGTGGATAAGGGGATAGTGTGGGGTGTATGTGAAGCACACCACCCTGGAATCAACTAGTTGTTTAGTTTTCAGATGTGTATAGGTCTTGTGGATTTTTCTAGATGGCAGTGTCCCAAAGTAAAAAAAAGTGCAGCCCTCACCATTCCAAGTGGGACGATTTTGAGAGTTACCAAGCTCTCATGGCCCAAATGTAAAACAGAAAAACAAAAAAATCAAATGTCCTCTTGCTTGCCATGGGATAAGATATTTTAGTGTGTGGGGGAGAGCTGAATGACTGTTAGCCCCTTCAGTTCGGGTGAGGGCATAACCAGGCCCATACTGGTTGGTAGTCACCACCCCACTTTTTTTTATTTTTTTATTTCATGGCATCTAGTAGACTTTCTGCCCCCTGGGGTGTGGATCGGGGTAATTGCCCCATCTGCCCACTTGTGGGCCGAACAACTTTGCCCCATTTATTTGGGGGGGTATGGCCATAACCCCACCCTCTCATTTTGAAAAAAAAAATCTTCCCCGGTCTCTGGTGAGCATTCTGCCCCCCTTGGGGGCAGATGGGCCTTCCAAAAATAGGCCAATCTGCCTAAAGGGGTCTCTCCCCATACATAAAAACATAAAGTAAATAAAAATATAAATATATCCCTGGTGACTAGAGGTTTCTGCCCCCCCCCGGAGGCAGATCGCCCTAGTTATATGTTAAATGATTTTCCCCCCTAGGGAGCAACCCTTGCCCAAGGGGCCGCTCCCCTCACGCAAATGTAAAAATAAAACAAAATTCCATGGTGTAGTGGGCATTTCTGCTGCCCAATTGCATCGCGATCGGGTAGCAGAAATGCTCAGAATGACTTCGGAAGAAAGGAAAAGCCTTTCCTTTCTTCCGATGTCTCTCCCGCCCCCCTCCTCCTGAGCGGAAGAGAAATGCTAAGCATTTCTCTTCTGCATCGCGCTAGAAGCGACCACTGATGAGGTCAACATGCGATCGCGTGCTGACGTCATCAGATGTCACAGGGGGATCGGGGTGAAAGGGGAATAGATTCCCCTTTCATCCCTGATGGGGGGGTGGATGGGGGACCCACTGGGGGAGCGCTAGCGCTTCCCCCGTGGGCCCGGTGCAGGACGAGGTGGTCTCGGGAACCGTGTGCTGGGACGAGACCACCTCATCCAAGACACCCTAGGGGTTAAACATGTGGCTGCTGCAATTAAATGTGCGAACACAGAATACAGAGGTGGTATAATCCTGAAGCCATCTTGGGCCTCTTTAATGCATATAAAGCCACTCCCTGCCCCTTCAGCTCACTCTTGCAGCTTTCTACTTTCTCTTTTTGTGGCGCTTTTTCATTTTTCCCTTCCTATGTCTTTCCCATATGTGTCTTTTGCTTGCAGCAAATGCTTGAGGCACAAGAATGAGCCCTAGCCCTAAAAAATAAGTGCTAGTGCTCAGCACTGGAAACAACAAGCACAAATTAAGCACTGAATGCGATCTTGATTTAGAGATTGGCATGAAGGTTACTCCATCAGAAACATGATAGATATCCTTCCCAGCTTTTTACAAGTGTATTATATCTATTGCTCTTGTAAGAAGTGAGAAGTAATATCCGTCACTTTTGTGGTGGAGTAACCTACTTGTCAAACTTTAAATCAGGACCTAAATACCCAAATCCTGCTCACGTGTTTTAACCCCTTCGCTGCCAGGCCTTTTCCCCTCAGGTGGCAGGCCTTTTTTTGGCTATTTGGGGCAGTTTGCGCGTAGGCCCTCATAACGTTTTGTCCACATAAGCTACCCATCCCAAATTTGCAGCCTTTTTTCCAAACATCCTAGGGATTGTAGTGGTACCCCGACTTTGTGGGTTCCCCTGAAGGAGACCAAGAAATTAGCCAAAATACAATGACAATTTAGTTTTGTTTTTAAAAAATGGGAAAAAAGGGCTGCAGAAGAAGGCTTGTGTTTTTTTCCCTGAAAATGGCATCAACAAATGTTTTGCGGTGCTAAAATCACCAGCTTCCCAGCTTTCAAAAACAGACAGACTTGAATCAGAAAAACCCATTTCTCAACACAATTTCGGCATTTTACTGGGACATACCCCATTTTTACTATTTCTCGTGCTTTCAGCCTCCTTCCAGTTACTGACTGTAGGAAAGTACCATCTTGCCTGGCATGTTACCCCCATTTTTTACTTCTATGTATGTTTGTTTTGCCTGTGTCACTGGGATCCTGCTAGCCAGGACCCCAGTGCTCATAAGTTGTGCCTTGTATGTGTTCCCTGTGTGGTGCCTAACTGTATCACTGAGGCTCTGCTAACCAGAACCTCAGTGTTTATGCTCTCTCTGCTTTTAAAATTGTCACTGCAGGTTAGTGACTAATTTTACCAATTCTGATTGGCACACTGGAACACCCTTATAATTCCCTAGTATATGGTACCTAGGTACCCAGGGTATTGGGGTTCCAAGAGATCCCCATGGGCTGCAGCATTTCTTTTGCCACCCATAGGGAGCTCAGACAATTCTTACACAGGACTGCCACTTCAGCTTGAGTGAAATAACATCCACGCTATTTCACAGCCATTTTACACTGCACTTAAGTAACTTATAAGTCACCTATATGTCGAACCCTCACTTAGTGAAGGTTAGGTGCAAAGTTACTAAGTGTGAGGGCACCCTGGCACTAGCCAAGGTGTTCCTACATTATTCAGGGCAATTTCCCCGGATTTTGTGAGTGCGGGGACACCATTACACACATGAACTACATATAGGTCAATACCTATGTGTAGCTTCACAATGGTAACTCCGAACATGGCCATGTAACATGTCTAGGATCATGGAATTGTCACCCCAATACCATTCTGGTATTGGGGGGACAATTCCATGCATCCCTAGGTCTCCAGCATGGACCCCAAGTACTACCAAACTAGCTCTCTTGGGTTTTTTTCTGCAGCTACCGCTGCTGCCAACCCTCAGGCAGGTTTATGCCCTCCCGGGGTCTGGGCAGCCCAGTCCCAGGAAGGCAGAACAAAGGATTTCCTCTGAGAGAGGGTGTTACACCCTCTCCCTTTGGAAATAGGAGTTAAGGGCTGGGGAGGAGTAGCCTCCCCCAAACCGCTGGAAATGTTTTGAAGGGCACAGATGGTGCCCTCCATGCATAAGCCAGTCTACACCGGTTCAGGGAGCCCCCAACCCCTGCTCTGGCGTGAAACTGGACAAAGGAAAGGGGAGTGACCACTCCCCTGTCCATCACCACCCCGAGGGTGGTGCCCAGAGCTCCTCCAGTGTGTTCCAGACCTTTACCATCTTGAATGCAGAGGTGTGAGGGCACAATGGAGACCTCTGAGTGGCCAGTGCCAGCAGGTGATGTCAGAGACCCCTCCTGATAGGCTCTTACCTGGTTAGGTAGCCATTCCTCCTCTGAGGGCTATTTAGGGTCTCTCCTGTAGGTTTCTCATCAGATAATGAATGCAAGAGCTCACCATAGTTCCTCTGCACTTCCCTCTTCAACTTCAGCCAAGGATCGACCGCTGATTGCTCCAGGACACCTGCAAAATTGCAACAAACTAGCAAGAAGACTACAAGCAACATTGTAGTGCCTCATCCTGCCGGCTGTCTCTGCTGTTTCCTGATGGTGCATGCTCTGTGGGCTGTCTGCCTTCACCCTGCACTGGAAGCCAAGAAGAAATCTCCAGTGGGTCGATGGAATCTTCCCCCTGCTACCATAGGCACCAAACTTCTGCATCACCGGTCCTCTTGGTCCCCTCTCATCTTGATGAGCGTGGTTCCTGGAACACAGGAGCTGGATCCAAGTGTCCCCAACAGTCCAGTGGCCCTTCTGTCCAAATTTGCTGGAGGTAAGTCCTTGCCTCCCCACGCCAGACAGTAATCCTGTGCACTGCGTGAACTGCAGCTGCTAGGGCTTCTGTGCACTTTTGCAAGACTTCCTTCATGCACTGCACAGCGCAGCCCAGGTCCCCAACACTCCGTCCTGCATTGCCCAAGTCGCGGAGTTGATCTCCGACTTCGTGGGACCCTCTTTTGTTGTGCTGAGACGACCGCCGTACTCAGATCTTCTGAACTCCTGTTCAGGTGCTTCTGCAGGTGCTGCCTGCTTCTGCATTGTCTCTCTCTGTTGCTGAGCACCGCTCTGTCTTCTCCTCCAAGGGGTGACCTCCTGGTCCTTCCCGGGCCCTGACAGCACCCAAAATCCTCAACCACAACTCTTACAGCTAGCAAGGCTTGTTTGCAATCTTTCTGCATGGAAACAACTCGGCATCCTCCAGCACGCCGTGGGACATCTTCTGACCAAAGGAGAAGTTCCTGGCACCTTACGTTGTTGCAGAATCTTTGGCTTCTTCCACCCAGAGGCAGCCCTTTTACACCTTCATCCGGGGTTTAGTGGGCTCCTGCCCCCCCTGGACACTTGCGTGACTCTTGGACTTGGTCCCCTCCCTTTGCAGGTCCTCAGGTCCAGGAATCCATCTTCAGTGCTTTGCAGTCAGTTGTTGTCTTTGCAGAATCCCCTATCTCAACTTTACAGTCTTTCTGGGATAGCAGGATAACTTTACTTCTACTTTTTAGGGTCTTGCGGTGGGGTATCTTAGACACTCTTAGTGGTTTCTTACACTCCCAGCGACCCTCTACACTAGGCCTGGGGTCCATTCGTGGTTCGCATTCCTCTTTTGGAGTATATGGGTTGTGTTGCCCGTAGGCCTATTTTCTCCTATTACATTCTATTGTGTTCTACAGTGCTTGCACTACTTTTCTAACTGTTTACTTACCTGATTTTGGTTTGTGTGTGTATTTTGTGTATTTTACTTACCTCCTAAGGGAGTATATCCTCTCAGATACTTTTGGCATATTGTCACTAAAATACCTTTACTTTAGTAACTCTGAGTATTGTGTTTTCTTATGATATAGTGCTATATGATATAAGTGGTAGAGTAGGAGCTTTGCATGTCTCCTAGTTCAGCCTAAGCTGCTCTGCTATAGCTACCTGTATCAGCCTAAGCTGCTAGAACACTACTAATCTACTACTAAGGGATAACTGGACCTTGCACAAGGTGTAAGTACCACAAGGTACTATAAGCCAGGTCAGCCTCCTACAGTGATGGAAAAAAAGCTAAATATTTCTGAAAAGTAGACAAAATTCTGAATTTACCAAGGGCTAATTTATGTAGATCCTACAAGTTTTTCCTACAGAAAATAACAGCTGAAATTGAAAAAAATATTGAAAGTGGGGTGAAAAAACAGCCATTTTTCTCAGCGTTTTATTTGCAATGTCAGATTTTTTAAAGCAATATACTGTTATGTCTGCTGGACTCTTCTGGTTGTGGGGATATATAGGGCTTGTAGGTTCATCAAGAACCCTAGGTACCCAGAGCCAATAAATGAGCTGCACCTAGCAATGGGTTTTCATTCTATACTGGGTATACAGCAATTAATTTGCTGAAATATAAAGAGTGACAAATGGGTATCAAGGAAACCTTTGTATTTCCAAAATGGACACAAGATAATGTGTTGAGAAGCAGTGGTTATTTGCACATCTCTGAATTCCGGGGTGCCCATACTAGCATGTGAATTACAGGGCATTTCTAAAATAGACTTCTTTTTTACACAATGTCTTATATTTGGAAGGAAAAAATGTAGAGAAAGGCAAGGGGCAATAACGCTTGTTTTGCTATTCAGTGTTCTTCCAAGTCTCCCGATAAAAATGGTACTGCACTTGCATGGGTAAGCCTAATGTTCGCGACAGGAAACACAACATGGACACATCACATTTTCCCAAAGAAAACAGAGCTGTTTTTTGGAAAGTGCCAAACTGTGGATATTGGCCTCTAGCTCAGCCGGCACCTAAGGAAACCTACCAAACCTGCACATTTTTAAAAACTTGACACCTAGGGGAATCCAAGATGGGATGACTTTTGGGGCTCTCACCAGGTTCTGTTACCCATAATCCTTTGCAAACCTCAACATTTGGCTGAAAAAAAAAACACTTTTTCCTCACATTTTGGTGATACAAAGTTCTGGAATCTGAGAGGAGCCACACATTTCCTTCCACCCAGCATTCCCCCAAGTCTCCCGATAAAAATGGTACCTCACTTGTCTGGGTAAGCATAGTGCCCGTGAAAGGAAATGCCCCAAAACACTTTCTGGACACATCAAAATGATCAAATACAAAACTACCTATTTTTGTGGTGGGGGAACCTGCGTTTTTGGTCCTGGGCTCAGCAGCCATCTAAGGAAACCTACCAAACCCAGACCTTTCTGAAAACTAGATACCCAAGGGAGTCCAGGGAGGTGTGACTTGCGTTTTTTACCCAGAATCCTCAGAAAACCTCAAATTTAGTTAAGAAAATCACATTTTCCCACATTTCTGTGTGGAATCACCGCACCGGGACAATTTTCCTACAACCCAACATTCCCCTCAGTCTCCCGATAAAAATGATACCTCACTTGCGTAGGTGGGCCAAGTGCCTGTGACAGGGAAGAGCCAAACACATGTCGAAATTGAGGGGGAACCAAAGCGGGTCCAAAAAGTACAGTTTGAAAAAAATAGTTTTAGGCTGAAAAGTGCAGCAGAATTGTTATCGGTATAGATGAGACAATGCTGGGTGGTAGGAATTTTATGGTTTTCTGCAGATTCCGGAAAGTTTCATCACAAAAATGTGGGAAAAATGTGTGATTTCCAGCAAAGTTGGAGGTTTGCAGGGCATTGTGGGTAAGAAAATGGTGCTGAGTGCATGTGAAGCACACCACCCTGGACTCACCCAGATGTTTAGTTTTCAGATGTGTCTAGGTCTTGTGTATTTTTCTACATGGCAGCATCCCAAAGTCCAAAAAGTGCAACCCACACTATTTCAAGTGGGACAATTTTGAGAGTTAGCCAAGCTCTCATTGCCCAAATGTAAAACCAAAACTCAAAATAATCAAATGTTCTCTTCCTTGCTGTGGGATAACATGTTTTATGTGTGGGGGGAGAGCTGAAAGACGGTTACCCACTTCAGTTGGGGTGGGGGCATAACAAGGCCCATACTGGTTGGTAGCCACCACCCCACTATTTGATATATTTTTTTTTATAATTCCCTGGCACCTAGTATGCTTTGTGCCCCCACAGGGAATGGATCCGGGGTAATTGCCCCATCTGACCACTGGTGGGCAGAACATCTTTGGTCCCATGTATTTGGGGTAGGGGTATGGCCATACCCCCACCCTCTTATTTTGGAAAAAAAATCTTCCCTGGTGGGCTTTCTGCCCATGGGCTTTCTAAAAATAGGCAGATCTGCCCCCGGGGGGAGGCAGATATGGCCAACAATAATGTGCTCCCCATAGGGAGTGACCCTTGCCGAAGGGGTTGCCCCCCAAACAAAACACACACATACACACTCACCAATCCCTGGTGCCTAAGTGGGTTCTGCCCCCCCCCCCCCGGGGGCAGACCGGCCTAATAAAAACAGGGGTCGCTACCATTGCATGAAATCAGCACAAAAAAAAATCCTGGTGCCTAGTGGTTTCTAAATAAAAATAGGCCGATCTGCCCCCAAGGGGGACAGAAATGGCCTAACATAAATTTGCCCCTCAGGGGAACATAGGGGTCGCTCCCCTTGCGTGAAATTGTCACAAAAAAATAAAAACTACCTGGTGTCTAGTGGTTTCTGCCCCTCTTGGGGGCAGATTGGTCCTAACAAAAATAGGCCGATCTGCCCCCAAGTGGGGCAGAAATGGCCTAAACACAATTTGCCCCTCAGGGGAGTGACCCTTGCCTAAGGGGTCGTGCCCCACATATAAAAAAAGAAATCGATTACAAAAAATCCAAGGTTTCTAGGGTTTTCTGCCCTCCCGAGGGCAGATCAGCCTAATTACAATAGGCCGATCTGCCCCTAAGGGTGGCAGAAATGGCCTACAACAAATTTGCCTCTCCAGGGGAGCGATCCTTGCCTAAGGGATCGCCCCCCTTACGTGAAACTGACAAAAAAAACAATCCCTGATATCTAGTGGTTTCTGTTCCCCTTGGGAGCAGATTGGCCTAATACAAATAGGCCATCTTCCCCTAAGGGAGGCAGAAATGGCCTAAATACAATTTCACCCCCAGGGTAGAGACCCTTGCCTAGGGAGTCGCTCCCCATAGATAAAACAAAAAAGTAAATATTAAAAAAATATATTTCCCTGGTGTCTAGGAGTTTCTGCCCCCCTGGGGGCAGATCGGCCTAATTATAATAGGCGAATCTGCCCTCGGGGGCAGAAAAGGCCTAAAATATTTTGCGCCCCCTGGGAAGCAGCCCTTGCCCAACGGCCACTCCCCTTATGTATAAACATATATAAAAAACAAAACTGCCTGGTGTCTAGTGGTTTCTGCCCCCTTGGGGGCAGACTGGCCTAATACAAATAGGCTGATAGGCCCCCAAGGGGGGCAGAAATGGCCTAAAAGTAAATTTGCCCCCAAAGGAGTGACCCTTGCCTAAGGGGTCGCTCCCCACATGCATAAAACAAAACCAAACAAAACAAATGATCCCTGGTATCTAGCGGTTCCTGTCCCCCCTGGGGGCATATCGGCCTGATTATAATAGGCCGATCTGCACCCAGGGGAGCAGAAATGGCCTAAAAATAAATTGCCCCCCTGGGGAGTGGCCCGTGCCCAAGGGGCAGCTCCTCTTATGACACAAACGAAAAAAGAAAATTCCCTGGAGTCTAGTGGCATTTCTGCCCCCCCGATTTCATCGCGATCGGGCAGCAGAAATGCAGAGAGAGACATGAAAGGAGAGGAAAGGCCTTTCATCTTCTTTCATGCCTCTCTCGCCCCCTCCACATGATTGGAAGAGAAATGCTTTTGCATTTCTCCTCCGATAGCGTGGTGGGGGCAGCATCTGGTAAAGTCAGCGCGCAATCAAACGCTGACATCATCAGACGCCACGGTGGGGTCAAGGGGATCTGGGGGTGGAAGGGGAAGCGAGGGGGGTGCAAGGCCCCCAGGGGAAGCGGTACCGCTTCCCTCGTGGGCCCCTAGCTAGGCATAACGGTTCCGTCCTGGGCACCGAGCACTGCTGCTCAGGACTTAACCATTATGTCTAGGGCACCCGAGGGGTTAAACAACTGGGTTCATAACTGAAATAACAATAATTAGTACATTTAGAGACCTCTTTTTGCTCATCTTCTCTCCCCCCTCCCCACCCATCGTCGGAAACCCTTTAGATGAAGAAATCCAGAAATGTTGTGTTATGGAGTAACACAATTCTGCCATGAGTATAGAGTGTTGGCACTGTAGTTCTTCAATAGGACTCGAGGGGGAAGCCACAGTGGAACACTCAGGGTTCAGGTGAGAGACGTCTGCTGCTATCAGAGGTGTATGTCAGACTTTTTCCCACATTGAAAATGAACTAACTGAAAACGTTTATTCCTTTTTTGCTTTCCTGATAATTAGCCATCAAATGCCATTTGGGAGGTCAGACTTTTTCATGTAGTGGGACTACCTTACACTTGACCACAGCACCTAAAAATAGTGTGGCATCTCCAATAAATAGTTTTAATTATGACTAAAGTAGTTATCCTGATGGGGTGTGGTTAAGATGGTGCCAGTGTAGGAGCACCATTCAGGAGCTTCATTGACTGTAGCTCAACTTGGAGCAGATCAGGATGCTTAGAGACACTTTCCGGGCCGGGCTTGTCAACGCACTCCCCTCCAGTGTGCAGTCCATAAACTGAGGGATCCCCTGTGGTGATGCTGGCTGCAGTGCAGCAGTACTGTCTACAGACCTGGGGGCAAACAGCACATAGCAACACCACAAAATTAAATGATGGACGAAGTGTTGAACTTTCCAAACACACCCTCAGTCACAGATCCGAGTTTATTTCATTGTGATTTTGCTTCACGTCACCCCAGTTTGAACCCAGACATATGCAAATCAGTCTTGACCCTGCTCCCCGTGAGAACAGTCCAACCTAACTGCCAAGTCAGGTCCTACCTGGATCGGAAACAAGTATCCTGGGACCAGTTTCGGGGTATCACCCTTTGTCAGCCAGTCTAGCTTGAAATTAGTGGTGCAGTATGCAAGGGACCCATGTCTGGGCACACCCTACCCACTTAGGGTGCACATAGCAACACCACAAAACAAAATGATGGATGGAGTGTTGAAGCTTTTCAAACACTCACCCCCAGTCACAGATTGGGGTTTAATCCATTGTTATTTTGCTCAATACGTCACCCAAGTTTGGACACAGTCATATGCAAATCATTCTTGACCCTCCTCCCCATGGAATCAGTCCAGCCCCAGCTGCCAAGCCAGGTCTTCCCTGCATCCTGGGACAACCTCTAAATGGCCAGCTGGGCTCTGGATCCATCGTCGGGCTTGCCATTCATAAGGATTAGAGCCACTGATTGGAGTCATCAATAACGCTGATCTCGGTTACTCTACAGCAGTGGCTGAGCATCAGCATGCCCACAGCAGTCTGCCTATCCCACCTGATAAAGCAAGGGAGAGGTTAAGTGGCCGCTCATACTACAACACACACCGTGGGCCATGAATATCATACATCTCCATGCCCCTGAGTACTTACACTCTGGCTCATATGCACTCTAATGCCGGCGAGGAAGGATTAGAGCGAGGCCTGCTTGGGAGTCGGGTGCTGGCCAGGTGCTGGCCATGGGAGTGTCGGAGGGAGGTCGTGCACGGTCGCCTGCTGGGAGACTTGTCTAATCCAGCCTGGCCTTTCTTGGATGCCAGGGGTGGCATAGGGGAGCACCCCCCAAGCACCTCTCTGAGACGAGTGTGCCTGCCTGGGCCCACTGTACACAACCACACACTGCTACTGGGACCCCCCAATTGCCAAGGTGAAGGGGCAGACATGTTCAGTGGAGGCCCTTCACCCGTGGTGCCACGTGGACTGCTGTTGTGAACTACATGGCAAAAATCTCTTTGCCTCTGGATTACTGGTGCGAGATTTGCTAGACAGTAGGGAGCATTCCTAAGGGTGACTGGGCTTACCAACATTTGCAACAGTGGGGCACCAGCACCCCGCACTGCCTTTACCTGCATTTCCTTTACGACATAAAGGACCTGCCCTGCAGTGCAATGGCCTTCCAATGTAACACTAAAACAGATTTAACCCTCTGAGACTTGTTCACCAAGACCCCATCAAACTCACCCAAAGATGACTCCACTACCCTGAGTGGTACAGATGACACAACCCGATCAGGGGGTGATGCTACCTCAGTCACACAATCTTTTTTGGAGCAACTCTTTGGGGTCCTTAGGGAGGACTTTTCAACCCTTAAACAAGAAATAGCATCAGAGGTAAAAGAACTGAGAAGAGACTTTGGTAACTTAGGCCTAATGAATGGACTCACTTGAACAAACGTGTGACTCTCCTGAAGGACACTCACTGGTCGAGAACTACTTGCATTACAAGATACAAATTTGGAATTACAATACCAACTGAAGTAACTGTTCTCGGCTCTCCAACATCGGTATTAAACGGGTTTCCCTGCAGGTAATACGGGGGAATTTGGAGGATTTTGTGGTCCCCCTGTTCCACCTTGTGGCCCCAGAGCTTAAAGATCAAACCATAGTCCTCAACCGCATTCACAAGGCGGGACATCCTGCCCAATTTCCTGGCCAAGCATAGGACATTCTTACCTGTCAAGGAGACTATATTGACTGCAGTACATGATAAGCCCACTATAGATTTTGAAGACCTTAAAATAGGGTTATATGAGGACCTCTCATCGGTGACACTGCAATGCCGTCAGACCCTCCGGCCTTTGACGGATTCCTATGCAAAAATGGAATCAGTTACATATGATGACATCCCTTTCGCCTCCAATTCATATGGAATAATGAGATGCAGAGCGTCCATACCCTGGAAGTGACGCGAGTGCTTCCTTCTCGGAGATCCCCTCATTTCAGCGGTCAGAGCAGGACCTGGCTCCATCCATGGTGGATAACTCCACACACCCAGTGAAACTGAGTCGCAAAGAAAGAGCTGAGATGCCAAGTGCAGCTACATGAAAGTGTTTTGGAGGCAGATATTGATCATTGAAGTGCTCATATTTTAGAGTCGCTGTACAAAAAAAAAACCTGTAAACTTCACTCTTGTATAGCGCACTACTCACCCGTTAGGGTCTCAAGGAGCTGTATGCATACCACTGTGGAACCCCTCCTGGCTTTTCGCTGTGAAGCGCCCACTCCTGGACAGCCCCAGGGTGAAGTCAGGCATCCAAGCGCTGTGAGGGCCATTGTGGATATTAAGCAAGCTATTGCCCAGATTTACAGAGTGAGTCCCATTAATTAGATGAGGCACCGAGGTGAGAGTTATCTGGTCCAAGGGAATTGAGCCCAAGACCCGCTGAGGTGGAAATTAAATCCTGGTCCCGGGCCAGATCTCTGCATCAGGGTCTGCCACTCTAACCATTGTGCCACACTTCTCTACAAAGCAAAAGAGGCCCTTGCAGCACTACGAAGAAGACTCCCACGCCGCCGGAGAACAACTCAGGGAGCTGGGCATTGCAGGATGGAGTGCTCGGGGCTGAAGTTTCAGGATGTCCGAAGATCTCATGGAGAAGATGCCAAGTCGGTCGTCAATGCAGTTGGTGCCTGCAGAAGCAGGGGAGTGACTCCTTCACCCCAAAGGAGATTCCTTCTTTCTTCTGATGCAGGGTGAAGATGGACTGTCCTCAGAGGATGCATGACTGGGGAAATATTGTAGTTACCGGAAGGAGCCCGAGATACAATGTTGCAAAGGTGTCTTGCTTCTTTGTTGCAGCTTGTAGGGTCCTGAAGGGGTACAGATGCAGTTTCATTGGTCAGAAGTCGAAGTGGAGGTGCAGAGGATTCCTGCTGGAGTTTTGCAATCCAAATCGGAGAAACCAACCACAGGAGGGACCCTAAGTAGCCCCGGAAGGGGGATTGGTCACCTAGCTGGGTGACCACCCATCAGGAGGGGGCTCTGACGTCACTCAGATGCTCCCAGAGATCCATGCCAACCTTGAATCCAATATGGCAAAACCCAGAGACCCTCTGGAGGGCTGTGAGGGCCTACAATAGGGGTGACTTATAGTGACCTGGTGTAGTGACCTATAGTGAAAACGGGTGCATGCACCCTGTTCACGCAGACTTCAATGGCAGGCCTGCAGAGGTTGGTTGACGGAGATGGGATTGATGGATGTCTGGTGGCAGACACATCAGACGTAGAGGGATTACACTTTTTTCTCAGCTACACACCAGATGTATGCTTGTATATCCCAGTGTATTACTAAACTGACATCTGCAGTAGATATTGGAATAGCCATCCAATCCGACCACTCGCCTATTACCTTAAAGTTCACACCACTTAAATCTGCATTGTCCCCACGATCTTGGCGTCTCAGCACTAAGCTCCTTACCTATGACAGTACACTTACAAAAATTAAAGGTAGGATAGAGTCCTTTCTAGCTACAAATGACACCGAGTGTAACCACCACATTTCGGTGAGGGGTCAGTTTATTGCCATTGCAGTATGTGTCAATGCAGAAAGACGCCCTAAACATGCACAGCTGGAGAACGTGGTCAGTAAACTTGAGATTATACATAAAAACACTGACTCTGGAAATCTGACGGCAATTGAACACAGCTCGCAAGCAATTGAGGGCCCTCAATATGGGTTGGGCATAATATGCTCTGTTAAGAGTGAAGCAAAAATATTACGTGGGAGGGAACTAAGTGGGATGCCTTTTAGCTCACTGCCTCCACTCACAAGCTGTGGAGCAAGGAGTGGATGAGCTGAGGACGGCCAATGGTACCCTGACTCAACAGGAAGAACAGATTGCTACAGAGTTTGCATCCTTTTATTCTAGCTTATACTCCATGGAAGAGCTTGATGATGGCAGCTTCAAGGCGTTTCTGGCCTTAATCCCCCTGCCTTGTGTTCCACCAGCAATTGTCACCTGCCTCAATAAAGATGTAACCCCCAATGAGATCCTCCTGGCCATACAATGCCTCCAACCTGATAAAGCACCTGGCTAGATGGGTAGAGTTTTGTAAAACTTTTGGGACACTCCTAGCCCCCATACCGGTATGCCTGTACAATGATTTTAGCGCAACTGGCTCCCTAACCATCACAATGCAACTTGCAAAGATTGCGGTAATCATAAAACCGAGGAAGGACCCCATGTACTGCTCCTTAGACCACCCCATATCACTCTGAAATGTTGATGCAAAGATATTTACAGGTATACTGGCCAACAGGCTAGCTCCCTCATGCAAGGGCTGGTAGATCCTGATCAGACTGGGTTTATCTCTAAAAGGAGCTGTAGGAACAACACCAAGCGCATATACCACCTTGTGGACAAGACACAACGCTTCCGTGTACCTATGCTCCTTCTGTCCATAGATGCAGAGCAGGCATTTGACCGGGTCCAATGGCCATACCTTCGCACACTGTTGACTCGCTATGGTCTGGGGCACAGATTCTGCAAGTGGATTCAATGCAGCTACACCTCTCCCAGGGCGATGGTGCGAGTTAACGGGCACCTGTCTCGACACTTCACCACTGCCAGGGGCACAAGAAAAGGTTGTCCCCTATCGCACTTGTTATTTGCCCTGTACATTGAGCCCTTTGCTGAATGTATACGCAGACATCAGCAAAATTCCGGCAGTAGCATGGGAGGAAGGTCACATAAGCTTGCTCTTTATGCAGATGGTGTCCTGTTATTCTGATCAACACCTCGGGCCTCTCTGGAAAGCAGTTATGACTGGTGACCTTTGGGGAAGTCTTGGGGTTCAAAACTAACCTTAAAAAATCATCCATCTTGAATCTCACTGTGGCTGAAGCTGTTAAGGCCTCACTGGAGATTGACATTCCATTCACTTGGGCCACACAGGGGGTGAGATACTTGCCCTTGCAAATATACCCCACCCTTGCGTCTACGACCAATCATGACTATTCAACGGTCATGTCAACTGCACGTTCAGATCTGTCCAGGTGGAGGGGATGTGGCCTTTTTTGGCTGGGCCATCTAGCAGCAGTCCAGATGATGCTCTTGACAAAAATATTAAACAAATTGCAAACATTACTGCTTCAATCTCCCTCTCAGACTCTAGATAAATTACAGAGTCTTATATGGGAGTACCTCTGGGACAGAAAGAAAGTGAGGATGGCGATGGCACAGGTATATCTGCCTCAGGCAGAGGGAGGACTGGGGGTCCCCACCTTTTGAGCTACTTCCATGAAGCACAACTGTGCTATATGGTGGAATGGTCCAGTCCGAACACCGAAAAACATTGATGCTTTATTGTTCAGCCAGTGGCAGGCGTCCACATTGGGAAGGTGATGTGGTTACTAAGGGCACACTGTCCACCTGGAGTATACATTTCACCCATACTGCGAGCCACTGGTGGGGTGTGGGACAGGGTACACATGTAAAAGGGTTTATTTACACCTATCTCTCTCCAGAGACCAATAATAAGGACTCCTAACTTCCTGCCTGCACTGACTGACCCCTCCTATAGTGTGTAGCAGGATGCTAACTGCAAAAGAATAGGCAACCTCTTTGATGCGGACGGCCTTATGGAATTTTCCCAGTTTCAGTCAGGTTATGGACTACCACTAACAGCCCACTGGCAGCACATAGAGGTCGACCACTGTGTATCTCCACCCTCAATTCATCCCCATGCCACAATTCCTCTTACTCTGTTTGAGAAGTCAGCGCTTACTTGCACCACCAATAACCGTCTCGCTAACATATATGCTTTACTCGTCACACCACCAAATCTGGCAAAAACACCTGCACGACATAGTGGGAGGCCGAATGTGAATGCACTTTTATGGACAGAGAGTGGCATACTACATCACACCCAAGCATCAGCGTGTAGCACATCTAGTAAGTAGATGTTCCTTAGAATAGCTGACTATTGGTACTATATTCCAGCAAGGGTTGCACACTGGAAACCGGGAGGAAGCAATGCATGCTGGCAACAATCCAGCCAGACAGCTACATTTACACATATCTTGTGGCAATGTCCTAAAATCCGTGCTTTTTGGCAGGAAATACTAGCAGTGATAGCTAGCATAGATGGCACAGCTATTCCTCGATTCCCCAGTTATGTTTTACTGAGACTTCTGAACCAACTAACATACCCACTAAGATCCACTAATGGACGCACCATCACGTTGGTGCTGGGGACTGCTAAACTGCTCTTGCTTTCCCGCTGGGGCTCAAACTCAATCCTAACCTTTACAGATTGGCTCCATAAACTGTGGGATCTACTGGGATTGGAGAAAGTGACGGTGGTTGTGACGTCCTCGCTGCCATTATTTTTAAACCATGGGGATCTTGTATTTATTACCTCTCGGATGAATACCGAGAATTGACGTGCCCAATATGTTTGCGAAACCTTTGATTGACACACAACAATGGAGATCAGACATAACTAGATGGCAGGTGATTGTCTGGGGCCCGACCTCCGCCCCACTGTCAGGCTTCCACCCTCCTCTTTAAAATTTTTGATGTCTTACATTCTTCGATAGTCGTCATTGGGTAATAAACCCTATTCTCCCCATCCCTTGTCTTTTCATGACAAATTCACTTTTTCTTCCTCTTTGAAATTGACTGAAATTTCCCCACTGGCCTTTGGATGCAGGTGAGAGGATTGCTGTATTTGTTGAACACATTCATAAAGATGGTAAAAGAGATATTAAATCAAAAGGGGTTATCCTCAGTCCAGTGTTGTGCTTTTTTGTGACTCTTTCAAACTACCATTCACTGCAATGTATTTCACATGAACAATGGTGGTTCGTAATCACCAAAACCCAAAGCAACTTTTATATTTCATTTACCCTTCCTTCTAAATAGTACTTTGAAAAAACATACGCATAACAAAAACTTTGCCATTTACATTCCTAACTGTATGGGTTATGCTTAATATAGCTATATTATAAAAGAAAGAGGGCCCTCCCCAGTAGTTATTGTCTGGGATAGACTACTCCAGTCAATAAATATCTGAAAGTACTAAGGCCCATATTTATACTTTTTGACGCACAACTGCGCCAACGCAGTTGTGCGTCAAAAATGTTACCGCCGGCTAACGCCATTCCAAAGCGCAATGCGGGCGCCTTATTTATTGAATGACGTTAGCCGGCGCTGCGGACTGGTGTGCGTCAAAAAAAATTACTCACACCAGGCAGCGCCGGCGTAGGGGAAAATGGAGCTTGGGCGTCAAAAAATGGGGCAAGTCAGGTCTGAGGCAAAATTCAGGCCTCAACCCGATTTGCGCCATTTTTTTTGACACCCAACCCCCATTGAAATGACTCCTGTCTGAGCAAAGACAGGAGTCATGCCCCCTTGCCCAATGGCCATGCCCAGGGGACTTATGTCCCCTGGGCATGGTCATTGGGCATAGTGGCATGTAGGGGGGCACAAATCAGGCCCCCCTATGCCACAAAAAAAATACTACAAAAAAACTTACCTGAACTTACCTTAACTTCCCTGGGATGGGTCCCTCCATCCTTGGGTGTCCTCCTGGGGTGGGCTAGGGTGGCAGGGGTGTCCCTGGGGGCATGGGAGGGCACCTCTGGGCTCCTTCTGAACCCACAGGTCCCTTAATGGCTGCCCTGCCCCAGGTTTTTTAAGGCCTGCCCCCTCCTGTGCGTCAAAATGACGTCACAGTATAAATATGGGGCACAGGCCTTAAAGTCATTTTTTGGAAGGGAACGCCTACCTTGCATATAATTAACGCAAGGCTGGTTCCCCCTTCCAAAAAATGGCGCACATGGTGGAACTTTGACGCCCGCTGCGTCGGACGTCAAAGTATAAATATGGGTCAGGGTTTGCGCCGAATGTGCGTCAAAAATTTTGACGCACATTCGGCGCAAACAGAGTATAAATATGCCCCTAACTGCTTTGGATAGAATTGTTCACAAGTGTATGTGATTGTGCATCTTCACGTGTGGCAATTAGAGTACGTGTCTTCAGTGTGGCGGCATGTATCTCCAATGGTTTACCGCCATTGAATGTCCGCTGTGGTGATTCATGGATGCAGCCAGTTTAACACTGACCTTTGGGCTGGTGGACTTGTGTTTGTGGCTGTATAGTGACGGATTGCTATGTGTGAGTCATAACATGGGTAATGGTAATCCTCTGCCGCAGCAGTATGTTGGCGGAAGTCAGCATGGCGGTAAGCAGTACTTACCACCAATGTCATAATGAGGGCCATTATCTTGAGTTTTACATGTCGTGATAATGAAAAACTCCCATAGTCATTCTCATCACTATGAGGCCTGCTCCTCTTGTAGGCCAACATTGGCAATTGGCAATTCCTTAATAAACCTTGAAGCTTTAATTCCTAATCTGAAATGAGTTGTTACATCATGTTTTATATCATTGGAATGGTAATGATAAATCCTCTTTATTGGTAAAGTCAGATTTATTATTACTATTTTAGAAATGCCACTTTTAGAAAGTGGGCATTTCTCTGCTCTCTCTGCTCTGTGTGCCTGATAGCCTGTCTCTAATACACGTCTGGTTTGGGTGACAGCTACATTTGTGCATTCCCACCAGATGCCCACACACAGGACAGTCAACTGCATCTGCATTCATCTGCATACTGATGAGCCTTCCTGGTTTATAAGGGTGGAGAGGAGCTCACATCTGCACTTCGGAGGGAAGTACCTGTCTCGACAGAGAGGTTACCCCCTACTGAAATCAGGGCTTAGTTGAAATGGGGACCTGCACACTTCAGAAGGAGCCTTTGAAGTCATCCCCCACATCAAAGACACTTTTTAGTATAAGTACTGGTAATCTGACCACCTGAATTTAGAACACTGCTGGACCTGAAGGAAACTCTACTGGAGTAAAAAAGGCTGTTTTGCCTCCTTGCTGACCCTAACTATTCCCAGGAATTGCTGAGCTGCCCCAAAGACTGCTGACCTCTGCCTTGCCCAGGAACTAAGGACTACCCCAGAGTGACTCCAAGGGCTTGCTGGCTTGCCCCCTTTTCTTCCCTGAGGTCTCAGGAACATGAGAGACCTGTGAGTCGCTTAAACCAAATTTGTTGCACTGTTCCTCAAGCACTCGCTCTCTGCTTCAAGGGAGCATTCCTGACTGGTCACTAGAGTGGGAATGTGGCACATAACTTCCATTCCTACCTTGCTTTGGGAGAAGGGGACCATTCCTTTTTGAGATCTCCCTGGCGAGAGTGGCACTTCATTACAACCTGCACCTGATAAGATTGCCCGGTCACGTGGGGCATGGCCAAGGCGTCAAGATGGCGGACGCACTTTCATAGTGCTCCGGACCCCTCCGTCATCCGCCTTGAATCCGCCCGGAATCCTCCTCTCCCAGGTGACTTCCTCCCGTCGAGAGGATGCCAAGACCTCCTGCCCCGAGATGAGAGATAAAAGCGGGGCCCGGGCCCGATTCGGGGGCTCGGACGGACCCACAGAGTCGTGGCCGCGAGGAACGGCCGGGAACGTCGGAGGCCCCGGACGAGGGTGGGGCCCACCGGGACGGACCCGGGGAGAGAGGCTGGGGCTGTCTCTGGCCCACTGCCCCCTGCCTGCCCCCCTGCCTCCCCCCACCTCCCCAAAGCGGGGGATGGGGCCAAGAGCTGAGCGGCACAGTGGGGCGGAGAGCGGCCCGGGTCGCGACCGCAAGAGGGCCCGGGTGGACCTGAAAGCTTGCGGCCTGCGGCCGGCCGCGAAGAAGAACCGAGAGCGCCGGGGGAGCGGAAGCCCCGAAAGAGAACGAAACCCAGTGGAACGGATCTGGGGAGGGGGCCTTGTCCCCCGTCTTCTCTCCTGCATCCCCCCTTCCCGGCGGGGAGGCCGAAGCCCGGAGCTGGGACGTGGAGGTTGGCCTGGATCGCGACTGTGAATCGGAGGGAAGTGATCCATCACCGAGGCGACCACAGGAGGAGGTATTGGGCCGGGGGGGCCCCATTGTGACTGAAACCCGGGGAGGAGTACTGGCACCCTGACGGAGAGGTTCCCACTCTTCTTGATAGACAATCCTCCGCCCCTCCATCGCTTCTGCCACCATCACCCCCTCATCTCCCTCCCCCCCCGGGAAAGACGAGGGGAGAAAAACACCGAACACCGGGGTTGCCCCTCGGGCTTTCGTACCTACGGCCCGAGCTCTACGAAGCAAGGCCACAACGAGGGGGTGACACAGAGCCAACCACCAATCACAAAAGATCGGTTAGTCACCCACTGCGCGAGAGACCAGGGAGATCGAGGTAGAAACCAGACATAATTAGCTATACAGAAACAACAAGAACTTAAACAAGGGCGGTTTCTGATCCCGGCCAAAAACGTAATAAGACCATGGGCAAAGATAAAACATCAAGACAATCGACAGCCCAGACAAGGATAGAACAATATGCCACAAACGCAACGGGGCCCCGAACAGAGGCCCATACCCCAGGCGAAAGAGACAACCAAGCACCAACCTCCAGAGACTTAGAAACAATCCTTCAGGCCATCCACACGTCCCAGGCCGCGGTGGAGGCTAGAGTTGGGGAGGTCAGGGAAGAAGTGACTCTGGTGCGCCAAGACGTACACAATGCCACGGCCCGAATCACGGAGGGGGAGGCCAGACTATCCACGGTGGAGGACGAGGTAAAGACCCTAAAAACACAAGTGTCCGTTCTCATATCTCCAACGGCAGAGTTGCACCGAAGGGCCGAAGACGCTGAAAACAGATCAAGACGAAACAACCTCAGACTAGTTGGGCTCCCAGTAGACACAACCACAGCGTCCCTTACCGAGTTCCTGGAGGAATGGTTTTGCTCTTGGATTCCGAAGGACCGTCTTACCCTGTGGTTCGCTATTGAGTGGGCACATATAGCCCTTCAGATGAGACCTCCGCCGGGATCCCCGCCGAGACCAGTAATTCTCTGCCTCTTCAATTTCAAAGACAGAGACATGATCCTACAAGAAGCACGAGCCAGAGGAGATCTCCTCTGCAATGGAGATAAAATCCTCCTCTTCCCTGACTACACTACAACAAATGAGACGCTCCTTTCTAGAAGTCAAGCAAAAACTAAGAGCAATGAACATCCAATACCGCTTACTATTCCCTGCGAAGCTGAGGGTAGTCCATGGGAACAGAACACACTTCTTCGAACAACCAACCGAAGCATGGACATGGCTAACAGAAGAACTGCCACTCAGACAGACCGGGGAACAAACTGATTGGTCACTCAACGGAAGCAAACTCAACCACCGGCCAAAACGAACAATTACCAAGGGACACCACACGAGGTCGAGACGACGCAGAGGGGGACAGAGCTCCCGCTCGAACTCCCCAGCGACGGCAGCGGCGCCCATGCCTGCTAGCCCGAAAGGCAAAAGATCACCACAGACAGCTAATGAAAAAGAAAATGGAAGAGACTCGAAACAACGGAGCCCGCCCCGGGCCGTGGCCGACTCGCCGGGAATCACAGATCTATCCTGCAGCCCGATTATAAAATAGGGGGCTTGAGAGGGGTCTTTGGAAGGGGAGGGAGGAGAGGGAGAAAGGCAAACAAACTAAAGTACTAATATTGCCAACAAATAACACCAGCAAATGCCTTCAATTCACTGATCCGACATTATGGAGGGGTCCACCACTGCTCAACCAGTTAGTTAGTTTAGTTCGAAGTACCATCTCGCCGGGTTCAAGGCGCGATGTTCAGAGGTAAGGGCGACAGATGCTTCTGGGGGGAAGTATGGGGTGGGGAGGGAGTTGGGGGGATTCAAACGTTACACCTATTAGCAAAGGGTAAGACACCGTTCATTGTCACGTTGCCATGTTTGTTGATTTTAAAAATGGCAAAAACACAGGACAACCAACAAACAAATCGGGAAAAGGTAAAACAGCTCTCGAAGACATGTAGGGAGACCTGGGAGGGAGGCACCCTAAACCTAAAACAACCACGCCTGCAAGGCAGAGCCAAGACAATCTTACACACAAACCCTGATGTACCCAACACAGGCCATTTCGTGGAATGTAAACGGGCTGCTAGATAAGATCAAACACACTGCAGTGTTCAATTTCACACATAGGCAGAGATACTTCTCTTGCAAGAAACACACCTGGCCGGAGAACACTGCCCCTTCCTATCAAGAAGGGGATATGACAGAGTCTATCACGCCGGGTTCATGAGGGGTTCGAGAGGGGTAGCGATCCTTTTACACCGTTCCTTCCCCCTGAAGGTTATGCAGACCTGGAAGGACAAACAAGGCCGATTCGTGGCCATTACCGGGACAATAGAGGGAATGACAATCAACATAGTTAGTACATATATTACCCAACCTTACAACGAGGAACCATTAAAGAACTAACACAAATCCTCCTAGACCTACCCTCAGGACTGACTGTTATGGGGGGCGAATTTAACGCAGTCCCAAACCCTAAATTAGACGTGGAAGGCCCAATAACCACCCACAGATGGGACATGGCGACGGGCCTTACGAACTGGATGACAGCAATGGGACTCAGTGACATCTGGCGACTGAGACACCCACGACACAGACAATACACTCACACCTCAGCACACACGGCTCGCAATCCCGAATAGACTTGATACTAATACCCAGTGTAGACTGCGGTGCCACATCACATATTGAAATACTGGCAAGAGGCATATCAGATCACGCACCACTACGCATAGCTCTAGGTCAGGCCCGGCAGGCGAACCGACCTATGTGGAGATTAAATGCTTGGTACCTACAAGACGAAGAATTTGTAGAACAGCTACAGGAGGTACAAAACAAGTATTTTGGCCTGAACGAGGGATCGGTGTCTTCACCTGGCATTTTGTGGGTGGCAGGCAAGGCTATCCTGAGCGGGTCAGCCAGAGGCCTGATGAGAAAGCTATAATGTCAAAAAACTCAAAATATTGAATCACTAGAGAAACAAGCAGCAGAGCTAGAACTAGCACAAGAAGGGAGCCCCAACGAAAGGGGGGCAAGACAGCTGTCCCTGATGCGAGAGGAAATCAGAGATCTGCCCCTAGAAGCAGCAAAAGCTCTCTGGCGAGCAAGCACAGCAAGAATATATGGATGGGGGGACAAAACAGGGAAGTTACTACACTGGCTGATGTCCCACCACAGAGCCTCAGCCATTATTTCCGAAATATGGGACGGAGAAAAGGGCAGAGTCGAGAAACGCCAAGATATAGCAGAGGCCTTTGCCCGCTACTACAAAACACTATAAAAGGCCTCAGACTCCGTCGACCCAGCCCATGGCCGTAGACTACTAGACACAATCCCCCTGCCCCGTCTGCCCCCTCCAGAAACGCAGATTCTAGACGAGCCTTTGCAAGAAGAAGAGATAAGCAATGCCATCTCGAGACTGAGAGCTGGAAAAACCCCAGGCCCTGATGGCTTCCCCGCAGAATACTACAAGAAATACAGGAAGGAGCTAATGCCACATCTGATGGCCCTTTTCACAGAAGTAGAACAACAGGGGCGCTTCCCGAGAGGGCTAGACAAAGCCACCATAGTAGTGATTCCCAAATCTAATCCTCCATCATCACACTGTGCAGACTATAGACCGATCTCATTGATCAATTGCGAGGTCAAGATCCTAGCCAACATACTCGCAACACGTCTCAAAAGAGTATTACCACAACTGATCCACGCAGACGAATGTGGGATTATGACAGCCCGCAGCACCCATCACTGTATCCGCTGCCTTCATGTGGCCCTCAATGAAAGACACAAACTACCCTGAGACTTAGCGCTGCTCTTTATTGACTTTGAGAAGGCTTTTGACTCCGTGGACTGGAACTTCCTATTTATGGTACTACAGAGGGCGGGATTGGGACCGAGGTTCTGTCAACTAACCCAAGCGTTGTATGCGGATCCTTCGGCCCGGATACAAATTAACGGAACCCTATCATCACTCTTTGAAGTCAGAAGGGGAACAAGACAGGGGTGTCCGCTATCCCCCCTTCTCTTCGCCCTAACTATAGAACCCCTGGCCCAGATGTTCCGAACAGACCCGGAATACTGTGGCTGGAAATGGAAACACGCTACAGAAAGTAAAATAGCTCTATACGCAGATGACGTATTACTTTATATGGGCACCCCAAGCACGTCTGGCCCACGCAGCCTCCAACTCCTTAAGAGCTTTGCAACGGCCTCAGGCCTGAAGATGAATCCAGCCAAATCGGTTTTGGTCCCTTTGGTAAATACCCGAGACTGCTTTGACTGGCAGGACACAATACCCCTTCGCAGACTGAGCTTTAAATACTTGGGCGTCTGGGTAACCCTCCTGCCGGAACTAACCTGGGCAAAAAACGTAGACTCGCTGTTAACACGAGTCAAGACAGACCTACAAAAATGGCAGACACTACCACTGAACATAATGGGGCGGGCAGCCTTATATAAAATTATGATTCTACCCAGATTAACGAATGCCTTTCAGAACTTCCTCTCCCCATCCTACGTTCATGGTTTCGAACCTTAGAAACAGCGACACTACAATTCCTCTGGGGCGGGAACAGACACCGGGTAGCCACAAAATACTGCAAGAGGGGAACACACGAGGGAGGCCTGGGGATGTCTGACCCATACCTATACTATTTGGCGACACAGATTCTAACAATACATGACTGGTTCAACGGAGGGTGGTCGGACCCAGCTTACCAAATGGAACTGAACACTCTAGGCTTCCCACGCATCTTGGATGCGCTGTACGGTACACCTCTTCCCCAATGTATGGGCGAGACAACTAGAGCCGCCCTCCTGGCATGGCGGGCTGCGCTGAGACACACCCAAGGGAATGCAGTAATCACCCTACAGACCCTGCTGTGGAGAGGGAAATGGATGAACAACACCGCCACACTGGAGGGATTCGCAGAATGGGATAAACTGGGGATTTCATTGGTGGGAGACATATGGAAGGGAGAAACGCTAAAATCCTTTCAGGAATTACAGACAGAGTTCCAACTATCCCGAACACAATTTTTTAAATACCTTCAACTCAGACATGCCATAGGAACACAACTCCCCAAGAACCCACTACCGGAATTTAACCACCTTGAAGCCAAAACACTAATGGGAAACATGGGAGGGAAAGGGATATCACAACTCTATAGAATGCTGATTAACAACACACCAGGAGACGCGAGTTCGATGAGGTCGGGGTGGGAGACCTGGACTGGGGCTTTAGAAGACTCGGAATGGGCAGAAGCATTAGAAGTCCCCAAAACCCTAGCCATATCAGCAAAATTACGCACCATACAATTTTACTACCTACACAAAGCATACTTGGCGCCTAATAGGCTTTCACAGGAGGGAATATGGCCAAACAGCTGCTGCCCCCGCTGCGATATGGAACGCGCAGACTTCTTCCATATGGTTTGGTGTTGTCCGACTCTGCAGATCTACTGGGAAAAGGTGTTAAACGAACTAAATAAGACAATAGGGACAAAACTCCAACTCTCCGCCTACATGGTACTACTGGGAATCATGGAGGGGGGACTAAGATCACGGTCCAACCGAGCGTTCATCGGGATGGCCCTGCTGGTGGCCAAAAGAGACATAGCCGCGGCATGGACCTCGCCTGCCGGCCCCATTCCCTGCAGAAATGGAGAAAGGGTGTAGACTGGTGCGCAATCCAAGAGAAACAAATATATGAATCGAGAGGATGTCCGCGGAAATATGAAAAAATATGGGGCCCATGGCTCGGAACACTGTCATTGATTAGACCGAACCGTCCTCCTCCTCCTCACTGAGCGAGATCAAGGAACTACATATGCCGTCCCCCGAGAGGAAAAGAAAAACATGTACACAGTAAATGTATTACAATTGAAATGTTCGGTTGTACCTGTGGTAAAAGGTCGTTGCCATAATTCTTTGAGAACAATAACATTTGGGTATAAAAAAAAAAAGATTGCCCGGTCACTGTGAACAATTCCAACGCACTGGGTACACCTCTGCTGATCTCCATGGGCACTGGCGACGGAGGTGCAAAGCCCATTTGCCCAGGTAGCTGCAATGCACTGTAAGCACTATCAACATGCCTGTCTTGTGAGCAGAGGCCGATTCAGCATTAACGTCAGCATGTATCCAAGTACTCAATTTGCCCTAGTCCTCGACGGTGTGATTAATTGCTAAACTTGGACCCAAGAGATCCTGAACTCTGATATGATACCACCCTAGTGGGGTTATAATTGACTTGTGTGCACCGACTTCTAAGACAGCAAATCACCGTAAAGACTCTAAGACGAGTCCCATCTGAAGCACTGCATTTGATATCTTGAAAAGTGAATAACTCCTATTCTACTGATTGGAATCTTTGTATTTTGGTCTCATTCAACTCAGATAAATGCTCTGCACAAATACTTCACACATTACCTCTTAAATTAAGCCTGCCTTTTGCCTGTCAGTTTAACAGAGAGTGAGCACAGGTTAATTTAAAATGTGTATCTGACTTGCCTCGACTAGGATTCTTGTCCCTACTTGGACAGGGTGCATACCTCTGCCAACTAGAGACCCAATTTCTAACACATTTACAAAAGAACATAAAGGATTAAGGTTGAGGCTTGGTCACTAGACCTTGCCCCCATAAAATGACTGAAGCTGAAAGCAAAGCCGTTCACATGGAAGGGGCCAAAGGTGTGTGAAAATGCCATATAGTTGGTGACTGGAATGCTTTGCTGGCAAACCTGATGAAACTGCATATGATATGCTACCTCTGTAGCTCTCACTATTCTATCTATATGGCTTTTTTGAGCCACTTCTTTCAAAATTCTCACGTGACATTCTACTCCAATCCTACAATGCTTCTGTGATTCCCTCTAGGAATGGAGATCTCTGACACCATATGGAAATACTTACCCACTCCCTAATACTACTCCTCTCAATCTTTACCCTTTTCATCCTTCCATCCCCTGCTTCTCACTTGTACACTAGTTTACAACTACTCTACACCATTGCACTGCCTAGACCCTGTCACTCTCTTGTCTGTCAAAACAATGCAGTAGTGACAATTGTTAACCATTGATGACTGTGTTTCTGACTTGTTTGACTTGTCATTCGGACATTTTTGCAAACCACCCTGCCTGTGGCAGATGCTGTGGACTTAATTATATTACCTGTGAAGTGAAGCAGGCCCCCAAAAGCAATTATATCCTGAATTGTAATTTGTGTACACAGTTTCTAATAAAATATGCCTCACACTCTTAACATCCATTCTACTATCTGCTACTGCTCATATCATTCTTTTACTCAGCTATGTAGTGTCTTCCATGATTTAGATTGGAACCTTAGTAGGTCCCTGAGGACTCGGAATCAGTGTGTGACGTTAGCTTAGTTGCTAGAATAGAATGCATGAGAGCTTACTTTAGAATATTGAGTTCACAGGAACACCCAGAGGAATATAGACTTGTGATTTACATCTCCTGTGTGTCCTAGTCATTCAGCGGGTACCACGCTGGGGAAGGCTCTACAGCCAAATATTTTCGCCCTCCCCTACACAGATGCAGAAACGATGATAGATACTTATGTTTTCAACCACCAGTTCAAATACTCAAAGATTGTTAAAAATGATGCTAGTGTAAACAAATCTGTGCTCCACAATTTGGCAAAATCAGCCAGGAGGCCCTGCTGATGAAGTCTGAAGAGAAAATACTATGCAGGATTATAGACCTAAATCAACACGATGATTTCTAGATGAAACATGGATATTTAGTTAGGAAGTTGGAGAAAAATTTAAATATGTGCCCATTTACAAAATACTGGTGCTAATTTTTTGATTTTCCACAAACTAAGACATAGCTGTTAGTTCCATTGATATTTGGGCAATCCAGTTAGTGCCAGGGTAAATAAGTTATCAAAAGCCACACAAACGCCAACCCCTTCAAAAATAGAGTGAGTGTGCATGTACCAGGTACTGTGAAGTCTCAGCCGCAGTGCTGCACCTGTTCAAAATCTTGAGGACTGCTGGATACTGACACAATACGTAGGCACACTGCAGTTCATTGCAATGAGAGTTTACGACTATGTAGCTGGGGGATCTTCTGATTAAAAAAGTCAAAAATATGATAAGATGAAGAACAGGTACAAGCCCCGCCATTGGCATAGTCCATCTGGCAGTAACTAGAGAAGATGAAAGGTCAGTAATTGAAGAGAGGAAGGCAGGGCAAAATGAGAGGAAAGTCACTTTAACTCTGTAAAAATGACCCTCCATCCTCCTAGTATAACAAAAATAGCTTTTTTCTGACAGTGTTAAGAAATAGCTAAGGGGCTTATTTATAGGCCCCTAGCACCAAGTTGCACCACATTAACGTCATTTATTTTGAAGTTAAAGTGGCCCAACAAAGCTAAAATCCCTGCGCCGTATTTACAGAGTGGAGCAACGCATGCATTGTGCCACTCTGTAACCCTTTGCTCTACATTATGCCTGTGCCAGGCATAATGTATGCAAAGGGGGCATTCCCCTGTTAGAGTAGGTGGAAAAATGGCGTAATTATGCAATTTTTTAAGCCACTTTTAATGCCTCAAGACCACCCGTTAAAAGGGGCCTTCCATTCTTTATAATGTGGTCCTATGTACTCTGCAGGAGTAGCGCCAGTATTTTACTATACTGCCTGCAGATGAATAGCGTCATGAACGATGACGCTATTGCCCCCTATCCTGTGCCATGCTGCGCCGTATTTTAAATAGGGGGTTGTTAAAGGGCTCAGAGAAAGTGGCGCTGCACTCTGTGTAGCACCACTTTCCATAAATCTGCCCCTTAGATTCCTAAACATGGTCACTTTCAACTACGGCAACCTTTGATCTGACCTTCTACAGCTGCAGATGAGCTATGAGCATCAATAGACATTCTGAGCTCGGACTAGTTTAATCTTCTTCCAGACACTAGTCAGCTTTTGAGAACTTTGATTGTATGGAACAAACATGTGGCTGCATTGTTCTCCTTTGTGTTCCTCTAATCTTCGTTATTCCTTTTGTATTTTTGTATATTGTGTTTTTAATGCTGATTCCCCAGTGGGCCTGTTTTGCACTATAAAAACTGAAAACAAGTAAATAAATAAATGATGCTGTTCTCATTTTACAGTTCAGTTTTACGATATTTAGCAGGTGCTGTATGTACTGGGTGATCAGTTAAAAAACATGTTTGATGCATTTTTTAACAAAACATTAAGGCCCATATTTATACTTTTTGACGCACAACTGCGCCAACGCAGTTGTGCGTCAAAAATGTTACCGCTGGCTAACGCCATTCCAAAGCACCATGCGGGCGCCTTATTTATTGAATGACGTTAGCCGGCGCAGCGGACTGGTGTGCGTCAAAAAAAATTACTCACACCAGGCAGCGCCGGCGTAGGGGAAAATGGAGCTTGGGCGTCAAAAAATGGGGCAAGTCAGGTCTGAGGCAAAATTCAGGCCTCAACCCGATTTGCGCCATATTTTTTTACGCCCAACCCCCATTGAAATGACTCCTGTCTTAGCAAAGACAGGAGTCATGCCCACTTGCCCAATGGCCATGCCCAGGGGACTTATGTCCCCTGGGCATGGTCATTGGGCATAGTGGCATGTAGGGGGGGCACAAGTCAGGGCCCCCTATGCCACAAAAAAAATAAGAAAAAAAACTTACCTGAACGTACCTTAACTTCCCTGGGATGGGTCCCTCCATCCTTGGGTGTCCTCCTGGGGTGGGCAAGGGTGGCACGGGGTGTCCCTGGGGGCATGGGAGGGCACCATCAGGCTGGGCGCCGTTTTTTAAGTCCTGCCCCCTCCTGTGCGTCAAAATGACGTCACAGTATAAATATGGGGCACAGGCCTTAAAGTCATTTTTTGGAAGGGAACGCCTACCTTGCATATAATTAACGCAAGGCTGGTTCCCCCTTCCAAGAAATGGCGCACATGGTGGAACTTTGACGCCTGCTGCGTCGGACGTCAAAGTATAAATATGGGGCAGGGTTTGCGCCGAATGTGCGTCAAAAAATTTGACGCATATTCGGCGCAAACAGAGTATAAATATGCCACTAATTGTGTGAGAAGAAGAAAGTACCGTTCTTGCCACCTGTCTCTTAGCGTAGCCAGGGACAGATCTATGGCCTGATTTATACTTTTTTAGCACCGCATTTGCATCATTGTTTTTTACACAAAAGCGGCGCAAACATAAAATTCAATTATGGTCCCTATTTATACTTTTTGTTGCAAAACTGCACTAAAGCAGTTTTTCACCAAAATGTTTTGCACCGGCTTGCACTATTTCTGTGCACCAGCCGGGCACCATATTTATGGAATGGTGCAAGCCGGTGCAAAGGGTAGGCTAGAATAAAAAAAATGGCTTTAGTCGGGTGGGGCTGGCGGTATAGAAGAAGGGGGTTTAGCACCAAAAAATGACTTTAGGCAGGATAGAGTAAAAAAAAAAATGACTGTAACCAGTGCTAAACCTACCATGCCACATGACTGCTGCCTTAGAAAAGGCAGGAGTCATGCCCACCACCCCAATGACAAGCACAGGGAACAAGGGTCCCCTGGGCATGGCCACTGCACCCTGTGCCATGTATGGGGGCCCATTACAGGGTCCCCTATGGCACTTTAAAAACTAAAATGCAATACTTACCTGTACTTATCTGTACTTACCTGGGGTGGGGTCCTCTGCAGTTCCTCTGCTGTGGGTGGGGGTGCCCCTGGGGCCTGGGGCCTGGGGAGGACACCTGTGGGCTTATTCCATGTAAATAGGCCCACAGGTCCCCTAACACCTGCCCTGACCCAGGAGTTAAAAAACGGGCTAAAGAATTACACAAATGCGGTGCTAACAAAGTATAAATCAGGCCCCTAGTGCTGTACGCACAGATCAAGTACTGCACCGGTCGTTGTTATTTAAAATGAGGCTTATACCTTGCATTCCATTGTAGGATATGTATTTGGCCACAGATTATCTGTGACTGCTCTGGAACATCTGGACATTCGGCCTTCTTGAGATTTTTTATTTAATTAACTGTGTTTTAGTGTATCCTGAGAAATGTAGGGCCTGATTTATACTTTTTTAGCGCCGCACTTGCGTAATTTTTTTATGCAAAAGTGGCGCAAACTTAAAAAATTCAATTATATTTTGTAAGTCTGTGCTGGTTTTGTGTCAAAAAATGACGCAAATGCGGTGCTAAAAAAGTATAAATCAGGCCTTTAGTGCACAATGCAGTATGCTGGTGCCTGAGGGAAAGAATAGTGTGGAATCCTCTCCTTGAATATCGATTTGTTCTGCCTCTTACGAACTGTCACTAATGAGGCATGTGTGCTCTTACCTACGTGTTCAATAGCCATTGTATGAGCAAATATTGTGGAGATTACATACTGGTAATCTTCATTGTTCCAGTTCTTCCTAACTCTTCCCATTACTTATCTTATCATTCCAACCCCCCTTTTTTGTAAACATAAATCCCATTGTCAACCCTTACACTTTCTGTCCAAACAGCTGTTAATAGAGCACTTATCAAGGACTGAGTACGAAGGTTGGTGGATGAAAGAATGTAAGTCATGAGACGAGAATAGAATCTTGGTAATGAAGATTACTGGTATATATTTTCTACTACACATTCTCTCCTCTAAAAACATTCTGGTCCTCATTTATAAGCATTTTGTGCCGCCTTAGAAATATTTTTTTATGCTAAGGTTGCGCAAAACAGTCCCCCACCCCACGCCATATTTACAAACTAGCACAATGTCACCATGCACCAGTTTGTAATGCCTTGCGCCACATTATACGTGTGCCAGGTATGATGTATACAAGGTAGGCATTCCCCTGTTAAAAACCCCATGGAAATGGTGCAGTGAAATTTACAATATTTCACTGCAGCAGCATAACATAATTTTATTTATGCCTGCTTGGGCAGATGTTAAAGGTAATGCTGTGCTGCTTTATATGGGGCTCATTTAACATTGCTGGACTAGAGTCAAAATTGTGACGCTAGTGCAGCAATGTTAAGGTTTAGTGACACATCAGCATCAGAATGTCTGAAGCTGTTGTGGACATCTTGCGCCATGGACTACTGTATTGTAAATTCAGCACTCCCAAGGTGTTATTAGGGTGGCACAAGAAAACTGGTGCATCGATCATAATGCACCAGTTTCTTATAAATGAGATCTTCTGTTCCTTACTATTATGGGGCTATACACAAGTGGTATGCCTTCATTACAATGTCAAACAAATAAAAACATGCCATTCAAGAAACATAAGCTCTGTTCACACAAATGAATTTATTAAAATAATTCTGACAAAAAGAAAATATACCAAATATATTTTATATAGCTTATCAATTCTAAAAATTCACTAGAATATCTTTGCATTTGACAAAATATTTGAAACAAAAGATAATTTATTTTCCTAACCTAAATTCAATTCATAATTTTCTTTGTGCCCTCTGACCCAGATTGCTGTGGAAGATGACTGTACATTATGAGCAAGTCAAAAGGCTGCTTTCCATGACGGCATCTTCTTCTTCCTCACCACCACCTGTTTATATCAGTTTAAATTCACCTCCTACAACAGCAGCTATATTTTTGGGGCACTGTTGATTTTTCAGGTGGGTCTGCCGGGCTTACCACAATTTACTACTTTGCTGCAAAGTGAGCAATCTGTGATGTGCTCCTCATGTGGCCTATGTGTATAGAAGCCGCAAACAGAAGAGAGTAGCTTTCTGATTGAACATGTCAAGGTGGAGCTAAAATGTTGTTTTGTCCTTTCTCTAGTGAAGGTAGTGAATGCAGTACGGGAGATAGTGGTTGCTGCAGGTTTTTGGGGTCTTGAAAAGATGGAAGCAGGTGGTGTTGGTGATACTACATAACTCAGAGCAAGTTGAATAGAGTGGATTTGCACTTGCTCTGTTCCACTCTCCACAAGTCACTAGTTCATCATTTTCCTTACATCCAAGCACCAAGAAATCTTCCTTTCTCCTTGTCTCTCATGGCAGCCTTAGTTGGGAGCCAATCCATGTCAAGTGCATCAGAAAGGGGTTTGGAGAAGATGGGGGAGTCTGAACCATATCATTCTAAAGAAAAGATGTAAGAATCAAGGCATATAAGTACATAATCACATACAAGGTAAAACCACATACATATATGCGAATACATAGGCCCTCATTACAATCCTGGCGGTCAGTGGTAAAGCGACGGTAAAACAGCCAACAGGCCGGCGGTAAAAAAAAAAAATTGGATTATGACCATGGCGGAAACCGCCAACATAGACAGCCACTTCAACACTCCAACCGCCACAGCAGTACAAACAAACAGCATGGCGGTCACCGCCAACAGACAGGCGGAAGACAATGTACCGCCCACACTATTATGAGAGGCCAATCCGCCACCTTTTCCGGAGCGGATTCAACGTGAACAAAAACACGGCAGAAACAGGACTTGGAAGGGGAAACACTTATCTCCACACACCCCACGAGGAATCAGGACGCCATGGAGCCAGAACTCCAAATCCTCCCTGCGATAGTCTTCCTGCTCCTCTACCAGGAGCACGAATGACGGCAGCGACGACCATGGTGAGTACTGCACCTACAACACAGGGGCGCGGGGAGGGAAAAGAGAGTGACACACACATGCAACACACAACACCCCCACCCCCACCCCCACCCTCACCCACAACACCATTCAGACAAATACTGCTGCAACATTACATTTACACCCCCCAACCCGCCCTGGAAGAACACAATGACAAAAGGAAATGATTGTAACCATTGTAATCAAGAAAAATCCATTACTCAAAAATGTATATACAGTATAAACAATTATGTACACCAACAATTCAAGTCTGAGTACTGCACCATTCATAGTCCGTGGCCTACTGGGCCCAAAATGCATGGGCGAGGCCCACACTCAATACCCGACTCGAAACGGAGAGAATACTGCTGGGGCATCTGATCGAAATGAAACAGGCACCTCAGGGGGAAGGGGGGACACCTCAGCCGGATCAGTGCACAACACCAGCTCCTCGAGGAGGCTCCATGCCCACTGATGTATCCTGGGGAGTGCAAAGCCACAGTCTCTCAAATCTCTCCAATGGGTGGGTTGCCCACCTCTTTATCCTGGGAAGTGCAAAGCCACAGTGTCTCAAGTCTCTCCTGTGGGTGGTTTGCCCATTGCTTTATCCTGGGGAGTGCAATCCACAGTCTCTCAAGTCTTTCCAGTGGGTGGTTTGCCCACTGCTGCATCCTGGGGAGTGCAAAGCCACAGTCTCTCAAGTCTCTCCAGTGGGTGGTTTGCCCACTGCTTTATCCTGGGGCGTGCAAAGCCACAGTCTCTCAAGTGGATAACAGTCTCCACTGGTTCTGGAGGGGGCTTTGTGCCCAGAGTGCTTCATCCTGCCAAGGACTGAGGTAGTGGATGTGATACTCCACTGGTTCTGGAGGGGGCTTTGTGCCCAGAGTGCTTCATCCTGCCAAGGACTGAGGTAGTGGATGTGATACTCCACTGGTTCTGGAAGGGGCTTTGTGCCCAGAGTGCTTCATCCTGCCAAGGACTGAGGTAGTGGATGTGACACTCCACTGACGGTGGTGCAACATGCAAGTTGCCTAGGTTCCTGGAACTGACCACCAGCCTCGTACGACTGACCATTGAGGATGCCAGCCATGTCTGCGGTGGTGCCACTGGCTCAGGATGTGGCGGCCCGCTGGCGGTGCTGGTGGCGGCCTCACTGATTGCGGTGCTGGTGGTGGCCTCACTTACTGTGGTGCTGGCGGCAGTGTCAGTAACGGTGGTGCTGGTGGCGGGCTCACTGACTGGTGTGGAAGTGTCAGTAGTGGCGGTGCTGGTGGCGGGCTCACTGACTGCGGTGCTGGTGGCGGTGTCAGTAGCGGCGGTGACGGCGGTGCTGGTGAAGGGCACAGTGTCTGCGGTGCTGGTGAAGGACACAGTGTTTGCGGTGCTGGTGGCTCTGTATGTGGCATTGTTGCAGGTGGCGGTGCCAGTGGCGGTCTTGTCCGCCGTGCAGGTTGGTGTTGAGGTGGACCTGCCTTTGTTTTTTTGGCCCTTCCCCACCTTGGATGGTGGCGCAGCTGTCTTGCCACTTTCAAGTTCTGTTTTTCCTGAGCCCTTGGTGGCAAGTGTTTACGCCTTCTCCCTCTGGGATGTGGGCAACCTTTTCTGTTTTGGAGGTGGGGGAATGTCCTTGGCCCCGCTCCTTGGGACACTGGCAGCCCTGTTGCTTGGCGCGCTCTAAAATCCTGCTATTGCTGGCACCACTGTGCCCGGTGATGTGGTGGCTGAGGTGCTGGGTTGGGACCTGGAAAGGCAGGCCCTACGGGACGAACGGGGGGGTGAGCTACAGGGAAGAGGTAAACATTTGAAAGGAAAAGCTTTTTAGACACACTGGGATGGGTAGATGGAGGTTTGGGAGTGGAGGAAGAGGTAGTGGTTGTAGGAGGTGTACGTTTGCTGACTTTGGGTGAAGGTGCAAGGGCTGGAGGCTGTTGTAAGGTGGATAGCTGTTGGGTGCGTGTGTGGCTGCGTTTGTGTATTTTGGGAGGAGGGCTCACAGACACACTGGGAGAGGACACAGGGGATGTGTGAATGTTAGTGGGGGTGGTGAGTGCCTGAGTGGTGTGTGGTGATGGACGTGCTGGTGATGGAGGTAGTGGCTGAGGATGTAGTGCATGCAGGTGTGAGTGGAGACGAGACTGGGAGGGAGGAGGGAGACGTGGCGGGGGGGGACACAGTGGAGGCAGTGGATGTTGGTATGTCTGTATGGGTATGATGCTTGTGTGAGTGCCTGTGGGATGTGTGGTGCTCATGTTTGCCTGAACCACCCTTGTGTGTTGAGCTGTGTGCATGCTGGTCTGATGGTGTGCTTGGGATAGGCTGAGGTACAGGGGATTGGGTCTGGGTGGAGGATGTTGGAGGGGGGAGGCTGGACACAGGAACAATGGCTGCCATCAGTGCTGAGCCCAGAGCCTGAAATGCTCGCTGTTGGGCTGGCTAGCCAGAATGAATGCCCTCCAGGTATGCATTTGTTTGTTGCAACTGCCTCTCTACACCCTGGATGGCATTCAAAATGGTAGATTGCCCAGCCGTGAGGGACCTCAGGAGGTCAATAGCCCCCTCACGGAGGGCAGCAGGGCTGACTGGGGCAGGGCCTGAGGTGCCTGGGGCAAAGAAGATGCCCACCCTCCTGGGTGAGTGGCCATGGGACACATGCTGAGGGGCTTCTGGGAGGGCGGTGCTGGTAGGGGGGGGTGGCGGCTGTACCTGTTGATGCGGTGGGCACAGAGGGGCCCGCCACCGCAAGGGAGCTCCCATCAGAGGAGGAGTCGGTATCGCTGGTCTCTGCTCCTGTCCCCGCCGTGGAGCTCCCCTCGCCCTCCAACCCACTGGTGGCTTCAGACTCCATTGTCTCGCCCTCCAGGGCCATGTGGGATGCAGCTCCCTCGTGCTCCGGTGGCAGTGCTCCTCCGACTGATGATGCTAATGCACATAAGAACAGGGAGACCACAAAAAGGGGGGGAGAAGAAGAAAGACATGTTCAGTGCATGCAATACCGCTACCGTTGGCGGACACAACAAACACAGCATTCCTCTGCCATGTACTTAGAGTTCTCTAATTAATCACAGAGACATGGGGAACAAGGCCTATGCCTGATTGCTGCACACATGGAAGTCACAGGAGCCCGACTAGGTGGAGATGGCTCTTACCACTGGTGGGGTTAGGGTGCCACATAGCCTGCCTCACAAGGGGTCCTTGCCTGCAAAGCTCGGCCTGGCCTAGGGTAACCCACTGCCCACCTCCCCCACCCAGACACCTCCTAATACACACAGAGTCAGATGGATGTGACTGTACCCACCCCCTTGTGGCTGCTGTGATGCCCTCAAGTGCCCATCCAACTCCGGATACGCCACCGCCAGGATCCGGAACATCAGGGGAGTCATGGTGCGACGGGCACCCCTCCCACTTTGGGAGGCCATCCCCAGCTGGGCCTCCGTTGTCTTCTTGCTCCAGCGGCGAATGTCCTCCCATCTTTTACGGCAGTGGGTGCTCCGTCTGTGGTGGACCCCCAGGTTCCGGACATCCTTGGCGATGGCACGCCAAATATCCTTCTTCTGGTGGGTGCTGACCTAGAGGAATAGTGCAGGGCAAAAGGAAAAACTTTAACCCTCCAGACCGACACAGTCATTGGCCCACGTTCCCACCCTTGCCCTGACGCACATACACTCACCGTCCGCTCATGCAGACCTCAGTCCTCCCCGTATCTTCCATCCACACCACTCCAAACAGGCATAGCCCATACAGCATGCTCACAGTGTACTCACCTGTTTGTCTGGAGGACTGTAGAGTAGCGTGTACTGGGGGAGGACCCCATCCACTAACTTCTCCAACTCCTCCGAAGTGAAAGCAGGGGCCCTTTCCCCAGACACATGAGCCTTTGTCGCTTCCAGACTGAGGTCAGAGCAGAGCTTGCAGTGTAGGTCCTCTCCTGTTGAAGGTCAGGTATCAAGTGAGTGAACAGACAGAAAATGGCGGTCACGTCTGCGGCGGTGTGTACCGTCACCGCCGGCGTAAATCGTCATTGGCTCCTCAGACCCATAGGGTCCAATGTCAACCAATGCAGGATTGAGCCGCAGTCTTCGACCTCCCACCACGATGGTGTAGAACGCCAGCGCAGTTACCTCACATCCCCTTGTCCCACCTTACAGGTAATAGTCACCTACAGGCTTTATCGTGCCACAATCCAGGAACTGTGTGCCCAGTTGGAGCCAGACCTGATTTCAGCTATCCGCCATCCCACAGGGATCCCCCCTCTAGTGCAGGTCCTGTCAGTACTCCATTTCCTGGCAAGTGGGTCTTTTCAAACAACAGTGGCCATTGCATCAGGGATGTCCCAGCCTATGTTCTCCAACGTGTTGTCCAGAGTGTTGTCTGCCCTGCTGAAACACATGCGCAGCTACATCGTTTTCCCTCAGGTGGAGGATTTGCCCACAGTGAAAGGTGTCTTCTATGCCCTGGGACATATCCCTAACACCATAGGTGCCATTGATGGGACACATGTGGCCTTGGTACCCCCCGCAGGAGTGAACAGGTGTACAGTAACCAGAAGAGTTACCATTCAATGAATGTGCAGATGGTGTGTTTGGCAGACCAGTACCTCTCCCATTTGAATGCCAAGTTTCCTGGCTCAGTGCATGACGCTTACTTTTTGAGGAATAGCAGCATCCCTTATGTGATAGGGCAACTCCAGAGGCACCGTGTGTGGCTAATAGGTGAGGACAAGGACCCTACACTGTGTGAATAGTTGTCTGGGTCTGTGGTCAGTGTGTGTCTAACAGTTGTCCCGCGACATTTGCAGGTGACTCTGGCTACCCCAACCTGTCATGGCTACTGACCCCAGTGAGAAATCCCAGGAGGGGCAGAGGAACGCTACAATGAGGCACATGGGCGAACTAGGAGAGTGATAGAAAGGACCTTCGGCCTCCTGAAGGCCAGGTTCCGGTGCCTCAGTATGACAGGTGGTTCTCTCTACTACTCACCAAAGAAGGTGTGCCAGATCATCGTGGCCTGCTGTATGCTGCACAACCTGGCTTTGCGACGACAGGTGCCTTTTCTGCAGGAGGATGGTCCAGAAGGAGGTCTTGTGGCAGCTGTGGAGCCTGTGGACAGTGAAGAAGAGGAGGCAGAAGAAGAGGATATCGACAACAGAAACAACGTGATCCAGCAATACTTCCAGTGAGACACAGGTAAGAAGTCGTCACAGCCTCCTACATCTCATACAATTGTTAGACCTATCATATGTCTGTCACTTTCACCCAGTGTATAGACCCTGACCTGTCACTTTGCCTTTCCATTTCACAGATGTGGGTCCCACTGTGTGACTTCTGCAATGTTACCTCGTGGACTAGAGCTGTGTGACATAGGTATGTTGACAATACAATGGATATTGCTATTTTCCTCAGTTATTGCAAATACACATTAGTGAAAGCACACACTGACTCCAGATTGTTTTGTGATTCAAGGGTGTTTATTTAAGTGAAAAATACTGGAGGGGGTTGTAAAATGGTCAGGGGTGATGGTGGAGGAATGTCTATTTGTCTCACAGATGCATTGTCTAAAGGGGGATAAGAAGTGGAGCTAGGGCAGTTTAAGGATGGACAGGGTGACGAAGTGGTACAGAAGGATGACATTCAGGATGGTCTCATTTCTTGGCGGGGGTCTTGGCATTGTTCTCTGTCTTTGTCCTGGATCTCAGCGACCGTTTGCGGGGTGGTTGTCCATCTGCAGGGGGTGGGGTGCTGGTGTCGTGGTTCTGTGGCAGTGCCTCCTGTCCACTAGCGCCGGCGGAGGTGGTGGGCTGTTCATCATCGAGGCTAGTGTCAGGGGCCCCTTGTTGTGCCACAGTGACCCTCCTGGTGTTCACATGGTCCTTCAGCACCCTTACAATGGTGACCAGGGTGGTGTTGATGGACTTGAGTTTCTCCCTGATCTCCCTATATACTGCTCCTCCTGCAGCCGCTGGGTCTCCTGAAACTTGGCCAGTACCGTTGCCATTGTCTCTTGGGAATGATGGTATGCTCACTGGCTATTCGTAATACCTTATCCGGATAACCCCTTGCTCGCAATCTTTTCATCATCCCATTCTCCTCTTCCTTGTACGATTCCAAGGTACTACAATTCCTTCTTGCCCTAAGTAATTCAGAGTATGGAATATTCCACTTCAAATTAGTGGGATGGTGACTAATCGCATGCAGGATACTATTACCTGCTGTATCTTTTCTTGTACTACTTAACCCACTGTCTACTTCCATTATCATAGTGTGGCCTTGCACTGGTTGTGGGTGTTCTGATGGCACTTTCAACCCACTTAATCTGGAACTGACCCAGTCTCTGATATTTCACATCCACCTATATGTTGCTGAGGCCTAGCATATACTATGTATAGCATTGGCATGGCACGATTCAGGTGTCAGCATTGGTAGTGTGTACTGCTGATGTTGGGGAATGTGTGCTAAATTGGATTGCACTGATAGTCCTAGCAGTGTTCCATTTTCTCTTATGTCTGTGCGGGTGTGTTTCACTAGCTAGACACATATGTCCTCCCCCTCAATGCTGTTGTCTTAGCTCTATGACACTTGAGATGTTACATGGTGGCATTGCAGCTATTGTAACACAGGCACAAGGTAGGCCCAGAAATGTACCACATGGATGTGACATTACTGCTGTGTACCTCATAATGTTGATAACAATACCTGATGTTTATAGCACCTATAGACATGAGCATTTGACAGGATTTGCACATTGTTAGTAATTACAGTGGACTGATAACGTCTTCATCCTGAACCCTCTATTTTGGGTGTGTTTGATCCATGGGCACATAAGTGCCATTCGCTACTTGACCTGCACACACAGCACAGGTGGTAGTGGCAACTGTTGTCAATGGTAACTACTACTTGCCGATATGCCCTAAGACTGGAAATTGAGCCCTAGTTCATGTAGCGACAATACCAGCTGTTGTGTGACAGCAGGCCAGTTTTACATTGTACCCTACCCACCTGGACTGCCTTTGCCTTTCCAACAGACTTGGCATGGCAGTGTTGTGCTGTGCCCCGGGTTTCCCCTGCACAGCCCATGCACCCGTGCCATGCCCCTTTACCCTTTCCACCACCTGATTATCATGGCTGACATGCATTGTGTAGTAGGTATGCCCCCCCGCTTGCAGTTAACCATTAGTCATTTTTGACCCCCATGCCACTTACTCTGCATCTGTGTTGTATCCTGGTAGTCTGCGTTGTTCTGTCCTTGAATCCCTGTGACAATCTCCTCAGGGATGATGGCTGCCACCATCTCCTCCATGTGGTCCAGGGCTTCCTGCGGTGTTGGACTCACACCTCCAGTCTGCAGTGCTGCCTTCCTGTCCCTTGCCATCTTTTCCTTGGTCCTGCGCTTGCAGTCATGCCGTCGTTTCTTGCACTCAGTGACTGTTCTCCGTACTTCTGCCACACTGTTGACCTTATCGACAATTTGTTGCCAAATTGCCTCTCTCCTCCCAATTGGTAATTTTAAGGTGACAAAAGGTTGATGCTGGTGCTCCTTCACCTCTTTCACCAGTACGTCCTGCTCCTCTGCACTGAACCAGTGCTTCCTTTTCTTCTTCTCCCTCTCCTGGGTCTTGTCTGGGTCCTCCTGGCTGGTCCCTGATCAGTTGTAGTCTTCCAGGGGTCTCTCATGGGTACTGGGATCCATTTTGGGGCTCCTTTGCACATTTTGCTGTGTTTGCGCTGCTTTTTTGACGCAATTGCGGCAAAAAAGGTGCGTATCCGGTTTGCAACGTTGTAAACCGGATAAAAGTAATTTTCGCCGCATTAACGCCGTTTTTCTTTACGACGTGGCACAATGGTTTGAGTAAAAAAAAAATGACTCTAACCCGTGGTTTGTGCCACGGAGCGGCAAAGTATAAATTTGATGCCCGTGTGGCGCTAAGAAATGGCGTTAGCCAGCGTTAAACTTTTTGATGCAAAACTGCGTCTGCGCAGTTTTGCGTCAAAAAGTATAAACAAGGCCCTTAGAGTTGTCTGCTGGCCCTGTGGCCAACTCTATACATTGACTGCTGTCATGGAGGTTTCTGTCTGTACACAAAATGTTTGGAGGACAGTACAGTCAGATAAGATAGCCGGCTAGCAAAAACATGTTTTTTTTTCAAAACCAAACTACCAAAGCAGGAGTCTGCTTTCAAAAAACAAAAAAGTAATGATCCCATAAGCTAGGAATTTTCTTCTGGGGCCAAAGGGTCATTATTTTTTTTCTTGTCAGCAAGGTTTTACTGGAAATAGAGTGGCATAAAGTCCTTCCTTCAACAGATCACACTCTGTTGAACGATTAGAGGAAGTGTTGTGTTGAGAAGCCACAAGCAAAGGAATGGAATATAATGAACTGAACTGAATGTCCTAGGAATATAAAATAATTTCCCCAGTAAATTAGAGAAAGGCTTTAGGCATCAAAGACTCAGAAGAAAATACATTTCTATTAATGGACTTTATAACAAATACTGCAAAGACAAAATAAGACACTGAATCAAAAGAAACATGTTATTACCTCCACTCTGTTGAGCCACTGATTGATCATTTCATAGTCCCAGTTTGATACTCATTTTCCTGACAGGGGATGTGGATCCACGACTGAGGTTTCAGAACTGATTTGGAGTGTTTCTCTTTCAAATATCATTTTCTAGCTGTCACACAGATACAGCCTTGGTGCTAGGTGATGGCTCTCACAGCAGAGCAGTAGTAGCAATAGTGCTGGTTCCAAGCCAAAGCATCAAAAACAAGGATGCAGTGAAGTATGTGATCTTGAGTAGTCATCAGAAACAGACAAAAAGGGAGCCCTGCTTTGAAACTTTGACACCTTTAGCAAGAGAAACCTAAAACCTACCCCCTAAAAACCTACTCCCTACACTATCCCTGTCTAGGGAAGCTGTATTTACTCTCATTCACACCATGCAAAATGCATCCCACTGGTCCATGCACTAAGATTTGAATCACAGAAGGAGTCTTACTACTATGCACATAGTGGCAGATTTACCAAGGGCTTGCATTGGCTTGCATCACATATAGTGATGCGAGGCAATGCAAGTCCAACTGGGATGTACTAAGCCATGCAAAGTTGCCTTGCATGGTTCTGTGGGCTTAGTAAATCCAGAGTACCATGCACATCACTGTGATGCACTACCCTGTCTTGAGAAGGAGCTTCATGGCTGGACCATGGAAGTTCCCATGTATTCACTCATGGATTATGTAACAATCCCAGATTTACTGAGGTGTGTAAATCTGAGATTGCATCAAAATGGTATACCTTCCCAAGAGGGGGGTGATGAGGGGAAATATCTGTATTGTTCCTGATTACTTCCTCTTCCAAGGTGTGCTGCATTCTACAGCACACAATGAAAGAGAGAAATGCCTCAAAGGATAGTTTTTGAGTTCCAACTATTTTATTATTTTCTTAAAGATAGCGTCAAACAAAAAGCATTTAATATTTGCATTATATGAGGCCCTATAGAGTACAGTTGTGACAGGGATAATATCCGTTAAGATATTCCATAGCCTTGTAGATAAGAGGGAGAGAAGGAAAATAAGGAAACAAACATCTTGGTATGTAACATGTTACAGTACACCACTGTAAGGGTAACAATTATGCTTTTCAAATAGAATAAGCAAGAGCTGAAGAGAGATATTGGCTGTTAGCAGATGGAGCCTTGTCACCCATTGATATCAGTGAGGGATGTAGTGTGCAAAGCTAATGAGAATCAGTGAAGCAGAAGGGAAAGAGTGGGAAATGCAAAAGAGTTGAGAGGGGGTACACCATGAGGAGGCTTTTTATATGACAAGAGTGGTAGAGCCAGTTGTGTGCAGGGTAGGAACATAGCTTAGTGAAATAAGAGGTTGTTACATCATGGTCATAAACCTGTCAAGTGTGTGCGAAATGGATTGGGTAGGTACAAAATTCCTCGATGAGAAGGCCATGTTTTTAGGTGTGCTTCTGAGATATATGTCCCATCCCCAAAATCTGTAAAATGAAACATTATTTAGCGCCTTCCACTCCAATCAGATGACCTTAATTGTCATTGTTACTGGAGATCCAATGGCACTAAATCTTTGTCAGATAGGTCTAGGGAGAGTAGATACATTAGGGCCTAACAGTACAAGAGTTAGAGCTAGTGGGATGTTCACATTCAAAATGGTGTTTAGCCATTTACAAACAGCACCCCAGTATGGAGATAGCCGTTTGCATTTTAAAAACAATTGTTCAGAGTCCACAGATGCCTCTTTCCAAGACCAGCAGAGATCAGAATTGACCAACTTTGATTTGAATAGTTTGGACGTGGTCCAGCATAAGAAGTGTGTGTCAAAGAATCGTTTCTGGGTTAATGATTGATTTAATTTATCCCAAAGAAGATTGGTGGAGATTTTGGGCCAAATAGATTCTGGAATGGAGGGATCCATTTGAGGCTTGAAGATGCTTAGGCCAACATTTCTGAATAGGTGGAGCCTGTTAGCTTGTTGGGTAAACTGGAACAGACCTGGGGTAGACCTGGGGGTCCAGTCTGGAGAGTATTGCCTTTATTTTTACAAAGTTATAGACGTCCGTGTTGGATAGAGAGTATTTCTTTTGTAGCAGGGCAAAGGTAGGAGAGTAGCCATCAGAAAATAGATTGGATCATACATTGATGCCTTTTGCTGCCCAAATGGGGGCTATTGTGGTCAAGATTACTGATTCTGTTTTGGTGTTGTTCCACAATGATAGGGCCATAGATTTACCTAGTTTATTGGCTAAATACGTATCTGCCATCCCAAGAGAGTGAATCATGTCAAGAAGAATATTGCTGGATTGGGGTGGCATCAAATTAGACATTGTCAGGCAGTGAATAGTGTGAAATGAGGTGGAGTTCAATCATATGGTATTGAACCGTTATAGTGGGGTTAGTGTCAAACTAGCATTCCCATGTGCAGCAAGAAAGGCTATTTGGTAGTTATACTAGTTAGGGACACCATGCCCTTCATCTGTACATGGTAATAAGGGTTTCTTTAGTCCTAGTCCGGGTTTCTTTTTTGACCAAAGGAAGTCAGAAGCTAGTTTGTCAACTGTAGCGAAAAAGGAGTAAAAGAGACTTATTGGAAGCATATTGGATAAAAAGTTCCTTAGGGGCGTAACTATCTTTTTCAAAGTCTCCAGCCTGCCCAACCATGAGATAAATCTGGAGGACCAAGAGTTTAGAAGGTCTTTGATTTTGTTCCGTGTTTTTTGTTCTTTATGGAAAGTTGATTCTGCTAGGTTATTTGAGAACAGAATGCCTAAGTAATATTTTTAGTTGCCATTTAAGATCCAATTGCCCAGTGCAGGAAGGATCAACATTAAGCAGCATTACTTCTGTTTTCTCCCTATTTAAGGAGTAACCGGAGAATCCAGCAAATGTCTGAATTAGAGAAATAACTTTTGGGACTTTTGATCATGGTTTTCCAAAAAAACAAGTGCATCGTCTGCATAGGCAGCTGTTTTGAAAGTCAGAGAGCCAAAGTTGGCACCTTTAATATCTGGGTGCTAGTGAATTATGACCCATATATAAAAGGACTATTGCTAGGAGGAATACAAGGGGAGAGAGGGGTCAATGCTGGTGAGTGCCCTGATGTGTGAAGAATGGGGTAGAGAGACCTCTGATGATTCTAAATCTGGCTCTGGGTGTGGCATACAGGGACATGACCATGGAGGAGAAGTCTCCGGAGGTGTATTTGTTCAGCATTGCAATTTAGGTATCTAACCCAATGTCTAAGGTGGCCAGAGAAAGGAGAAGGGAGACGTTCTTGATTATATGACAAAAGAAGCGGATATTATCGCACACTATCCTGCCCTTCACAAAACTGGATTGGGAGGGATGAATCAGTTTAGAAGTGAGCAGTTCCAAGCATTTGGTCAAGATTTTTACATTGATTTTCACCTCCATGTTCAGTAGAGAGATAGGCCTATAGTTTTTAGGATCCATTTGATATTTGCCCTCTTTATGTCAAGGTTTCAGGCAGGTCTGATCAGGACTTTGGTTGGGACACCCCTTGAGGTCACCGAATACCCTAAAGAGGTAGTACACTGGGGCAGAGGAGCAGCTAAAGGCATACACGGAAAGGACAGCTATGGATAGGCACAGGAAACAGGAAAGTAAAAGCAGAGCAACCCTTGTGTGAACAAACAGGAAACGGATTACCAGTGGACAAACACGCTGGGGTTGTACACAGAGTAAGGCGCAGAACCTCCCACAGTGACAGGGAATCTCAATGCCTCTGTGCAGTTTGCTCTTACGGATAGTCACCCTGCCAGCCCCATAGAAAGGAGGCAGCAGAAGTGATTCTGTCTCTGGACCCTAGAGCACAAACAAGGATAGTACTTACATACACAGGACACGCTCTTGTGGGTCCAGCTGGAAACACAGTGGCGATTCCTGAGAAAACAGCAATAGCACACTGTCACTGTTAGGCACGAAATACAACGTATAACACTGGACAAGGATGGGGGCTGGAATTGCCTCCTGGAAACCAGGAGCCAACCCCAGTACACAGGAGGACACGTATACACTGGTGAAGACTGATAGAACACTTACCAGACACAAAGAACCAAGAAGAAACAGAAACAGAAGGGAACAAACAAAGAGGCAGAGGCAAGAACTAGGAACAGGCTCAGGCTGAAGCAAAGGCGGGTCTAGGACTTGAGAACAGGGCGCAAACGTCTGGCTGGGACAGACAGAGACAGGACTGGGAAACTGAGAACAGGCTCTGGCTGGAACAGGCAAGGACAGGACTGGAATACAGGGAGTAGGAAATGAGCAGTAAACAGGACTGGGAAACAGAGAGAAGGTTCAGGCTGAAACAAGGCAGGAGCAGGGCAGAGAAAAAGGGAGCAGGCTTTGGAAGAAACAAACAGATACAAGGCTAAGAGATAGAGAGCAGACTCTGGCTGGAACAATCAGGAGCTGGGCAGAGAAACAGGAAACAGGATCAGGCTGGAACAGAACAGGAACAAAACTGGAACACCATCCGACAAGGGGTCTGTAACACAAAGGAATTGAAGTCCAATGCACGACGGGGAGCTTGAGGAAATGGCTGCTTATAAGCAGTTCCAAGCTGGGCTGCACAGGAGAGGTTTCAGGTGTGTGTGGTTTCAGATACTTGCAAGTCCTGGAGGAGAGGATCCAGTGAAAAGGAGCAACTGGACTTCTCCCATTGAAAACAATGGGAAACAGAATCCGGGTTTTCCTGACTACCAAGCTGTGCATTATGGGATTTGCAGTCCCAAGAAGCAAATGTAGTCCTACACAAGTGTACCATGGAGAAAAGAGAAACAAACAGGGGGCAGCAAGGGACTCTAAATAGGTGTTCAGGGTGATTCCCAGGCTTCTGACAGTCCCCTTACAGCGCCCCCTGGAAATGGGACGACCGAGTCGTAACAGTATACCCCCTCCCACCAGTCTGCTCAAGAAGAGAAGGCGATCCTTTGGCTGAAAAAAGTTGAAGAGGAAAAGCCACAGCAAGAAAATCCAACACCAACCTTGGTGGATAAGTTTACAGTCCTGCCATAGGTGAAACTTCCAATGAGCAAAGCATGTATTAATACCCATATGGGCTCCGATGTCTTTCCTCTCTATTGTTCGATTGATATGGGAGGAGTGCATGGAGTTGGTTTCTGGTGAAGGAGATTCAGGAGCAAGGAGATCTAGAATGGCATCATAGGCGGTATTCTTTAGGCCATTAGTTTCCTGTTCAGTACTTTCTTCTTTGGAGGAGATAATTGGCGTATCAGTAACTGTCAGGTCTGTAACACCTTCAGACAAGCTGGATTTGTCTGTTTCTGCAGCAGTATTTACATTGATTGTGGTCTGAGGCTTGCAAAGCATAGAGACTTGGGAGGCATGGGTAACTGGTGTTCTCAAAGTAAACATGAAAAAGTCAGAATTTTCTTTCGTCTTGGATGACTTCGGAGTATCAAATTCAGGAGCAACAAGAGTTTTCAAGTCTTTAGAAACTGGATTAACATCTGAAAATGTAGAAGTTCCACAAGCTAATTCTTTAGGGTGATCTTCAGACAAGACTGAGATTTCTTCATTGCAAGTGCTCTGTGGTTTATTCATGGTATCAGAAATGGTTTCTTTGCAAAGCGTTTCTACTACAAGTAGTTGATCTTCAACTCTGTTAACACTGAAAGGTTGTTCTTTGGATTGAAATAGAACGGGAGTCTCTTCAGAAATCGCCTCTACATTGTTATCTAAATTTTCAGCTTTAGCCTTTGAATTGATGATGGTTTCTTGCAATAAAACACTAAGAACAGTACTTATCATCAGATCTTCGAATACAAGATTCAAATTCAAGTCTTTAGTTTTAGTGGGACATATTACATCTTTCAGTACTTGAGCTTCGGTTTCAGATTGCTGGTTTTCAGGAGTCTTTAATTTCAGAGACACAGCAGGTGGCATTGGTGTGGCTGATTTTACATCAAAATCAGATACCGGTAGATCAAAGATCGGTTCTTCAGTAACCGTTGAGCTGGAAACAGGATACACAGTGGCAAGGGACAGTAAGTCAGGATCAGTGGTTGAGGCTGCAACTGTGTCCAGTTCTAGGAGAAGGCTCTCATTTCTTATGACAGGCTGTTCAGTTTCAGATTCCTGGCTTTCTTCCTTGTCTGAAATCTCCACGGTTTGCTTTAACACAGAAGAGATTTTTAAACTTTCTGAGAAGTCCATTACAATCTTAGTAACTGCGGGTATTTCTTCACGGTCAGAAAAATCCATTAATTCACTTGAAACAGGAACTGTCTCTTCATTATCTGAAAATTCTATGATATTGTTTGAAAGGGCAGGAGTATCCCCACAATCTGAAAATTCTGATGTGTGCGCCATTTGAACAGCACTATCTGCAGGTTTGTTCACTGCAAGGCAGGAACCACTGTCATCACTAGATTCAGATTCTTCAACACTGTTGCACAACTTGCCATTAATCTCCAGTAAAGTCATATCTTGGTTTCTTAAGGTGCAGCTATTGGAGTCTGCATCAGAACTCTCTTCTTCCTTTGGCTTTATTTGTTCTGATAGAGGGGCTGAGACACTTCCTTCTGAAGACTCTGATCCATCCTTTGAATCAAGAGGTGTCAAATCTCTCAGAGATGTCAGAGATTCAGTCAACTGCACAGGGATATTCTCTGGAAAACTACAAGCTGAGAGAGAGTCTGAAGAAGAGGCTGATAAATTTATAACTGGAGCTGTCTTTTGACTGTCATTAATAGAAGGGACAATCTGCTCTATAGAAGTCTTTGGAGAGGCACACAAAGTAGCATACTGTTCTTTAAGCCAAAGCTGGTGATCATTTTCTTTTTTCAGGTTTTCAAATTGCCTTGCAGTAGTTTCCATCAGCTGCTCTGTTACTTCTTCTACCTTATAGATAAACAGAATGTCTGGTTCTGACAACAGTGAAATATGCATTGATGAAAAGAGCCCACATGCACGATTTCTTGTGTATGTTACAACATATTCATCATAGAAGTCTGATATCTGCCTTTTAATCTGCCAAAACTGCTCTTTTAGTGTGTGTATGTCCATATTGTTATCAAACCCACTCAGAATAGAAAAGGGTTTAGCAGAGCTTTTAGGGATTGAGACTGGTGTATTATCATCCAGTTTGGGAAGAGCACAAACCTTTTGAGTGGAACTAAGGAATCCCACAGTCTTTACTGATCCATTTGATACAGGTTCTATCCTGCTCACTTGAAAGCACTGAGGGACTGATAGATCCTTACAAGAGTCAGCACAACACTTAGGAATTGAGACTGATGTACTGTCATCCAATTTGGGAGGAGCACAAGCCATTTGAGTTGAACTAAGGAATCCCACAGTTTTTACTGATCCCTTAGATACAGGGTCTAGCCTGCTGACTTGAAAGCTCTGAGGGACTGATAGATCTTTATAAGAGTCAGCACTGCACTTTGAATTCTGAGAAACTGGCCTAGATGGGCTGAAGCACTCAACAGAAAGCAAGGGAATCCCTAGTGTGGCTTCTTGAACAGTGTCAGGGTTCTTTGTTTTGACAGAGTCCTGGAAGTGAATGTGGGATGCACTAGCATGAGGCGAGGAATTAACCATCTTTTCTTGAGAGTAAATGTCTTGTGCAGAGGTAGCAAAAGCACTTCCATGGTTATGAACACTCTTACTGGCTTCAACTAATAGGTACTGCAAAAACTCATTACGTCCTTGTAATTCTTCTACAGACAGGGACTGGGGGTCATAGCCAAAAATAACATAATAGTCTATCATTGAAAGATTAGCAAGCCACTCAGTATAGTACTGAACTTGCAAGTTATGGTTTTCTTTAACAAGTCTATCCTTTAAACTAAGGTCTTTTTTAGAGGATTTCAGAGAATGTATAGGCTTAGAAAGGGGTGTCTTAACATGATAGGAAAGCATTTTAGGTCTGTGTGTGCCTTTGCTGCCTGGGGAGCTTGAAATGTTTGGTTCGTGCATTCTGTCAAGGTTTCGGGCAGGTCTGATCAGGACTTTGGTTGGGACACCCCTTGAGGTCACCGAATATCCTAAAGAGGTAGTACACTGGGGCAGAGGAGCAGCTAAAGGCATACACGGAAAGGACAGCTATGGATAGGCACAGGAAACAGGAAAGTAAAAGCAGAGCAACCCTTGTGTGAACAAACAGGAAACGGATTACCAGTGGACAAACACGCTGGGGTTGTACACAGAGTAAGGCGCAGAACCTTCCACAGTGACAGGGAATCTCAATGCCTCTGTGCAGTTTGCTCTTACAGATAGTCACCCTGCCAGCCCCATAGACAGGAGGCAGCAGAAGTGATTCTGTCTCTGGACCCTAGAGCACAAACAAGGATAGTACTTACATACACAGGACACGCTCTTGTGGGTCCAGCTGGAAACACAGTGGCGATTCCTGAGAAAACAACACTAGCACACTGTCACTGTTAGGCACGAAATACAACGTATAACACTGGACAAGGATGGGGGCTGGAATTGCCTCCTGGAAACCAGGAGCCAACCCCAGTACACAGGAGGACACGTATACACTGGTGAAGCCTGATAGAACACTTACCAGACACAAAGAACCAAGAAGAAACAGAAACAGAAGGGAACAAACAAAGAGGCAGAGGCAAGAACTAGGAACAGGCTCAGGCTGAAGCAAAGGCAGGTCTAGGACTTGAAAACAGGGCGCAAACTTCTGGCTGGGACAGACAGAGACAGGACTGGGAAACTGAGAACAGGCTCTGGCTGGAACAGGCAAGGACAGGACTGGAATACAGGGAGTAGGAAATGAGCAGTAAACAGGACTGGGAAACAGAGAGAAGGTTCAGGCTGAAACAAGGCAGGAGCAGGGCAGAGAAAAAGGGAGCAGGCTTTGGAAGAAACAAACAGATACAAGACTAAGAGATAGAGAGCAGACTCTGGCTGGAACAATCAGGAGCTGGGCAGAGAAACAGGGAGCAGGCTTTGGAAGAAACAAACAGATACAAGGCTAAAAGATAGAGAGCAGACTCTGGCTGGAACAATCAGGAGCTGGGCAGAGAAACAGGAAACAGGATCAGGCTGGAACAGAACAGGAACAAAACTGGAACACCATCCGACAAGGGGTCTGTAACACAAATGAATTGAAGTCCAATGCACGACGGGGAGCTTGAGGAAATGGCTGCTTATAAGCAGTTCCAAGCTGGGCTGCACAGGAGAGATATCAGGCGTGTGTGGTTTCAGATACTTGCAAGTCCTGGAGGAGAGGATCCAGTGAAAAGGAGCAACTGGACTTCTCCCATTGAAAACAATGGGAAACAGAATCCAGGTTTTCCTGACTACCAAGCTGTGCATTATGGGATTTGCAGTCCCAAGAAGCAAATGTAGTCCTACACAAGTGTACCATGGAGAAAAGAGAAACAAACAGGGGTCAGCAAGGGACTCTAAATAGGTGTTCAGGGTGACCCAGGCTTCTGACAGTCCCCTTACAGCGCCCCCTGGAAATGGGACGACCGAGTCGTAACACTTTAGGCCAGACTGCTATGGTAGCCTCACCTGCGGAGCTAGGGACTTACCAGAGGTGGTAAAATACCTCAATAATGACTCCAGTGGCAGTAGAACTGTAGCAGAGAAAGCTTTGTAGAAGTTGATGGGAATGCCATCAGGTCCGGGGGCCTTACCCTGAGAATAAGTTTATTTGCATTTAGGATTTTGTTTATCTATTTTTTAGAGCGATTTCATGGGTATGTTTTTTTGGAAGTCAGCACATGAGTCTGTTGAGGCGTCAATCTTAGGCATATATAGTGAGGTGTAAAACGTTTTACTAGTTTCTAGAATGTCTGATGCCTTGTTCACAGTAGATTCATGGAGGTCTCTTATAGGTGTTATTAGGGAATTGTTATATTTCAATTTTAGACATGGTACAAGAGCTTTCACAGCTTTACTTAGATAAAAGAGTTTTTTATTCATTTGTGCCTGAACTTTAAGGTGTGCTCTCTTACTAATTATAAAGTTATTTTCATATTAAGTTGTTTGATCTCTGTCATCAGAGAAGAACCTTTGGAGTGTCTATGTAGAGATGTCCTGTCTCTAACAGCTTTTTCTAAATTGTAGAGAAGGATCTTAATATCTTTATTTTTTGTAAACATCTGACTGATATATAAGCCTCTTCAGGCACAATTTGGGGTGTCCCACAATATCACTGGAAAAGAGACCAAATTAGTGGTGAGAATTGAGACCTTTTTTGTCTAGCCATTGTCTGTCCTTATCAGACTTCAAAAGCTTTGTATTCATGCGCCATGAGCATTTCTATGAGCGAGTGGGGAGATTCTAAATGAGATCGCAATGGCTGAATGATCACAGACTAGGATAGATCTTTTGAGGACTCAAGAGAGCCTTCAAGAAGTGCAGTGCTCACCAGTAGACAGTCAATACTAGAAAAATAAGTAAGGGGAGGCACAAAAATGTTAAATCACTCTCTGTGGGATTATGGAGTTTCTAAACATTCTGTAGTTTGTGGGTTTTACAGAGATTGAGCATGGATTTGTGTGCTTAGGGAGGTCTATATTTGAATGCCCATCCCAAGAACAATATGTGTGTATTGGGGTAGGGAGGCTAGTTTCAGGGTAGATCAAAATTTTGGGTCATCACCATTAGGGGCGTAGATGTTGAAATAATACAATTTTCTCTCACTGTGTGAAGGACTGGCAATTATCCATCTATTATCATTGTCTTGTTCTACCCTAAGTAAGTACAAATCCAAATGTTTTGCAATTGGGGTGCTCACCCTATTATTATTTTTAGATAATGGAGGAGCAGGCCAAATCAGAGACCCAGCCATTACGCAAGGATAGGGCATGCTTGTGTTCAATTATAGTTTCTTGAAGGAAGATTATGTCTCCCTTAAGATCATTTCAGTAATCTGATATTTTTCTACATTTTACAGGGTGGTTAAGGCCTGTTACGTGAAACCAGCTTTATGATGAGTATCTTTGAAGAGATTGTTGATAAAGTACATGGGTTGATGAGTCAGTACCCAAAGAAATGGTCTGTAAGGCCAGTGTTGCTGGTGTCAGTGTCAAAAGCCACATGGCAAGAAGGTCAGGGGAAAGAGTTAGGAGAGAGGGATGGATAGGTAAGGAAAGAAAAATAAACCAAAAGCCCTCGCTGTGGAAGTAGAGGGAGCATCCTCTGGGACGAGGTATGGAGCTTATAGGATGTAGTGGCCTCCAGGCAGTGGATGGAGGTAGAAAGGAACCCACAGAGCCAGCAAGTTGAAGAACTATAAGCTTGTAAAGGAGCTGCCAAAAAATATAAAAGAGTGTGAGTTTCCTTGTATGCATGTCTGTCCAAAGAATATGCAAAATAACTATCAAAGACGGCAATTGTGTGAACGTTCGACAACAGGTCCCACTTAAAATAAGCAGTGAGTCTCAACTAAAAATGAGGTTCTATGTAAGGAGGGTGAAAAGCATAAACTATAAGAACAGGAGTCCCAACATCAAATAAAACAGCCACATCTCTCTGCAGATTTACGACATTATAATAAGAACATTGTGAGGCAATGTATACCAAGAGTCACCTTGGACACTAACTGTCTAGTAAACTTCATTAATTGCACTGATTGCACTAGTAATTGCATTTGTACAGCAAGTGAGAAACCATGGTAATACACAACCATAACAACTACTACCTCTACGACAATTCTCGAACAGCAGAAATGATAAATGCCATGATACCAAATGTAAATAAACCCAGATAAGGTAAGTACTGGTATATAACTAATCACATCTATTTTAAGAGCATTATCAAATTACTACTAGAACATAGCCCCTGTTAGATACAGATATTATTGAGTCTCTTAGGTATTAAATGTCCATACTGTTAAATGTAGACAGCAGCCTACAAGAGTAACAATAAAGAAGGCACACATCAAAACCTGTGGAGAGAGACAAACCATATACTTAACCGCACGAGGTAGACAGGATATAACTTCAGTCATGGGTTGACAGGCCCACTATTAACAGTCAGCAGGCCTCTTGGATCTACAGGAGGTGCACCTCAATAATGATGAGATGCTTTAGTGGTAGTGGCTAGAGAGTTAATGGGGGGATAGAGTCAAGCCACCAAAGGCCCCACCTTTGGCTATCCCTGTTTCTGTGGTGTTGTCCAGAAAGCTGCAGAGATCAGCGGGCTCTATGAAGATCTGGGTCCTCCCCTTGAAATCAATCTCAAATCTGGAGGGGCTGACAAATGAGTGTGGGATTGCTCTTCCAGTAAGTCTTTTCCTGAGGGCTAGGAAGCCCTTCCTTCTTGATATAGTGTATCTCGCAAGTCTTGTGAGATAGAGATCTTGGGTCCCTGCCACAAGAGTCAGATGTTTTTCTATTTCATTTTGTGATTCTATAATTGTGACTTTTTGTGAGTTGCAATTAGAGATTTCAAAATGAAATGTACAAAAAGTGTCTCAGGGAATGGCCGCACTCATAGGGATCCACCCACAAGATGATAAGCGGAGCAGTATGCTGGAGGAGCAGATCGACGTGTAACACAGACACCAAGTAGGAGATTTGTAACTGGTCCCTATAGGTGTAATCACAAAGAGCTTTTTGCCCTATATTAATTTGCAGCAAGGATCCACAGAGTTGGAGCAGGAAAAAAGTCTTTGGATCTCCGGCTCTATTCAAGCACACACCATGTGATTGCCAGCACCTAAACAGCAAGGTGCCACCAGAGATAAGGCTGGTGAAGGTGGGCATGCTGCTAGCCCAGGGCGCAGCGTGTGTGTGGTAGGTAGGAAAGAAGAAAATGGCCTCATTTTGGCAAATTAGTTATCGGGGAGCCAAATGGTAAAGTCCAACTCCCTGATTGTCAGTCACCAAGGGGCATATTTATACTCCGTTTGCGCCGAATGTGCGTCAAAAACTTTGACGCACAATCAGCCCAAATGTTGCCCCATATTTAAACCCTGACGCCCGAGGCCGCACACAAGAAAAAAACGCAGTGTGCGCCTTATTCTGGAAGCAGCAACCCGCCCTGCGTTAATGACATGCAGGGTAGGCGTTCCTGTCCAAAAAACAACGCACACAGCCGTGCGCCGTATTTATGCTTCCGGGAAAAAAGGACTCTCGGCCGGTAGACTGAGCAAAAAAATGACGCAAAGCCCGATGTGCGCCAAAATTTAACGTCTTGGTCAGGGCAGGCGTTAAAATGGGGCAAACACACCTGTATTTAATCAGAACACACAGAACAAACAGCAGAGCAGCAGAGGAGCAGAGCAGCAACAGGGAGACATGGAGGTGATTGTTATTCAGCGTGCACGTAGACGTAGAGCCCTGCAGCAACAACAGCAGCTACAACAACAACAGCAGGCAAAGGCAGCGCAGAAGGCAGGAGAGGATATTCCGCCCAAGAACAACCCTGCATGGCCTCAGGGAACACGACATCATACAGAGGTACCGGTTGAACTGGGAGGCCATTCAGCAGCTGCTGAGAAATATTGAACAGCAGTTGGCCCCCACTTTGGTGACACCCCACACCATACCAACAGAAACAAAGCTGCTTTCCGTACTTCACCTGCTGGCAAGTGGCTCGTTTCAGACAACTGATGCCCTGGTTGGTGGAATATCACAACCATCATTCTCCGCATTCCTGCCAAAAGTCCTGGATGCCATCATTCGCCTGACACCCCGCCACATCTGCTTCCCTAACACACTGCAAAAGCAGCAGGAAACTAAACAGGGGTTCTACGCCATCAGTGGCTTCCCACACGTCCTTGGTGCAATCGACTGCACACACGTACGCCTTGTGCCACCTGCTGCAACAGAACACCTCTACCGCAACAGGAAGCACACACATTCAATCAACATGTAGGCCATAGTCGATCACCAAGGATTGTTCAGCAACATCGTGGCAAAATATCCTGGGAGCGTACATGACGCATTCATCTTCCGTCACAGCACCATCAACCAACACTTCCAGGATGGACGGTATGGCAATGGACTACTTGTTGGTAAGTACAAAAATCAAACTTATATACACACTGCACAGCAACCCTCTAGGACAAACAACACCTACACCACAATACCAACACCTAGCCAGGAACACACTGAGGTCCTCACATCACTAGCCATGTTTCTGAAGTCACCATTGAACCTGTCACACATTTGAATTTACTCCACAGCTTAATGTGAAGACATTAATGAGTGTGGTTGCCTAAATGTCACCTTGCAAATTGGAAGTGTCACAATAACCTGTACATTAACACATTGCATAAGTCTTAAGGTATGGGATGTCCAGGGTACTTTCATATGAACGTGTTAACTACACTTTCATGTTTTAACTCTGCATGGAACTATCATCTCACCCCCAGTGAAGACACACGGACACGTGTATCACAAGTCACAATGCAAGGGAGGGCACACTGTTCTGAAAATCCAAATACATACTGCTGACAAACGGTTAGCTAACAAACACTTGCTCAGCCAAGGAAAAAACTCAATGCAAAACTTTTCTCCTACAAGTATAGGTTGTCACATTAGTACACAAAAGAGTCACAGACAACACAACACAACTAATGCCATCAAAGGTCTGTACAAGAGTGCCTCCTACATCTAATTGATCCCATTCTGTGTTTCTCTTTCAGCTGATCAGGGGTATGGCATCCAGCCTTGGCTAATGACACCATTTGGGAACCCGACTACTGCTGCAGAGCGGGCATACAATGACGCCCATAAGAGGACACGCAGCATTGTTGAGCGGACCTTTGGGATCCTATAGTCAAGGTTCCGCTGCCTTGACATCACTGGAGGTAGCCTACTATATTCCCCAGAGATGGTCTGTAGGATCATACTCACTTGTGCCATATTGCACAATATTTGTGTAAAAAGGAACATTCCCCTCCTTGAACCAGACCCAGACATGCCGGAAGACGACGAAGAGGAGGATGCTGGCCTGCAACAGGAGGGGGAACAACCAAACACGGCTGCTGGAGTGCGTAGGCGCCAACAGCTTGTAAATAATTTATTTTCATAATTTCTTATATCAACACTTATTGCACAATTGTAAATAAACACAGATAACAAACACCACATCATGCTTTGGCCTATTCACTTCTGCCCACCTTTAGTTTGAATTTGCTGACGAAGAATGTCATCTCATTGTGCAATAATGACATAACACTCATCACACAAAAAATATACACCACAAATGTCTGCACAGAGGCTATGATGTTTCATGATACATTACCATCCACAGAGGCCAACAGGAGTACAAATGTGGCAATGACACATGCCGGATCCAGACACCTGAGACAGTCTCTCACTCGGCACAAAAATGTAGCTCATTTGAAAGTCTCATTACACGTGTTCAGTGACAGGGTGGGACCATCCATGTGTACGTGACCATGTCCTCAATGGCATGTATCAATTTTTGATATAAACAATACCCAATTGCAACAAGATTAGATGCCACTAACTCATGAGGAGACCTTGAAGTTACAGTGACAACATACACCCAGACAGTTGATAGTGGATCCACATACGCCCACACATATAAACATATGTCTTCCAATCAACCAAATATTTGCAAGCAGCCGATCACAGTAGTGTCCCAGTTCGAACCTAGCAGGAAGAATGTAACATGCCACTAAACCAGGTAATGCATACAGGGCCACATACATCAACAACCTATTTGTCATCAGCGCATGAGGAACGTCGAGATTTAGCAAACATCGTCAGTGCAAAATGGTATGTCAGATTGCTCCAAATAATCAATAGGGCACACGTCAAATGGGCTAATGGGATGATTGAATGGCTAACAGTGATTCATACCCTATGGCCTTCCATTAGCCTGCTGCTGCAGGTTTAGCATAACAGCATAAATGAAAGACCTGGATAAATTAGCAAATCTGGAAGGGCAAAACCTAGGGTGCTGGGGGCCTAAATCCACCTCTACCGCCCCCCAAATATACAAGAATTAGGTAGATGTGAAGTAAACACATGCATAAGTCGCATGTGTGGCCTACATGTCAAAAGTCAAACACAAATCAGATACACAAAATCATTATTAGGACATGGTTAGCCCCATAAAAAGTGTAAGTGACTATTGCACTTCCTGTTTGGACTATAGATAAATGCATTACTGTGATAAATGTGGACACATTTTTGAGAAGGAATACATCCTGGTATCCCATTCATCATTTCCAAATAGCCATCAGCAATTACCCAAAATATGTGTACAAATATGGTTGATAAACATTTTGAGCAATCATAAATCTTACAGTGTGAATGCCTTCTATACATCCAATAAGGGACATGTGTCATAGCTAACCACAAATGTGTATCACATAGCACCGTTTGGCCATGACAAAGTTCCTTTCACAACTTGAAAAAATGTAGACATTTTTGTCTAAATGCGTCATTTTTTCACGCATACAGCATGGGCGTCATAATTATTTGACGTACAAGAGTGCACAGAATGCAGAGTCAAAAAATATTATATGAAAAATAATAAAATAATAAGGTACATGACATGTACACCATATTGTCTATGAAGCGTCATATTTCCACGCATACAGCATGGGCGTCATCATTTTTTGACGTACAGGAGTGCACAGAATGCAGAGTCAAAAAATATTATATGAAAAATAATAAAATAATAAGGTACATGACATGTACACCATATTGTCTATGAAGCGTCATATTTCCACGCATACAGCATGGGTGTCATAATTTTTTGACGTACAGGAGTGCACAGAATGCAGTCAAAAAATATTATATGAAAAATAATAAAACAATAAGGTACATGACATGTACACCATATTGTCTATGAAGCGTCATATTTCCACGCATACAGCATGGGCGTCATAATTTTTTGACGTACAGGAGTGCACAGAATGCAGTCAAAAAATATTATATGAAAAATAATAAAACAATAAGGTACATGACATGTACACCATATTGTCTATGAAGCGTCATATTTCCACGCATACAGCATGGGCGTCATAATTTTTTGACGTACAGGAGTGCACAGAATGCAGAGTCAAATATAATTTTCATATTTGGTTCTCATATTTGCCAGCAAATTACAATTCCACTGTAGAACTGTAAACTCAGCCTCACACAAATGTAAGGGAACAATGAAGAAATTAGTTTTGACTCTGCATTATGTGCAATGTTATGCGTCCAAAAATATGACGCACAATCTGTATGCGTGAAAATATGACGCATAACGGAAAAGTTAAAACGGTGGCCATTTTCTGCAGGAAGTGATGTAATAGGATATCCTGTTTACATAATCTGTACTGTGAGTTTACTTTCACTTTCACTTTGCAGTCTCAGATTCTTCTAGACTGTGTGGCTGTGTGAAAAGTGTTGTCCTGTGTTTTACTGCTTTTGTGTCCTGTGTACCTTGTATATTGTGCTTTTGTGATCATAGTCTTGTTGTCTAATATGGTCTTAGTCTGTTTTGTATACTTTTGTCAAATTCTGTGTTTGTTTGTTTTGTCTGTGGGAGTCTGTTCTGGGTAGTTTAAATTTGGGGTTAGTTGGGCTATTTTTCTTAAGTTTTCTTTTTCCTTCACTACTCTACCTTTCCCCATTTCCCACTTTTACTTTTTTGTCTAATTTTTCACCTTTCAATTTGTAAATATGTCAGGTAGGCCTCGGCTTGCCAGGATGGGTGAGGAGGAATTGGGGGGATTCATTTGGCTTGTTTGCCATTTCCTCCCACTCATGCTGGAGGCTGGGGGCCGTGTGATACAGGTGTATCACACGGAGGCACGTAAAGTCCGGTGGGGGAAGGTGCGGCATCACCTGGGCCGGGTCTACGGTAGCATTAGGAATGAGCATCAACTCAAGCACCGCTGGGCTAATCTGATATCTAGGGAGCAGGATCTGCTGGACCACCTGGAATCAGGATTGGTGGCCATGTTGGTGAGTACAAATCAATTACATGTGAATAATTGAAAGCTCTGTGGGGACATGTGATGATTGTTACCCAATCTGCTAGATAAGTAGCTGACTGTGTGTAATACTAGGGAAACCTAATGTGTATTTGTTGCACAATGTGTAGGAAGACCAATGCTAGCAGTCAGATGGCTCATGTTTTCAACAAATACCGGATGCCTGTAGCTGTATGTAATGTGTTGTTGCCTTTGTGTCAGACAAGCGACACGTTAATGCCTCTATTTGAACTCTACAGGTCATAATTGCCAGTGAAAAAGTGATGTTGAAACATCATACCTACATATGTAGACGCCATAGCTAGACAGAAAATTGTAAACCCATGATGATGCTATAAATGTGTGGCGCCTTCACGTCACATGAAGTTAGCTATGTTGTCCACACATATGTCACATGTGTGTCTGGTTGGTGTGTGTTGAAAATGTCCACATAGCCTGTTTGAGTTTGAGGGGTCATGCAGTCCTCAAGTAACCAGCTTTTGGATGTCTCTCTGGGATGCACATGATGAGATGAATGCAAACCTATATTGTTGGGGCATAGTAATGGAGGTGTATCTTTGACACCATGTGACTGTCCTGGCCACTGCATGTGTGTAGTAGGGTGTGTAACTGTAGCAGGAGACTCATCCAATGTAAATGTTGCTTAAAAATACATCCATGCAGTATGAGCATGTGTGAAAGTGTATCATTACGCATGTCATATTCACACAGTGTCATAGTAACTGCAATTATTTGTCAGTGCACGGAGTCTGAGTATATTCTTTCTTTCATGCTTTACAGGTGGAACTGCACCGTACACCGTGGGAGAGGTGGCACATTTTGAGGACCCCGATACCTACAGTGAGTGTGGCCTGAGTGCTATTTTTATTGTTTGCTAGTGATGCATGATTGACTACTGTGAGTTCAACAGAATTCACGATTTGATGCTCTGTCCGTTCATTGGCATTGTTGCTTTAGTGGGATTTCAAATATCACTTCTGTTTCTGTAGACCAATACTTAGCCATCTCTCAGATTTAGGGGCTGTAGGTCATTCCAGTCGGCCCGCTATGGGGAGTGGGATGAGTCATGTGGAATACACTGGTTAATGTAAGAGTTGTTCTGGGACTTGGCTTGGACTGAGTCTGCATATCAGACTGACATTCTCCCAGATAGCTTTGGCAAAAGGCTTGTATAAAATATGCAGCTTCGTAGTTGAGGATGGACTGTGTACACTGTAGGTTGGATCTTCCGGGGGCATGTACTTCCACAAGTTGAACTAGAAGTGTGTGTGACTAGGGTGCAATGGCCTAGGTGTTCAGTCGACTCATGATCATGGGTGTTCTTGCTCCTCTGTGTGTGTGGTAAAACATGCCTCACTGGTAGTATGTGATGTTGGCCTGAGTCAGTGCATTTTGACATGTGTGGACCTTGGATAGGACAATGTTTGGCTGACTCCAAAGTGTTGCTAGCCCTTCATTGGTGTTTTGTGTGGAGCCAAATACTTGTTGACCTTTCTATACACTCCTGGGTGTGCATTAAATCTGGGATTGTTGGTTGTTCTTCTCACCCCACCCTCAAAGAGTGCCATGTGATTGGGAATAGGGTACCTAGGACTGTAGCAACCAGTATGTTACACATACTTGTGACCTTTTGCAACTTTGTTTAGAACCTAGTGTACACATTAGGTTATGGACCATGGGTTCAATATTTGCAAACAACAATTTACAAATGGCATCGAGTGAGGGTTGTGATAGTTATCACATAGAGTGACATATGTAGTGAAGTCATTATGCGGAAGAGGTTCAGCCATAATGTCAGCTGCATTAGGCATTATTTGGATGAGAAGTTTAGGCTGATGTCACCCATCATGTAGAGACATGGATATGCTAGGTGTGAGATGGCCTTATGTATGCAGGCTTCACATGTACTTCCTCTGAGACTTTCAATGAACTATGTTGTGACAATTGCTGGAACAAATACAGTACAAGTAATGTGCAAATGACCCATTGTGCTATTCCACCCAATGCATTTCCCATGGTAAATATTTGCCATATCTCTTCACAGCTGCAAACATGAGTGCCGCAGATAGACACCAGTTTGAGAGGCGTGCAATGCGATACCGGCACATCCTGCAGGTGCAGTCGGGGTACAGGAGGATGGCCCGCAAATACCAAGCAGATCGGGCCTCCGGGGCATGGTGGGCCTCACCACAGGGTGGCCCTACATTGCCCACAACACATCCACCAGGTCTCCCCAAGTGGCCCCAGCAACGGCGGGGACAGTTGACCCTGCCTCGTTATCAAGACCTGGACCCAGCCATGTTCAACACCCAGGTCAGTCCAGTGGGCATTCAACTACTGGCACAAGGTCCACCTCGGCCAGCACACAGACTGCAGCAGCCCCTCCTGTGGACCCAGCCGCATTCCTGGCATTAAGCGGTAAATTGGACAAAGTTTTTACAAAGGTGGACAAGCTAAGACAGGATGTGGCATATATCAAGAAGAGGGTTCGGTCCATCAGGCGGACCCTACGGAGGGCCAACCTCTAGGACTTTTGCCATGTTTGACTTTTACCCCTCCCCTCTCTCCTCTTCCCTATTTTGTACTGATAGTTGGGTTTTGGGGATTAGTATTAGGTTAGTATAGGTTGTTAGCTTAGTTATTGTTAGGGAAGAGGGTGGGGGGTCCTTATTCTTTCTATTTTTCTTTTTTGTGTGGGTGGGTGAGGGTCATTGTTTAAAAAAAAAAAAAAAAAAAATATATGATTGTTTAGGATAGTATAGTATGTGTGTAGGTTAGTATGTGTTGTCCTGCATGTGTCCTGTCTCATAATGGTGGGTGGGGGGTTGATGTTTAGATCGTTTCGTTATATGTGTAGAGTAAGTTTAGCTTAGGTTAGTTAGGGACAGTTGTGGGTTAGTAGTAGTCAGGTTAGATTAGTGTAGGTATTACTTTTCCCTTAGTTGCCTCTTGTGTGAATAAATAGTAATAAATATATAGTTAACCCTTTGCATGATGCGTTAGGTGCTACTTTATCATGGCCTTGACATCAGTGTAGGTGAATGTTTTTCTATGACATTAGTGTCCTATGCTACCCACCACATAAAATTGAGGTTTAACATGCCAGCTACCCGTGTACTAACTTGGTAAGTATCCACCATTTGGGAGACCCACCATTGGTAGTTTGCATCGATCACCAAGGTTTTGTGTTGATGAGTAGGTATTCTACGTCACAAAGTGTGCTTCCAGACTTGTTATTGTGGGTAATTTAATAGGTCGGACTACAGTGTGATGTTCAGGGAGATCTTTGTAGATGAGGTGTTGTTAACACTCTTGTCTTGTTGCCTTCATTGCTGACCTAGATCATGTGTGTAATAATTCAGCATGACTTTCCTTCATGGAAGTATACTCAGAAAGGGTGATTGATGCAGTGTTTTCTTTTTTTGTTTGCTTAGATTTTGCTGCGTAATTTCATGTTTTAGTATTGCATGGTGCCTACATTTCTCAGCCACCATTAGTTGACTAGAATTGCTATAGATGGAGCATTTTTCTGTCCAACACAGCATGATTGTGTGTGGTTTGTCCCTTCATCAGTTATTCTCCTCAGGATGGTAAGGCTATGATGCAATCCTGGCTACTGCACAGATGTATCAGACTACATGATGTCAGGACAGTTGTATTGACAAGCTACATGGTTGCCACACAGGCACTTTAGAGTTATCTACTGCACAGTTGATGTGTCAAATCACACAGAGACATATTAGGTGTGCAAGTGCTATTTATTGATAGGTGCTGTAGTGCAAAATGTCCATTGTCCATGTTTGCTTAGTCCGTTCTGGTGCATTCTTACATGGTGATCCTACAGAAGGGGTGTGGATGATGCTCCTGACATGCTGGGGTGATGTCACAGACAGTGCAGAGGGACAGGAATTGGCAAATAGTAGGAGAGAGACATTCACTGGCAATGGTGACAAGTCATACAGTGGATTGCAGAACAGTCATTGAGTGTAGTTGTAGTGAGACTGGCATTTGACAAAACGTAGGACCTTGGTCAAAGTAGGCCATGGTGCAGGGACAAGTGCTTCCGGGTACTCTTCTGTGAGAATGTGATCTGTTCCATGTCTTCTTCTTCTGATGTGTGTGTTGCCTGGTTTGTCATTGTTGTTGTTGGTTGTGAAGGGGCAACACACACCTCAGTGTTAGAAGACGTGGAGGCAGACATCCCGGGGGCTGCTCCCTGTGAAGTTCTTAAGGGCAGTACTGCTGCAAGGAGGGCCTGCTGGTTTTTGAGAATAGCAGCCACATCACGATGGTAGGCAGCCAGGTCGGCCCTGAGGGGTTCAATGTTGCATTCGTGCACACGTTGACTGGATTGCAGTTGTAGGTTTTGTGTCAACTGGATGACAGCTGTGCTGATTTCCTTCTGTGTTTTAGCAAGTTCCTGCAAGAGAGATGTTAGGGCTTGCATTGCAGCTGCCTGATCTGCAAATGAAGTAATGCACAAACGCACCCCCTCAAGGCAGGCTGCCATGTTTTGCATCCCCACCCGCACCTCCTTGGCCAGCTCCCGCTGGACACCAACTACAGTTCTTTCAAAGCTGGTGCCAGTGTCGTCAGAGTCCTCAGCTGTGTAGGAGCTGGCAGGTCTTACAATTGGGGTGGTGGGTGGGTCTTCTGTGATGGCTGCTTGTTCTCTGCTCCTCCTTGTGACTGAAGGTGGGGTCTGGAGGGTTTCAAGGACCTTTTGGATGGTCTCCTGGGAAATGTTTATGGGCTCGTCATCCATGTCATCAGGGAAATCAGGGACAGGCATATCGGCAGGAGATCCATGTTCCTCTGCAATGAAACAGGGTACAATTAGTGTGTCTGTGTTGTGACAATTTTGCCATAACATGCAAGCCTTTTACTGAGTTTACTTTGTGCTCTGGTTTGGTATTGGTATCTGCTGTCCTTCATATGAGCATTGTTATAGGCCTATGGCCCACCTGTGTGTCACATGTATGATATATAGTTATCAGACTTGTCTGCCTAATCGCCTCTAGGTGTTGCTTTGTACCAATTAGGGAATTGCCATCTTTTTGTCCTACTCGTCCCTCCGTGTACATCTATTCTTATGGAGAGACATTTTGTTGCGTGGGCTCTCATTATCCTAAATGAGACTACTGGATTTCTATGCAGCAGGATCGATAACGGTGTGGGGGCCTGAGTCTGACCCACTTGTAAAGAACTCTGTCACCCTAAATCTTTTTTATGGCTCTGGCTAACTAGCAGTGCCTCATGTCTCCCACGGGGAATAAATGATTAGGCAGCCGAGCGCATGACATTTTTGCAACTTCTCTGGGAAGTGGTGGTCACTCAGATCCAAACCAACTCTCTCATTTCCAGTATGATCTCATATACAAATGACAAAGACAGTATGAGTTTTATATGATGATTTCATTAAACAACTGTATTTTAGATAATAAGGCATGAGCCGCAATAACCAGAACAATACAACATAGTAGAATTGAAATAGTCACCAGGAGAGTAAAACTTAAGAACAAAGCTATCATAGTGCCTAACAGTTTCTACTCTCCCTCTGCTTGTTCTATTTAGAGCACAGCATGTTCAGCTTCTAGCTTGCCTTTCCGAATCACTGGGGAGACATCAGCCCTCATACCTGAGCAAAGGCCTGTGATCTGGTTCAGCATCTGCAACAAGGCAGGCAGCGTCTAGTTGTGGTTCTCTGTTCGGAAACTCCCTCCTGTGTGTATTGGGACAAGGAAGTGTTTTTATAACTAACATGTCATCGTGATCACAACATGTCCCTACGCAGGAATGCGACATCTATACTCCTACCACGTCTATCGGCAATGTACCAGACTGTATCCTTGACTGAAACACAGAGTGAATATGTTATGGAGAACTCCAGTGCTGAAGTAGGCAAAACAGTGTGAAATGAATACAAAACAAGACCGTAGAACTGGCTATTTGAAAATAACAGTACGATGCCTAATAAAAAGCATTTAGTGCAAAGTGCACAGAGGCTCTAAGCTGTCAGCAAATGAATAAAATACATTCAGGGCAAAGTGCACAAAGGCCTAAAGCCTGAAGCTAATGCGCAAAGGATAGGTAACACTTACCACACTACACTTTCGCTGGCTGTGGGTGTTGTGATTGCCCTGGCAGCACACTTGCCTCTCAGGACCTGCCCCAAAATCTTTTTATTCACATTGACCTAAATGTAATTGTTATGTGACATATCCTATGCATGGCAATGTTAGGATGTGATATGGATTTAAACATTGTTGATGTTTCCAGCTGATGTTGGGTAATGTGTGTTTAATTGGAGTGCCCTGTTTATCGTATCAATGTCCTATTTGGTTCTCAGACTGTGCAGGTGTGTTTCAGTGACCAGTTGCATGTGTCCCCTCCTCAATGTTGTTGTCTGAGCAGTATGACATTAGTGATGTTGCCTTGTTAGCCAGGCACGTGAGGGACCCTGACGTATGCAGCATGTGTGTGTCCTTAGTGCTGTGTGGCTCCTATTGCTGTTTACTTTGGCTGATGTATGTGTCAACTATGGGCATTGGCATTTGAGTGTACTGGTGCCTTTGTCTTATTTCTAGAAATAGTTGCAGAAGTCATCCTCACCCCATAATTTAGGTAGGTATGTTCCATGGGGAGGTTCCTGCCATTTGCTACTATAGCTGCACAGAGATCAGAGGTGTTAGTGTCAACTGTTGTTGCAGTTACATTGCAGTTGTTGTTTTGGCTACTGGATTACTGATAGGGACCTAGTTGATGTAGGATACATTTTGACTGTTGAGTGCCTGGATGTAAGTTTGACGTAGTGGCCTTCCCACCTGTCGCTGCTTTCCCTTAGCTCCATTGTTGTCATGACAGGATGGCCCCATGGGACTGGTGTTGGTGCTGTGTTTTGTCGTGCCCCAGCTTCTGTCTGTGCTGGGCATGCCCCCCTGCCGTGCCCCTTTACCCATACCACTTCATATATATGCTGACTTACATGCATTGTGTAGTTGGTATTCCCCACCCCGGTTGCAGTTATCATTATTGCATTATAATTCCCCATGTGACTTACCCTGCATGTGGTTGTGTCCTGGTAGTCTGTGCTGTCCTGTCCTTGAATCCCTGTGACGATCTCCTCAGGGATGATGGCTGCGACCACCTCCTCCATGTGGTCCAGGGCCTCCTGTTGTGCTGGACTCCCCCCTCCAGTCTGCAGTGCTGCCTTCCTGTTCCAGGCCATTTTTTCCTTTGTCCTACGTTTGCAGTCATGCCAGCGTTTCTTACACTCGGTGACTGTTCTGCGTTCTTCAGTCACACTGTTGATCTTGTCCACAATTTGTTTCCATATGGCCTCTCTCCTGCTGATTGGCAACTTAGAGGTGATGAACAGTTGGTGCTGGTGTTCCGTCACCTCTTTAACCAGGATTTCCTGCTCCTCTGCACTCAAGCGACACTTTCTTTTTTTTCTGAAAATGTCCTGGTTCCTGTATGGATTATCCTGGCTGGTTCCTGGTCTGCTGTCATCTTCCTGGGGTATGTTGGGGCATCTGGGATCCATTTTGGCTCTCCTCTGCTGAAAGGTCAGTGTTCGCGGGTAAATTTGACGCTATTGCGTCAAAATTGACGGCGCTTTCCGGGTTGCGCTGTCGTAAATCGACCCACAGTCATTTGCGTTGCATTAACGTTGGTTTCCTTTACGACTTGACGCCGATGTGTGTGTCACGAAATAATGACTCCCACCTGTTGGTTGCGCCGCCATGCGTCAAAGTATAAATTTGACGCCCGCACGGCGCATCGAAATGGCGTTAGCCGGCGCTAATTTTTTTGACGCAAAACTGCGACGTCGCAGCTTTGCGTCAAAAAGTATAAATATGGCCCCAAGTATTGTATGGCCTTCTGGTCGCTCAACACTGTGGGGAGTATCAGCATAGAACAGGCAGCACCATTTTGGGAAATAACACACGCTAGGGCTGGGAGCTTAGAGTGCCAGGAAATAGGCAGATCGGTCCAATGGTATGTACGTGACCCAGTATGGAGCCTCCAGGGTGTCACATGAGCCACGTGTGATGAAAAAACAACAGCATTGTTGGTGTCGGAAGTGCCAGCACCATAGTCTCCACAGAGCTCACGGGCAAGCTGCCATCCAGCACAGTGCCCAAAATCTTGTCCCTTAACAAAAACAATAATACTGGTAATGCAGGCACCCTTGCACCATGGGTCACAAGGCTGCCTGCATTGGAGCTAGGCAGCACGCAGTGCACGAGCACAAGGAGAGAACAGAAATGTGTTATGTCTCAGTAGATCTGGCACATTTCAGATCTTTGTCTTGCTGCCTTGCATGACTTTTTAGAAAATCTGCCCCTTGCTACATACCCACCTTGCATGCACACACATAGAATGTCAGTGCTTGCCTTTGATGATTAGCCTATACCTTTTACCCCTTTGTTAACCATTAATCATTTTCCTGGCTTTAGCCATCTGAGTTTCTCCAACCCTTGCTGCCATCCTTCATAGACCACACTCATTTTCACCCATCCACCTTTAAACTCCCCTGACACGTTTCAGTCCCTATGCCCTCAGATCCACTCTGAGACTACTGTGCCCACATCAGGCCACGCCTTCTACATTCAGACTTTGGAGTGTAACAGCCCAAGCTTTTTATTCACTTTGCATGCACTGATTTTTACAATAAGTACTTACCAGTTCTACAATGGAGCTGAAGTGGTGGGGGTTCCAAGGGGTTGGCAGTATAAGAAGCATGAAGCAGAATCATTAACAAAAGTGATATCCAAATGCATGAGCCTTAGACTCACACTGGTGTCCTCCTGCTTCTGATCTTCTTCCTTCCCTTCCAAGTCCTTGTGGACGTTGGTCTTCCTCCTAGCCCTGTTCCAAGTCCTTCTTCTCAGTTTTTTTTTCAGTTCTCCTGACCGTCACCCTGGCCCTGGTCCAACTAGTTCTGGTCCTCCTGGTACTGGTTCTCCTTATTAGGTCCTCTTGGGCTAAGCCTTATCATTTAAGTCCTAGTCAGGTTTAATTGGTCCTCGTGGCTCTGGTTGCCCTGGTTCCTCTGATCCTCAGCAGCCTAATAACCCCGTTACTATTCCTCCTCCTCCTCCTCCACTTGGAACTTCAGGTCCTGGTCCCTTGGTTCTGTCCTCTCTAATATTCCTAGCTCTGTTTCTGATCCTACTTATTCTGGTTCTTTTAGTTCACCTAGTCCTCCCCCCTCTGGTCCCTGACCAACATACTTCTGACTAGTTCTCTAGGTCCTCTTCCAACATGTCATAATACTGTTGGCCTTGGTCTTTCTGCTCATTGTCATCTTGGACTAAACCTGCCCACTTTATCACAATCCTCCCTGTTCAGGTTGTCCTGTTCCTAGCCACTCTTCACCACCCAGCTTGATCACCATGGTTCCTGTCACCCTAGACTTCCTTGTTCTGGTCATCCTATTCCTCCGCATCCTGGTCCTACTTGCCAGGAGCTGATAGTCTCTGTGATTTGAGCATTCTTTTCCCCTTTATTGTGGCCCCACTGGTCCACATTGCCATGGCCCTCTTACCTCTTGTCCTGTTGGATCTTATTGTCTGACCATCTCCTCTTCATTCTTGAGGTCCTGGTCTCCCAGTCTTCCTCACTCTCAGTCTGGTTTTCCTAGTAATGTACTTCCTTTTCCTGATCCTAACAGTCAGTGTTCTCTTCCTGGTTCTGTGCCCACTGGACTTGATCCTTTTCTTTCTGGTCCTCCTTATTTTGGTCTTTGTATGCTCATCCTGTTGGTTCTGGCCTTTCTGACCAAACTAGTCCTTGCAGGGCCCCTTCTTCCAACTCTTTCTTTTCTTTGCTGATCCTCTTGGCCCTCCTCCTTTTAACGTGATACTTTTCAGACCTTCTGACTTCCTGTACATCCATTTCTGGTTCTTCTGGTCCCTTTGGTCTACCTGGCCTCTTGTGCCCTGGTCTTCTTAGGCCTTGTCCTCTTAGCTATTGTCTACCTGCTTTGGATCATACTTATCCACTGTGGGCCCTGATGTGTGTGGACTTTGACCTCCTGCCTCTAGTCCTTCTCTCCATTGGTCTCCTTATTATGTTCCTCTTTCATCTGTCTACTTGGATCTTCTATTCCTGACCCTGGTGGTCCTCATTCCTTTGGTCCTGGCTGGTGAGAACAGGCCTTCGTAGCTCTCCTTCTTGCTATGGTAAATGGCCTTCTATTCCTTCTACCACAGATCCTCCTGTTCCAACGCCTCCTGGCCCTTCTGATTCTACTCCTCCTGGTCCCCCTGGCACCTCCAGTGCTCTATTTCATTGCCCTGTTCCTCATTGTCTATTTCTTCTTGGTACCCTCTGGTATCTGAAACCCTGGTCATCATAAATTAGGTCTTCCTGGGCCTGGTTCTTCTTGGTCTAATCTTCATGGCTCAGGTCATCCTAGCCATCTCCGCCTCCTGGCCCTTATACTCCTACCTTTCATCCTCCTCCTCCTAATGCTTCCTTCTTCAGTCCCACTCCACAATAACTTTAGTTAGGTAGAGCCTTCAAGCATGTCACACAAATTTTTATTGTTCGTTTCGATTACTGTCACATACAGAAATGAGGGCCTAGTAAAGGCAGGAGCTTGCCCACTTAAAATACTGCTTAACATGTTAAAACTCAGAACTACCATTCTCAAGATGTATTTTCCAGTGGTAGTGACTGAAGGGGTCACTCAGGGCATGGGACCAATAAGTATCAATGCCCTAAACCTACTCTGCTGGATGAATAGTATGGAAAAGTGTGTTTAGTCACAGGTAGTAGAGTGAACTTCTGTAAATGATCAGGATGCATTACTTACCTGCCCCTTTCTTTCACTTCCCAATTCCACAGAATACCCATTACAGTGTCTAACATAATTTATCTTTGCTAGTTCCTCAAAGCACTGTGTCACCAAACATCAATTACCTACTGTGCATGTCACTCTCTCTGGTGCCCAGATACCACCCATCTGTCTGCATTGCCTGTTTGCTGCTGCTTGTTGACTGCTGCTGTGTTACCAGGTTTAAAATATTAAGCAAGCAAAATCCCTTTAAAACAGAAGCCTAAATCTAGCACAAGGCCTTCCATGAAAAGCCCACACAGATCCCTGTGCTTGAAAATCATCAAAAGGAGCATTGTGAACATTACAAAATGCAACCATTTATGTAACATGCTTCAAAATCTTACTAATTTTTCTTTGCTGACTACCAACTACTCCCTGGCTAAAGCTCGAAATGTGTGTGCATTATCCTGAAGCTTCTCTTTTGTTTCTACATGTCTTATTTAGGTATTAAATAACATAAATGCTTTCATTCAAAATTTATCTTTTAGTTTTTTTGTCTGTAAACAGCTTACCTTAATTCATGCACTTACCTTTTTGCAAGCTATTGCACATTTCTTTATGCACTTACTTTCAAATGCTTTACACGTTGCATCGTAGTAAAAAGATGGCCACCACACTATTTCCTGGAGTCCCCTTTCTAAGTTGACTAAATAAAGCCCTCCTTCACATTAATTATCCAGTGGTCAAATTGTATTTCATCTCCACTAATTAGTTTATGACTGGTTAAACAGAAGAGATTATGTACTATTTTTCCAGCTGCAGGGTAAATAGTAGAGAGTCTATACTATTTTGCTGCACCCGAGTAAATAGTCACTTCCTTTTATTGACAGTCATTCGGTTTGAAGCTTGCCAACATATTTTGCAAAGTATTGTTCCTCCCTCTGGTCAAGATGATGTACACAACTGGCTGTTACTTTTGGTAACGTGTGGCGTTACATACAAATAAATTAGGCCAAGACCACTTAAAAAGTGGTGGGAGTATTCATTAGGCAAAATATATGCTCCACATACTTCCTCTATGTGCATGTGTGACCCTCTGAATTGGGGTGTGTTTACATCTGACTAAAGTTTGTTCTGCTGCTATTTTAAAATTGAAGCTATCTATAAATTCATTTTATATTTCACTACTGTAGGAAGGTAGCCTCTTTCTAGCATTGTTACCCCCACTTTTGGCCTGTTTGTGAGTATATATCAGAGTGTTTTTACTGTCTCCCTGGAATCCTCCTAGCCAGGACCCCAGTGCTCATAGTGAAAACCCCATTTGTCAGTATGTTTTATATGTCTCGCTGGGACCCTGCTAGCCAGGACCCCACTGCTCATAGTTTGTGGCCTGTATGTGTGTCCCTGTGTGGTGCCTAACTGTGTCACTGAGGCTCTGCTAACCAGAACCTCAGTGCTTATGCTCTCGCTGTCTTTAAAATTGTCACTATTGGATAGTGACCATTTTCACCAATTCTAATTGGCACACTGGAACACCCTTATAATTCCCTAGTATATGGCACCTAGGTACCCAGGGTACTGGGGTTCCAGGAGATCCATATGGGCTGCAGCATTTATTTTGCCACCCATAGGAAGCTCAGACAAATCTTACACAGGACTGCCATTGCAGCTTGAGTGAAATAACATCCACATTATTTCACAGCCATATTACACTGCAGTTAAGTAACTTATAAGTTGCCTATATGTCTGACCCTCACTTGGTGAAGGTTAGGTGCAAAGTTACTAAGTGTGAGGGCACCCTGGCACTAGCCAAGGTGCCCCCACAGAGTTCAGGGCAATTTCCACGGACTTTGTGAGTGCGGGGACACCATTACACGTGTGCACTACATATAGGCCAATACCTATATGTAGCTTCACAATGGTAACTCCGAATATGGCCATGTAACAGGTCTAAGATCATGGAATTGCCCCCACGCCAAATCTGGTATTGGGGTGCCAATCCCATGCAGCAATGGGGCTCTAGCATGGACCCCGGGTACTGCCAAACCAGCTCTCTGTGGTTTTCACTGCAGCTACCACTGCTGGCAACCCACAGACAGGCTTCTGTCCTCCTGGGGTCTGGGCAGCCCAGTCCCAGGAAGGCAGAACAAAGGATTTCCTCTGAGAGAGGGTGTTACACCCTCTCCCTTTGGAAATAGGGGTTAAGGGCTGGGGATGAGTAGCCTTCCACAGCCTCTGGAAATGCTTTGAAGGGCACAGATGGTGCCCTCCTTGCATAAGCCAGTCTACACCGATTCAAGGATCCCCCAACCCCTGCTCTGGAGCAAAAGTGGACAAAGGAAAGGGGGGTGACCACTCCCCTGTCCATCACCACCCCAGAAGTGGTGGCCAGAGCTCCTCCAGTGTGTCTCAGACCTCTGCCATCTTGAATCCAGAGGTGTGAGGGCACCATGGAGACCAGTCCAGTGCCAGCAGGTGACGTCAGAGAACCCTCCTGATAGGTGCGTACCTGACTAGGTGGCCAATCCTCCTCTGAGGGCTATTTAGGGTCTCTCCTGTGTTCTTCTCTTCAGATAACAAATGCAAGAGCTCACCAGAGTTCCTCCGCATCTCCCTCTTCGACTTCTGCCAAGGATCGACCGCTGACTGCTCCAGGATGCCTGCAAAACTGCAATAAAGTATCAAGAAGACTAACAGCGACATTGTAGCGCCTAATCCTGACGGCTTTCTCGACTGTTTCCTGGTGGTCCATGCTCTGGGGGCTGTCTGCCTTCACCCTGCACTGGAAGCCAAGAAGAAATCTCCTGCTGGTCGATGGAATCTTCCCCCCACTAACGCAGGCACCAAACTTCTGCTTCATCGGTCCTCTGGGTGCCCTAACATCGTGGCGAGCGTGGTCCCTGGAACACAGGAGCTGGATCCAAGTGACCCAGACAGTCCAGTGGTCCATCTGTCCAAATTTGGTGGAGGTAAGTCCTTGCCTCCCCACCCCAGACAGTAGTCCTGTGTACTGCATGAACTGCAGCTGCTAGGGCTTCTGTGCACTTTTGCAAGGAATTCTTTGTGCACAGCACAGCCCAGGTCCCCAGCACTCCGTCCTGCATTGCTCAACTCGCTGAGTTGACCACCGGCTTCGTGGGACCCTCTTTTGTAGTGTTGAGATGACCGCCATGCTCAGTTTTCTTGAACCTGTTTTCAAGTACCTCTGCGGGTGCTGCCTGCTTCTGTGTGGGCTCTCTGTGTTGCTGAGTTTCCCCTCTGTCTCCTCCTCCAAGGGGCGACCTCCTGGTCCTTCCTGGGCCCGGACAGCATCTATTTTCTTTAACCACAACCTTTGCAGATAGCAAGGCTTGTTTGTGGTCCTTCTGCGTGAAACAAATCTGTATCCTCCAGCACGCCGTGGACATCTTCTGTGCAAAGGAGAAGTTCCTGGCATCTTCCGTTGTTGCAGAATCTTTAGCCTCTTCCACCCAGAGGCAGCCATTTTGCACCTTCATCCGAGGTTTAGTGGGCTCCTGCCACCCCGTGGACACTTTCATGACTCTTGGACTTGGTCCCCTTCCTTTGCAGGTCCTCAGGTCCAGGATTCCGTCTTCAGTGCTTTGCAGTCAGTTGTGGTCTTTGCAGAATCTCCCATCAAGACTTTAGTGTGCTTCTGGGGAAGTAGGGTAACTTTACTCCTACTTTTCAGGTTCGTGGGGTGGGGTATCTTGGACACCCTTAGTGTTTTCTTACACTCGCAGTGACCCTCTACACACGACACTAGGCCTGGGGTCCCTAAATGGTTCGCATTCCAGTTTCTTAGTATATGGTTTGTGTTGCCCCTAGGCCTATTGCATCCTATTGTATTCCACAGTGTTTGCACTACATTTCTAACTGTTTACTTACCTGGTTTTGGTTTGTGTGTATATTTTGTGTATTTTACTTACCTCCTAAGGGAGTATATCCTCTGAGATATTTTCGGCACATTGTCACTAAAATAAAGTACCTTTATTTTTAGGAACTCTGGGGATTGTGATTCTTATGATAGAGTGCTATATGATATAAGTGATATAGTAGGAGCTTTGCATGTCTCCTAGTTCAGCCTAAGCTGCTCTGCTATATCTACCTCTATCAGCCTAAGCTGCTAGAACACTACTAATCTACGAAAAAGGGATACCTGGACCTGGCACAAGGTGTAAGTACCATCAGGTACCCACTATAAGCAAGGCCAGCCTCCTACAACTACTCACTTCGGAGCAAAAATAAAGGCTCATGATTCAAAGAATGTTGAAAGCTTATTGTTCACCTCTCTTCCCCACCTGACACCTATGTTGAGGGAAATAATCAAGCCACTACACTCCTGTGAAGAGAGCTAGAAAAATTTTATTTTCTCTGCCACCTGCAAACAGGCCCACTGCAGGTTTTGCTAAAATACGGTGCCTCCTTGCCACACTATGAATTTTAACACTCCGAAAAACATTTTCATCTAAATGTAATTAATCAGCGCACACTTCTATAAACAGGAACATATTTCCAGTCCCTTTGTTTGCTTTATTGGTTCCCAATGACTGCACTGTTGGAGGAACTGCTAAAAGCCTCTGTTTGTAGTTTGTTTATGGGTTAGGCTGGCTGATTTCTCTAGGGGAATATTTACAAGAAGCCATGTCTAGAGTACAACGTGTGATTGCATTAATTCAATGTGAACCGCAGTTCAAAAGGGTTCTTTCAGGTAAGTTTTTTTCTTTCCTCCCTCGCAGTCCGCTCTCAGGTTTTTATCAAAAGCTGCCTGTGAAAGGCAGATATTACTGTTTTTGTTAACGTCAGTAATTATTTATGAGAAATATGTTCAAAAAGCAATCTTGTATTCAGTGTATTCATAAGCCACCAACTCCACCTCTCGTTTATTTCCAGTCGTGGGTGAGAAAATCATAATCCAATAAATAATTCTAGACTTCGCTCTGAAGTGATATACAAATTCTCATTTTATTTAGTGTTTGGGTTTAGGTTTAGGCCGTACGTTGGCTGTACTTCGGTCCTGTGACTTTAGTTCCCCAACATCTGGCATCACTTCATGAACACTGTTATGGCAGACATCTGTCAACCTTATTTAGAGTTGTTCACCATCAGAGTGGGATGGAGGGACCCTCACAATGGATGAAAGCAATGGTGGACAGAGTTTCTGACAATAGACCACTTAAGACACTCCTAAAACCACAGAAACCACTGACCACTCACAACACAAAGCACCAGCATCAGAACGCCTTCATTAATATTACTTAAGATGTCTGAAGGAAGATAACCTGGAATCTCAGAAAATTCAGAGCACTGGTTCAACTAACGCCATGAGGCAATGAAGGAAAATATGGGATAGAATCATGGATAAAGTGAATGCTGTCTTCAAAACAAGGCACTCATAGAAGAAGATCCACAAGCAGTGGAACAACCTGCTGGGGAGAGTCTGTTCTCTCACTTCCACGGCATACCTAGATGCCCTGGCAGCTGGTGGTGGGCCCTTCAAAGTTATGACCTGGGAGAAGAAGGTGTTGCCCATACTTCCCACTGACAAAATCATGGGAATTCCAGGTGGAGTGGAAAGTAAAAAACACTGCGGGGAGATGCTGAAGCAGCCAAGATGTCAGGAGCATTTTAATAGTGCTCCCATAGCCTCACTGAATATACTTCTCAAGCTGGCACCCTTTGTTTCCCCCATGAATCCTTGGAGGTGCTATATTAATCCTCCTCAGAGCAGGCCCCCCAAGTTGACATTCCTGAATTTCCTGCAAATGTTGTGACTCTGTGGCCTGCCACCTTTGAGGCAGCTGAAGTGGCGAATGGCTGCGGCTGTGCCCTGTAAACAAATACTCAAGCAGAGAGGCCCAGGGATCCTAAGATCTCCTGGCACTGGTGGCTCCTCCCTGTCTGTCTCTCGCTGAGGCCATGCTTGTGAATGGAATCAGCCTTTACAGACATCATGCTTTGGGCCGTGCTGATGCTGCATTCCGCTACTGATGCAGGGCCTGTAGCATGAAGGAGGTGTCTGATGAGTGTGCCTCTGATTATCCCGGGGCCCAGCAGCCTTAACCATAAACTGCATGGAGTGGATGCTCAAGCTGGGGAGCTGACTGCCTAGATCCTGCGCCGGGCCCCCACTGTCCCTGCTGTGTGGCGGCTTCCATGCCCCACTGTGCATGGGCCTCGTGTTGAGGTGGTGGCCTGATCACAGTAGCATGGAGGGCAATCAGCACTAAGGAGACACTCGCCAGATTGATTTGCGGATACTGGTTCCAGGTCTTGGTGCTGGCGCAGCTTGGACTCTTGGATGACGGCGGGGGATGGAACTACAATCCTACATCAAGGTGAGGAGTCAGGGGATCAGCCACAGATATGGGCTATTTGTTTGAACCATTGTAACACAGATTCCGCCTTGCAGTGTGTCCCTTTCTTAGATACTATATATTCCCTAATATCACTGTACACCGCCTTTTTGATGACAGGCCTATTTCTTAGTGGACTGCTGTGCAGTTAAACTGTGTGCACCCACTTAGGCTCTTCTTTGTGGCACTGCCTGGTCCAATGGACTGTCATTTCCCTTTAACTAATCCCTGAAACATGGAAAGGTGACTGTGTGCCGCTCCTTCAGCCTTAATGAGACCTACCAAATAAAACTCGTGGAGTGCCTTGCTTGACCTCAACCTTCTTCTTTTGGGGCTGGGTGAGGGGTGGTCGGGCTGTGGCGAGACAGCGGGCAGCCACTGGAGGCACCTCAACAGGCCAACAGATGCCCGAACTTTTCTAAACTCCTTCCAAATCACAATACCCATGGACAGTAGCTGTGAGTGCACCACTGAATTTCACTCCAGGATTCCCAACATCTAGATTTGTGGATCTACTTTGCTCATCTGTTCGATTGCCCTTCCTGACTGCTTGTGCTCCATCATTTGGAACAAGCGCATTGTGGATGAGAGGCAGTAATCTCTGCAGATTGACACTTGTCAGCCTATAACTAGGTGAAGACAGGTTGTCCCTCCCTGACGGCTCAGCAATTACCCACTTCATTCCCTGGAGTGCTACAGCCTGTGGGGGGTGCCTGATTATCTGAAAATCTCATCCCCATCTCTCTGGCTGCCCTGGGTAAGGACAAACCCTGGATCTCCACCTCCAAATCAAAAATAGACAAATCTACCACCAGTGCTCCAGAAATGGTTAAGAAACTGCCTGATGGAGACTCTAATGTGACTCGCTCTGCATCCCCGGATCTACATTATATTCTTCAAGCAATCAGATATCCCGAGAGTCTCTTTAATCCAAAATTGGGGAGTTTGGCGTTTAGGGTGGCATATTACGTCTAGACCTTAGATTAGTAACAGGATGGATGAAAGAGGTGGAAAGATGTGCTATACATTGGAAGATGAATCATCTGACCTTAGACACAAAAGGATGTGTCTGGTGGTTATTGTCCACACCTTGGAGACCAGGTCAGAAGATGAGGAGATACAATCCCTTGATAGTAATCTCTGCTTAGTGGGCTTCCTGGAGGGAGTCAAGTCCCCCCCCCCATCTGATTGTCTTCATGGAGACATGGCTTCCAGCCTGAATGCCAGAGGGCTCGTTATTGGCCTGCTTTCTGGTCGAGCAGGCACATTGTGCACGGCCACCTGATAGAGCTCGACCAACACTGCTAATTGTTAAAATCCTCTACTTCCAGGACCAAGACATGGTTCTTAGAGATGCCAGAACTCTTAACCACTTCTCTACCATTCCTGACATATAATGATCATTCCAGATTACACCAAGGTGACACAAGCCCAAAGAAAATCCTTTGATACAGTCAAACAGAAGCTTAGAGCGATGTCCATCCCCTAAGCACTGCTCTTCCCTGCAAGACTTTGGGTTGTGCATAACTCCTACTTTCACTTGTTTGATATTCCTGAAGCTGCTTTGGAGTGGGCCACTGAACAACGATCACTGCGTAGACATGATCTTCCAAAAGGAGGCTCACAGACTACTCCCGCATTTCTGAGACCTGCTTGTGTGCATTCCTGATCTCAACATCATTCCAAATCTAAAAACAAAAAAAGGGAAAGAGAGAGCGGTATCCAGTGACCATGGTGCCTGAACATAATGACTCTCAATCTGAATCCACAGATGGCTCCAGACCTAGCCTTCATAAACGCTAACTACATCCGATGATGGGGCGGCAGCCACAGACCTCAGTTAGGAGTCAGCAATCAAATGGCCATCTCTGAAGTTTATCTACAGAACCTACAATGGCCTAAGGTGCCCTTTGAATGTAAGTATCCTTTTATTGCACTAGGCTTCAGTGAGGAATTTTTCAAATGCCCCAATGAGTGTGTTTGTTTGCTTCTGTTTGACGTTTTGTGGGTGAAAGATGCTTCATGGGTAGATGTTTTGGGTGAGGGGACTTGTTTTGTTGGGTGTAATGTTAGTTATTTTCTTCTTGATATTGTTTTTTTTCCATACAGGGATATTTCTCCAATTGTACTATATACTCTGTGATCCCACCACTGTTACTCCCTCTAGACAGTCCCACCTACTAACCACAGTCTTGCTATGAAGTTCACCCTTGTCTTGTGGAATGTCAGTGGTCTACTAGACCGCATTAAGCATACCAGTGTCCTTATGTTCCTCCAGTGCCTTTGCTTTGCAGTAGCTCTAATGCAAGAAACCCAGCTTCTTGGCACTCAATGTTACTTTATAGATAGATACAGTTATAACCGAGTCTTTCATTTGGGTTTCACTAGGGGTTCCAGAGGGGAAACAATACTCTTTCATAAATCCTTTCCCTTAACGAGCATCCAAAGACTTCACAAACCACTAGGTAGATATGTGGGGGTGACAGGAATGCTGGAGGGGAAACCATACATAGTTTTTAGCATTTACGCTCCTTCTCAATTACATAAGCATTCATTTTAGGACCTAACTGATGAGATAACAACCTTCCCACATGGCGTTCTTCTCCTTGGAGGCAACCTTAATGCAGTGTCTAGTCCAGCACTGGATGTCTCTGGTCTTATTACCTGGGACCATCACACCCAATTTAGCTCCCTTACTTCTTGGCTGAATTATCTTGACCTCTGGGATGCCTGAAGAACCTGAAACGCAAGATGCACTGCCTATTCACACACATCAGCTTCTTATTGTACCATGTCTCATATAGATTATTGTTCCTCCCTGCTGTTGACCTTCTGGCCACAACAGGGGCTTTTATGCTTAACAGGGGTATATCCCCGCAACTCCTCCAACTAGGATCCACCACCCTCCTCTGTGACACCTTGATGCATGGTTGTTTACTGATGACCAGTTAGTTGCACACTTAGATGATGAACTTCCATTCTACTTTGATATCAATGATCACCTTATTTCACATGAAGCCCACCGATTTTGGTATGCAACTATCCAACCTGTGTATCAGCACGATGACAAAAGTAGTGTCCTTCTCAATAGACTTGCAATTTAATGCCTTGAATCACACCTTGTCCTAGGCGTGATGGCCGGGTTGGGAGTCCTGGACACTAAGGCAGATGACATAGCAGCTGCTTTAGCTCCCTATTACGGATGTCTATATGCTCACTACTCAGGCCCTCTGATGGAGACTCAGAGTACATCTTTGGATGAACCCCTTACAGTCAAGGAGATCTGAGAAGCCATTCACAATCTGAGGCCTGGTTAGTCTCTTGGGCCAGACGGCCTTCCCCTCAAGTACTACTCATCCTTCTGTGACCTACTATCCCATCATTTCCTTCAACTTTAAATGGAAGCATAACAAGTGGGATCTTTCCCACAAGAACTGGATTTGGCGACTATTGTAATCATCCCTAAAACCAACCAACCCTCTACTGACTGTGGGGCACACTGCCCATATCTCTAATCAACACAGACATAAAATTATTCACCAACATTCTACTAACACAGCTCCAAACGGTCATTTCATCTTTAATCCACCCAGACCACTGCAGCTTCATGGCAACCCGTAGCACAAGGCATTGTATACAACATTTACAGATTGCGCTTGGTCACAGAGATAAACTCCCTACAGACATTGTCCTATTAATTGTCAATTTCAAAAAAACGTTCAATACCATTGATTGGGACTATTTGAGGCAGGTGCTTGAACAAATGGGGTTTGGTGCCCAGTTCTAGAGAACGATCTCCCTCCTTTACTCACACTCGATAGCTCAGGTCATCATTACCAGGATGCTTCTGAATCATTCTTCATTCAACAAGGGACCCGTTAGGGTTGCCCACTCTCCCCTTCTTCTTTGCTCTTGCTCTAGAGCTACTAGAGAGATTGTTTAGGTGTGATACGCAGCTGCGGGGTTGGATATGAGAGGGTGTTCCTGAGGACAGAATAACATTATATGTAGATGATGTTCACTTATACTTGGTGGATCCCGGCAACTCAGACCTGAGCACCCTGGAGCTTCTTTAGCTATGTGAAGAGGCTTCTGGCCTTTGCTTCTTTATTTATTTTTCTGCAGTTTTATTTAATACGAACTAGACCCAAAGGTATTGGAGTGCTTTACATGAGAAACAGTTACGTTAAACAAGGACAAATTCATTCTTTGGTAGGCACGGGGAGATTGAGTGATTTGCCCAGAATCACAGGATGTTGAGCCCACGCCGAGACTTGAGCTTGGTTCCCCAGCTCCAAGGTCGGCACCTCTAGACATTACCCCACATTCTCTCTATGTACAGAGAAATCCCTATTGATCCCACTGCGGAGATAAACTGCTTGAAGTGAGTGGTGGACAGGTAGCCCTATATATGTTGAATCAATTTCAAATATTTGGGGATCCACATCTCCATAATGCCCAAACAGGCCCATCTCTTAAACCTACAGCCCATCATGAAGAGAATGAGTAGCAGTTTTGCACTCTGGGAAACTCTCCCTCTTAATTTACTGGGCAGGGTTGCCATAATTAAAATTATGGTGCTGCCCAGCTTCTTGTAGAATTTGCAGAATTTTCCATATTATATTCCTGACCCCTGGTTCCATGAGGGGGTGGCGATGAACGCTCATTTCTTTGGCAAGGAGGCCCCCCCAGGATTGCCCATGCTAAATGCAGAAGATTGGCTTATGATGAAGGTATTGTTGGAGAGGATATCCAGAGCTACTACTGGTCATCCCATCTTCTGGTTGTAAATGACCGGCTGTTGGGAGGCTGGAGTGATCCCACATATCTCCTGGAGCTTGACGGCCTAGGTTTGGATGTTTATGCATTTTCCTCTATGGCTGGCCACTTCCCCAGTCAATTCAAGAGGTTACCAGGGTCATCTTTGTGATATGGCAGAAGGCTCTTCATTTTGAGGGGTTGGAAAGCCGGTTAACAGGCAGACCCCTCGCTGGCTAGAACACTTATTGAGATTGGAGGACTTCCACAAATGGGGTTTGTTGGGGACCACAATGCTGATATATGGCAGGATACAAAATGTATTCATCTGCTTACCTTCAGCCCCAATTTTTACTTTCACAAACACAATTCCATAAATACCTCCAAGGGCGACATACCCTGAGTTGATATGCCTTGCGACTTCAGGACCTGCCAGAATTTAACCTTCTTGAGGCAAAACTATTGATGGGGAGGATGGGGCAGGGAGGGATCTCACAGTTATACTGCAGCATGGTGAATAATGCCCAGGAGACATTTGAACAACTTCGCTGGACACGGGACGATTGGATTGGAGAACTCAGCAAGGTTGAATGGTGTGAAGCATGTATGGTCCCACCCAAACTTGCGATATCAGCTCGCCTGCGTTTGATGCGTTACTCACTTCACACCTACATGTTTCGTCAGCACTTATGTTGCACTGGCTTCCTTCCTGATTCCACCTGTAAGTGGTGTAATGCTCCAGTAGCTGATTTCTTCCAGCTATGTCATGGCAATGTCCGAAAATAGCCTGATATTGGTCTAAAACAAAGCATTCACTGTCAGCTGACTTGGAAACCCCAGTTCAACTGACTTCCAAAGTGGCACTGTTTGGTGTGTTGGGGGATGTGGCTAGCCCTCGAGGGGATAGGACTGTGGTGGTTATTGTGATTCTGGTGGCCAAGAGGGAAACTGCACAATTATGGAAATGCGCTAACCCTCCGAATATGATTCAATGGCATGCTGGTATGGATTGGTGTACCAGACAGGAGGATGTGATTTATAAGGCTCATAGGTGCCCTAAGAAGTTCTCGAAAATATGTGGTAAACATTGGGAATATTTTGGTCTAACTGTTCATTTGGACAACACATTGATCATGGCTGACTGAAATGTGGGAGTTGGGGGTAGAGATAGTATATTAGTAATGGAAATCATGATTAACATTGGAAGACTGATGTTTCTGTTTTTTTCTGATACATACTGCAGTGTCTTTGCATCTTTTCATGGTGAAACCAATAGAATTTGTTTATAAAAAGAAACTATCTCTCTTTCATGAACAAATACACCCTCTCTGCAATCTGACCCTCCAATGTCTAATTTATATCTCTACAACAATGACAATTTATTCACCTGACATCTGTTACAACTCACTACATTCCCTATTTATTCATAATCTAACATTGTGTCACTCTCTTACACTATTCTCCTTAACACTATTCGTATTTGAAACACAATTAAACAAATGTAACAATACATTTGGACCAGAAATCACAACCTCGCATAATTTACAGCAAAATCTATCAAGTTACTCATCCCACCATAAGCTCCACCCACTTTTATCATACTCACACATCACATAATAACTCTCTGGAGTCACTACAATACCATGTCAAGAATAGCTAGTAGTTCAAGGCTGAACAGATGAATATACATCACTGGGACAAAACTGATCCAGTGCTGAATTTTGAACTAACATATTACTCCATTCCGGGAGTTTAAGTTGAATATGCTATATTGCCTATAGAACTTGCTCACATGAGTCAGATGACACCTAAAAGCCAAGTCAAGAAATTCATGAGTGTTGTCACAAAGATGTTGATAAATCTCATCAGCTAAGTAAAAAACTATTCTGCTACACAGTATCCTCACCCACAGCAGTGAGTAGGTTGTACATTTAAAAGCGTAAGGAATACTCAATTTTATTTAAAGAAAAACAACACACATCCACTGTCCCATCTAGACGGAAGTTTGAATAAAGTGTTGTGAATATAAGTACCTGAAGAACACTGCAAAATGGCCTATGTTGGCTGACCAAAAAGATTCAGCTCTCTCAGTAATCTGTAGCACAACTTCCCTTTGGTAACAATAGATTGTAAGTTGATGGCGCAGCAGTGTCTATTGATAGCCAGAGATTGCTTGACAATGTGTAGGAAAAACACTGTTATAGGTACTATGTAATAAGTGAGGGCGAGGGATGCTGTTGGCTTCGGATGCCAACTACAGGGCCCACACCCTCATGGGAGTGGTGGAGATGGTGAAGCAGGGGAGCTACAAGGCACCACTCAAGCTCATAAAGTCAGGGTAGAAACCTACAGCACAGGATTCAATTGTCTCTGCAGTTGGTCACAGATTTGTACTGCTAGACCCACAACTCCATGAGAGTAGAGGATGTGGGGAACCTACGAGATGCCACTCGAGCAAATAAAGTAAAGGCAGAAATCTGTAGTATGGGACGCACTCAAGGCATGCCTAGGTGCATTCTCAAGTGAAATGTGGGCCAAGATTGGGCCTGTCTTCCCTCATCATCACCTGCAGGAGACCGAAAAAGAAGTAAATTCTCTTAGTCTGCGATTTTGGGTAATCCATCACAGCAGAGATTCATTCACAGTTACCTACACCAAGATCATGCTATTATAATGATGTTCACTTGGGAACTAGTGCATGTGGAGAAGATTTAATCAGGTTTTATGTGGCCATCCTGACAAGGAACTATTTTTCTCCAATGCAAGATGCTCTGTATGAGGTTTGTTTGAATTTTGCCTGTTTGGCTTGTTTTTACTCAATTGGTGGTGTGCCATAGGGGATATTATGACAAAGTGTAACGTGGAGATTGCTAAATCCAATACCACAATATTCAGTGTCCGGGAACACAACCCAGGAGGGGTTTCTTTGATCGGGCCCTGTGGGTAATTGAAGAAGAAATTCAACTAGCAGAGTGTTGTCTCTCCCTCACTGCTGATTCTGTTGATCCAACTTTGCCATCTGCCAGTTGCAATAGCGGCGAAGCCACCACCGGATATGTCTAAGTTGAAACTAAAAGGTTCGTTAAAAGAGCAGGTGGCCGGTATTAGTGAGTCTTCATATTAATTCCTGTTTAAAAAAGTAAAAGTAAAAATGAAGGGGCAAATTTATCAAAAGTGGCGTTGCGCCAAGTGCAGCGACTCTTTTCTTGCACCCCTTAGCGCCCCCGTAACGCCACCATGTGTGTGTCATATTTAATATACGGTGCACCATAACAGTAGTTAGGCAAACAGCGTCAGACTTTTTTACGCTATTTCAGCACTTTGAAGGAATAGGATCAAAAGTTGCTCTGAGCAGGCGTTAAAAGTGCTGAAAGAAAATAATGCAAGGAAATCTCTTAGATTTCTTTGCACCATTTTTTGCTCCCTTTGCACACAATATGCCTGGCACAGGCATAATGCAACTCAAAGGGTTACAAAGTAGGGCAATGTATGCGTCGATTATGGCATCGTTGGGCCACATTGCAAAGAGAACAACCTTATTTAATATGGAGCATTGATCATGGACTACGACGTTTTTTCTTTTTAATACGAATGAACATCCTGCCGCTGAAATCTACAACAGGTGCTTGGGAAACGCTCCCCATAGAAGATAAAAAATACTTATTTATGTAACAATATTTTAGATTTAAATCGTGTACTTTTTATATGCCCTTAGTTACAATTTTATTGTTGTTACTTTTTAAAGCCTCTGTTTTTACGATCTAATGTTCGTTCTATTCATGAAGCTTGACAACTGCGATTTTTCCCAGAAAATGAAATTTACTGTTTGAATTTATTCAAATTTTTAATAGTTTTATGAACTTATATTGAATTATATATATTGATGAGGCAATGTTATGTGGTTCTCTTAGGAGATCCAAAACTTATAATAAAAAAACTTGACTTTGACACTTGTATTCAGCTTTTTTTGAGAATATACTGGTGGCAGAAGAAAGTTGCAGACTTGAGAGGTCCTTAGATTCTGCTATTCATCGAGCCACTCCCATTATTAATAGCCTGTGAGCAAGCTCCTCTTGGCTGACTCTGTCTCCCAGCCACAGGAACAGTGCGGTATCCAAGGTCAGTCTCTCAAGCCAATTGGAGGGTCGAATATAATAAAAATAGTGAGGTGGAATATCGTCAGTGTATCGAGAAAACTGAGCATTGACAGCGGGGCTCAATATGTTAGGTGCACAATATAGTCTTATTCAGGAAATCTGGTCTACAAGTGAGGTACATGGTGATGGGTATATCTGTTTCACCACCTCAGCCATTCCTTTCCCCAGCAGGGCAAGTGCGAGCTGGTCAAACGTTTTGGTTTAAGACAATTTTGGCCTGTATTGCAAGGCCAATCCCCACTAATAGTCATTCGTTCTAGACTTTCCATTTGACATGGAAAGAAACATTTAGCATGATCAACATCTACTTCTATAAGGACAACTTTGCGCTCAGTGTTAACCCAAACCTTTTCCTGGTTTTTGACTTTATAGGCCAGTTTGTCATTAGTTGTGCTATTCTGGATAAGGGGTTAAATGTTGTACTCGCTGTGGACTTTAATTCTGAATTAGAAAACATATCTATGATCAATGACGCAGGCTTATTTGAAGCTGGGGACTGGGGGTGATAAAATGCGGGAATAGGATTGTCGTGGTAGTTTGCTGCCCCCCTGCTTTTTAAACTTCAATTGTAGCAACAATATTCAGTTTGCTGGTACAGCTGTCACCCCTGTTACAGAAAGTTGTCAGTCAATGATTGATTATATTTTTGTTTCACAGCATCTTCTGAATCGTATAGTGGACGGGCGATTCCGCCCAGAATCTATAGCAAGCACAATCCTCTAACCATTGCTGTGGAAGCCCTTAGGGGGAGGTTGGTAGGAATTGTGGTGAGTATTAGAGATTTCACCACCAAAGAAAGTGGGCATAGGGAGCTTGGAGAAGCACAGACCTGGTGGGGATCCAGCATGAGCTTTGTGTTGCTCTCCTGGTACTGCTTGACAGGTTTCTTACCTATGACGCAGATCCCTTGAATTTGGTCAAGGATTTTTGTGAAACCGGGTCACCTTTTATCAGGGATTTCTCACTGAAATCAGTTAGGTCCTGGGAAGATCACCAACAGTCAGCGTCTGGTAGAGGGTGCAGGAAAGCCTGAACCCAATTACACATTGCTCTCCAAGCTGACATAAGAAATAGAGATGTTGTTATGAATTGCAGGAAAGTTTGTAAGCAAACTCTGAATAAAAGGAAACTGAAGCTTCAATACTTTTTGGTATAAGTTAGTCACTTCCTGTAAGATAAAGATGCTAGGTTGTTCAGGTAAACCAGTAATAACAATGAGGGGCAGCTTTAAGAAAAGTGGTGCAACACCTAGTGCAGTGCCACATTCCTTGCTACCCTTAGCGCCCCCTCAACTACCCCCATGTGTGCGCCGTATTTAAAATACGATGCACCATGGTGCAGAGTAGGGGGGCAATAGCATAATTTTTTTACGCTATTGATGCACTCTCCCAAAGTTTTGGCATTACTCCTGCAGAGCACATAGGGGCCCATTAAAAATAATGGAAGCCCCCTTTTAACACCTGCTCTGAGCAGGCATCAAAAGTGTAGAAAAAATGGCATAAGGAAATACGCCACTTTAGCAGTTCCTTAGCATAACAAAAATTATGCTATGGTAGCGCTAGGGGATCTTAAATCTGGCCCTCTGTATCTAACAGTGGTAATACCACATTAGCCATGCACACAAGCCGTAACCATTGGGTTGCTTATTTTAACCAGATTTACAGTTCAGGTGCCTTTAGCAAGGAGGCATCTTGGTAGCCCTCCATTATTGAATTCATGCTGGATTAGGTAATTAAGACTATCAAAATCAGCAATCAATAAAGCAGCTGGACCAGATGTGGTCCCAATGGACCTGTACAAATTTAGTTCAGCCCTATGAACCCTCTTATTACCAACTATACTAATTTGGCCTGTAAAACAGTAAAACAGGCCAGACTCAGGCTTAGAGAACAGCCATTACTGTCCAAGTGTATAACAAGGGGAACTGCAAGAAAGCCAGCTATTATCAGCCAATTTCTCTTCTAGATATTACGGTGAAGAAAGTCAGGAGGGTCGTTTTGGAAAGATTGTCTACCTGGAACCCATAATCCGGTGTTTGCTTCAAGCTACACTAGTGGTTTAAAGCAGGATCAGGTATGATGGAACAGTGCCTAAACATGCACCATTTGATTGGCAAATACAACACAACAAAAAAGATTCTTCTTTCTTGCCTTTATGGCTCTTTTCATGAGCCTTCAGTAGCGTGGTTAGGTCCAAACTCTGCGTAATAATGGAATCCATGGAGTTGTCAAGCAACTTGTGGGTTTCTTGAGGACCCTACACTAAGACCTCTTGTCTTCTGTTAGATATGGTATAAGTGGAGAGTGCACTGAATCGTTTGCACTGCGCTGGGGCGTTCGGCAGGGGTGTGTTCTTGCTCCTATGCTTTTCCTAACACATATTAATGCGTTAGATGATGTGTTGGTTCAAAGGATTGTGTTGTGCAAGCTATTAAGAATACATCCATTCCTGTGTTAACACATGCGGATAAGGCCGTCTTGTTCTCCGGAATGCCTAACAGGCTCAAATTTCTGATGGATGGGTATATTGAGCACTTACACAAATGAGTCACCAGTATATGCCAAAAGGGATTAGGTGAAATCAAACCATTGATAACATTTTCCCTCTTGTGCAGCCTGTCTTTCCAATACATGTTTACATTTCAAATAGAAAGCACTGTAGATGCGGTGTTTCGACTGTACTTCTAATTATTCAATCTACTTTCTTCAGGACAATGATGTTCTTTCAATACCCTTTTATACAGCATTCTAAGAAACAGAGAAAAAAATTATGTTGTCAACCTACTTGTTTTAGTCCTGTGTTTTAGTGTAAATTATTTACCCTTCCTTACTTCACTCTCCCACACCCACATATACTACTTATATTAATCTACATTTTCTACTATGTAATCATTTATCACATCCTGATCCGTTGTACATTAGTTCTAGCCGACTGACGGTTTCTTAACTGCAAGGGAAGAAGTCCAGTGCTTAGTTTGTAAATAAAAACGTGTCGGTGCCCAAAGCTCTCCTGTGAAACACGCGGCTGCTGCAATGCAAACACAGAACATCAAGGCAGCGTAATCCTAAAGCCTTCTCGGACCTCTTTAATCCATTCACCACCACTCCCTGGTCAGCTCACTCTTGCAGCCTTTTGCTCCCCCCTATGAACGCTTTTTCGTTTTCTTCTTCCTCTGCCTTTCCCATAGGTGTCTTTTGCTAGCAGTAAATGCCTGATGCAGAAAACTAAGCTCTGTCCCTCAAAAATAAGTACCGGTGCACCGCACCGGATACAACAAGCACAAATTAAGCACTGAAGAAGAAACATCTATTTGCATAATTATTTCCATCCTTCTCACTATAGCCCAAATCAAATTCCCGTTCCATAATAATTCTATCATTCTATAGCAGTTTATATACTTTCAACTTTCCTCAATTCAACTCATCCGTCTTGTAGGCCCTCCTACTCTCTTCCCCTACCTTAGTTATATACTGTTTCACTCACACAACTTCTTATATATTTCATGAAGGCCCTGGACCACCACTTCCAATTGTATTCACGGGATCACCCTCACCTAGGCTGCTATTCACAGCAAGTGGAGCATGCCCATAATGGGTACCTCATTCTCCTTATCACCGTAATCCTTCACAAAACCCAATATTGATTCATTGTTTCTTGTGACCTGGATCCTCGAGGACCCTATCACACACGTCCTGCAACAATTACTTCCCAACTCTTGTTATCATCATTATTGAAACAACCACTATGGTGCTCCATATAATCCTTATTACCTCTCCCCTCAAACAAACTGGGGTTCGTACATTCCTTACCTCACTCAACTCCTTACCATTTTGTTATCACTCACCATATTGCGGTTGTCCCGTATTTATATCTATTAAACCGCGCACTTGTTTACTCATGTGCAGTCCAGCTATGTCATATTTCACCACCATCTTTGGCATTATAAACATTATGGGCCTGATTACGACTTCGGCGGAGGAGTTTACTCCGTCCCAAATGTGACGGATATCCGGCTTGCCATATTACAAGTTCCATAGGATATAATGGACACGTAATTCGGCGGGTGGGATATCCGTCACATTTGGGACAGAGTAATCCACCACGCTGAAGTCATAATCAGGCCCTATATTTCTTTATTTCTATTACATTTCAATTTGTTTTTCCTTCCATTCCTTGAAACACCCGAAATGCATCATCCACATATTCAAGGCTTACATGTACCTGGTACTTGTGTATTTGAATCACAGCACATTTCTTTACACATACACATTTCTTAAACATATCTCAAACAGGGCAACCATATTTTATACTTGTATACTGCATAGATGTCAATAAATCCCTAAATAATCATTTCAATTATGGACGTCCTCAACCGATCTCTCATAATTGGGACCTATGCATACCTAATATTAGTGTGCACATTTCTTTACATATGCATGTCTACAAACATATCTCAAAACAGCCGCCCTATCCTATACAGGTATAATATATATATCAATTAATATCTGCATAATTCTTTCATATGTTGGCAAACTCCAACCTATCTCTAACTACTTACGACCACAGCTGTTGGTGATAAAGTGGCGGTAATACCACCAACAGGCTGGCGGTAATTACAGCCAAATTATGACCATAGCAGAAACAGCTCAGACGGACTGCCACTTTAACATACCGACCGCCAGGACGGAATCAACAGGCACCATGGCGGTAACCGACTACAGCCAGCAGGAAGACAATGTTCCGCCCACCGTATTATGAGAGGCCAATCTTTTCCGAGGCGGTACTAATGACATCAAAAGACTGGTGGAAACACTGCACAGAAGTCAAAGGACTCACCTGTGGACACTCAGGAAACAACCACTCCACCATGGAGCCTGAGCTGCATGTCTTCCCCATGCTCTTCTACTTGCTGCTCCATGACGAACACCAATGATGGCGAACACGACCACGGTGAGTACAGCCGCCTAGCACACAGGTGAGGGAGGGAGGAAAAAGAGAGTGACAGACACGCACGCAACACACAACACCCCCACCCTCAACACCATACACACAAGCAGATACAGTAACATAACATATTTACCCCGTACCCCTCAGGAATAATGCAAGGACAACTACAATTGAGTAAAGAGAGTGTAATAAGATAAATTAGTAGCAAGAAGTGCATCCAAATCAAAAAGTATATACATATTTACAAATGAAGGGACACTGCCCAGTCCTCAATGTCCGTGGGCCACAGGGCCACATTACAAAGTCCAAGGCCCCACCTCACTCCTGCAACAACACAGAGAGAACACTGCAGGGGAATCAGGTCGAAAATAGCCAGGCACCTCAGGGGGACAGGGAATGGGGGGGGGCACCTCAGCCGGAAGATGGTACATACCACTGATCCTGGAGGGGGCAACATGCCCAGTGCTTGGTCCTGAAGAGTGCAAGGACACAGTCTCTCAAGTGGGTGACTTGACCACATGGTCTGGAAGGGGCAACATGCCCTGTGTTTGGTCCTGGGGAGTGCAAGGCCACAGTCTCTCAAGTGGGTGACTTGCCAAGATGCTCTGGAGGGGGCAACATGCCCATTGCTTTGTCCAAGGGAGTGCAAGGCCACAGTCTCTTAAGTGGATGGCTTCTCCACTGATTCTAGAGGGGGCATTGTGCCCAGTGATTTTCATCCTACGGAGGATGGGGTGAGTGGATGGCTTCTGTACTGGTTCTGGATGGGGCTTTGTGCCCTGTGATGCAGGTCTTGGGGAGTGCAAGGTCACAGTTTCTCAGCTGGCTGTCATATCCACAGGATTTGCAGGGGCCATGCCGCACAATAGCCCATGGGAGCAGGACTACACACGGTCCACCGGTGGTGACAGCTGTTCAGTGGTGGCAGTGGTGGTGCTGGTAGTGGTGGGGGGAGGCTCCACCCCATCCCCTGCAGCATCAGATGGCTGCCCACTGGGGCTGCTGCTGCTGGTGGTGGTGCTGGTGGCGGTGCTGCTGGTGGAGCTGGTGGTGGTGGGGGAGGCTCCAGCCCATCCCCTGCAGCCTAGGACGGCTGCCCATTGGTGTTGGTGGTGATGCTGGTATCGGTGCTGCTGGTGGAGCTGGTGGGGGGAGGCTCAAGCCCATCCCCTGCAGCTTCGGATGGCTGCACCACCATGGTTGGTGGTGGGATCTCCGGCTGAATCCCAGCACCAGGCCCCTTGTCCTCACTGCCTGCTGGTCCACGCCCCTCCCCGCGAACAGTTAGGGATGGCTCCTTGCCCTTCCTTCCTGCGGCACTTGGGGCTGGCTCCTTGCCCTTCTTTCCTGCAGCACTTGGAGCTGGATCCTTGCCCTTCCTTCTTGCAGCACTTGGGGGTGGCTCCTTGCCCTTCTTTCCTGCAGCACTTGGGGCCGGCTCCTTGCCCTTCCTTCCTGCAGCACTTGGGGCAGACACCCTTTCCGTCTGGCTGGCTGGCGCCCGGGATCCTTTCCCACCTGGAGTTGCTGGGGACACTACTGTGCCCGTGGACTGGGTGGCTAAGGTGCTTACCTGGGTTTTGACCACTTTGGCCTGACGTGAAGGACGGGGCGGAAGGGGTAGGGAAGAGGTCAACAGTGGAGAGGAAAAGCTTCTTAGGGACATTGGTGCATGGAAAGGGATGTGGTTTGGGAGTGGAGGAAGAGGAAGTGGCTGTAGGAGGTGTCAGTCTTCTGTGTTTGTGTGCAGGTGCATGGGCTGGATGCTGTTGTGAGCTGGATGGCTGTTGGATGTCTGAGTGCTTGCATTTCTGTACTTTGGGAGGAGGGGCAACAGACACAGTGGGGGAGGACACAGGGGACGTGTGCATGGATGTGGGAGTAGGGACTGCCAATGAGGGGTGTGTACTGATAGGTGTGCTGGTGATGGTGGTAGTGGATGAGGATGTAATGTATGCAGGTGTGAATGGAGACAAACTGGGAGGGAGGTGGAGGATGAGGAGGAGGGGGCCACAGTGGAGGCAGTGGATGTTGGTATGTCTGCATCTGGATGGTGTTTGTGTGAGTGCCTGTGGGTGGAAGTGTGGTACTTGTGTTTGCCATGTCCACTCTTGTTTGTTGTACTGAGTGCCTGCTCATCTGACTGTGTGCTTGGGATAGGTTGGGGTTGAGGGGAATGGGATTAGGATTGGGTGGAGGAAGTTGGAGGGGCAGAGGGTGGAAACAGGGACAATGGCTGCCATCAGAGAGGAGGCCAGAGTCTGGATTGATCTCTGTTGGACCGCCAAGCCACTGTGAATGCCTTCCAGAAATGCATTGGACTGTTGCATTTGGGCTGCCAGCCCCTGGATGGCATTCACAATAGTTGACTGTCCTACAGAGATGGATCGCAGGAGGTCAATAGCCTTCTCACTCTGGGCAGCAGGGCTACCTGGGGCAGGGCCCGAGGTGCCTGGGGCGAAGGAGATGCCCACCCTCCTGGGAGAGTGGGCAGGGGAAACTCGCTGAGAGGCTGCTGGGAGGGCGGTCCTGGTACGGGGGTGGTGGCTGTACCTGTAGCTGGGGTGGGCACAGAGGTGTCCACCACCACCAGGGAGCTTCCATCGGAGGAGGTATCTGTGTCCCAACTGTCCCCTCCAGTCTCCACTGTGGTGCTCCCCTCGCGCTCCATCCCACTGGTGCCCTCACCGTCCGTGGATTCGGCCTCCTGCGTCCTGTGGGATGCAGCTCCCTCCATCGCTAGTGCCTCCGCTCCTCCACCAGATGATGCTAATGCACATAAGGACAGGATTGCAAAACAAAAAGGGGAGGGAGAGACAAAGGATACACTTGGTCAATGGCTGCACCAATACCACTGTTGGCGTACACAACACACTCACACACAGGGAACAGCCCTACGCCCTAGGCAATGCACTAGTAGTCACCAGGCCATGGGTAGGGAAACATTCCGCCAACAGCAGCATACCTGAGACCCACACACCCCTGCCCTGTAGTGGATGCCTACTAGCTAGGTTTGAGGAATTTCACATCATAGCCCTGACCAACATGGGACCTACTCTGCAATGTCAGGCCTGGTTTAGGGGCACCCACAGGCACACATCCCTCACCCGGATACCACCCCACCAGGCGTAAGTAGTAATGAAGGGCACTGTACTCACTCCCTTGTTGCTGCTCTGATGCCCCCAAGCTCCCATCTAGCTCCGGATAGGCCACCACCAGTATGCGGGCCATCAGGGGGTCAGGATTCAACGGGCACCCCTTCCTCGTTGGGAGACCATGCCCAGCTAGGCCTCCGCCGTCTTCTGTGCCCAGCGTCTCAGGTCCTCTCACCGTTTCCGACAGTGGGTGCTCTGCCTGCTGTAGACCCCCTCCAGGGTCCACACGTCCTTGGAGATGGCACGCCATATGCCCTTCTTTTGATGGGTGCTGACCTGCAGGGAAATACAAACAGGGAAAGGTATTAGTCTGACTGTCCTGCTTGTTACACTTATGGCCCACCATGCACCTTCCCATCCCCATTAGCACAGACATGTCCCATCATACATTCTGCACGCTGCCCAGGGCCCATCCACCAATCCCCCCCCATATGAGGCCTTCACACCCAGCACTCCATGCATTCATGCCCCATGCATTGTACTCACAGTGTACTCACCTGTTGGTCTGGAGGCCCATACAGCATTCGGTACTGGAGTAGGACCCCGTCCACCAGTCGGTCCAACTCTGCAGAGGTAAAGGCAGAGGCCCTTTCCCCAGACACACGAGCCATGGTAGGTTCCGGACACAGGTTACAGCAGCACATGCAATGTAGGTCCTCTCCTGTTGAAGGTCAGGCATTGAGTGATAGAAAATGGCGGTCACGTGAACAGCCACTGGCCACTGTACCCAATAGGGCCCAATGATAACCAATAAGGAGTTGCACGGTGGTTCTCGACCGCCTCCCGCAACGGCGCACAGTGTCAGAGGAATTACCCCATTTCCAACTGTCCCTCCATACTGGACAGGCGGACGCCATTTCAGGGGGGAGGGTGGGCAGGCCATGGGTCCTAACTGCGTCACAGTACACAATTTCACATTCTTGACATATGCCACTGCAAGACTGTAACAATCACAATATGCATTGAACTGTAGTGGTTACAATGTACATATCAGTATGTACAATGATCAGCTGCTCACTCTTTTACCCCATAGAATGCAACCGCTGCGGATGAATAGGAGAAGGAGACATCCCCCGTGTACAGACCCCTGGTGGACTGGTGGACTTGGCAACAATGGAGGACAGGCACAATATCCTCACCTATAGACTGGACAGGGCCACAATCACAGAGCTGTGTGCCCAATTGGAGATTGACCTAACATCTGCTATCCATCACCCCACTGGGATCCCCCTCTTGTGCAAGTCCTATCTGTGCTACTTTTCTTGGCAACTGGTTCTTTCCAAGTGACAGTGGGCTTGGCAGCAGGAATGTCTCAGCCAATACTTTCAATAGTGCTTACCAGAGTGTCGCCTGCCCAGATTAAACACATGTGTAGCTAAATCGTTTTCCCCTGGGTGGAGTATTTGGCCACAGTGAAGGCTGACTTCTATGCAATGGGACATATCCCCAACTTCATAGGTGCGATTATTGGGACACATATTGCATTTGTTCCCCCTCCCCCGGCAAAATGAACAGGTCTTCAGAAACCGTAAATGTTATCACTCGATGAATGTGCAGATGGTGTGTTTGGAAGACCAGTACATCTCCCATGGCAAAGCTAAGTATCTAGGCTAGGTGCATGATGCTTTTACCCTGAGGAATAACAGCATCCCAAATGTGATGGCCCAATTCCATGGGCACCGGGTGTGGCTAATAGGTGAGCCCTGGTTCCCACCCAGTGGATGTTGGTGTATGGGTATGTTGTGGGCATTAAGGATTAGTGTGTGGCTAACAGTTGTCCCTCGATATTTGCATGCAACTCTGGTTACCCCAAGCTCTCATGGCAACTGACCTCTGTTAGGAATCCCAGGACGAGGGCAGGGGAACGTTACAATGAGGCACATAGGCGAACAAGAAAGATAATAGAAAGGACCTTCGGCCTCCTGAAGGCCAGGGTTCATTGCCTCCATCTAACAGGTGGATCCCTGTGCTACTCACCGAAGAAGGTCTGCCAGATCATTGTGGCATGCTGTATGTTGCACAACCTTGGCTTGTGAGGCCATGTGCCTTTTCTGCAGGAGGAGAAAGCTGGAGATGGCCGTGTGGCAGCAGTGGACCCTGTGTACAGTGAGGATGAGGAGACAGAGGATGAAGATGAGGACAACAGAAGTGCAGTCATTTGTCAATACTTTCAATGGCACACAGGAAGACAGTGTTATTTTACATTTCATTGACAGTTTGATGTGGACATTGTCACTGGCAGGCTGTGAATTCCTACTTCTATGCCCACTCACTGTTCCCTTTGGCATCTATTTTTGCAGATTTTGGTGCCCCACTATTCTTCCTGGTGTGTTCAGTGCAGCCAACTACAGGTCTTTCCTATGTAAACATTAGGGTACAGTTGAATTGCAATGTTTGAACCTTGTTAAACAAATACATTTTGAAATCATTTGACATGCTCCTACTTGTATTATTTCAAAGTGTGCTTATTGCAGTGCTGAGAAGAAAAGGGGAAAGTGCAATGGGCTGGGTGATAATGGAGGAACGTACAGGTTGGAATCTAGTCTATTCGTAGCACAGGTGCACTGTCCAAGGGGGCATAGGAAGGGGAGCAATAGCAGTTCAAGGTGGACAGGGTGACAGAGTGGGACACAAGGGTGACAATCAGGAGAGTCTTATTTCCTGGCGGGGTCTTAGCAATAGTCTCGGTCTGCTGCCTGGATCGCAGGGAACGTTTGCAGGGTTGTTCTCCTTCTGCAGGGGGAGGGGTGCTGGTGGCCTGTTGGTCCTGCAGTGGGGCCTCCTGTCCACTAGTGGCAACGGAGGTGGAGGGCTGTTCAGTAGTCTGGCTAGTGTCAGGGGCCTGCTGTTGTGCCACTGCCTCCCTCATACTATTGGCCATGTCTGCCAGCACCCATGAAATGGAGACCAGGGTGGTGTTAATGGTCTTCAAGTCCTCCCTGATCCCCGGATACTGTCCGTCCTGCAGCCGCATGTTCTCCTGCATCTTGTCCAGGATCTGGTCCAGCGTATCCTGGGAATGTTAGTATGTTCCCAGGATCGCGGTGAGTGCCTTCTGGAGGGTCGGTTCCCTGTGCCTGTCCTGCCCCTGTCACACAGCAGTCCTCACAGCTTCCCTGTTGTCCTGTGCCTCTGTCCCCTGAACCGTGTGCCCACTGCCACTGACCCCAGGTCCCTGATTGTCCTGGGTTTGTGGTATGCCTTAGGGTCCCTGTAGTGGTGGACACACTGCTGATTGACATAGAGATAGCCAGTGGCTGTATACTAAGATGGTTCGCACTTTCAATTATTTTTTTCTTCTTTGCTGGTATTAAAATCTAAAAAAGTACATATTATTGACAGTTAGACATATGTAATATACATAGTGCCAGAGTGACTCCATACCCAGCCACAAGGTGTGTAGATTGTGATCCCGAAGGTCCACAATGAGTGAATTAAGTTGAAAGAACCACGGCACATCCAAGCATTCCAAATGTAAGTCCTTTATTCTTCTTAGGTATTCAATGAAAACAGCAAACGTTGTACCAATCCATGTATATACAGCCGACACGTGTTTCGTCGTGAAAACAACTTTTTCAAGGCTGTGAAACAATATCCAAAACATATCATGGTCAGCCAATAGTTCCAATGTCTAGTGTACGATCTTTGCCATCACCAAAGAAATTGTACCCCTCCTTTTGTGTTAGGTGGGTTTGCAAATAACTGATTGGTGCTCGCCTAGATTGCTAGAGAAAGGAATAATAGGCATGCTAAATGGATATAGCCCATAGATAAGAATTTTATGAAGTGAGTCGTTGTATCACCCAGTGTATAAGAGTACAAAATGCATATCAGTGACCCTAGTGGCGAACAAACGAGAGGAAGAGAGAAAATATCTATATAGAAGCAATAAAAGAACCACCAAGGATTATACTAAGGATTCATACCTCATTAAAGACTGTAAGTTATTTGATCTGTGTCACAATATGGTCCTCTTGTAATATTCGGTGTAGAAGTTGCTTATCACATGTGTGGATATATCAATATATATTTGACGGTACACCTTGGTAATGAATCAAGGTTTGTACCAGGACCATGATAAGTCCAACTGAGAAAAGAAAATAATCAAAAGAAAAGCTCAGTGCCATATACTAGTAAGATGAGTAATGAAAATAGTGACATCATATACAGTAACGATCTAGAGGTGAGTGATATGTCCTTCTATATCTTTTTTATTAGAATTAGAGAGGTTCCGTAAAGGTCTCTGGTGGAATGTTGTGGAGTGTCTGCAAGCTGGGTGCCAACTGTGGCTCAATGTGGCACAGCAGCTGCTGTATGGCTTGCCAGTTTAGTCTGTACCTTTGGATGATGTCATGTTCCCTGAGGCCCTGAAAGGTTGTCATGGTCCGGAATATCCTCTCCTGCCTTTGGCGTTGCCTTTGGGGTCCCTGTTGGTGTGGTGGAAGCTGCTGCTGTTGCTCCTGTGCTCTGTGTCTTCGTACATGCTGGATGAATAGCACCACCATATCTTTCTTTTGGAGCTCTGATGTTGCTTCTGTGTGTTTTCCTTAAGTACTGGTGTGTTTGCCCCATTTTAATGCCTGCCCTGACCGAGGCGTTAATTTTTTACGCAAATCGAGATGTGCACCATTTTCCTCCTCCGCCTCCCAACCATGCTGCATTTTTGCGCGGTTGGATGAATATGGCACACAGGAGTTTAAGTCATTTTTTGTACGGGAACACCCACCTTGCATGTCATTAACGCAAGTTGGTTTCACGCATCCAGAAAATGACGCACACTGAGATATTTTGACGTTAGCGGGGTCTAGCGTCAAAGTATAAATATGGTCTTAGTTTTGCACCGAATTTGTTTAAAAAAATGACGCAAATCCGGCGCAAGCAGAGTATAAATATGCCCCCTAGTGTCTTCTGCCTGTCTCTGAATACACATCTGGGTGAAGGACAGCTAGGCTCTTGTGCATTCCCTCCAGACAGCGGCACACAAAGGGAGCTTAGGTATGGCTGAGTAGCCATCCGTATGTTGATAGGCCATCCTTGGCTGGATCAGAGGGAGGAGCTGACACACCTGAATGGTTTGTGTCCTGAGCTTTCACAAATGGCTGTGTAACTCCCTGCAGTGTGTCTGGAGTCAGGAGAGGAAGGGCAGGGACTTTGTGCACTTCAAAGACCTCTCGTTGAAGTCACCCCAACTTCAAAGGCACCACTGGGTATAAGGACTGACCATGCTAAATCAGTTCATTTCTGGGCCTGAGGGCATTTTAATAGGAAGAAGGACTGCTGTGATGCTGAAGGGACTCTGGTGAACTCTTCTGAACTTTGCCCTACTCCTGCTTTGCTGTGCCTGCCCTGCTGCCCTCCTTGTCTGGGAGTGAGAAGGATTGAACCTGCATCTCTACAGCCGCAAAAGCAAAGTGACTCCAAAGCTTGCTGACTTGTCTCCTGTTCTGAAGTCTCTGGGACATCAAGACTTCACTTAACCCTGCTGCAGCCTTTGAACTCTGACAACTGTGAGTCCTGCCCTGCTAAGTGGTGGCAATCCAGCACTGGGCCCCTGGAAGAGGGTTCTTCAGTTGTTTCTACTGAAATCCATACATTGTCATAGTTGCACCAGGATGAACTGACACATCTTCCTTCAATATCAATGCATTGCCACCATCCCTGAGGACGAGGCCATCGTATCGCTGGTTGCACGGTTTGATGACAATGATGCATCGCCTTCATCGCAAATGGTTTGATGCCACTCTGCTGCTCAGGGACATCGCATGGATGTCTGGGCAGCTCCACGATGATGCATCCCAGACTGCACAGATCTGAAAAGACTCATCGCATTCGCATTGTCCCCTTTGCTCCTCACATCAGATCTTCAACTTAGAAGCAACCCTCCATAAAAGGTACTTTTTCAGATGGGCAGGGCTGGTCCTTGTAGCTGGCCCACGCTCCATTGTGGTCACTCTGAGCTTTTGGATTTACCTCGGTCTAGCATGACCAGATGGCCCTGGTTGGCACTTTAAGCTTCTAAGCACTACGTTTGCAGATATTCTTTAAAGATGTATGTAACTTCTAATTATTGGATTTAGTTTTTTTGGTCTTGTTTTGTCAATTAAATTGTGTGGCTCTTTTTTGTGTGGTGTTCTCACTGTTTTACTGTTTTAAGTGTTGCACAAATACTGTACACATTGCCTCCTAAGTTAAGCCTGCCTGCTTTGTGCCAGAATGCCACTGGCTTGCCCTAACTAGGATTGTGGTCCCTGTGTGGACAGGGTGCATACCACTACTAACTAGAAACCCAGTGTTTAGCAACAATGTAGTTTCCACAGCAACAATGATTGATCCACAGCAAGATATGTAAGTAATCCATTTATTGTGAGGATATAACTCGGCAACAACACCCCCCGAAATACATTAGGAGCTCAAATGGCAATTGTAGCAAAGTGGGTTCCACCCATTCAATCCTTCTCGACTTTTCACTTTCTGACTTTTTGGCTAGGCCTGGGAGGAACTCGCCCACTGAGTTACATAAAAACTCTGCAAGATTTTGTGGAGTTCCTTGAGTGGGTGGAATGCGGGCATATCACAGTGCTCATGCTGATTTTTATCACTGAGTCCTTTTTCTGCACTGTAAAAACAGTGCAAATGGCACAATGTGAAGTGCCAGAGGGTGTTGCTTCTTTCTGCACCTCAAGTAGATTTTCTGCTCAAGCAACAGCTTTTTCAACGCAAATGGTCATGACCTGCAACAACCATCCACATTGAGAAATCTCCCAGGGAAGCATTCTCGCACCCAAAAATCACGCTAGGGATTTTTAAATTCTGACTCGTGTTTGCCAACTTGACGATGGTGAGCCATATGCTAGGAAAAAGTATGCCACGTGGCGGTTGACTGAGTTTTGCCAAAACACCATGCTCCAAGCAGAGTGAGGAGGATCACAGGCCTCCACACACAAAAGAGCCATTAATAGTGCTTGACCCAGTTCCTGAGAAAGAAAGGGATTAGGAGGAAATCTGCATGTGTTCATTAAACCTTCACACTGCACATGGCCTGGGCAATCCAAAAGCCCACACAAACAAAGGATGAAGGCCAGACCCCTGGAAGCAAACACAGGAAAGGCCACCTGTGAAATTTTCGGGGGGAAGGCTCAGGCAGCTGTGTCAGTTGAGGAGGAGCTGAGCTCCCCAGGGAAAGTCTTTCATAAATCACCTGAAGTCTCTATTTTTAAATGTCCCACAGTGCTCTGTAGGAGGGGTGGGCACCAGTGAAGTGATGTTGTGGCACCCTCGAACTGGTCACATTTGTCTGCTTTCCAGAACTTCCCACCACCATTTAAAAACCCCAGCACAAGGGAGACACACTTAAGAAGCCACTCAACCTGGAAGCAACAATGGCGAGACAATGGCCAACTGGAAGGTAAAGTCATGTGACCTGATAGAGAAGATGGAATGAAAGAATTTAATCCCAACTGACAACAGGGTCTTGAATGTATCTCTCCAGGGCTATTAGTGCTGGCCCACTTATGCCACCTGAGGAATAGTTAGTGGAATGGACCTAATGGGGTGACCCTGGATGTTTCCCCTGGGACTTCTGAGAGAAACTGACCTGGAAAGCTGGACCCCCAGGACCCAGGCAGAGAATGGACAAAGTGGTGCTCTTGTACAAAGTCTACAATTGCCCCTTGTAGGAAGCTTCTTCTTTACATAGTGGACTAAAAAGAGCTACACTGTGCAAACATCTCCAATTTGAATGAAGCCATCATGTAGCTTGGGAACTCATATTGAACAGTGTCCAGCACGTGTACTTGAAATTTTGCTTCCCTGTTAACTTACTGTGTCTGAGAATCAACAAGAACTTGTCAGGAGCATATGTGCTCTTGCATATATTTTCACACTTGTACCATAACGTGCCCTGCCTTAGGGCTGTAAGCCCTGCTGTAGGGGTGACTTAGAAATAGTACATTAAGGCCCTTGCCAAGGTTGGACTGCCGAGCTGCCACCTATGCGGCTGCAATCCCGCCGGCCGCATTACAACATCCCCGCTGGGCCGGCGGGTATGTCGGCTGTAACATTGGAGCTGGCTCCTAATGGAGCCGGCGGTGTTGCAGCCGTGCAACGGGTGCTGGGCAGACAGTGAAAAGCAGGGTGGGGCTGTGCCTGGGGGCCCCTGCACTGCCAATGCCAAGTGCATGGGCAATGCAGGGGCTTCCAGGGGCCCCGCGACTCCCCTTCCCACCAGCCTTTCCATGGCGGTCTCTACCGCCATCGACAGGCTGGCGGGAAGGGGATTCATGATCCCCAGGGCAGCGCTGCAAGCAGTGCTGCCCTGGTGGATTATAACTGCCTGGACAAAGATGGTGGGAAACTGCCCGGTCCCCGCGGTGCGACTGTGGCGCTACCGCTGTGGTCATAATATGGCAAATTGTACCGCAAGCCTGTCTTTGACCGCCACGGTTGTAATAAAGGTCTAAGAGTTTAGGGGACATCTTTTCACTTTTTGGAGCACCTTTGTCACACAGCCTGCAGTGGCAGTCTGTATGAGGTTGGGCTTGGGTCTCTTAGAATAGCACAAACTGTGCTGCAGCTCTTAGGGACCCTCTTCAGTACCAAGGCCCTAGGCACCAGGGGTACCATTTACCAGGGACTTCCAGAAGTGCTAAAGGGCCTGGCCACTTGGGAATCAAGTGACCAGGTGTCTTGTTTTGGGGAAAAAAAACTGGCACTGGGGACCTGGTCAGCAGGAACCCAGTATATGTCAGTCAAAGTTGCATCAAAAACCAGGCAAAAGGTGTACTGCAACCACAACCCAGCTTCCTACATACCTGAGAGTTCCAACCCCTTGTGTACAGTGCATCCTCACTTCATTAAATTATTACAAAAAGGAGGTGTTGGGGGGGCACCCTCCATGAGAACAACATTGGCTCTGAGGGACACATGCCCTGAGCTCAATACTAGAAAATCTGTCCTGGGGACCCCACCACTCTAAAACAAAGGGAGAAGAAGGAAGAGATGAAGAATCTGCAGATTGCTGCTCTTCATGGGTTTCCACTCCCATGGAGGGCCACATCCTTTGTGAGCATTGCTGGGTGCCTACCCCAACTCCCTATGCATGTGTCTTGGGGAGCAGGAAACACTCAGCACTGCTGTCCTGCTCACTTAGACAGCTTAGAATGGGAGAAACAAAATACATCAATGTGTAATCCGTGAAGGTGGGCAGCCAGCCAGCTGGGGAGCACAGAGGTGGGCTCCCAATGCTGCCATTTATCTGAGCACATGTTTAATTATACATGAATTCATAATATTTAGAAGTGTGTGCTTTTTAATATACTTTTATTTTCTCTAAGAACAAACACTTACTGAACAGTGATTTATTATGTGTTGTTCTTGCATACCAGGGAGCTGGAGCTAGTAGCCTATACCCCCTGGCCTAATAAGGACTTAGATTGCTCTGCTTTGCTGCCCTGACAGAATCAAGTGCTATGACGGAGTACTTGGTTCCCAGAGGAGGCAAAGTTGTAGACTTATTACCTTTGAGGGGCTCACACTCTTCACAACTAACAGCCCAATTCCTTACTTTAGTCTTTTGCCATACATTGAGCTGTCCTTAAGTTTTCCACATTATGCTAAAAAACAGGCATAAATTACATACATTTTCACAGAACAGCTACCATTACACATGTATAAGTATGTGTTCTAGGTGTTCACACAAACACCACGTGAGTCAGGTACCTTAGATGAAGCTTGTGTACACTGGCATCACTCTATATATGGGATAAATTGTAACACTAAATGATTCATGACTATTCCACCACTGCAGATCTCTCCAAAACCAGTATCTGTGCAACAACCCAAAGATTCCTCCAATAACTCACAAGTGCCCCAGTTGATGACAGGATGACACAGCCAAGAACCATTAAGTAGATAGGTTCTCTAGTTTTAGACTGCCATTCTATTGATATTTGATGTTGATAATAATATTTTTACAAGCCAACATTATTTGCTGTTAAACATAACTTCCTATCATGCATGGTCAGCATTATGGGCCTCATTACGACCCTGACATCCCGCGGTAAGCTGGCGGTAACACCACCAACAGGCTGGCGGTGTTCCTCCAGCTATTATGACTGTGGCGCAATAGCCACGGCCATACCGCCGGCCCCTTCAACATACCGCCAGGCTCCCGTCTGATGGTCATAATTCCCAGGGTAGTGGTTCAAGCATTGCTACCCTGGGGAGTTTCAGTCCCCGAGCACCAGCATGGCCATGGCAGTAAAAACCGCCATGGAAAGGCTGGTGATAAGGGGGACTTGGGTGACCCTGGGGGCCCAAGCACTGCCCATGCACTTGGCATGGGCAGTGCAGGGGCCCCCAGGCACAGCCCCATCGTGCATTTCACTGCCCGAATTTCACGCAGTGAAATGAGCGATGGGTGCTACTGCACCCACTGCACATCAACATTGCCGCTGGCTCTATTACGAGGCGGCTGCAATGTTGATGTGATTTTTCCACTGGGCCTGTGGACGGTAACACTGTTACCGTCCGCTGGCCCAGCGGAAAAGTTGAAATAGAGAGACAGATATACCACCAGCACTGGCGGTATACTGGCTACCAGCAGCTTTCGGCGGTCTTTGGCAAAGACCGCCGAAGTTGTAATGAGGGCCTATGTGTCTTTATGGAACTACAGTAGTCTAAATTCAAACACATTATTCAATTGTCTGCTGCATTTAAAACACTAAAAGCACAAGCTGAGTGGAAATTTATTGATTCATAGCTCCTAGTGTAAAAGAGGATCTGTCTATATGGCAGGCAAACAATTATCACTGTCTTTAAAATCACTTACCATTAGGCACAGATGTTTTCAGTTAGTTCACACCTGAGGTCAGAGTCTTCATCTTCATCATTGTTAACCTGCTCACACAAGTCATCAACATCACCAGAGCATTCCCATTGTAATGATCATCATCAATGATTGGTATGTTTTACAACCGGGTGATGTTGTGAAGCATGCGTAACACAATATTCTTACAGACCTTGCCAGAAGAGTAGAAAACGATCCTCCGGTCTTGTCCAGGCACCTGAATCGGGCCTTCAGCGGCCCAAAAGCCAGCTCCACAAGATCAGTCATTCTCATGTAGGCTTCACTGAAGTGAACTTCCCCAGAAGTTTTTGGGTTTCACAGAGGTGTTAAAAGCCAAGTCCTACTCAAATACATTGAGACCCCTGGAATAGATAAACACAAAAGCACATGTAAGTGGACTGACCTTTGGATAGGCACACTATAGCTGCAAAATCTCTATAAAAATGATGGTTGCAATTACCAACAGGCCAGGCCCTCCTTGTGTAAGGTCCTGCCATCTGTTATGGTTTGCAGCTGTTGCACTGCAACAGCGATTCATTGGTGGAACCTGGAAAACTTGCACAGACAATGTTGATGTAGAAGTCCTCAATACAAACTGCGCGTAAATTGATGGAGTGGAAATGGTTTGTACTGTAGTAGAATTGCTCCCAGACATGAAATAGCACCAGTGGAATATGTGTCCCATCAATGACACCTACCACATGTGGGGCCAGATGTATCATTTGTCTGTGAATCGCAATTAGGTAATCACTATTTTAATATATGAAACTCCAGGAATTTCATTCAGCGATTCCCAATGGGTCACAAATCGAACTACCTCATTAACATTCATGAGGTAAGTCACAATTTGTGACCTATGAGGAAACGCTAAAATTACAGGGATGGTTGCCTGCTGGGCTCAGCAGACCACCAAGTCTGTGAGTGCTTTTAAATAAAGTAATCTTGCTTTTTAATATGCAGCACATTTTCCTTAAAGGAAAACAGTATGCATTTAAAAAATAAAAATGAAAAGTTTACTTTTCATTTTTTAAGAGTAGGCAGTGGTCCGTGGGGCCACTGCCTGCTCCTAAAAATGTTTTTACATGTATTCACGAAGGGAAAGGGGTCCCTTGGGGACTCGTCTGCGAACGGGTTACCACCTACTTGAAGTAAGTGGTAAAATCTGAATGTTTTGCAACCACATTTCGGTCTCAAAACATTCCTCTATACCGCTGCATTTCGGTATTAGGAAGGGACACCCTTGACACGCCCCTTCCTAATACAGAATAGGTATGTAGTCGCAATTTCAATTTGCGATTCCGTAAAAAGTTACCAAAAAGCAAACTGGAAATCATACATGTCAAAATGCATTTTTGTGATCGCTAACGGCCCAATCGAGCAGTTTACGACTGCAAAAATGCATTATACATCCGGCCCGTGGTGTGCTACTTAATCCATAGAACTCAATATTGACATTGCTTACCTTAGCATTTTAAATTTGATGTAACCTTTCTAGCATTTGAGAATAACATCCAGGTTGATGTTGGCCGGCTGCAACATCCAGTTTTGTGACATTTACTGTATACTGAAATGAGCCAGTCGTACAGGAATGTAACATTGCCATAATCTTCACTCTAGATGGGACAGCAGTCTGAATTCTGATGTGTAAAAAATGTTGTGGTTGTATTTTTGTTTCAGTACCTCTATGGCATCACCTTGCAGCCTGTTTTCTAATGATGTGATTTTCTGAATTCTCAAGCCTCTTTGACAAATTCTTCAGATACTGATATGCATAAGTGATTTTTATTTATTTATTTGATTTTTATGTGCAGCCTTACTATTGATGAACCTCCTTCCTTCCAGCTTCTTTAACATCACTTTTCACCTGTATGAGATGGCATTCTACATGCTTCACCCACTGCCCCAAGGACTACCACTAGATCAATTTGAACAGCATAGCTCCTTCCCCTGTACTGTTTTCTTTTAATTTATATTTGTATCACCTTTTCGAATAAAAGGTTAGCAATGAAAATCATTATAACATCTCAATGAGGTAAACGTATATTTCCCAATAAAATAAGACATTTTACCCCTTTTGGGTTTGGTGCCTGTCTGACTGGTAGGACAAAAGAACACATCTAATTAGGTGTGACCTACATGTTTGTGACAAGGGATCCTCTTGTGAAGTTAATTAATTTCCGGGGCACAGCCCAGCTGGTCTCTGCCAGAGAAGCAAAACAGTTCCCCACAAACAGGCAACTGTGTGTGCTCTTGGAGCTGTTTTGACACCTGTAATGCTATCTGTATTTAACCACCGGCTCCATCATGACCACTGACTCCATGTTGTGCTTAGCTTAGCTGCAAACATGGTCACATTTGTGATGCAGGCATTTTTCGGCGCACAGCTTGTGCAACATGTTTATCACTCTTTCTCACTGAGGACGGGCACATGACACAGGGAAGTGGAGTTGATAAGAGGTACCAGGCTGGAAATGTTTATGGTAAAGCAGGGAACAGCTCAGTCTTGGAAAAATACCATGAGAGTTGGCCAGTCTCTAGTATGTTCTTTTCAACACTGACCTGGTACAGACAGCATTTGAACAACAATTTACTTGATGGGAGGGGAGATTTCTGAAATTCTCTCCAAGAATTTTGAAAGTATATAAAGTAGTGGGAGCTTGACGGCTGTATAGATGGAGCTCATCTAAGGAGATAGATATATATATATATATATATATATATATATATATATATATATATATATATATATATATATATATATATGTATATATATATATATATATATATATATATATATAAACATTGTTGAGTTCTGTGGTCATTATTATTTCACTGTTGTGATTATTTTCAGTATTGCACTTATGTTACTGCCTTTAAAATAAAAGTCCATGTTATTCTTTTGTTGCATGAAACTTGGGAAGTGCTTTAATAAATTCTTTACTCAAACTAAGAGTGCTGCATTCTTGGCATTCCTTTTCTTTTGTTTCTCTCAGTCTGAAGTAGAGCAGAATAGCACCTCAAGTGGGCCATTCACCAGCAGGGAGACAGTTAAGAACTAATGCAAATTAGCATCCAGGAGCTTCAGGTAGAGAAAGTAACATTCTAAAGGATACTTTCCTAATATGTAATACATATCCAAAACCACCAAAGATTTGTGCTTTTAATAAGTATTACACTTATTTTTTCACAAGGATCCTCACTGAGCCCAACCCTCTTCTAAACATGCATGATCCCTCTATCCAGCATCACCCATTTTCATGACATGAACGTCTTCTCCTATGCAGACAACAAATAACTAATTCTCTCCCTCAAAGAAAAGGCGCCAGGTACCCGGATCAAGTTCAATGCCTGCATGATTCCATCTTTTATCCAACAGATCTAGAACTGACATCCAACCACACCACCCATGCTAAGAACCTCGGGATCATTATTGACAGCAAACTCAACATGATTACCCAAGTCAACACCATTGCGACTCATGCTTCTATATCCTGAAGATGCTAAGGATTTTCATTTGGTTCCCAATCAGCATCCGAAAAACTGTCATGCACAAGAAAGCTGGACTATGATGGAATAAAAAAAAAACTTGACAGAATGCTGCAGATAATTTAGAACTCAGCAGCCAGAATCACTCTCAGCTATTCACACTGTACTCACATCACACCACACCTGAAGGAGCTCCACTGACTCTCAATAGACAAATGAGCACAATTAGAATCCCACACTCATTTTCAAGGTACTACATTTTCCCAAACTACCTCAACAATTGAATCTGCTTTCACAATCCTTCTCAACACATCTACTAATCCTGACTCCTATCCTCCCTCACAAACAGAAAAGCAGAGTTATTGGTAGGGCCTTCTCCTACATCACTCCTCAAGCATGGAACAACCTGAAAATACACATAAGAAGCTCCCTCTCTCTTGAATTCCATATAAGGTTGAAGACCTGGCTTTTTGAGTAGTCCAGCTAGCTGATAGGTTTGTCTAGGTACACACCTGCTCAGAGCCAGGATATCCTCCTGGGTGATAGGGTGCTCTCCAAACTGCATACCATAACATAGCATAACATAACATCATTCTCTGTGAAAATAGATAACTGTAAATGTCTCCATGGCCTACCTTTAAATCCGATGCACCCTGCCTTGTGGACTACAACATGTAAATAGAGGTGACTCCTAATTTTTATATGTGAGGTTTTCTCATGACAAAAATGGTTTACTTTGACAGGCCAGGTTATAGTTTTACAACTGCAGCAGTCAAGCTACAGTGGCGGGCTCAGAGCCATATTTGTCTTTTCATAATAGTGGATGGCACATTAATGGTACAGTCGATAGGTGATATTTAACTTTCTATGCACTGAGTGCATTTTGGCCCACCATATATTATGTTTTTAGAGGATAGTTAAATATGTTATTAGGATTTAGCCAATTTCAACATGTTTAGGGGTTAGAACACATCCAGGTGGGCATGTTTAGCAGTGTCCACGGGCACAGATTGAAAACCACTAGCAGCACAAGTCCATTAAAATAGGAATGACCACAAGAAAAGAGGCACTTTCTCCCACTTTTCATTAAAATACCAGCAGACTTGCAAAAGTAAAAAAAATACATTTATTAGTTAGCTTAACCTTTAGTTATGCAAAAAAGAAGCATTATCACGCAGCTCAGCAATTATTCAATATAGTAGTAAATGGATTTCCATACACTTCACAGTGGTGGCTGTAATTTCTAACTGAGAGATAGTTCCTTCATGTTGGGAAGGTGAATTAAATGAAATGGTTTAATGGATGTCTCTGTGACATAGCACCAATGTGAGATGATAACACTATCATCTACAAAGCAAAAATGAGAATTTTTAATGAGGAAGGCTTTATGTTATCTCAGTATAGATAAAAAGCCAAACCTTCTGTCAGATTTCCCTATGCTTAATGGTAACAAGGGGACTTTAGATTGCTTATCTCATAAAAGGTTTTGTAATAAGTTTATTTGAACAAAACCATTGTTAGAAGCAGAGGAATAGTCCGTAGCATATAGATGGTCTTGGTTTAAAATATATATTTTCAAAGTATAAATTACCCCATAAGCTCAAATTCAACATGCTTCACCTTGCACAACCATGTTTCAAATGTTGTGACTAATATATCTAACTATTTAAGGATGTTCTATAAATTATTTTGTAGAAATGTGTAGATAAATACAAAATTCTACTTAGCTCACTTAACCTTCAAAACTTTGTAGTGTTAAGAGAATTAGGATCAGGAAAACATTTGCTATATTCCAGCGCATTTTCTAACCTGAACATTTAACATAGGTATCTATTTTATTGGTACTTTAGAATGCCAACAGTGCATCTTTAGTATAGAGAAAAGTCCTAATCTCTTTTTCACTCTATTGTAAAACATAAAGAAATATATTCTGTTGAATAGTTATTGTCAACACTCATTGCAAGGATTAAGAGAACGGATGAATGGGGACAATCTTGTCATGATCCTCTTTTCAAATGAAAACTATTTGAAATAACTCATTAGTACAATCTCAAGAGCCTGGTACTAATGAATTTTAAAAAGTTGGAACCAAATCCAAATTCTTGATAGTGAGTGCTAGGTAATGCAAATTACCTCCATAAAATGCATATTTAGAATCAAGAGAATACAGTACAGTACAGAATGAAATATCTTTCAGAAATGAAATTATAATCTTATGTCATCTTTACCATTGTGACATTAAAAAATTCCACCTGTAATATGTCTTAACCTGAGGTCCTAATACTTATGAACAATGTAGGGTTTATGCAGAAATTGGTTGATAAGTTACATCTATCAAAAAGTGGCGGATGTGCCAACTGCCACACTTAAATTTTATAGGGCTTCTGACTAGGTTAAATGTCTTGCAGCTTCAAACCTCTAAATAAAACACTTAGGCCCTAATTACGACACTGGCGGTCGGTGTTAAAGCGGCGTTAATATCGGCAACAGGCCGGCGGTAAAAAAAAAAGGTATTTTTACCCTGGTAACTGCCATCACAGAGAGTCACATTAGCACCCCGACTGCCAGGTCTCCAGCCCGGTGGCCGTCACAATCCCACCCTTAGGATTACGACCCTCACTACTGCCATGGGTTTTGTGGCAACCGTACTGCCAAGAAAACTATGGCGGTAGGCACTATTAGTGCCAGGGGATCCCTTCCCTAGCATTGATAGGGGTCTTCGTCGCCTCCAACCCCCTCCCCTGGTTCCCCCCATCCCCTCCTTCTCTAGACCCACCTTCCTTCATGCACCTTCATTCACACATGCACACACGCATTCACACACTCATTCTCAGAATCAAGCATGCATGCTGACATCCATTCACACACACATACACACACACATACATACAGGCACACACACATACACACAACACAACAAACACACATTCATACATCCATGCATGCACACACACACAACACACACCCAAATTCACACACGCACGCACAGACATACGCACTCACACCCACACAACACCTCCCTCCACTGTTGGAGCACCCAACTTACCTTTTGTGAGGGGGTTCTCCGACAGGAGATGGGACGGAGAGCTGCTGCCAGCAACAGCGTCCGCCAGCCAAACACCGCCAGGCCGTATCATGTGTCATGATACGGTCTGCAGCGGTCTTCTGGTGTAGCACTGCTGCTGGCAGCAGCGCCACCTTATCACCATCCGCCGGCATGGCCACAGCTGCCTTTCCACCATCCTTCTGGCGGAAATCCGGCTGTGGTCATAATCCGGCTGTCGACTGGTAGCCGCCGCGACGCTCTTTTGGTGGAAGTCGCCACGGCAGTAGGCCGTATATACCGCCAATGTTATAATGAGTCCCTATGTTTTTTATGGCATTGTTATTGGACAAGTTCTCTAAAGCTTCAGTTGTAAGACAGAGATCTTGCTTACATAAGTCAATATAGAATTCAGAAAAAGGAGGCACTAACATCTTTTTCAGGGGTGACTATTAAATTGTCACAATTTCTACTGAAAGGGATATTCCTATTATCTTGCAACTTTTTCAGTTTTAAAGCCAATAGACTATTAGACTTAGAGTTTTGAAAGACAGACGTATTCCAGTTGTGTGGAAAGAAAATCTGCAATTTTTAGTGTAAGGTATTCCACTAGGTCTTTGTCCTAAAACAAGAATTATGTCAAAGGCCATGTGCTTAAGGATTTGCCAGGATTTCCCAGATTAATATCTTCCAAGCCACTGGTATGATCAGATAATGTTTTGAATTTCATACGGAAATGTTCGAAAATAAATCTATTTTGAAATAGGTATTGTGTGCAGAAAAAAAGAATGCGCATTTTTTACGCCAGTTTACATATTTTCTCAGCAACATGTAAATGGAATTAGGAACGCATATTTTCCAAATCCCTTGCAGGGTTGGAACCACTAAATATTTGAGAGCTGGAAGATCTGTCTTTTGTTGAATTAAATACAACATTGCATTTGCTTTTCAATATAATCATAGAACTGAGAAAAAATAATGAATGGTCTTGAAAGTGTCTTACAAAAAGGTATGTGAGTTTGCATTTGGAGCATTAATAACAGCAATTATTATTTCTTTCTCTCTCTAGCAATGACTTGGCTAAAACAATCTTCCCTCTGTGCGCATTATTACTTTATAAGCACCATATTAAACATATTTACTAAAGATTGAAGTCGCTTGCTTTTACTCTGTTAGTGACTGTAAGTATCAGACCAGCATTTTTCATTAAATGCAACCTTTTCATTACTTAAAGGCAAATATGTTTCCTGCAGTAAGTCCACTTCTTTGCTACTCAAATAGTTCAAAACATTTTCTTTTTAATGGGCTATTTCCTACTTTCACAGTTCCGGAATGCAGTCAAAGTAGTCAGGCTTTAAATTATACTACAACTAACGAATATGATAAAACAATTTAAAGTTACAATAAAAAACTGAATGTGAGAACAATAATAAACTGAAAAATATTCCTATATAACACATTTGATTTCAATGATGGAATATGGAAATAGAATGATGAACAGAGAAAAAAGTTTAAGCAAGACAAAGATAAACAAGACACATATATTAGAATCTTCATGGAGTGCCATACAACTACTACTGGCAATGTAATAGTTGTAATATACACAAGACAAATTACCCAGAGATAAAGCTCCAAGAAAACATATCAAGATGTCCTCCTGAATGTCAGACAGCGAAGGCAGGGATGGGTGATTACAGAGGCAATACTTAGCAAGATGACAGGGCAAAGTACATACTATGCTATTCAAAGTATAACTGTGGTCACAGAACAAGAGGACAAAAGATGGCTGAAAGCAGAGACAATAAGAGAGACATGAGAAAGACACAAACAAGGTTTGATCAAAGTAAGAGATGAACTGGTATATGACCAGAGGTATCTTAGTCGCTTATTGGAAAGCCATTTGGATTGACACCAGCAGATTGTTCTTAACAACAATCATTCAGGAAAGATATAGTTTCGGGCTGTTATAAAGACTCAGTACAAAGGGGATCATGGCTGATGGTGAAATTCATTAGAAATTGTTATACACTAGGGCAGGCAATCCGGCAACTGAATTTATCACCAAATCAATCCTTTCATCTGGACAGTTATTATTCTGTCAAGGTTATCATAATTATATATTATGCCACTGTTAGAAATGGGGTCTTTGGTTGACAGTCAGGTTACCACCTGTTCAAGCAAGGACCCTCACTCTAGTCAGGGTAAAAGAGAATCACCCTCAGCTAACCCCTGCTTACCCCCTTGGTAGCTTGGCATGAGCAGAAGGCTTAACTTCAGAGTGCTAGGTGTAAAGTATTTGTACCAACACACACAATAAATTAATGAAACACTACAAAATGACTCAACACAAGTTTAGAAAAATAGGGAATATTTATCTAAACAAAACATGACTAAACGACAAAAATCCACAATACACAAGACAAGTAATCAATTAAAAAGCAAAAAGAGTCTTCATGTAGTTTTAAACACACACAAACACTGTTAACGTGAAAATATACCTTGGGTGCGTCAAAAATAATCCCAGACAGGCGAGTGTGTGTCAAAAAGTGATTGCGATGTGTTGATTTCACTCAAGAGCGAGACCTTGCGTTGTTTTTCCTTTCGCCGGGTCGGGGCGCATCGTGTCTTCTCACCGCAGGAGAGTGATGCGTCGATCCGGTCAGCACTCTCGGGTCTGGGCAGGCCTTGCGTTGTTTTTACACGCCCAGTGGTGTTTGCGATGGAAATCCAGCCGCACGATGATCCGAAAACCACACAGCATGGGTTGCGATCTCCCAGGCTCCGTCAGCCATGCTGCACATCATTTCTCCAGCTCCGTGCGTCGAATCTTCCATCATGTTGCAGGCAAGCATCGATTTTCAGCTGCGAAGCTGGCGGCGTGTCGATTTTTCAGCCACAGATCAGAGTTGCATCAATCTTTTTCCCGCACAGCGTTCTGTGCCTGGATTTCTTCCTCTTAGGCTGCCAGCTTCTCCTTTCAGGGTCCCAGGAACTGGATGGGCACCACAGGGCAGATTAGGAGTCTCTCCAGAGACTCCAGGTGCTGGCAGAGAGAAGTCCTTGTTGTCCCTGAGACTTCAAACAACAGGAGGCAAGCTCTAAATCAAGCCCTTGGAGATCTTCACAAGATGGAAGGCACACAAAGTCCAGTCTTTGCACTCTTACTCTGGCAGAAGCAGCAACTGCAGGATAGCTCCACAAAGCACAGTCACAGGCAGGGCAGCTCTTCTTCCTCAGCTCTTCAGCTCTTCTCCAGGCAGAGGTTTCTTTTGGTTTCCAGAAGTGTTCCAAAGACTGTGGTTTTGGGTGCCCTTCTAATACCCAATTTTTCCTTTGAAGTAGGCCTACTTCAAAGTAAAGTCTCTTTTAAATGTGAAATTCTGCCTTGTCCAGGCCAGGCCACAGACACTCACCAGGGGGTTGGAGACTGCATTGTGTGAGGGCAGGCACAGCCCTTTCAGGTGTGAGTGACCACTCCTCCCCTCCCTCCTAGCACAGATGGCTCATCAGGAAATGTAGACTACACCCCAGCTCCCTTTGTGTCACTGTCTAGTGTGAGGTGTAACCAGCCCAACTGTCAACTGACCCAGACAGGGAATCCACAAAAAGGCAGAGTCACAGAAATGGTATAACCAAGAAAATACTCACTTTCTAAAAGTGGCATTTTCAAACACACAATCTTAAAATCAACTTTACTAAAAGATGTATTTTTAAATTGTGAGCTCAGAGACCCCAAACTCCACATGTCCATCCACTCCCAAAGGAATCTACACTTTAATCAGATTTAAAGGTAGCCCCCATGTTAACCTATGAGAGGGATAGGCCTTGCAACAGTGAAAAATGAATTTAGCAATATTTCACTGTCAGGACATATAAAGCACATTACTATGGGGGTCATTCTGACCCTGGCGGCCGGTGACCGCCAGGGTCACCGACCACGGGAGCACCGCCAACAGGCTGGCGGTGCTCCCGAGGGCATTCTGACCGCGGCGGTTCAGCCGCGGCCAGAAAGGGTAAACCGGCGGTCTCCCGCCGGTTTACCACTGCCCTTGTGAATCCTCCATGGCTGCGGAGCGCGCTCCGCAGCCATGGGGATTCTGACACCCCCTACCGCCATCCTGTTCCGCCAGGAACAGGATGGCGGTAGGGGGTGCCGCGGGGCCCCTGGGGGCCCCTGCAGTGCCCATGCCCATGGCATGGGCACTGCAGGGGCCCCCGTAAGAGGGCCCCGCAAAGTATTTCAGTGTCTGCTAAGCAGACACTGAAATACGCGACGGGTGCAACTGCACCCGTCGCACCCCTGCAACTACGCCGGCTCAATTCTGAGCCGGCGTCCTCGTTGCAGGGGCATTTCCTCTGGGCCGGCGGGCGCTCTTTTGGAGAGCGCCCGCCGGCCCAGAGGAAATGTCTGAATGGCCGCCGCGGTCTTTTGACCGCGGTGCGGTCATTCAGCGGCGGTACCTTGGCGGACGGCCTCCGCCGTCCGCCAAGGTCAAAATGACCCCCTATATGTCCTACTTTAACCATACGCTGCATCCTGCCCTTGGGGCTACCTAGGTCCTACCTTAGGGGTGTCTGACATGTAAGAAAAGGGAAGGTTTAGGCCTGAAAAGTGGGTACACTTGCCAAGTCAAATTTACAGTTAAAACTGCACACACAGACACTGCAGTGGCAGGTCTGAGACATGATTACAGAGCTAATTATGCGGGTGGCACAACCAGTGCTGCAGGCCCACTAGTAGCATTTGATTTACAGGCCCTGACCCCTCTAGTGCACTTTACTAGGGACTTACTAGTAAATCAAATATGCCAATCATGGAGAAGCCAATTACATACACATTTTGTAAAGGAACACTTGCACTTTAGCACTGGTTAGCAGTGGTAAAGTGCCCAGAGTAACAAAAACAGAAAAATCTGAGTCCATCACACATCAGCAACCTGAGAGGCAAAAAGTTAAGGGAGACCACGCCAAGGATGAAAAGTCTAACAGCCACCAGTACTAAAATGCACAAAAACACATTTATTATAGATCACCACGGAAATCTAAAAGATTGTTTTTCGAAAACACTAACACATATAAAAGTGCTCCCCAAGGGAACAAACATCACAAAAAACTGTAAATTGGGAAAGTCACTGTTATTTCACATTCATTGATGTGTTAATATTTAATCATCCAGACAGCCTCCATATAGTTTTTTTACAAATATATCCATAAGGCAGTTCATCTATGGAATGAAAGAAACATAAGGTCTGTCTTGTTGGTTTTTGATGATGTTATATTTATATAATATTAGGTGTTATATATATATATGATATATTATTATATATATATATATATGTATGTAGATGATATAATGATATGATGTGCTTTATATATATATCTATATCTATATATATGTCTATCTCTCTCTCTCTCTGTATATATATATATATATATATATATATATATATATATATAAATACATATATAGATATATATAATATGATATAATAATATGTTGGTTTCCTATGTCACTGTCTGTCCTGATGAGACCCTAATATTCCTTAAAATGGTCAAAACATCGTTGACAACCAACAAGACAGACCTTGTTTTTCTTGTGTGGTACCCACTAGGATTAGAATGTCAGACAGAGTGGAGCCACTCTATACTGAAAAATATATAGCCAAGGTCATTAGTGGTTCTTTCCTTTTCAGTACACAATCAAGACAGGTACTACTTGAAAAACTTGAAAATGCCACGAAAAAGCATTATGTACTAAACTACATGCTCGCATGTTAACAGAATGTCTTAAAGCTGAAATTATTCCCCATTGGCTGCAAGTACGTGATGTCCCTGGGATATTCAGAAAAGATAAAATAATTAAGGGTAGCTTCACCCATTTTGCCATCACGTGCTCAAGGCATTGGATGGTGTTAGACATAGAGACTGCACTTGAACATAGTAAGGAAGAACAAAAAGAAATAGCAGAGTTAAACCAAGAGTCACTGGGATGTGATAATCTGGAAGCAGCTAGACAATCCCTAGAAAAACTGAATAAAACAATTCAGGAGTTTAATGCTTTTGAACTGAAAAATAAGGCTGAGAAAGTACAAAAAGACATAAAAAACTTCATCAAAGAAAATGCTTATCCTTACCTGGTAGAAGATTACTACACCCAAACAGAGCCCCTTTCAAAAAGTGCGATGTGTGGTAGATTTAAAGATCAAAGACTAATCTCTTTCTCCAAATCTTCGACAGGCTCTGATAGCTCAGAAGATCCTGGGGAAGAAACAAGTAGCAACATTCCGACTCCTAACCCTTTTTTAGGAAAAGTTCCAAGGGCCAGTGGGAACAGAGGGAATTGAGGCAGACCATGGAACCAGTTCTCAGGGAACAGACAGACCCCAGATGATATTACAAGTGGGACCAGTGAATCATTAAACAACCCTTCCCAGCTACACAAGTCCACAAATGATAGAATAGCCACAACAACTCCTGAAGTGTTTACCTCAGAAGTTAGGCACACAATTCAAATTTATTATTTATCCCAACATGTACTGAGCCAGGAGAAGATCTCTCTTCCGAGCAAGGGGCTTTCCTTTGTAATAACGGAACACACCGATTTTTTCAAATTGAACTGAGAATCATACCGGTTCTTCAGGAAGATGAGGCTGCAATATTTTTTTCATGGTAAAGAATCTCCCAGCTCATATACTACGTCTCAATTAAGACCAGCTTCTGTCTTCACACTCCCAAATACAATGATGCCACTTAAGGTTCTAGCATTTGAAAAAGTGCTTTTAGAAGACATCAGAGCGGAGAGGTCCTTTGTACCATT